>NW_027102012.1:648589-1297178 GCF_035609145.1 Eleutherodactylus coqui | reverse complement strand
TATTCTGACAAAATAAAGTCAACATGTCATTTTAGCTGCAGGTTGTTTACTGTAACCCCCCCCCCCCCCCCCTTTACAAAAAATGGCAAACCTGAGGGTTTGTTTTTCATTTCAGCTCACTTAGAAATGTTTAAAGGGGTTGTCCCGCGAAAGCAAGTGGGGTTATACACTTCTGTATGGCCATATTAATGCACTTTGTAATGTACATTGTGCATTAATTATGAGCCATACAGAAGTTATAAGAAGTTATTCACTTTCCTGTTCCGTTACCAGCGTCCTCGTCTCCATGGTGCCGTCTAATTTTCAGCATCTAATCGCCAAATTAGACGCGCTTGCGCAGTCTGGGTCTTCTTCCTTTCTCAATGGGGCCGCTCGTGCCGGATGCCGGCTCCGTGTTTTCCGCCCCGTCACGTGCCAATTCCAGCCAATCAGGAGGCTGGAATCGGCACATCAGGAGGCTGGAATCGGCAATGGACCGCACAGAAGAGCTGCGGTCCACCGAGGGAGAAGATCCCGGCGGCCATCTTCAACCGGTAAGTAAGAAGTCACCGGAGCGCAGGGATTCAGGTAACCGCTGTGCGGATTTTTTTTTAGGTCCCCGCATCGGGTTTGTCTCGTGCCGAACGGGGGAGGGGGGGGGGGGCTGTTGAAAAAAAAAAAAACCCGTTTCGGCGTGGGACAACCCCTTTAATGCACTTTGTAATGTACATCGTGCATTAATTATGAGCCATACAGAAGTTATTCACTTACCTGCTCCGTTGCTAGCGTCCCCGTCGCCATGGTGCCGTCTAATTTCAGCGTCTAATCGCCTGATTAGACGCGCTTGCGCAGTCCTGTCTTCTCCCTGGTGAATGGGGCCGCTCGTGCCAGAGACCTGGTCCTCGTAGCTCCGCCCCGTCACGTGTGCCGATTCCAGTCAATCAGGAGGCTGGAATCGGCAATGGACCGCACAGAGCCCACGGTGCACCATGGGAGAAGACGGCGGTGCATCGTGGGTGAAGATCCCGGCGGCCATCTTGGTAAGGTAAATAAGAAGTCGCCGCAGCGTGGGGATTCGGGTAAGTAGTAAACGTTTTTGTTTTTTTTAACCCATGCATTGGGTTTGTCTCGCGCCGAACGGGGGGCCTATTGAATTAAAAAAAAAAACGTTTCGGCGCGGGACAACCCCTTTAAAAGCTTTTCAGTACATTATGTGGTACATTAAATAATACAATTGAAACATACAACTTGTCCGTAAAAATCAAGCCCTCAGGTGGATATGTTGCCGGACAAATAAATAAGGTATGTTTTTTTTTTTTTGTTTTTTTTTTAATGGGGAGAAAAAAAAGAAAAATGTTAAACCAAAAATTGGCCGTTAAAAAACCCCTTTAAGGACGGTCTCTTTACATATGGATGATAATCACTATCGTCCACATGTGCCACAACGCAAGAACGCAGATGAGGAGGGCATTGATGTCTATAGATGGCACAGCTATGTAGTGTATTAACTATGTTGGCTCAGTGCCTCCCTCTAGTGTCTGCTTATTAAACTGCATTTGAGGGGTTAATCCTACCCAACACATAATGTCATTGATGGCATATTATGTGATATCTGATGCTATGTGATATCCATGGATGTCTGCACCCCCCGGGTAACGGCTCAACTGTCCCTTTAGCTTTTTTCTCATAATAATGCTGGTGAATGCAGCTGCACTTCCTTTACAGCAAGGTGTGGGGATTGTAGGGGTCCCAACAGCGGACCCCTCACTAATCAGACAATGATGAGATATTCTATCAATATACCATCCGTGTGAACCTGCCTCCAATTCTGTCATATGGCACTGCTAACGTGGGCACCCCGTGGCTGGCACTGTGCAGTGCTCTGATATTGTGAACGGGGCTGTTGTTGGGGTTGAACTGTTTACTGGGACACTATGGCTGCTACTCTTTATAGGGTCACTGTCAGGCATGTGTGACCGAGCTGTTCATAGGGGCACGCAAGCTGCCTGTGTACACTGTTTATGGGGGCACTCTATCTAGCACTATTAATGGGGGCGCTCTGTCTAGCACTATTTGTGGGGACACTCTATCTGATACTATTTATGAGGGCACTCTGTGTAGCACTCGGGTGGCATTCAGTATCTTGCCCTATTTATTGGGTCGCTCTCTATGGGTCACTATGAGGGCATTCTATCTGATACCATTTGGCACTATTTATGGCTTTTGCTCGTGATCAATATGTGGATTTAGATCTGTCAGTGGGCAAAATCCGCGTACTGAATGTCTGACACATTTTTTCATGGATCCGCATGAAGAAGTAACATACGACTTTTTTTTCTTGAATACACGTCAAAAAACGTGCTCGCAAATTTTTCCCACTGATGGCTGCAGCCACGTGTGGATCCACGGTAAAAACTGCAGCAGAATGGAATTCCAGGTGGAATCCACCTTGTGAACATATCCTTACTGTCCCCTCATCTCACCATGAGTCACATTCATTACTGTCCCCTCATCTCCCCATATGTTACATTCATTACTGTCCCCTCATCTCCCCATATGTTACATTCATTACTGTCCCCTCATCTCCCCATATGTTACATTCATTACTGTCCCCTCATCTCCCCATATGTTACATTCATTACCGTCCCCTCATCTCCCCATGTGTCACATTCCTTACCGTCCCCTCATCTCCCCATGTGTCACATTCCTTACTGTCCCCTCATCTCCCCATGTGTCACATTCATTACCGTCCCCTCATCTCCCCATGTGTCACATTCATTACCGTCCCCTCATCTCCCCATGTGTCACATTCATTACCGTCCCCTCATCTCCCCATGTGTCACATTCATTACCGTCCCCTCATCTCCCCATGTGTCACATTCATTACCGTCCCCTCATCTCCCCATGTGTCACATTCATTACCGTCCCCTCATCTCCCCATGTGTCACATTCATTACCGTCCCCTCATCTCCCCATGTGTCACATTCATTACCGTCCCCTCATCTCCCCATGTGTCACATTCATTACCGTCCCCTCATCTCCCCATGTGTCACATTCATTACCGTCCCCTCATCTCCCCATGTGTCACATTCATTACCGTCCCCTCATCTCCCCATGTGTCACATTCATTACCGTCCCCTCATCTCCCCATGTGTCACATTCATTACCGTCCCCTCATCTCCCCATGTGTCACATTCATTACCGTCCCCTCATCTCCCCATGTGTCACATTCATTACCGTCCCCTCATCTCCCCATGTGTCACATTCATTACCGTCCCCTCATCTCCCCATGTGTCACATTCATTACCGTCCCCTCATCTCCCCATGTGTCACATTCATTACCGTCCCCTCATCTCCCCATGTGTCACATTCATTACCGTCCCCTCATCTCCCCATGTGTCACATTCATTACCGTCCCCTCATCTCCCCATGTGTCACATTCATTACCGTCCCCTCATCTCCCCATGTGTCACATTCATTACTGTCCCCTCATCTCCCCATGTGTCACATTCATTACTGTCCCCTCATCTCCCAGTATGTCCCATCCATTACTAGGGTTGCCACCCTCCTGGTAAATGACCGGCCTGGCCAGTAATTACATCTAGAGGCCGGTGCGGGTAATAATTTTTTACTGGCAATTTTAATTATGAGAAAAAATGATGTTATGGCGGGGTGGCAACTTGGACAAATGTTGGGAAAAAATAAGTAGCTGATTTTGTGCACAAATATAGCCAGCACTAAGACTTGTAACTTTTGGGATTTTTGCACCACACTCCACACTTTTAGAGAAGTAAGTGGGGGCACCCACTATATTTAGTAGAATTTACACCAGGGAACTTCCTCATAGCTGGGAACGATTTCTTCTTCTGGCACATGAGCCGCCCAAGACACTTGTATTAAGTGGCATAGACCTCTTACCCTTAATGCCACAGGACATAAAGTTACATTACTGGTTACAGTTACTGGTCTTAATAAATCAGCCCCATAGTGTTTAAACATAGAAGAAAGCCGTGTTGTGTCTCAGTCCAGCATGGAGAGGGTCCTGGAGCCGCTTGGGGAAGAGTTGGGAGGATACTCAACCCTCATTCCATCCCATGAATTACACCTGCTGCTCTGACTGACCAGGTGAGAAGAGCTGACTCTTTCTAAGTCACCCCGCTTGCCTTCTGCATATTGCGCTGTAAATGACACAGCGATAATCGCTCAGGTCGTTGTGTATAAATGGGCCTTTACAAATGTCTACTTTACTTCCATGTTCTAAAGTTTACACTTCATTTTTTTTATTCTAGTTTGGTCTGATGACGACTGGCTCAAAAGATTTTCTGGTAAAACACTGGAGGAGAGCGAACAGGCTGAGGGGACAGAAGCTCCTAAACCTGCAGCACAAGAGGTACTGGTCCTATAATAATCATAGCTCCAAGTACAGATATTAGGAGGATACAAAACCTTAAGGCCTCATGTCCACGGGGAAAATCAGATCCGCTGCAGATTCTACATGTAGAATCTGCAGCGGGTCCCTCCTGCCCCGCGGACATGAGCGCCGAAAATAAGAATTTAAAAGTATTTACCATCCGGCGCGGGCGGAGAAGATCAGCTGTTCCTCACGGCCGGATCTTCATTTTCGGCCGGCGGATGAATTCCTGACGCCGGCGGCACGTCGCCGGCACGTCGCCGACGTGCCGCGCGCATGCGCCGGGCACATCCGCTGAGCCGAAGCAAGGAAGATGCGGCCGTGAGGAACAGCTGACCTTCCCCGCCCGCGCCGGATGGTAAATACTTTAAATTCCTATTTTAGGTCTCCCGCGGATCCGGACGGCTTCCATAGGCTTCAATAGAAGCCCGCGGGAGCCGTCCCCGCGGGAGACCCGCACGAAAATGGAGCATGGTCCGGATTTTTCCATGCTCCATTTTTTTTTTTAATCCCTTTTATTGACGATCCGCGGGTATTTATCTACCCGCGGGTGGTCAATGCATCCCTATGGGATGCGGATCCGCATGCAGGAGATCCGCTGCGGATCTTAAATCATATTTTGCCCGTGGACATGAGCCCTAAATCTTATTACCTTAACTCTTATCCTAGGGAAAAAGTATCTTCACATGTGGCATATAAGCGGCATATTTTCTACCATGGATTTGCGTGCGGAAAATCCGCAGCATATTACAATACAGACGAAGTGGATGAGATTATAAGAAGTCTCATCTTATCCACATCCTGACGATTGTTAATTGACCCGCAGTGCGAATTTTAAATCCGCAGTATGTCAACTTATGCTGTGGGCTTTCACTATGGATCTCAGCACGTCAAATGTTTAGGGTTGTAATCTGCCGTGAATTTGCACCAAAATCTGGACAATACCGATCCTATTTGGCCTATTGGAGGAAGAGGAATGGCCGTACCACACCCGCATTTTCCTACAGAAGACCTTATTCTTGGCGCGTAAAACAATAGCTACTTATTGGATGGCTGCGGGAATCCCTACGATCTCATGTTGGGTTCGGTCGGTGAATACAGTAATCTCCTACGAAAAAATTATTTACCAAAACAGAGGCTGCCCAAACAAATTTAAAAAAAATATGGGATATCTGGCTAGATACCAATTACACTTTATCTGTAGAATGAACTCCCAGACTCATGTTCCCTCTCTCCACCCCCCCCCCCCACACGCTCTCCTGTGTCCCCATTTACTAAGCAAATAGGAAACGCAGAGCTTTATCTCATAAAGAATTCATCCAATAGGCATGGACGGTTTGAGTTTAATTGTTTAAGTTTATCGCAACCTAAAAGAAAAAATGTACAAGGAATATGTTATGTTATTACGTTTAAGCAAGTTACAACACAGTATGTACTATTTGTAATATCGAGTTTGTTTACCATATGATTTTATTATGTACTGTGCAAATTTTCCTTAAAGGAGATGTCCCGCGCCGAAACGGTTTTTTTTTTTTTTTAACCCCCCCCCCCCGTTCGGCGCGAGACAACCCCGATGCAGGGGTTAAAAAAACCACCCGCACAGCGCTTACCTGAATCCCGGCGGTCCGGTGACTTCAATACTTACCGCTGAAGATGGCCGCCGGGATCTTCTACCTTCGTGGACCGCAGCTCTTCTGTGCGGTCCACTGCCGATTCCAGCCTCCTGATTGGCTGGAATCGGCACGTGACGGGGCGGAGCTACACGGAGCCGCTCTCTGGCACGAGCGGCTCCATAGAAGAAAGCTGAAGACCCGGACTGCGCAAGCGCGGCTAATTTGGCCATCGGAGGCCAAAAATTAGTCGGCTCCATGGAGACGAGGACGCTAGCAACGGAGCAGGTAAGTATAAAACTTTTTATAACTTCTGTATGGCTCATAATTAATGCACAATGTACATTACAAAGTGCATTATTATGGCCATACAGAAGTGTATAGACCCACTTGCTGCCTCGGGACATCTCCTTTAATAAAGAAAATAAAGTAAAAAAAAAAAATCTGGACAATACATTCCATGTGGAGGTATCCTAAGTGTTTGATGGTTACTGGACAATGTTCACCCATAGCACTAACTGTGCTAACATAACATAAGTAGCTGTACTTACCCGTCATCTGCCGCAGGGACCCATCACTGCAGCACCACCATCCACCCGCTGTTTGAAGTGGAAGATGTCGTCACAGGTTATCACCTGACTTCTGTAATGTCACTGCCCGCTCTCCTGGCATCAACACTCACATCCCGGCACCATGATGCCAGGAGTTTGTAATAGTGTTACTTACTGCGATTTACAATTGGCTGCAGCGGTCAGAGGATATCTGTTGATGTCTTCCTTAACTTAACATCGGGAGCACGGTTGGGCTCATCACCATGGCAATGGAAGGGTAAGTACAGCTGATTTAGTTATTTCTAGAACAGTTGGACCTGTAGGAGAAATTGTTATCCGATAACCAGGCAACCCCTACAGCCGAACATGCATGCCTGTAAATGTATTTAGTGTCTGTCATCTCGTGCCTCTTTTTTTCTTTTATCTTCTTTATTACTTGCAGGGAGAGCCACCTGCTAAAAAGGTACGAGCTAACCCCCAGGTATACATGGATATCAAGATTGGCAACAAGCTTGCTGGACGTATTCGCTTCCTGTTACGAGCAGATGTTGTTCCGATGACGGTAGGTGAGTGTCGGAATCTGATATTGCATAAATAATTCATGGTCACGTTGCGTTGGCTGTACATAATAGTTCTAGATCAGAAGAAAAGCAGATAACATTGGTATTAGAAATAACATTTCCTTTGTGAGAAGACATACATTCATTCTTACAATTTGTCAATTACACTCAACTCGTTTAGCAGTGTTTAACCCCTTAGTGACCACCCCATAGTCCTGGCCCGCTGGGCTTTATCCCAGAGGAGGTAAAAACATGCTTCCTTCAGGGATTAAAGCCCTGCAGGCTCTGGACATGACAGCTCCATGCTGTCAAGTACCCCCCACCCCAGCGATCGCATTAAAGGCAATGTAAAGTTTAAAAAAGTTAGTTTTAGCTCCCCTTAATGGATCAGATCTCAGGATACTCACCATCCTTCGATGTCCCCCGGCGTTCTGGTCCTGCAGGACCTGGCGTCTGTGCATGCGCGCCAGACAGCATTACGTCACACGAATGCGCACAGGGCCGGGAGGCCTGGGAAATTTAAAAACTCCCTGCTCTCGGCTAGTATGAGTAGCCGAGAACACGGAGTTGTCACTGGGAGCCGCTGTATGTGGTCCCCAGTCACATGATCGCTGTTATCCAATGGATAACAGTGATCATGTAAAAAAATTTTAAAAAAGAAAAAAAGTTTGTTTCATCTTTCCTCATGGATCATATCTGTGAGGGCAGATGAAATTACGTCCATAAGGCCCCCGGCTTTATCTGCGGACTTTATCTGGCTTCTGTGCACACGAATGGGTATGTTACTAAACACAAGACAAATACTGGTATCCATTTTGGGGTGCAAATCCTCATTTTCATGTGCACTGTAGAAAAAAAAATGTATTTTAAAATGACATATTTTCAAAATTATGAAATTTCATTTTTTCCCCTCAAAATTGTATTAACTTCTGAAAAGAAACTGTGGGATCAAAATACTCATGACACCCATGACAGTGAATATATTAAGATGTGTATTTTTTTAAAATAGGGTCATTTGTGGGGGTGTCTATAATTCTGACACTTATGAGCCTTTGCAATCTTGGCTTGGTGTAGGAAAACAAAGTATTCCTCAAAATGTTAATTAATGTTAAATTTGTACATCTGCTAAATCGCGTGTGTAAAAAAAAAAAAAAAAAAAAGAGAGAGAAAAAAAAGGTTTTCAAATGTGAGTCCAGAATAGAGTAAACGGATGGAAATATATATCTTATCAAACATGTGTACGGTATGTTTGAGACATTGCAATTGAAAATAAGAAAAAATTACAACTTTTTTTTCCAATTTTGGCGCTTTAAATAAATTATACACAAATTCTGTCGGTCTAATTTCTAAATAAAGTACAACACGTGGCGAAAAAACAATGTCAGAATCACCTGGATATGCAAAAGCTTTACAGAGTAATAATAATTTATGTTAAAGTGACACATGTCAGATTTCCAAAATTTGGTCTGGTCATTAAGGCGCAAACTGGCTTGGTCACTAAGGGGTTAATAGATTACACAAAGTCCTTGAATAGAAGGGTTGTACCAGTAATATATATGGCCTTAAAGCAACCTTCCGGTCCTGAAACAAAATTTTTCTTGGTACCAGACGCCGGCGTTCATTTTACCTGCTGCTCTTCTTTTCCAGCTTCTTGCTACAAATTCACCAATTGATGGGCCCTTTTTAGTTCTCGGAGATGGTCACATAGGTTCCCTAACTATCTGATGCACATGGTGTAGTGTCGGTGCATAGGTACTCTGAGGCGCTCCACATTGCTTTGATTGGGCAGCAATGCTTACATGAGAAATCTGCAACCGTGGTGGTGTGCACGGAGTAGTGACAGGAGCTGTACCAGCATCTTGAAAGACTGAAGGGGGGCTAGGAACTATTAGATCCAGGGGAGAAAGCTGTGAAAGGAGAGCCGCAGGTTATATTACTTCCCTCTCCGGTGCCTTTTGAAAAGTCAAACAGTTTTGTAGTTTATAGTTTTTATAGCTGTTCCCTGGTTACCAGATAACATCCATTTAATAGGGCTAATGCCACGGGAAGTTAGGTGACTGCTGTGGTGTCGCTGCTCATTCTATCGGCGTTGGTACTCTCATTCTGAACATGATGCCAGCAATTCGGGAACGCGGATGAAGAGCAGGGTAGTGTGATAGAAGTGCAGCGCTCCCATTGATTTCAATGGTAGTGAAGCCTCCCCTGCACGCTGATGACAATGTCCTGCTGCACTGACATCCACAGAATAGATCATCAGTTGAAAGAAGGCCAGAATACCCCTTTAATCAAGAATTAAGATACAGAGGTTGGGCTGCCTAGCATTCTATCCAGGTGCTGGGAATAGGATCAATGCTATCCTGTGTACTTGGGAAAACCTTTCTTAGGCCTCATGCAGATTTTTTATGCGGATTTCCGCAGCGGATGCACTGCGAGTCATTAAATTGATTTTTTTATTGCTTGCAGGAGATCGCGGATTGCGTTTTTTTTTTCCCACGCAGATGCCCTTCGGATCATCCGTGTGGAACAAATCCGCAGCCCCACCTCCCAGCCTTTCCGCCACCTCCCGAATAGATTATAACCTTTAAATCTGCAAATGTATTTGTGGATGCACTGCGGATCGTAAGCTCCCATAGAGATGAATGGAGCCACATCCGCGGTAAAATGGAGCATGCTGCGATTTATTATCCCCAAATCAAATTGAAAATCCGCTGATGTTAAATGAAGTGCAGATGCCCAATGCTTCCCTATGGGCGGCTTGATTTGCAGATCTCACACACAGATGCCACGCGTAGATTCAGCAAATCAAATCCACCCGTGGACATTGGGCCTTAGGTTTAAAAATAAAAATTGAATCTACTTGCTGTTGATGGGATCAGAGCTGTTCTGGCAATGTATACACGGCTCTGTCAGAGCTGGGTTATTACAGACTATTGCAGGATATTTCTCTGTCAATGACCTGCATGTTTCATTTGCATTTCCTGTCTTTATCCAAAAAATCTTTTTTTTTTCTTCTAGTTTTATGTTCGTTAATCTTGTCCAATGTATGATGAAATAGTATTTTAATTTATTTCAGTTTCTCACTTTTTGAGATGTTTGCTTTCAGTGATTTAAAGCATTTATGTTTACATCTAGATCTACACCTGATCATGTCCAAGCGTTGTCCAGCTTTGGTACAACCCATGAAGTTTGACATGTTCAAGGCAAGTTTTTCAGCCATTGCAATGTAACAAATTTCCACACTCACTGATGGCAAGCAGAGATCTGCAAAGCTATTTTACTATTGTACATTCATGAGTATTGGAGAGATACTTGCAGAGGCATGATTCTGGGTGGGGAGACCTCTGAGCGCCTGCCCGCCAGGTGATTTAGTCAAATGAACCATAATCCAGCCATCGCTTCAGATCGTCCGACCCTCTGAACGCTACCCATGGTTGCCATGTCTTGTAGTATGCTTCCCAAGTTTTGGGGTCATCGGCTCCCAGTTCATCAAATCTCATGAGGGTGTGGAGTTCCTCCACCCACATGCCCCTAGTGGGAACGGTTGAAGAGCGCTAGAGCCTTAGGATAAGTCTTCTCACCGCTAGTATGAAATGTTTTAGAAGGCATAATTTGGTGGCTCTCATGCTGTCCGGGAACAGCGAGAGCAGGGCTAATTTCAGTGTCATAATCACTCTTGAGTGGTTGATGTGATTATATAGGGTTGTCACTAGAGATGAGCGAGCACCAAAATGCTCGGGTGCTCGTTGCTCGAGTGGAACTTTCCGCGATGCTCGAGGGTTCGTTTCGAGTAATGAACCCCATTGAAGTCAATGGGCGACTCGAGCATTTTTGTATATCGCTGATGCTCTCTAAGGTTTTCATTGGTGAAAATCTGCAAAACCCAAGAAAGTGCTGGAAACGACACAGAAACGGAGCAGAGGCGTCACGGAGGACGGTGGTACGATCGGCTGCGTACTCCCTCACCATCTTCTTACAGTGCTCCCTCCGACTCAGCCTGGACTTGGGAGGTGTGAGACAGTCTTGCTGGGGAGCCATAAAGCTGGCAAAGGCCTTGGAGAGTGTTCCCCTGCCTGCGCTGAACATGCTGCCTGATCTCCGCGCCTCCCCTTCTACGTGGCCCTCGGAACTGCACCTTCTGCCACTAGCGCTGTCAGATGGGAAGTTTACCATCAGTTTGTCCACCAGGGCCCTGTGGTATTGCATCACTCTCAAACCCCTTTCCTCTTCGGGAATGAGAGTGGAAAGGTTCTCCTTACACTGTGGGTCAAGCAGTGTGTACACCCAGTAATCCGTAGTGGCCAGAATGCGTCTAACACGAGGGTCACGAGAAAGGCATGCTAACATAAAGTCAGCCATGTGTGCCAGGGTACCTGGATGCAACATATGGCTGTCCTCACTAGGACGATCACTTTGAGTATCCTCCTCCGGCCATGCACGCTGAATGGAAGAGAGGCAAGCTGCATGGGCACCCTCTGCAGTGGGCCCAGCTGTCTCTTCCTCCTCAGGCTCCTCCCCCTCCTCCTCTTCCACGCGCTGAGATATAGACATGAGGGTGCTCTGACTATCCAGCGACATACTGTCTTCCCCCGCCTCCGTTTCTGCCCGCAAAGCATCAGCCTTTATGCTTTGCAGGGAACTTCTCAACAGGCATAGCAGGAGAATGGTGACGCTAATGATTTGATTACAGCATCGCCGCTCACCATCAGGGTGGACTCCTCAAAGTTTCCAAGGACCTGGCAGATATCTGCCATCCAGGCCCACTCCTCTAAAGAATTGAGGAGGCTGACTCCCACTACGCCGCCCATGTTGGAGTTGGTATTCCACTATAGCTCTACGCTGCTCATAGAGCCTGGCCAACATGTGGAGCGTAGAGTTCCACCGTGTGAGCACGTCGCACAGCAGTCGGTGCACTGGCAGATTAAACTGATGTTGCAGGGTCCGCAGGGTGGCAGCATCCGTGTTGGACTTGCGGAAATGTGCGCTGACCCGGCGCACCTTTCCGAGCAGGTCTGAAAAGTGTGGGTAGCTTTTCAGAAAGCGCTGAACCACCAAATTAAAGACGTGGGCCAGGGATGGCACGTGCGTGAGGCTGCCAAGCTGCAGAGCCGCCACCAGGTTACGGCCGTTGTCACACACGACCATGCCCAGTTGGAGGCTCAGCAGTGAAAGCCAGCGGTCGGTCTGCTCTGTCAGACCCTGCAGCAGTTCGTGGGCCGTGGGCCTCTTCTCTCCTAAGCTGAGTAGTTTCAGCACGGCCTGCTGACGCTTGCCCACCGCTGTGCTGCCACGCCGCGCGACACCGACTGCTGGCGACGTGCTGCTGCTGACACATCTTGATTGCGAGACAGAGGTTGCATAGGAGGAGGAGGAGGGTGGTTTAGTGGAGGAAGCCTACACCGCCGCAGATACCAGCACCGAGCTGGGGCCCGCAATTCTGGGGGTGGGTAGGAAGTGAGCGGTCCCAGCCTCCACTAAATTCACCCAATGTGCCGTCAGGGAGATATAGTGGCCCTGCCCGCCTGTGCTTGTCCACGTGTCCGTTGTTAAGTGGACCTTGGCAGTAACCGCGTTGGTGACGTTGTCGTGCAGGGCTGGGACGGCACATCGGGAAAAGTAGTGGCGACTGGGAACCGAGTAGCGCAGGGCTGCCGCCGCCATCATGTTTTTGAAAGCCTCCGTTTCCACAAGCCTATACAGCAGCATCTCCAGGCTGATCAATTTGGCTATGTGCACGTTTAACGCTGGAGCGTGCAGGTGCGTGGCGGCGTACTTGCGCTTGCGCTCAAACAGTTGCGCTAGCGACGGCTGGACGGAGCGCTGAGAGACATTGCTGGATGGGGCCGAGGACAGCAGAGGTGAGGGTGTGGGTGCAGGCCGGGAGACGGTAGTGCCTGTGTCCTGAGAGGGGGGTTGGATCTCAGTGGCAGGTCGGGGCACAGGGGGAGAGGCAGTGGTGCAAACCGGAGGCGGTGAGCGGCCTTCGTCCCACCTTGTGGGGTGCTTGGCCATCATATGCCTGCGCATGCTAGTGGTGGTGGCTCCCCGGCTGATCTTATCGCGACAAACCTTGCATACCACAGTTCGTCGGTCGTCTGCACTCTCAGTGAAAAACTGCCACACTTTTGAAACAGTTGGTGGATTATTCGGTCTGGCCCTGCCTCTACCCTTGGCCACCGCACTGCCTCTTCCAACCTGCCCTGCTGCTGCACTTGCCTCCCCCTCTGAAGACCTGTCCTCAGTAGGCTTAGCAAACCAGGTGGGGTCAGTCACCTCATCGTCCAGCTGCTCTTCCTCCGAATCCTCTGTGCGCTCCTCCCTCGGACTTACTGCCCTTACTACTACCTCACTGATAGACAACTGTGTCTCATCATCATCGTCCTCCTCACCCACTGAAAGCTCTTGAGACAGTTGCCGGAAGTCCCCAGTCTCCTCACCCGGACCCCGGGAACTTTCCAAAGTTGGGCATTGGTCATGAGAAACTCCTCAGGTGTTAGAGGATCCATTTTTTCGCACTCAAGGCCGGGACCCGAGAACAGTTCCTGGGAGCCTGCCTGCTCTTCTGAATGTGTCATTTGCTGGGAGGGAGGAGGCTGGGAGAAGGGAGGAGCAGCAGCGAGAGCATTCAGGCGTAGAAGACTGGGTGGTGACGGTGGATAGTTTGCTGGATGCACTTTCTGCCATCCACGACAGGACCTGCTCACGCTGCTCAGTTTCTAATAAAGGTCTACCGCGTGGACCCATTAATTGTGAGATGAATCTGGGGACCCCAGAAACTTGCCTCTCTCCTAATCCCGCAGCAGTCGGCTGCGATACGCCTGAACCAAGAGCTCGGCCTGTGCCCACACCCTGACTTGGGCCTCCGCGTCTTCGCGCGCGTCCACGTCCTCTAGGCCTACCCCTACCCCTCAGCATGGTGTATTACGAGTAGAGCAGAAACAGAACGCTGTAATTAATTGTGCCGCTTATTGGCCTGTGGTTGGAGGCTGACTTCGCTTACGGAACGCACAACAGAGCCAGGAAACAATTATGCGCAAGCCTGTAGTGAGACCTAGGTGCGTATGACTGAGCTACTGGAATTCACAGGGCAGAACCAGTCAAGTGGCAAAAGGCTAGTGGTAGGCCTTAAGTATTTTGCTTCAATTTTTTAAAATGGTGAGGTGAAAAACCAGACAGACACCGTATGCAGCGTATATATGTATACTCTTTCCCTCTGGCGGGATGACGGCGATCATGTAACGGACACAGCAGAGCCAGGAAACAATTATGCGCAAGCCTGCTTTAACGCTTAGCTGGGTAATAATGAGCGACTACTACCCCCAGCAGACACGCAGTAAACTGAAGACGGTCACAGGCAGCCCAAATATAGTATTTTTTTCCAATTTTTGGGAAAAAGCCCACTGCCTATATAGCCTGTATATGGATTTCCCTGTTGGAGGATGACTGTGGTTATTGAAAGCACAGTGCAGCCAGAAAACATTATGCGCAAGGCTGCAGTAACACCTAGCTGGGTAATAGTGAGTGACTACTACCCCCAGCAGACACGCAGTAAACTGAACACGGTCACAGGCAGCCCAAAGATTTTTTTTTTCCAATTTTTTTGAAAAAGCCCACTGCCTATATAGCCAGTATATCTCTTTCCCTGTACCACTGTCCCTGCCTCACCAGTACTGCCCCTATACTCAGTAAAATGACTGCAGACTGAGGACGCTATGGTCTGCACGCCCGATATACAAAAAAAAAAAATGTGCAAAACTGCTAAAAGCAGCCTCAACAGTACTGCACACGGTCAGATGTGGCCCTAAGAAGGACCGTTGGGGTTTTTGAAGACGAAGATAACAGCCTAACACTCTCCCTATAGCAGCTACAGCAGGATGGCACTTTCCCTAATGTCTCTCAGCGTGCATCTGTGGCGAGCCGCGGCCGGCCCCAGTTTATATACTCGGGTGTCACCTGATCTCCCCAGCCACTCACTGCAGGGGGGTGAGATAGGGCTGGAACTTCACAGGAGGAAGTTCTAATGCCTTCCCTGTGTTTCTATTGGCCAGAAAAGGGCGCAAACTTTTCTGGGAAGAAAATGGAAGTGACTCGAACACCGCGTGGTCCTCGTCTCGAGTAACGAGCATCTCGAGTACCCTAATACTCGAATGAGCATCAAGCTCGGATGAGTACGCTCGCTCATCTCTAGTTGTCACCCCTTCCCATAGGTCCGCTACTGGCCGGCAGTCCCACCAAATGTGGGTCATTGTACCTCGGCTCCCACTGCATTTCCAGCACGCAGGGAAGAACTGGTGAAAGATCCTCTGTAGGTGGTCCGGGGTCCTAGACCACCTTGAGACTATCTTATAGTTGAGGTCTTGTATTTTGCCAGCTGTGGATAGTGCCCAGATTTTACACTAGTCCTCCCCCGTAATGTTTTCTCCCAACTCCCGTTCCCAGGCCTCCCTATAATTCAGAGTCTCATCCTCCGTCTCCCGATCCAGCAACATTTTATATAACGTGGAGATCATATGCCTCTGATTTAGACTTGACAAACAGAGTTGCTCATACTCAGTCAGGGGTGCCGTCAGATTTTCTTTCGGGATCAGCGTGCTCACAAACCCTCTCAGCTGAAGATATTGCAACCAGAATCCTGGCTGCGGTGGAGACTGGTTTAAGATCTCCATCATGGGTTTCAGTCCCGTTTGCGTCACTACGTCCCTCAATCTAGGGATTGGGTCCGCAGGAATAGCCAGAAGGCCCTTCTGATTTGTAGTAGCTTCAAAGAGGGGATTTGCTAAGAGCAGAGTTAGGGGGCCTGGGGCTGTAACCAGCCTATATTGAGGGGCGAAACTCGCCCATGCCTTAAATAGTTGGAGGCTGAAGGGGGAGATTTGGGTATAGACTTGATCCATTTTGGCAGAATCCAGGGAGCTCTGTATAGGCCATCTGTTTCGCCTGTGTGGTCTATATCCACCCATAGCTTTGAGTTTCTGCTTTTTGAGGATGTCAAGTACGCAGTTTGCTATGTTAGCTTTTTGGTAGAGGGAGAAGTCCGGTAGGCCCAGGCCCCCCTTCTCTTTTCTCCTCTTTAGCAATGAGTATCTCAGGCGCGGTTTGCGTCCTTTCCAAACAAAGTTGGAGATTAGAGATCGGATTTTTTTCAGGTATGTTCTTGGGAGCCCAATGGGAATTGTTTGACAAAGATACAGGAAACGGGGCAGTACATCCATTTTAATTACCTTGGGGTAGAGCGTTCCAGAGGATGGGTGCTGCTCTGGTGAAGTCCTGTAGGCGAGCATGTGAGGTTCGTACTACAGGGGTGTTTAGTCTGAGTGTGTTAGGGCTCATGTCCACGGGCAAAATGACATTTAAAATCCGCAGCGGATCTCCCGCGCGCGGATCCGCACCCCATAGGGATGCATTGACCACCCGCGGGTAGATAAATACCCGCGGATGGTCAATAAAAAGGAATTTAAAAAATCTGGAGCATGAAAAAAAACGTGCCATGCTCCATTTTAGTGCGGATCACGCTCCGGATGGCCCCCATAGACCTCTATGGGTGTGGGAGATCCGCTGCGGATTGTAAATACTAGTTTATCGGGTGCATGAGATCCGCTGCGGATTTAACCCCTACCCGCTCCAGGACGTACCGGTACGTCCTTGGAGCATGGTACTTACCGCAACAGGACATACCGGTACGTCCTGGGGATAGTGCGAGATCACATAAGATCCCGCGCTATCCTGCAGCGGGAGCCGGCTGTCAGTCACGGCCGGCGTCCCGCTGCAACAGCGGGGGGGGGGGGGGGGGGGGCATGCCCCCCCCACCCCACCCCGCTGTTAACCCCTTCCCTGCCGCGATCTAAGTAGATCGCGACAGGGAAAGAGTTGACAGAGAGATCGCGCTCCCTCGGTGTCTCCGGCCGGCGAGAGCCCGGCCTGTCGCCATGGCAACAGGACGCCAGACACTGGCGTCTTGTATTGCCTGTGCCTATAATCGCTGTATAGGCGATAAGGCATGGGGGAGCAGTAGCTCTGCCATGCCTTATGACAGCGATCATAGGCACAGTACTGCAAGTCCCTCAGAGGGACTAGAATAGTGTAAAAGAAAAGAAAAGAAAAATGTAAAAAAAATGTAAAAAAACACCTTTTTTTATGCTTTTTCTAATATTAGCATAAAAAAAGGGAAAAAAAAATTAAAACCCCACATATTGGGTATTGACACGTCCGTAACGACGTGTACAAAAAGTTGAACACGCTTTTTATTTTGTACGACAAAAAGCGTAAAAAAACACGCTAAAAAACAGAGGCAAAATGCTAATTTTTAGCATTTTGCCTCCCAAAAAATGCTATAAAAGTGATCAAAAAAGCCGTACATTCCCCAAAATGGTACCAATAAAAACTACAGCTCATTTCGCAAAAAATAAGCTCACATAGAGCTCCGTATTTAGAAAAATAAAAAAGTTACAGGACTTTGAATGCAGCTATAGAGAAACAAAATGATTTCCAATAAAAAGGGGGTTTTATTGCAAAAAAGTGTAAAAACCTAAAAAAAATATAACAATTATGGTATCGTTGTAACCGTACCGACCCGCAGAAAAAATTTAGTGTCATTTATGCTGCATGATTAACGCTGTAAGAAAAATAAAAAGAAATCTATGGCAGAATTGATGCGTTTTCTCTCCCTGTTATCATAAAAAAAAAAAAAAAAAATTACGATATAGTCTATGTACCCAAAAGTGGCACTGATGAAAACTACGGCTCGCCGCGCAAAAAACAAGCCCTTATACGGCCGCGTCCACGGAAAAATAAAAAAGTTACAGGACTTTGAATGCAGCTATAGAGAAACAAAATGATTTCCAATAAAAAGGGGGTTTTATTGCAAAAAAGTGTAAAAACCTAAAAAAAATATAACAATTATGGTATCGTTGTAACCGTACCGACCCCCAGAAAAAATTTAGTGTGTCATTTATGCTGCATGATTAACGCTGTAAGAAAAAGAAAAAGAAATCTATGGCAGAATTGATGCGTTTTCTCTCCCTGTTATCATAAAAACTTCTTTTTCAGTGGCCTTGCGGTTTTTTTCACGCGCAGATGCAAAAATGCCATCCGCGTGCATACACGCGTGAAAAAAAACGCATCCGCGTGTCATCCGCATGCAATAAAATACAATAAAATACTATTTTAAGCTCATCCGCACTGCATCCGCGGCCCAAATCCGCGTTACAAATCCGGAGCAGATTTGATTTTCCCCGTGGACATGAGGCCTTAGCCGATCGGAGTGAGCAGGCTGGGTGGTGTACTGACAGAAGAGAGGCGATGTATGCTGGTGCAGCGCCATGCAGAGCTTTGTGAGTGAGGTAGAGGAGTTTAAATTTAGTTCTGCAGTGGATGGGCAGCCAATGCAGCGACTGGCATAATGCAGAGGCGTCTGAGTAACGACTGGATAGAGAAATGGGCCTAGCTGCTGCATTTAGTATGGATTGGAGTGGAGCAAGTCATAAATGACACAATACATTTTTTCAGCGGTCGGTACGATTACAACTGTAACAAAAACATAATTTTTTAGATTTTTCCACTTTTGCACAATAGACACTCTTTTCTTTTGGAAATTATAATTATTTTTCAATCGTTCCATTGTCGCAGCTATGTGAGGTATTGTTGTTTTGCGTCACGAGCTGTAGCTTTTATTTTTCCCATTTTAGGGTACATATAGCTTTTTGGATCGCTTTTATTGCGTCTTTTTGAAGGTAAAATGAATAAATAAGCCTTTAAAGGGGTTGTCCCGCGGCAGCAAGTGGGTCTATACACTTCTGTATGGCCATAATAATGCACTTTGTAATGTACATTGTGCATTAATTATGAGCCATACAGAAGTTATAAAAAGTTTTTCACTTACCTGCTCCGTTGCTAGCGTCCTCGTTTCCATGGAGCCGTCTAATTTTCGCCGTCTAATGGCCAAATTAGACGTGCTTGCGCAGTCCGGGTCTTCTTCTCTTCTCAATGGGGCTCCTTGTAGCTCCGCCCTGTCACGTGCCGATTCCAGCCAATCAGGAGGCTGGAATCGGCAATGGACCGCACAGAAGAGCTGCGGTCCACGGAGGAAGAAGATCCCGGCGGCCATCTTCAACCGGTAAGTATAGAAGTCACCGGAGCGCGGGGATTCAGGTAAGCGCTGTGCTGTTGTTTTTTTAAGTCCCTGCATCGGGGTTGTCTCGCGCCAAACGGGGGGGGGGGGGGGGGGGTTGAAAAAAAAAAACCCGTTTCGGCGCGGGACAACCCCTTTAATCTTTTTTTTTCTTATTTTCAACAGTTTTTGCTGCACAGGATTACTGTGCTCAAATTATAGCACAGATCGTTACGGACACAATGATACCACACGTGCGTTTTTGTTTCTTACGTTTTTTCATATAAATAGGGGGTTGTGGGTTTTTTTTTCTATTTTTTAATGTTTTTCGTTTTACACTATTTATTTAGTTTTTTTACACTATTTAGGTCCTCAGGAACTTGATCCATTGCAGCTATGATCGCTGTCCTGCAATGCCTTATCGCTGGTTAAAGCAATCATAGGCAATGGCAAAGCAGGACGCCTGTAGCTAACGTCATGTTACCATGGCAACTCGTCGGCTCTCCTCGATTAAATCGGGGGGGGGGGGATCCAATGACATCACAGGGAGTGAGCTCCCTCTGTGAACCCTTTATAAACCTCGATCTACAAAGATTGCAGCGTGTATGGGGTTAACAGCATGAGTCGCTGTCCCAATGCACCCCTACTATCAGTAATAGCTGGCGCCCGCTGCCGGATACCGCAGGATCTCTTCAGATCCCGCGAGTTCCATATGACGTAAGGTTACGTCATGTTGCCTTAAGTACCAGCCTGCAAAGATGTAACCTTAAGTCATGTGGCGAGAAGGGGTTAAAAGAGGTTATGCCAACATGCACAATCCCATTCAAAATGATGATTTCCTCAGGCTCAACTCTTGTCACCCCCATTAAAAGCTGGTAATGCGAGGGAAAGCTGCTGCTAGTGAGATATTTCCACTGCAGGGAAAATGTGGTATTACAGGATGGACTTTCACATGACTGGTTTGTTCCGGCCAGTGAACCTTGTCTTTTGACATTCATGAGCCTTAATATGAAGAGGGGATGCCATCTCGGCACAATGCTTTCATTCAATAAATTGAGCTAATTGATTTGTATGTAAGAATGTCCACATTTGTGTTTTTATGTTTTTGTTTTTTTAATTTGCAGAAGACTTTCGCTTCCTCTGTACACATGACAAGGGCTTTGGCTGCAAAGGAAGCAGCTTCCATAGAGTTATCCCTCAATTCATGTGTCAGGGAGGTGACTTCACCAATCACAATGGCACAGGCGGAAAATCCATCTATGGACGGAAATTTGATGATGAGAACCTCATTCTAAAATACACAGGTGCAGGTGGGTAAGCTTATTTTGATAGATTTCACTAGCAGAGGTGTTTCCTAAATCATCACTTCAAGACCTTCATACTTATACCGCAGTTATCAAGACTATAATACGAAGTATCTAATAAAACTTAACCTTTATTAACAAACCATACAAATTTGTAATACTAAACACAAAGTCCCATAAACACTTAGGAGCCTAGTTACTTAAACTGTTGCCTTATACTCTGATCAAAGTAAACTATGAGCTGACTCGATGAGATAAATGTATTAAGAGGAACGTGCCTCTTAATATATTTGTGGCAATTGGCAGTACCTCCATGTGCCAGACTAACCCCCAAGCTAGTGTAGGTTTCAGCTACTCTGGTAGGCTATGGATGGCCATGCCTCCTAAAGCTAGACCACAACCACTTCTAAAAAAGTGCATCAAACCTAAAGCCCCTGAAAAGTCACAATTTTATATGTACCAACATTGCAACCTTTGTATTGCAGAAATTTGGCATACATAACTTAATAGACATGTCCCAATTTGTACAACATATGTCTCACTGTATATAGTCAATGATAAAGAAGAATTTTACCAAAATTGACTAGTAATGTCATTCAGGGTCACTTGCGGATCCTTCAGTCTGCAGCAATTGAAACACCCCTATACTAGGTCAGTATTTTAGGCGGTTTAGTTTTTCAATTCTAAGGTTCTGTCTTTGTACAGGGTTACTCTCTATGGCAAATTCTGGTCAAAATACAAATGGATCACAGTTCTTCATCACATGTGACAAGACAGACTGGCTTGATGGGAAACATGTTGTGTTTGGAGAGGTGATGGAGGGAATGGATGTTGTATGACAGATGGAAGTAAGTATTTGCAAACTTACCCCATGAATTCTCTTAAATGTATCTATAATTCAATGTTCTTAAATGGCAAAGATGGATGGAGCCCAATAAGAAACCTCTTCCCTTATTCAGAAGAAACTTTCTCTTTCTTGAAGGAGAGAAAAGGAAAAACAATCACTGCTGTGATAAGAAGTGCTTGATAATTCAAGCAGTCTAGTTTTCCACATAAACTCGGTCCTCTAACCATCAACAGAATCCAATTTATTCTATATTATATATTGTGTGTACAGGGTGCTTCACTTGAAGTGCAACCCAGTAACATTGTAATATTTGTGTTCGAAACAATGTCACGAGTGAACTCATCAGTCCTCACAGAGCATGTTGAAAGTGGCCACCGCTACCCTCCAAGCACTGCTGAACCCGGCACTCTGTAGTCAAGTGTGCTGCAACATGCCCACATCAATGGTGGCAATTTCATATCTAATGTTCTTCAGTGCAAGGTTTATTGACAAACCGTTAACCCTTTTGGTGGCCCACAGGGAAAAGTCTGCTGGGGTAGGGTCCAGTGATCTGTGGGACAACCCACCTTCGAGTTGATTCTGTCCCCCAAGAAAGAATGAACTTCCATCATGTTGTGGTTGGACATGTGACAAGTTGCCTCTCATTAATCCATTCAGATGGGTTGTCTATCCAGGGATTATTCCAATTGCTAGATTAGAGTCAGGGAGAAAATATTTTCCTCCAAATGGGGAAAATTGGCTTCTAACTCATTGTTTGTTTTTTTTTTCCCCTTCCTTCCTCTGGATCAACGTGTGTGTTTGTGTGAGAGAAGTAATAGGTGGAACCGAATGGAATGGAGTGTTTTTTTTGTAGATAGCTGTTGACGCGTTTAGACCCAACGGTTATCACTCAAAATATGGCTTTTGAGCAATAATCTTTGTGTCTAAATGGGCATTTACTGTAAGATAGTTTGGATAAATGAGACCCACCTACTTGGAAATGTGAACTGCACACCAGCAGTTGAACGATACACCCATGGCATGAGACAGAGCAAGGGTCATTAATAAACTCTAGACTCCTGAACATGGTTACAGTTCTACACAAATAAGTTGGAATAAGGGTTACGCTTCCAGTGAAACACCCTGTATAATATATGTGAGTGCATATAAGATAGTGTGTGTGTAAAATATATACATGCAGATGTAGCAAACAATCTGTACTGTGCATGTCTGACGGTGAGCTGACAGAGCCAGCCGGTTTAAGGCCTCATGTCCATGAGCACGCATAGAATCCGAGTGCAGAATCCCACAGCCATAAGGCTAAAAATGACATTTTCTCACCTATCCGGACGCGGCACAACTCTTTCATCATGGCCGGTTCTTCTTTCTTCTGCCCGGCGGATCTGTCCAAGAGTCTTTAAATCTCCTGCTGTCCTACAGGAAGCTGCAGAAAATAAAGTCTGCAGCGATTTTTATCCCGCTCGTGCGATCCGCACACTAGGATAAAATGACATCCGTAGGTATTTAATTACTTGCAGATGCCCACCTCATTAAAAGCAATAGGAGAACTCCACGGTCCTCTGCCATGGCTGTGACAACCAGACCGGAGGATTCCTGAAGTGATGCGAGGCTGTTTTCACAGGACCCGGGCCTTGGGCAGTTGGGAGGAATCACTGTCAGCTGAATGAGTGCTCGGCCCTGCAGCTACCTTAGGGTACGCATATGCTGCTACTAAGGTATATCTAATATTCTATTAGATTGGAAGCTCATAGCAGCAGAGTTTCTATTGTACATTAGATTGTAAGCTCTTAGGAACAGGTTGTATATGTCTATTTCTGTACAGCGTTAGCTCTTCTAAATCTATAATTAAAGGGGTGGTCTCGCGAAAGCAAGTGGGTCTATACACTTCTGTATGGCCATATTAATGCACTTTGTAATATACATCGTGCATTAAATATGAGCCATACAGAAGTTATTCACTTACCTGCTCCGTTGCTAGCGTCCCCGTTGCCATGGTTCCGTCTAACTTCGGTGTCTTCTTGCTTTTTTAGACGCGCTTGCGCAGATGCATCTTCTCCCTTCGGCTGGTCTTGGAAGCATCGGAGTTTTGGCTCCGCCCCCTTTTCGCGTCATCGCGTAGCTCCGCCCCCGTCATGTGCCGATTCCAGCCAATCAGGAGGCTGGAACCGGCACACGTCATGGGGCGGAGCTACGCGATGATGCGTACAAGGGGGCGGAGCCAAAATGCCGATGCTGCCGAGCGGAGCCGAAGGGAGAAGAAGGGAGAAGACGGATCTGCGCAAGCGCGTCTAAAAAGGCAAGAAGACACCGAAATTAGACGGAACCATGGCGACGGGGACGCTAGCAACGGAGCAGGTAAGTGAATAACTTCTGTATGGCTCATATTTAATGCACAATGTACATTACAAAGTGCATTAATATGGCCATACAGAAGTGTATAGACCCACTTGCTTTCGCGAGACCACCCCTTTAATGTATATATGCAGCAGGACAGATTAGATCCAGGGTGATAGCCGATTGCCACATCTGGTGTTGGCAGGAATTATATTGGAAGGGATTGCCTTTCTCTAGATCAAGGGTGTCAAACTCCTTTTCACCAAGGGCCACATCAGGCATATGGTGACCTTCAAAGGGCTGAATGGAAGACAGTATAGTAAGGGCCTGTTCACACAAGTGTATTTGCATACATAATATGCAGTGAATAGAAGCCATTGATTTCAATGAGTTCATTCACATGATGTATATTTTCACACAGTATGACATATTTTGTTGCGTACTACGCACCCCAATAGGCCATTGGAGTGAATGGGCCGCGCAAATACGTGGTGAATGCGCAGGAAACCTATGTATTCACTGCATATTTGCTGACCCTTTCAGTGAGCCCATCTGCGTTATTTTTTGTGTAACCAAATATTCAGACATAAGCGATTTTTGATTGCGCAAATACACAGCGTATTTGTGCGACAGAAATATGATTACGCCCATGTGAACGGGCCTTAATAGTGACCACTATAGTGGTCGCAGTAGTAATAGTGACTCTCATAGTGGCTCCAGTAAAAATAGTGACCCCCACAGTGGCCCCAGTAGTAATGGCGCCCCCCACAGTGGCCTCAGTAGTAATAGCACCCCCCACAGTGGCCTCAGTAGTAATAGCGCCCCCCACAGTTGCCCCAGTAGTAAAAGGGACTCCCACAGTGGCCCCATTAGTTATAGCAACCCCCAAAGTAATAATTTTAACCCCCCATAGTAATATTAACCCCCCTTAGTAATAATATTATCACAGTCAGTAATATTAACCTCCACAGTAATATTAACCCCCATAGCACTATTAACCCCCCTCAGTAACAATAAACCCCCTCAGTAATAATATTATCCCCCTCAGTAATATTAACCCCAGTCAGAAATATAACCCCCCTCAGCATTAATAACCCCCCCTCAGTAATATAACCCCCCCCCCCTATAGTAGTAATAGTTCCCCCCCTAACCCATATACTCGCCTCCTCCTTGCTGTCAGCGCTGCTTCCTTTCTGCTCGCCCTGAGCCCGGGCGCACACTGACATCAGTGTGTGCACCCAGAACCCTTCCTCCCTGAGTCCTCTCCTGTGGAACTGAAGAGCAGGGGACTCAGGGGAGGAGTATTCCGGCTGCACACTGACGTCAGTGTGTGCGCCGGGATCAACACTGCCAGCGTGATTACCAGCGAGGAGCTGCGGCACCCCAGCTGGTAATCAGTACAGTGGCGAGCAGCCGTCGGCAAACTGCGGGCCACATAAAATGAGGCAGCGGGCCTTTTGTTTGACACAAGCTCTAGATCTTTGGGTCCGGTGCCTTTCATCTTAGGGCATTGGGGGACTGGTCAAAAGGACTGCAGCAAGTTTTGTGGTCTCCACTGGTCCTAACCTAAGAGTCGCTGGGATAAAATACATTTTAGTAATATAAAAATAACATGTAATATATGGAGCAGGTGAGGTCTGTATGTGGGAGTGTCATATGATGAGCTGAACCCCTCCTCTTTCATCACATGGAACTTGGCGACAATTATCGGGCTACTGCGAACGCTGGAGACACTTTGACGTGTGATGTGATGGACATTAGATAAGCCAATGACAATACGGGCATGTGGGGGAAAAATAACGTCCGTTATCAAGATCACAAAACCAAGACCACAATGGTACATGGATATTGGGGTGCAGGTGCTGGATGATGAGGATAAAGCAATACCAGATGACTGCCCTAAGTGTAAGATGCACCTATAGGCCTTAGTCAGACGGGCGGTTTTTCGCGCGATTTGCGGATCGCATGACGGATCCGCATCCGCAAATCGCGTGACCGGTGCGCGCAAGTCGCCCGAAAATCGCCCGAAAATCTGCTCCTAGCCGCGTTTCATTAGAAACAGGCCGGAGCTGTCCAGCGCATTGCATTCAATGGAGACGGCAATAGAGCCGCCTCCATTTAAAGCAATGCGCTGCGGGCGAGCCCGGGATGAATTGTCGGTAAGGGCTTAAATATATAAGCCCTTCCCTGCAATTCATCCTAAAATGTGTTAAAATAAAAAAAAATTGTATACTCACCTTCTCCCGGCAGCCGGAGCTCCGTGCGGCCGTCCTGCAGTGGGTGTGAAGGGGGTGTGAGTCAGACCTGCCCCCTGATTGGCTCAGCGCTGAGCCAATCAGAGGCATGCCTCACTCACACCCATTCATGAATTCATGAATGGATGTGAGTCAGACCTGCCCCTGATTGGCTCAGCGCTGAGAGGCAGCAGTCACTCACCCATTCATGAATGGGTGTGTGAGTGAAACCGGCCTCTGATTGGTCAGGGCTGTGACCAATCAGAGGCAGATCATTCAGCAGGCGGGGATTTTAAAGCCCCGCCGGCTGAATAGTGCCGAGAAGCAGTTCAGGAGAACTGACAGCGGCCGCGGCTGGACTCCGGCTGCAGCAGAAAGGTGAGTATACAATTTTTTTTTTATTTTAACACATTTTAGGATGAATTGCAGGGAAGGGCTTATATATTTAACCCCTTCCCGACAATTCACCCCGCGCACGCCGGCAGCCCATTGCTTTCAATGGAGCGGCTGTATTGCCGCTCCATTGAATTCAATGGGCAAACATCGTTCTTCTCTGCCACAGCTGTTACAGCTGTAGCAGAGAAGAATGATTTGTCTTCTATATGTTCTCAATGGGGTCGGCGCTGCTGCCGCCGGCCCCATTGAGCGCATATACAGAAGAGAACAGGAATCACAGATAGGTGCGATCTGCGATTTTTTTTAAATTTTTTTTTTGTTCTATAATTTATCGGACGAGCGCATAAAAAGCGCTCATGTGTCCGATACCATTGTAAAGCAATGGTTTTAAAAAATCGCCGGACACATGCGCATGCGCAAATCGCGGCTAAAAACGCCCGTCTGACTAAGGCCATAGGGTGTTGAATATTGGGGTACATCTCCGCTGTGGGATGGTGCTTTAATAACCATTGATGATATAGTTTGATATTGGGATACAGGCTTGGAAGTAAATAAATATTGAGGTTTTGAGAGGAATGCACAGTAATCCCTGGAGTGGGATGTTAGATGGCGGTGAAGTGGATGAAAAAGTCCAATAAATAGGAGGGTGCTGAATGTTGGGGTGCAGTGTGAAGTGTTGGGGCAATGCTGATAAATGCTGCAGTAATCTGTCCATATACTCTGCATAATGTCACCAGCAGCGGATTGTGGAGCAGCTACTTCTAACACCGGATATGTGAATTGTTCGTCTCAGTGCTCCAGTCTCACTATGATGATGCACATTTCCTTCTGCTGACCACCGTCTTCAAATTTGACCCACGATTGTGGCATCCGGTGAGCTTCTGACACATTATTACACAAAGATCAACCAGCAATACGTAGCCCTATCATGAATCCAGAATGTCTGCAGTATTTCCAAATCCAAAACAGAGTCAAAATCCGCAACATTGGTGCGAATTTTGATTTGAAATAAAACATATACTCATTATCAAAAGAAATTCCTCCCCTAGAAGATGTTCTTGGAATCAAATGAACCTTTCTCTGTGTGATTGCAACGATGATATCAAGAAGTGATTACGATATCAGACCAAAAGGAGAATTTACTGCAGAAAACCGAACACTTGAAGGGAGGCTCTAGTACCCTGCTGTACCGCTTCTAGCTTGGATGTAAGATGTGATACGGGCGGGCATGGAAGCTCTAGTACCCTGCTGTACCGCCTCTAGCGTGGATGTAAGATGTAATATAGGCGGGCATGGAGGCTCTAGTACCCTATTCTACCACCTCTAGCTTGGATGTAAGATGTGATACGGGCAGGCATGGAGGCTCTAGTACCCTGGTGGGTCACCTCTAGTTTGGATGTAAGATGTGATACAGGCGGGCATGGAGGCTCTAGTACCCTGTTGTACCGCCTCTAGCTTGGATGTAAGATGTGATATAGGCGGGCATGGAGGCTCTAGTACCCCGTGGTACCGTCTCTAGCTTGGATACAAGAATACGGACGGGCATGGAAGCATACGGGTTCTGTATGGCAGCATATCGGTCCAGATTTGCTGTAACTGAGCCTCTAGATCATACAAGCTCGTAGGCTGTCGAAGTTGGCGTCCCAGATGGTCCCATACATGTTCTATTGGTGATAAATTTTGTGCCCGGCGGGCCACGGAATTGTGGCAATATTGTGGAGGCGTTCCTGTGACACTTGTGTGCGATCGAGTATTATCCTGTTGGAAAATGCCTCTTGGAAGCCGCCATGAGAAGAACACACGTGGCTGCAGGATGTCCTGAACATATTGCTGAGCTCTCATTGTCCCTCGTGTCATTACTAGAGATGACTGTATATCATATTCGATGGCCCCCAGACCATCACACCATTGGCGACAGTGTGCAGCTCTACAGCAAAGGTAGAATTGAGGCGCTCAAGACAGCCCAGTTCCACTCCGTAGCAGTCCAGTTTAGCTGTGCACGACGCCACTGCAAACGGTGGGTGAGTGTCAAAGGCATAATGGGTGCCGTGACACCAAATCTCTTTCAGCCAAGTGGCCGGCAAATGTTTCGACAGAAGACACAGTGGCCTGTAACAATGGTGCCACCTGTCTGTGGATGGCAGACAATAATACGGTTGGAGCTGCTCATGCTTGTCGGGCAATCAAATGATCCTCCATACTGGTGGTCTATTAAGTGCCCTCATACATGCTCTGGTCCCAATGTCTCCTAACAGTCTGGTCAGCCCAGGTAATGGGCGATTTATACATAGAACCATCCAGGTTCTCGCATTCCAATAATACCTTCCCATTGAAACTCCGTTAACTGGGCAAAATCTCTTTGATTATAACGTAGAGGCGTCTAGTGGTCAACAAGCTCTACACAAGCGGAAAAAGAGGTCCAATACACACAAGTAGTCTCTGAGAGCCTTTCTATAGGCCAAGGGTGGAACTAATTTAAAGGAGATGTCTCGAGGAAGCAGTTAAATTTTTTTTTTGCCCAGTCCCCCCCATTAAGTACACATTACTAAGCCTCCCTGTAAATGACATTTCTAGCTGGTTCGTACTTACCGTTCCAGCGTTTCAGCAACTTATAAAAGTTTCCTCAAGATGGCCGCCGGCTCTTTCCCCGTCGCTCGCTGCAGCCCGACGTGCGCGCTCCCGAGACGCCGCCAGCTGTGTCTCCATGGCAACCGGACGCATCGCAGCCGCCGACCAGACGCCCACCGCCAGGCAGCAGGTAACCGGCGCTAGCCCCCGGCTCCCCAGCGCTAGACCCTCAGCCCAGGTGAAGGCCCCGGAGCCCAGCGCTAGTTCCCCCGGCCTAGCGGCAGCCCCCCCCGGCCTAGCGACAGCCCCCCCATCGCAGCGGCAGCCCCCCCCCCCCCGGCCTAGCGGCAGCCCCCCCCGTCCTAGCGACAGCCCCCCCGGCCTAGCGCTAGTTCCCCCATCACAGCGGCAGCCCCCCCCGGCGCAGCGACAGCCCCCCCGGCGCAGCGGCAGCCCCCCCCCCCCCCCCCCCGACAAATCACTTACCTGGGAGGCTTCTCGGGGCTGCTGGGCTGGGCTTCTCCGCTGGGCAGCTCCACTTTCTGCACCTTCCTCTAACAGAGGAAGGTACAGAATGGCCGCTGCAGCGCGCTCCCGAGCAGTGACGGCTCGTCTGCGCATGCGCAGAAGAGCTGTAGCGGGGAGCACACTGAAGCGGCTCGTGCTGAATGGAGAAGACCGGACTGCGCAAGCGCGTCTAAAAAAGCAAGCTGCCAGCGAATTTAGACGGAACCATGGAGACGAGGACGCTAGCAACGGAGCAGGTAAGTGGAATAACTTCTGTATGGCTCATATTTAATGCACAATGTACATTACAAAGTGCATTAATATGGCCATACGGAAGTGTATAACCCCACTTGGTTTCGCGAGACCACCCCTTTAAGGCCTCCTTCACATGGGCTACAAAATGCATGTATGTGAAGCCCATGGTGTCCATTGGGTTCTTTCACATGAGATGCTTTGTAGCCTGAAAAAACCCATTGGAAACCATGGACTTCACATACATGCGTTTTGTAGTGGCAATTTTGTAGCCCGTGTGAAAGAGGCCACAGCTGGCAGGACTGTTCATCTAATCATGCCACCACTATAATTATTTGCATATCTGCCGGAGATATAACTGCATGGCGGGTTTTGTAGTAAAACGACAACTAATTCTAGCTGCTTGATTTTTTTTTGACAAAGAGTGTATTATTTTTGCCGCACGGCTAACACCATTAGAAAAAGGATACATCGTACAAAAAGTGCACTTTTATTTCCAAGAAAAAAATGTTATAGAAAGCTATTAAAAATCCGTACATACCCCAAAATGGTGTCAATAGAAACTAGAGTCCCCCCTTCACCCCCCCCAAAAAAGAAAGCCTTTAAACAACCAACTTGATAGAAAAATGAAAAAGGGATGGTGTCAGAAGATGGTGACAGAAAAAATATATTTTATATATTCATTTTAAAAATAAACTAGATACATGTGATATTGTTGTAATCATTCTAACAAAATAAAGCCAACATTCCATTTTAGCTGCAGGTTGTTTACTGTAACCCCTTCCCTTCCAAAAAATGGCGGGGGTTTTTTTGCATTTCAGCCCACTTAGACATTTTTAAAAGCTTTTCAGTACTTTTATGGGGTACATTAAATGATGCCATTGAAACCTACAACTTGTCCGCAAAAAACAAGCCCTCAGATGGTTATGTTGCCGGACAAATAAATAAGTTATGGTTTTTTTTAATGGGGAGAAAAACACAAAAGTGTAAAACCAAAAATTGGCCATTAAGAAAACCCTTTGAGGAAGGTCTCTTTACATATGGATGATAATCACTATCGTCCACATGTGCCAAAACGTAAGAACCTAGATGAGGAGGATATTGATGTCTATAGATGGCACAGCTATGTAGTGTATTAACTATGTTGGCTCATTGCCTCCCTCTAGTGTCTGCTTATTAAACTGCATTTGAAGGGATAATCCTACCCAACACATAATGTCATTGATGGCATATTATGTGATATCTGATGCTATGTGATATCCATGGATGTCTGCACCCCCCGGGTAACGGCCCAACTGCCTCTTTAGCTTTTTCCTTGCCATAATGCTGGTGAATACAGCTGCACTTCCTTTACAGCAAGGTGTGGGAATGGTAGGGGTCCCAACAGCGGACCCCTCACTAATCAGACAATGATGAGATATCCATCCGTGTGAACCTGCCTCCAGTTCTCTTACATGGCACTGTTAATGTGGGCACTCTGTGGCTGGCACTGTGCAGTGCCCTGATATTGTGAACGGGCCTGTTGTTGGGCTAGAACTGTTTACTGGCTAATAGTTTTTGCAGGGTCACTGTCAGGCACTGGTTATGGGGCTGCTCTTTGCGGGGACGTTATTTGGCGGACACTGTTCATGGGGAATGCTGACTGCCTACATTATAGAGGAATTCTGACACTGCTTATGGGGGCGCTCTGTCTAGCACTATTTGTGGGGACACTCTCCATCTGATACTATTTATGAGGGCACTCTGTGTAGCACTAGGGTGACATTCGCTATCTCGCACTATTTATTGGGTCGCTCTCTATGGGTCACTATAAGGCATTCCATCTGATACTATATATGGAGGCATTCTCTGTCTGGCACTATTTATGATGGTAGTCTGTCTGGCACAATGGGGGCACTCTCTATCTTATACTATTTATGTCACATTCATTACTGCCCTCTCATCTCCATGTGTGACACATTTATTAGGCTTTTGCTCTTGATCAATATGCGGATTTAGCTCTGTCAATGGGTAAAATCCGCGTACTGAATGTCTGACACGTTTTTGCATGGGTCCGCATGAAGAAGTAACATACGACTTCTATTCTTGAATGCACGTCACAAAAATTTGCTCGCAAATTTAGCCCACTGATGGCTACATCCACGTGTGGATTCACGGCAAAAACTGCAGCAGAATGGAATTCCAGGTGGAATCCACCTTGTGAACATATCCTTGTTGTCCCCCCATCTCCCCATGAGTCACATTCATTACTGTCCCCCCATCTCCCCATGAGTCACATTCATTACTGTCCCCTCATCTCCCCATGTGTCACATTCATTACTGTCCCCTCATCTCCCCATGTGTCACATTCATTACTGTCCCCTCATCTCCCCATGTGTCACATTCATTACTGTCCCCTCATCTCCCAGTATGCCCCATTCATTACTAGGGTTGCCACCCTGCTGGTAAATGACCGGCCTGGACAGTAATTACATCTAGAGGCCGGTGTGGGGAATAATTTTTTACTGGCAATTTTAATTATGAGAAAAAATGATGTTATGGCGGGGTGGCAACTTGGACAAATGTTGGGAAAAAATAAGTAGCTAATTTTGTGCACAAATATAGCCAGCACTAAGACTTGTAACTTTTGGGATTTTTGAACCACACTCCACACTTTGAGAGAGGTAGGTGGGGGCACCTACTATATTTAGTAGAATTTACACCAGGGAACTTCCTCATAGCTGGTAAAGATTTCTTCTTCTGGCACATGAGCCATCCAAGACACATCTATTAAATGGCATAAACCTCTTAACCCCTTAATGCCACAGGACACAAAGTTACATTCATGGTTACTGTTACTGGTCTTAATAAATCAGCCCCATAGTGTTTAAACATAGAAGAAAACGGTGTTCTGTCCCAGTCCAGCATGGAGAGGGTCCTGAAGCTGCTTGGGGAAGAGTTGGGAGGATCCCCCACCCTCATTCCATCCCAAGAATTACACCTGCTGCTCTGACTGACCAGGTGAGAAGAGCTGGCTCTTTCTATAGGAGTACTAGTGAGTGATTGCTGTAAGACTGGAGCAGACAAAAGGGGTAAGACCAGGGCATAGACTGCTGATGTGGCTGTGCTGCTAGTATGGCCCTGCTAGCACGGAGGAGTACTACTGAGTGATGCCTGTAAGACTGAAGCAGACAAGAGGGGTAAGAACGGGGCATAGACTGCTGATGGGGCTGTGCTGCTAGTATGACCCTGCTAGCATGGAGGAGTACTACTGAGTTATGGCTGTAAGACTGGAGCAGACAAGAGGGGTAAGACCACTGCAGAGATGTCTGATGGGGTTGTGCTGCTAGTATGGCCCTGCTAGCACAGAGGAGTACTAGTGAGTGATGGCTTTAAGACTGGAGCAGACAAGAGTGGTAAGACCAGTGCATAGACTGCTGATGGGTCTGTCCTGCTTGTATGACCCTGCTATGCAATACATTGTGTATGTGTAGCATTTTCATATGCATCCCTGCATGTCTGTGTGATACTCATAGACTCATAGAGTTGGAAGGGACCTCCCAGGTCATTGGGTCCAACTCCCTGCTCAGTGCAGGATTCACTAAATCATCCCAGACAGATATTTGTCCAGCCTTTGTTTGAACACTTCCATTGAAGGGAAACTCGCCACCTCCCGTGGTAACCTCTTCCACTCATTGATTCCCCTCACTGTCAGAAAGTTTTTTTCTAATATCTAATTTGTGTGTCCTCCCTTTCAGTTTTATCCCATTGCTTCTGGTCTTTCCTTGTGCAAATGAGAATAGGGCTGATACCTCTGCACTGTGGCAACCCTTCAGATAGTTGTAGAAGGCTATTAGGTCTCCTCTCAGCCTTCTTTTTTGCAAGTTAAACATTCCCAGATCCTTTAACTGTTCTTTATAGGACATGATTTGCAGACCGCTCACCATCCTGGTAACTCTTCTTTGGACTTGCTCCAGTTTGTCTATGTCTTTTTTAAAGTGGGGTGCCCAGAACTGGACACAGTATTCCAGATGAGGTCTGACCAAGGAAGAGTAGAGGGGGATAATTACCTCACATGATCTAGATTCTATGCTTCTCTTAATACATCCCAGAATTGTGTTTGCCTTTTTGACTGCTGCATCATATTGTTGACTCATGTTCAGTCTATGATCTATTCGTATACACAAGTCTCTTTCACATGTGCTGCTTAGCCCAATTCCTCCCATTCTGTATGTGCTTTTTTCATTTTTATTGCCTAGATGTAGGACTTTGCATTTCTCCTTGTTAAATACCATTCCGTTAGTCGCCACCCACTGTTCAAGCTTTTCTAGATCTTTTTGAATACTCCCTCTCTTCCCTAGTGTTAGCTATCCCTCCTAGCTTTGTGTCATCAGAAAATTTGATCAGTTTCGCATCAATTCCCTCCTCCAGATCATTTATAAAAATGTTGAACAACACTGGGCCTAGGACAGAGCCTTGTGGTACCCCACTTGATACATTCTTCTACTTGGATGTGCAGCCATTTATGACCACTCTTTGAGTACAATCACTCAGCCAGTTGTGAATCCACCTAACAGTTGCCTTGTTAATCCCATATTTGGTCATTTTTTTCAATAAGTATAGTATGAGATACTTTGTCAAATGCTTTACTAAAGTCAAGATAAAAAATGATACGCGGGCATGTGCAGTGCCATACGCGGTCTGTGCCAGCTCTCTGGTCACAAGCAGAGGCGTAACTAGAAGCTCTTGGGCCCCGATGCAAAATCTATAACAGTGACCCCCTACTTACATGCGGTGTTTATAATACTTTGGTCTACTTATATGAGGGAGGGGCCTCTGTAGTTAAACTCGTGTTTTACACATAGCCCATGGGCCTGAGCCCTTAATAAATTTGGGGCATTTTGTGCCAAGGTTTGTAACAAATTCCAGTATTAGTAAATTCTTCCCCCATAACTTTACTTTTCTAGTGATATAGTAATTCAATCTGTGGCCAAGAGAGGGGGTAGGGTTAGCGGGATCCTCCCGCTAGCCCTGCCTTCTCTCTTTGCTAGACAAGAATCACTATGAGAATCCCTCTAGCCTCACCCTTCTCTCAGCTAAACCCTGAGAAAGCCCTTTAGCAGCGCCCCATATCTCTTCAAGATATGTCAGAGATCCCGTGTAGCTCCGCCCGCTCTCTCCCCTCGCTATGGGGGATTCCAAGACTGTTGTGCGATCTTCTCCTATTGATTTTAATGGGGCCCCGGCCCCATAAAAAACAATGGGTGATATTGCAAGTTTTTTTGTATCGCACGGAGGCTTGAGTAAATACAGCAAATGAGAAAGAAACCATTGAAAAACATTGGTTTCATAATCATGCATTTCCACTCACTAGAAAACCTATCGCCAGTGTGTAAGAGACCTTACTTTGGTCGCTCTGCTCCAAAAATGGGATAGACGGTTTGAACGGAGGCAATTACCAAAGCACTTATCTCCTACTACTTACCAGGCCAACTTTGTCACTTTTTTCAGACAACCAGAAGTGTTGCTTTTTATTTTGCATTTTAAATTCTACAGTAACGAGTGGCAATAATGTGTTACCTTTATTCTCAGTACAATTACAGTGATGCCAACTATGTAGAAGATTTTTCTTTATTCTTCTATTGCGCAATAACAGCATAGCTTGTCACTTAGTTTTTTTTGTTTTTTTTTTTACAGAAAACCTGTCTAGTCCCCACAGCGCCATAAACAAAGTTATGGTGCTGTTGAGACACGTGACAGGGAGCCAGATATAGTATTTTTTAGAAACTCTCACGATGCCCCCTCTGAAGACAACGCATGGCACGAAATTCCGTTTCTTTTCCGAGTCCTGTGCATGCACACTCCCATACACGTCTGTTGGAGAGCACATGTATGAGACTCTTCACTGGATCATGGGGATCGGTGAGTATATATAATACATCGTCTGACTCGGTCACATCCCCTAATGGTGCACTAACTTTGTCTATGGTGCGGTGGGGACGTGACAGGTTCCATTTATATTCCTGCTCACAATGCAAAAAAATATATATTACATAGAAATAATGTATAGCCCCTTCTCCCAGGTTTGTGCAGCTGCAGTGTCACATCCGTCAGTCTTCTCTCTAATGCAGTGTGGACAGGCTGCAGTCGGCCTGTGTATGGAATGTCACAGGCAGATGGAGCCAATCAGATCTCAGCATTCGAGCACTGAGGTCTCTGATTGGCTGCCGTAGTCTGATTTTCTGTAAACGGGTTGAATGCAGACTGTCAACACAAACCCTATGCAGAGGGGAGTATTGGATCGGCATTTTACCAGTCAAAGAGGAGAACTGAGTGCTTAATACAGGGCTGTTTTTGTTAATCTCATTGAAGTAAATGGCGGCTAAGGAAACGGCACAGACCAACACTACACTGTTATCAAAAGTCTGGGAGTTAAGGAAGCAGCACAGTGCACGGTGTTAGGGCTTATTCAGACGTGCGTATATCGGTGGGGTTTTCACGCCCGGCTGATATACGCTGTTCCTCTCTGCAGGGGGAGGAAGTGGGCCAGGCCAGAAGCAGTGCACTGAGCTCTTGCCCCCTCTACGCCCCTCGCCACTATTTGCAATAGAAGGGGCAGGGTGGAATTTAGCTCCACCCCATCCCTCCCATTGCAAAGAGTGGCGAGGGAGCGGGAGCTCAGTGTACTGCTGGGCATGAAAACCTGGCTGATTTACGCACATCTGAATAAGCCCTTATGCTGTATCAGTAGCCTCTTTTTTCTTCAATAAGAGCTACAGAAAGAGCGCTGTGCTAATCTATACAATGGGTAGCCTTGCAGAATCTTGCATTGAGGCCTGCCAGAGGATATGTCCTCAATTCAGAGTCTAGAGGGCCCCTAGTTCAAATTAAGAACCAGGTCACAGACTACTACTGAAAGCGTGTGTAGGTAGATTTAACAACAACACACATTGCAGTAAAATAAAGGTCTTTATTTGACAGCTGAATTAGTGGTACAGTCACAAACTTGGAACAGTTTCAACTACTTTGACTATGCTTGCTTTACTATTAAACAACACTGTCTCTGTATGCAAGCTTTTGCAGGAACAAAGAGTCTTTTAAACCAGTGTTCCCCAACTCCAGTCCTCAGGGACCGCCAACAGGTCATGTTTTCAGGATTTCCTCAGTGTTGCACAGGTGATGTAATTATTGCCGGAGCCTCAGACATTGCCACAGCTGTTCTTGCCATAGGATATCCTGAAAACATGACCTGTTGGTGGTCCCTGAGGACTGGAGTTGGGGACCGCTGTCTTAAACTATGGAGCTGGTGGCGGCTTCTGTCTTGGGTGCAGCTGGTGGCGGCTTCTGTCTTGGGTGCAGCTGGTGGCGGCTTCTGTCTTGGGTGCAGCTGGTGGCGGCTTCTGTCTTGGGTGCAGCTGGTGGCGGCTTCTGTCTTGGGTGCAGCTGGTGGCGGCTTCTGTCTTGGGTGCAGCTGGTGGCGGCTTCTGTCTTGGGTGCAGCTGGTGGCGGCTTCTGTCTTGGGTGCAGCTGGTGGCGGCTTCTGTCTTGGGTGCAGCTGGTGGCGGCTTCTGTCTTGGGTGCAGCTGGTGGCAGCTTCTGTCTTGGGTGCAGCTGGTGGCGGCCTCTGTGTTGGATGGCGCTGGGGGCGGCCTCTGTGTTGGATGGCGCTGGGGGCGGCCTCTAAAAAGAAAAAGAGAAAAGTGAGTATAGTACATAATTTTTTAAATATATGGGGTCCCACGTAGGGCCTCTCGGCCGGTCTGTCCCACGTAGGGCCTCTCGGCCGGTCTGTCCCACGTAGGGCCTCTCGGCCGGTCTGTCCCACGTAGGGCCTCTCGGCCGGTCTGTCCCACGTAGGGCCTCTCGGCCGGTCTGTCCCACGTAGGGCCTCTCGGCCGGTCTGTCCCACGTAGGGCCTCTCGGCCGGTCTGTCCCACGTAGGGCCTCTCGGCCGGTCTGTCCCACGTAGGGCCTCTCGGCCGGTCTGTCCCACGTAGGGCCTCTCGGCCGGTCTGTCCCACGTAGGGCCTCTCGGCCGGTCTGTCCCACGTAGGGCCTCTCGGCCGGTCTGTCCCACGTAGGGCCTCTCGGCCGGTCTGTCCCACGTAGGGCCTCTCGGCCGGTCTGTCCCACGTAGGGCCTCTCGGCCGGTCTGTCCCACGTAGGGCCTCTCGGCCGGTCTGTCCCACGTAGGGCCTCTCGGCCGGTCTGTCCCACGTAGGGCCTCTCGGCCGGTCTGTCCCACGTAGGGCCTCTCGGCCGGTCTGTCCCACGTAGGGCCTCTCGGCCGGTCTGTCCCACGTAGGGCCTCTCGGCCGGTCTGTCCCACGTAGGGCCTCTCGGCCGGTCTGTCCCACGTAGGGCCTCTCGGCCGGTCTGTCCCACGTAGGGCCTCTCGGCCGGTCTGTCCCACGTAGGGCCTCTCGGCCGGTCTGTCCCACGTAGGGCCTCTCGGCCGGTCTGTCCCACGTAGGGCCTCTCGGCCGGTCTGTCCCACGTAGGGCCTCTCGGCCGGTCTGTCCCACGTAGGGCCTCTCGGCCGGTCTGTCCCACGTAGGGCCTCTCGGCCGGTCTGTCCCACGTAGGGCCTCTCGGCCGGTCTGTCCCACGTAGGGCCTCTCGGCCGGTCTGTCCCACGTAGGGCCTCTCGGCCGGTCTGTCCCACGTAGGGCCTCTCGGCCGGTCTGTCCCACGTAGGGCCTCTCGGCCGGTCTGTCCCACGTAGGGCCTCTCGGCCGGTCTGTCCCACGTAGGGCCTCTCGGCCGGTCTGTCCCACGTAGGGCCTCTCGGCCGGTCTGTCCCACGTAGGGCCTCTCGGCCGGTCTGTCCCACGTAGGGCCTCTCGGCCGGTCTGTCCCACGTAGGGCCTCTCGGCCGGTCTGTCCCACGTAGGGCCTCTCGGCCGGTCTGTCCCACGTAGGGCCTCTCGGCCGGTCTGTCCCACGTAGGGCCTCTCGGCCGGTCTGTCCCACGTAGGGCCTCTCGGCCGGTCTGTCCCACGTAGGGCCTCTCGGCCGGTCTGTCCCACGTAGGGCCTCTCGGCCGGTCTGTCCCACGTAGGGCCTCTCGGCCGGTCTGTCCCACGTAGGGCCTCTCGGCCGGTCTGTCCCACGTAGGGCCTCTCGGCCGGTCTGTCCCACGTAGGGCCTCTCGGCCGGTCTGTCCCACGTAGGGCCTCTCGGCCGGTCTGTCCCACGTAGGGCCTCTCGGCCGGTCTGTCCCACGTAGGGCCTCTCGGCCGGTCTGTCCCACGTAGGGCCTCTCGGCCGGTCTGTCCCACGTAGGGCCTCTCGGCCGGTCTGTCCCACGTAGGGCCTCTCGGCCGGTCTGTCCCACGTAGGGCCTCTCGGCCGGTCTGTCCCACGTAGGGCCTCTCGGCCGGTCTGTCCCACGTAGGGCCTCTCGGCCGGTCTGTCCCACGTAGGGCCTCTCGGCCGGTCTGTCCCACGTAGGGCCTCTCGGCCGGTCTGTCCCACGTAGGGCCTCTCGGCCGGTCTGTCCCACGTAGGGCCTCTCGGCCGGTCTGTCCCACGTAGGGCCTCTCGGCCGGTCTGTCCCACGTAGGGCCTCTCGGCCGGTCTGTCCCACGTAGGGCCTCTCTTTATGGAAAGATAAGTGGGTATTTTAGTTGTTTTTTGAAACAAATGAACGGCTTGTTCTGTATAGAGCAGGTGAGTGTACCATTTTCTTCAGATAGTGAGGTAATGGCATGCTTCTCTGATTCCTGTTGGTTAACATCAACATTGTATGAAGTAAGTTTACGTCATGGCAGCATGCTACTTAATGCACCAGGACATAAACTTATATCATGCGTTGCAACACCTGAGAACAATTAACATTAATCTTTGCTTTTAACCCCCTATAAGCCACTATCTATTTAGATCACGGTATGAATAGGGTTTACAGAGGGCGGGCGCTCTATTCGTGACATTATTGGCCCCCCGCAATGTAATTGCAGCCGGGTGATGAGTTGCTATGGCAACAGCATGCCAGATACTGGTGTCCCGTCTTGCCATTGCCTATGATCGCTATTACAATCAATAAGGCATTGCGTTACGGAAGTCCTACAATGCCTTTTAATAGCGATTATTCGCATTATGATTCAAATCCCCTACAGGAAAATGAAGGGGGAAAAAAATGAAACGTTTAACCCCTTGAGTGGCACGCCCGGAAATTTTCCGGGACGAGCTCCACTGCTCATAGTGACAGCCCGGAAATCTTCCGGGCTATGTATCACTATGGAAGCTGCAGAGCACAATGCCACAAGCTGTGACACTGTGCTCTGCCTGCTCAGACCCACAAAGAAGAAAGCAAGGGCTTTGAAAAAGCAGCAGAAGATATTGCCGGCATATCGGCAATGTCCTGCTTTGTTTACAGGTTGCCATAGAGACCATCGGCTTGTCAGAAGCAAGCCGATGGTCTCTGTGACAGGGAGAGCTTGGTGCTTGGCTATCAGAGGACAGCTAGGTACCAGCTCTTAAAGCAGAGATCAGAGAAAACCTCCGATCTCTGCTGTGTTAACCCTTTACATGCTGCAGTCTATGTGACTGCAGCATGTAAAGGGCTGTCACTACAGCATGTAAAGGGCTGTCACCATCAGACCCCTGGAATGTGATCAGGGGGTCCTGATGGGTCCCTGTGGAAGTCCCCTAAAGGGACAAAAAAAAAAAAGTTAAAAAATTATTCAATGACATCATTGAATGGGTGTGATTGCTAACACACGTGCGCCTTCAGCCAATCACAGCCATTCAATGATGTCATTGAATAGTGTGATTGGCTCAAGCCACGTGTGTTTTAGCCAATCACAGCCATTCAATGCTGTCATTGAATGGCTGTAACTGGCTGACGGCGTGTGTATTAGCTTTCTGGAAGCGGGGATTTCAAGCCCCGCATTCAGAAAGCAATGCTGCGCCGGGGACGAGGAGCGAGCGACATCCTGCCGGAGCGCGACAGAACGCCGGGGGAGGTGAGTAATGATTTTTTTTTTTACCCTTTTTTTTTTTGTATTACCGGCGCATAAGACGACCCCCGACTTCAGAGCAGATTTTTCGGGGTTCAAAAGTCGTCTTATACGCCGGTATATACGGTATTTTCTTTTTGCCTCCCAAAACGCAATAGAAGTGATTAAAAAAGCAGTACCCCAAAATGGTAACCAATATTAACTACATCTTGTCACGCTAACAGCAAGCCCTCACAGAGCTCCAAACATGACAGAAAAAACGTTATGGGACTTTGCAGCGATGTAGAAATGAAATATTGCGGAAAAGTGGAAAAGCTAAAAAAATAAGAATTTGTTATCGTCATAATTGAACTGACTCTCATAAAAAATGTATTATGCCGCATGATTAATGCTGTAAAAGAAACAATGGCAGAATTGACGTGTTTTCTCTCTTTGCTCTCCAAAAAGTTACGATTTACAAAATATGGTATTTTTTCACTAAACATGGTACTAATAAAAACTACATTTCGCCTTGCAAGTAAAAGAAGCCCTCAAGTCATCAGAGAAATTAAAAAAAATATGAGTTTTGACAAGTGGGCATCCATATGCCCAAAATACGTCATGTCCTTAAGGGGTTAAAGAGAGTGGGGATTGGGTGAATGAGATCCCCCCCTCTCTTGTCACATCCTCTTTCCTTTCCTGTCGGCTGCAGTAGTGGAACCATGTTGGCACATGCGCACTGTGCAAATTCAGAAATGAAAGCTGAAAATTAATGAACGTTGCTTTTTTTTGGGATAGAAAAATAGCACCCAGTTTTTGTCAACTGTTCATGAATTTATGGACGGTTGGCAGCCCTGAATTTGGGTGACTTGACAGGTTTGTTGTAACCGGGCACATTATTCTGCATACCATATGGAATGGACAAGTACATAAAGCGCTTCTTATACATACAGCGCCATAAACTTTAGACAGGAAAGAAATGTTCATTTTGGCAGCTTACCTTATTTGTGGCTGTTTTCTACTTCGGACTTCTTCCATTCAAATACTGTGTAGGTATGTACAATATATGAACAACCTGCAACACTTACATGACGTAATGTCTGTAGTGCTGTGATCCTTTCTACTGTGTCACAGCAATTATATTTATTTATTGTCTAGATATATGTGAGAGGTTTTTAACTTTTCAATATATTTTATTTTAAAAATGTTATTAAACACTTTTTAGTCCCATTAGGGGACTGGAACATGCGATTGCTGACAGAAAACACTGCAATACTTATATATATTACACCTTTTCACTGTTGAGACTTAAAAGGCCTTAATATACACTAGTCCCAGTAGCATTAACTAGGCCTTGGGTTACCATAGTAACCCATAGCCACCCTACAGTTGTGTTGCTGGGGAGGGATGGAGGGATTCCCTCTAACGGCTTAGATGCCACGTTCATCATTGAGTGTGAAATAAGTTAAGCAGCTGGCATCTGATCCCTGAAGGTGGATGTCTGCTATGTAACACATTGGGCACCCTCCGTGCTTGGAGCGGGCTTGGCTCCCAAACATGTACAACCTTTATTATGAAGGGGTTAATGAAATAACCAGCATTTTAGTTGTGTAATTTCCAGAGATGTAATTTCTACCAATATCTATAATAAAGCCCCAATGACCCGTATGTCATCACTACAAGCGCTTCAGTCATTGAGGAATAACGATCACTACTTACACCTACATATTAGTCTATTGTGGACTGACTGCTCCTTATAGAACCGTTTCCTTAGATAAACATGAAATAGATAAGGGTCCTCAATGAATACCATATAGGCCAAATAACTCAGTAGGAAATCGTTACTTGTGTATCGGCCCATTTGAGGAAAATACAGCAATGTCATATTTCTATATTAAAGGGTTTTCTGGTTCGGTGACGTTTTTCATGTTTCCTCTTTCTGTTCTCTGGATAGGTGATACCTGATAGATCGGTGAGGGTCCGACTGCCGGCATCCCCACCAATCACCACAATGGTAGTGCTGAAGTTGGCAGAATTAATTGAGCGTTGGCTGTACATACACACTGCTGCTCCATTTATTGCAGTAGGACTGCTAAAGGTGGCCATTTGAACGTCTTTAAAGCCATTATTCTGATGATCAATGGGAGGGGGTTCCCAGCAGTAGGACCCCCACTGATCGATCGATTTTCAAAAAATGTCACCGAATTGGAAAACCCTTTTAAGTTTATTATTTCAAGTCTCAATGGCTATTCAGTGTGTGTGTATACATATATTATTGTTCTGTATATAATAGTCACACCAATATACTACATGTAGAATTAGGCCGCCTGCACACGGCCGTGAAGGGCTTCGCCGCGGAATATTCCACGGCGAAGCCCGTCATGGCGCCCCCCAGAGACCCCATACTTATCAGCGAATCTGGTGTTCTGGGTCCCGCATGACGCTTCGGCGTGACGAGCACGCATCGTCATGTGACACGCCGGCCACGTCACAAGACACGCCCACAGCGTCGCATGACGCGGCCGGCCATGTCATATGACGCGCGGCGGCGATGGGCGGAGAGGCGATTTCACGCTATCTTCCGCTGTGCTACAGCGGAAGATAGTGTGAGCGGAAGGCTTCCATTGACTGCAATGGAAGCCGGCCGCGTGTACACCCGCGGCAAATAGAGCATGCCGCGGGTGAGGACGGGAGATTTCACGGTGCGGAATTCCGCACCATGAGCATTGAGCTATTAGGTTCAATAGAACCTAATAGCTGCGGGCAACGCGGCGGATTTTTGCCGCATATTATGTGGCGGAAATCTGTCCGTGGGAAGGAGGCCTAATCGTCCAAATCCTCCTGGAGCATTAGGGTATATCACATGGGACAAGAATGATTTTCGGTGTGGACTTTGCGCAAGGTGAATCAGCAGCATTTACAATATAAGCCATGGGGATGAGAGTTTAGCAAATCTCCCCCGCAGAGTGCAGACGATCTCCCCGAGGGATACGCTGTGGACTTTATATCCGCAGCAGGTTAACTATGTGCTGCAGATTTCACCTTTTTGAATCCAAAGTGTGAAATCTGCGGCAAGTCCACCCAAAATGCAAGACAAAATCTATAACATTAAACTGTGAATTAAATGACTGCTAATCTTTGTGTGACTTGGTTGCTTACGGCTCCAGGTGACCCCCTCGCTGGCGCTCCTTGAGGCTGACGCTGCGGCCGGCACTGGCTTCCCCGCGGACAGCTGCAGATCACTGGTCCTATCAGGTAATAATCCAGTCCTTAATGTCTGTTCCTTCTGTCCTCCAATCCAACGTATTGGGCCCCTAGTTGGGTCTCCGCTGCGCTCTTTGTCTGCCTGGTCTTTGCTACAGGATAGATCTCCTTGGACTATGACTTTCTGTTGCCTCTTCTTTCTTCTTCATCTGCCACTGTCACCATTTCTCCTCTTCTGGCTTCTCCAGCTGTTCCTGGCAAAATCCAATCCAGTAGGGTTAGCTTCTTGTCAGCAGCAGCAACAGTTCTCATCTGGCTTCAAGATGGCGTCTGACTGACCAACTGCCACTTTTTCTTCTGGAAGCTCCGCCCACTTCAAGCTCCGCCCACTTCACTGCACTACACAGAGGATAACTGTTATGTCTTGTCTCACAAGAGCTAAATTAAAGGGCCCATGTCGCTCCATTACAATATATATATATATATATGAATGTAAATGATGATAGTGCAAGGACTGATTATCACTGGTTAAGCTTGTACAATGCATGTATGTTATAAAACAGTATGTTTTATTTCTGGGTTTTCAGTGTTTTTTTCCTTGCATCTCATAAGTTAAAAACTCCCCACAGTGAGATCTCAGCTTTAGGGCTCATTCATACGGGCGCATGCTATTTTGGTCTGTGTGTAATTTGTGCTTTTTTTCACTTGTGCAAAAAAAAGGCCCAACTGATGTCCGCTCTTCTTCACACGGTCTTCTGGCATCAATGCAGTGAATATGCATTTGACAGCCGTAGGATAGTTTTTTTTATGCATCTATAGATTTGAATGTGCAATTTTGGTGTGTAAATATGGAATAAAATAAGACATGCTGAAAAACACCGCACACATGAATACACCAATGCAAATCAATGGTGTTGTAGGTTGTCCGTATTATGTCCATTAAATATATGAGGTTTCAAGCTGGGTTTACACATTCTGGTTAAAAAAACGTAACCGCTGCGCAGTTGTTTGGGGTTTTCAATTGATAGTTAATGACTGTGTGATTTAGTAAATAAATTACTGTAATATCGGGAAGAGGTGGGGCGTTAACCACCGACATGGAGAAACATCTCTGAGAGGAGTTCCCAAATTCAATATCCTGGCCTTCTGTTGGCATCCGCTGCCTCTTATCATCCAGTACTTACTGTTGCTGCCCTGGATCAGCCTCGCCCTCGATCTGTGGTGGAGCTTCAAGGACCAGCTGCCCATATCTCGCACTGCGGTCCAATACGGCTTAGCCACATGTCAGCTAAATGACTGTGTATATGTGTATATACATATATATATTATCTATCTATATATAGATGCATATATAGCGATATAGTTAGTTATCTGCGGCAAAAAAAAAAAAATGCATACCGTACGTTTAACTTCTTAGGCCAAGTCGATGATTATTATCATCCAAGCAGTTATTTTCCTGTTACTATAGCAATTATACTCTTGTATATAGGAGACAGTATTCTAGTAGTTATATTATTGTATATAGGAGACAGTATTCTAGTAGTTATATTATTGTATATAGGAGACAATATTCTTGTAGTTATATTCTTTTACATAGGAGACAGCATTATAGTAGTTATATTCCTGTACATAGATGGCAGTGTTCTAGTAATTATATCTTTGTACATAGTAGACCATATTCTAGTAGCTGCATTCTTCTACATAGGGGACAATATTCTAGTAGTTATATTCTTGTACATAGAGAACAGTATCCTAGTAGTTATATACTTGTACATAGGAGACAGTATTATAGTAGTTATATTCTTGTACATAGGAGACAGTATCCTAGTAGTTATAGTCTTGTGCATAAGAGACAGTATACTAGTAAATATATTCCTGCTAATAGGTGAAAGTATAGTAGTAGTTATATTCTTGTACATAGCGGGCAGTATTATATTAGTTATATTCTTGTATGTAACAGACAGTATTCTAGTAGTTATATTCTTGTACTTAGGAGACAGTATTCTAGTAGTTATATTCTTGTACATAGGGGACAGTATTCTAGTAGTTATATTCTTGTACACAGGGGGGGAACAGTATTCTAGTAGTAATATTCTTGTACATAGGAGACATTAGTAAAGTAGTTATATTTTTGTACATAAGGGGCAGTTCTATAGTAGTTATATTCTTCTACGTAGTTATATTTTAGTAGTTATATTCTTGTACATAGGGGGCAGTATTATATTAGTTATATTCTTGTATGTAACAGACAGTATTCTAGTAGTTATATTACTTTATATAGGGGGCAGTATTCTAGTAATAAAATCTTTGTACATAGTAGTCCGTATTCTAGTACTTATATTCTTGTACATGAGACAGTATTATAGTAGTTGCATTCTTGTACATACGGGGCAGTACTGTAACAGTTATATTCTTGTACATAGGGGACAGTATTATAGTAGTTATATTCCTGTACTTAGTGGGCAGTACTATAGTAGTTAGATTCTTGGGTACTGGTGTATCTTGTCTCCACCACGAAAATGGGTGTAGACCAGGGATTGTGCTGTGGAAGGTATAGGGAACACCTACAGCTGCTGATTGGCTTGGCTCCTGTCTCTGCTGTGCTATGCCTCCTTTTCAGCTTCAAGCGGCTTCACCACTGGGCTCCTTGCAATGCCCCCAGCTGTGACATCATGGGATGGCTTCGCCTGCGTTCAGTGGGAGCAGCATCAGCACCGTAGAGGGGAAGGGGTATGGAGTGGCGTAATAAATACCTTATTTGACAGCAGCACTCCACAATGCCCCTGAAATAAAGGGGGTGCGAGATAACTGACCACTGTATGCAGGCAGTCAGCTGTGAGGTAACCACTGCTTGGTATCTGTCAGCTGTGAGATAACTGGCCACTGTATGCAGGCAGTCAGCTGTGAGGTAACCACTGTATGCAGACTGTCGGCTGTGGGGTAACTGGAGGATGAGGCTGTGATGACCGGAGGAACAGAGATGGTTATTAATGGTTACCGGGACGCTGGTGTTTCCTCAGTGTAACTAGTTAGGTGGTTGTTAGACATCCTTGGGGCGCCTCACTACCTCGGTGTAACTGGTCAGGTGGTTGTTAGACATCCTTGGGGCCCCTCACTACCTCGGTGTAACTAGTGAGGTGGTTGTTAGACATCCTTGGGGCGCCTCACTACCTCGGTGTAACTAGTTAGGTGGTGGTTAGACATCCTTGGGGCCCCTCACTACCTCGGTGTAACTAGTGAGGTGGTTGTTAGACATCCTTGGAACGCCTCACTACCTCGGTGTAACTAGTTAGGTGGTTGTTAGACATCCTTGGGGCGCCTCACTACCTCGGTGTAACTAGTTAGGTGGTTTATAGACATCCTTGGGGCGCCTCACTACCTCGGTGTAACTAGTTAGGTGGTTGTTAGACATCCTTGGGGCGCCTCACTACCTCGGTGTGACTAGTTAGGTGGCTGTTAGACATCCTTGGGGCGCCTCACTACCTGGATGTGTGTTTACATTTATGGGATCGAGGTAATGGAGAGCTGTGGGTACTGCCATGAGGGCTCATATTGTGCCGCTCTCATCCATTTATGGTTGTTTTAGTCAGAAATCAGTACAAATTCCTTGCATCCAGGAAATACAGTTTCCTGCAATAGGGCAAGACTCCAGTGAGCCTCTCATATTGGAAGTAGGCCCGGCTCAATAAAGAAGGATCCCGGTACGGCTTATATGTGCATGAGTTAAAGGGACCCGGCTGTGAAGGGGTTAATAAGTTAATTTCAGCTGTTTATGATCCTGAGGTAGTTAAATTGCTAATCACATAGATGAGGGCAGAGTTGCCGGTCATTTTGATACCCCCCTTTTTTCAATTTGAGGTTGTCCCCTTTAAGGGTGATACCACAGAAGGAGTCTATCTCCTCTCAGTGATTTATCATCTATCTTACCCCAAGCAGTCTTCTCTGAATGCTGAGGCGCTCCTGAGCTGCTGGCATTAAGATATGCATCATGTGACTACATTGGCTTTGATATGGCACTTCGGTCATGTGATGCAGTATTCGGATAACTTCTTATTGGTTGGGGTTTTAATCCTTTGGTTTCCGGTTTGGCGTTACCGATGGGATCTAAGGCATCCTACTATTATTTAGGACTATCCTTATTTTTAGAGTAGGTGGGAGGAAGGAATCTCCGGATGTTGGTGTAATACACTACTTAGATGATTGTTGTTTATGGGGCATCAGGGTAATGAGGGGTGCACAAGTTTTAGAGGGCATGTGGTCAGGATGGAGGATTTTGGGGGTGCTGCTGGCGAACGGAAAAAATCCCATGGCCATGTACTCGGTTGGAATTTTTAGGTATTCAATTGATAGCATTGTGATGGTTGTTCTAATTGCCAATGTCAGGGGTGTATAGTTTATGGGTTTAATTAGTCAGACATTACGTATGAAGGACGATTACATGGAGGGAGTTGCAGCCATTAGCAGGTCGGTCCTGTTTGGCTTCACAGGTGATTATTATTGGTCCAGGTATTCCTGCAAGTTATGTGTGGTGATGTGCGACTGGAAGGCCCATACATCGCATGCGCAGATATCAAGGGAGCTAAAGCAGGATCTAGTGGTATGGTTGGTATCTGTGACTTTAATGGTCAGTCAGCTTGGTGATGGGAGTTTGTGGAAGCGGAGGAGTTATCATTAGTGGATAATGGTTATGGAGTGATTGTTGGTAAGAGCCGGTCGGCAGGAGTTAGTTCGTATACTAATCAGATTATGTCTAACATATAACCTCTTATTGAGGGTTAGAGATGGTCAGTGTGAGATTAATGCGGCTGCTATTTCATAGTCTTGTTTGCTGATGCAGCAATTCAGGGAAGAAGAGTCCAACATTTAGGATGCAGCTCATATAGCTCAGTTTGGAAGGTATTGTTGGGTATGGCTTTCTTTCAAAGATGGTATAATGTGGTACCTAATAATTCTGTTTTTCAGGTAGAGCGATTGATCAGGGGCTGTAGGGCAGTAGCGTATGCCGCTGATCAGGGGCTGCAAGGCAGTAGTGTACGCCACTGATCAGGGGCTGTAAGGCAGTAGTGTACGCCGCTGATCAGGGGCTGTAAGGCAGTAGTGTACGCGCTGATCAGGGGCTGTAAGGCAGAAGTGTACGCCCCTGATCAGCGGCTGTAAGGCAGTAGTGTACGCCGCTGATCAGGGGCTGTAAGGCAGGGCAGTAGTGTACGCCGCTGATCAGGGGCTGTAAGGCAGTAGTGTACGCCGCTCATCAGGGGCTGTAAGGCAGTAGTGTACGCCGCTGATCAGGGGTTGTAAGGCAGTAGTGTACGCCGCTGATCAGGGGCTGTAAGGCAGTAGTGTACGCCGCTGATCAGGGGTTGTAAGGCAGTAGTGTACGCCGCTGATCAGGGGTTGTAAGGCAGTAGTGTACGCCGCTGATCAGGGGTTGTAAGGCAGTAGTGTACGCCGCTGATCAGGGGCTGTAAGGCAGTAGTGTACGCCGCTGATCAGGGGCTGTAAGGCAGGGCAGTAGTGTACGCCGCTGATCAGGGGCTGTAAGGCAGTAGTGTACGCCGCTGATCAGGGGCTGTAAGGCAGGGCAGTAGTGTACGCCGCTGATCAGGGGCTGTAAGGCAGTAGTGTATGCCGCTCATCAGGGGCTGTAAGGCAGTAGTGTACGCCGCTGATCAGGGGTTGTAAGGCAGTAGTGTACGCCGCTGATCAGGGGCTGTAAGGCAGTAGTGTACGCCGCTGATCAGGGGCTGTAAGGCAGTAGTGTACGCCGCTGATCAGGGGTTGTAAGGCAGTAGTGTACGCCGCTGATCAGGGGTTGTAAGGCAGTAGTGTACGCCGCTGATCAGGGGCTGTAAGGCAGTAGTGTACGCCGCTGATCAGGGGCTGTAAGGCAGTAGTGTATGCCGCTGATCAACGCTCTGCTATCACATTTAGCTTACTAGGGAAGTTGGTAAAAGTTGCAGTTAATAAAAATAAAAAAAAAACTCAATGTAAATAGTGTCCACGCAGCTATACATGGCAAAAGTAAGATCTTATGGAGCAATTAGTAGAAGACCCTGTATTGTTTTCGGGAAGACGGGGATGATGGAGAATCATTATCTTTTAATCTTTAGCTTTTAATGTATAATGGTGCTTAAAAACTGTTTACAGGTGCGGTTTTATTGAAGAAAAAGGTAGACAGATGGGGTTCATCTCGGTGTAAGTTGTACATGTGCCTGAATAATATGGTGTACTAATTCTTCTTTCATTCTAGGAATTAAGAAAAGTATTGTGTGGATTGTTGGACACTCCTTTGTGTACTGGGCTTGGAGAAGGGCGGCGGATCACTGCTATTCCGAAAATTTGGGATTGTACAGATCACAGTTTGCGGTAATAGATGTATGAGGTGGAGTGGATTAATGGCTGAACTGATCTATAAAGAGTCACATGGGCTTAGAAAGTCACGTGGGCCCTGTCCAGATGTTTTAATTTTACACTTAGGGGGTTAATGACATAGAAGAGAACACATTGATGTGGCGTGGGACATTGAAAGGGAGATGTGGAGCGTTGAAACTAGGTTCCGGATACAGTGATAGTTTTTTTTTTTCCAGATTTTGTACCTCGATTATTATGGTCATTGCCGAGGTCTGTATATAGCGAGAGAATTTGGAGAAGGGTAACCCGATGGTAGAGAGCTCATGCCAGGAGTGGATTTTTTTTCTTTTATATATACTGATTTGGAAGGTTTTGGTCTAGGCTTCCATAGGAATGATCTAGTATACTTGTCAGAGATTGAGTTGGATATTTTTAACATGGATTTGTGTAGATGACTGAGGAGGCTGCGGGTGTTGAGGGGGCCATGTCATTAGTGGATGCCATGGCCTGGTGGGGGATTGTCGCCCGCATTAGGCGGGTGGGCAGGTAAACTTGGGGAGAGTTTGGTGGTGGTAAACTCGTGTCTGTAAGACAGAGTTTACATGAACTGTTATGGTTATTGATTCGTTAAAGGGGTTGTCCCGAGGCAGCAAGTGGGTCTATACACTTCTGTATGGCCATATTAATGCACTTTGTAATGTACATTGTGCATTAATTATGAGCCATACAGAAGTTATAAAAAGTTTTTTACTTACCTGCTCCGTTGCTAGCGTCCTCGTCTCCATGGTGCCGACTAATTTTTGGCCTCCGATTGCCAAATTAGCCGCGCTTGCGCAGTCCGGGTCTTCAGCAGTCTTCTATGGAGCCGCTCGTGCCAGAGAGCGGCTCCGTGTAGCTCCACCCCGTCACGTGCCGATTCCAGCCAATCAGGAGGCTGGAATCGGCAGTGGACCGCACAGAAGAGCTGCGGTCCACGAAGACAGAGGATCCCGGCGGCCATCTTCAGCGGTAAGTATTGAAGTCACCGGAGCGCGGGGATTAAGGTTAGCGCTCCGGTAAACTTTCTTTACTTCCCTGCATCGGGGTTGTCTCGCGCCGAACGGGGGGGGGGTTGAAAAAAAAAAACCCGTTTCGGCGCGGGACAACCCCTTTAATAAACTTGGGTCTGTAAAACAGAGTTTACAGCAAGTAACTCTCCCTCCCCCCCCCCCCCCCCCCCCCCTGCTCCCCGCTGCGACTCACCTGTCAGCTGCGGCGGCTCCCGAATCTTCAGGGACGAGCAGGGAGATACTCGGCTAAAGCACATTACTCGAGCGAGTAGTGCTTTAGCGAGTATACTCGCTCATCCCTAGTTAGCATACATCACACAAAATATTAGATGCCACAGTGGGAAAGTGCAAGGACTGTGTGTATGGCGTAATAACCAGATCACAGTAACCAGTAAACAATATGAAGTAATATGAAGAAAGTTAAGGCTGGGTTCACACAGGGCGGATTTGTTGCAGTTTTGATGAGCTTTTACCGTAGCAGTTTTGCCGCAGAAGAACTGCTTCTGCGTCAAAACCGCTTCAAAGGTTAATTTTGGCTCACGGATTTTCTCGCGGAAAAATCCGCAAGCGTTTTTTTCTGCAGCGTTTTTGCTTTTTGCCGCGGATTTTGCTGCGTCCATAGAGGTCAATGGACAAAAAAGCGCTGCGGAAAAGACAGAAGAATGGACGTGCTGCATCTTTGAAAACCACACCGCAGTTGCATTTCCGCACTGCGGCTGTGCGGAAAAAATCCATCCTGTGAGAACAGCTTTTTGCCAAAACTCATTTGTGCTGCATTGCACTACAAACGCAGCGGTTTTGCCGCAGTGTGGATATGCAACGGCAATCCGCGGTAAAACCACAGCAAATCTGCCCTATGTGAACCCAGCCTAATACTTAAAGGGGATCCCCTTACTGCTGGACTTCCTAGCTTAAAAGTGGATCTTTCATGACTTCTATGCTTACCCTATTGATTGCTCTTCTTGTATAAGGCCCCATTTACAGGCAACGATTATCACTAAATATTTGATCAAACAATGTCTTTTGAGGGATAACTGTTGTGTGTAAATGCTACCATTGTTTGCTTTTCTGCCGAACAATGATTTTTAGTTGAGCTTAAAATCCATCGTTCGCCGGATAGCTGATAGCAGGGACTGCACGCTGTGATTCTCCCTGGGACCACTGTTAACATTGTGTTCAGCTGCAGTGCTGCAGGAAAACATAGGGGCTGTATGCAGAGAACAGACCACCTGTTGTTCTCTATATACAGCTCAGGGAGGCTCATTTACATGCAAACGAAGGTAATAAGTGCCCATTAGCAGCTTATGTAAAATGATCGCTTAAAACTGTCAATCATCCTATCTTTTGAATGAATTTTGAGCGATCATATTTGCGTGTAAATGGGTCTTAAGTCTGTATATAGCCATTTCTGTCAGTCACCCTGCATGGGCAGTTGAAGTAGAACTCTCAACCTCTCATTGAGTCTTGACAGTATCTCAAAATTGTTTTACATAAAAATACTGAATCCGATCATAAACTGTAAATCTCTATAAGCTCAGCCTTTCCCCCTCTGTCTTATTCTGCCCTTATATTTAAAGCCCTTCCCTGAAAAACATTTCAGGGGTGATGGCAGCAGGATCCTCCACCGCAGCTGTCATGTGTGACAGCTGCGGTAGGGAATCCTTTATTCTCCGCAGGGATTCAGAATTCCCCTGCTGCATCTGTCACAGCAGCAGATGTGTTCTGCATCTGCGTGGGACAAGGCAGCGGCAGAGAGGTAAATTTTTTATTTTTTTTTACACTAATATTTTTGTTTTTCAGGGAAGGGCTTATATGTAAAGCCCTTCCCTGAAAAACATTTCAGGGGTGCCGGTAGACTATTGTTTTCAATGGAGCCGCCGGCAGCAACCGCGGCTCCATTGAAATCAAGTCAGGCAGCTACTGAGCATCGATCACCCTGAAAAATGCTCGGGTCTCTCATTGACTTCAATGGTGTTCGTTACTCGAAACGAGCTCTTGAGCGTTACAAAAAGCTCGGTTTGAGTAACGAGCACCCGAGCATTTTGGTGCTCGCTCATCTCTAATCGTATCCATGAGGGGAGATGAAATTGCATAACTAAAGTCCCCTGGTTTGTCCCACAATAGGATCTTTATCTGCGGACCTTACCCCGGCTTCGGAACATGCGCCCATCAGCAAAATAGCAGACACATGTGCAAAAGTCGAGGATTGCCCAGAAAATGAAAAAGCTTCCTGTTCCTGGCTACCGAAGGTAGCTGAGAGCTTGGAGATGTCACGGGGGGGGGGGCTGCAGTAAATGGTCCCTGGTCAATGGATAATGGCGATCACATAAAAATATTTTAAAAAGTTGAAGTTTCATCTTCCCTCACCAATGCGATCGGTGAGAGAAAATGAAACTTTTTACCGGAGGCCCGCATATTTGAACCCCAACGTAATCCTTCTCCATGGACCTTCCTGGCTTCTGCGCATGCGACCGCCAGCAAAATGCCAGACACATTCGCTAGAGCCAGGGAGCCCGGGAAATTTAAAATCTCCTTGCTCCCGGCAATCAAAGGTCATCGAGAGCCTGGAGCAGTGACCAGGGGCCTCGTTGAGCGGTCCCCGGTCACCTGATAAAAAAGGAAGCGATCTACCTCAGGCCAGTCTTATACGACTGGATAGAAATTTCCGACTCCACATGCGTCTGATTTGCGGTAATACGCGGATGAATCAAATCAATGGATTACGCAATTCTCCACAGACTAGAGGGTCGGAATTACGTAATCCACTCGCAGAAAACAGAACGCTGCATGTTCTATTTTATCACGGATATCCGTGACATAGAGTCCATTGTGCTCCATGGTCACGTATAAACCCACAACTCATACGCAGTTATATTATGTACGGGCTGCGGGTACCCGTGTCATTCCTAAGCGACAGCGCAGGAAATACAAACAAAAAATGGTGTATTACACATGGCTGCCTGTGTAAGTATGCAGTTATGCGCAGTACATTACACGGCCATATGTAGCGCCACAGCCAGGCACACAGCTGGGATCCGCTGCGGGCCTTCACAAGCGGATTCTACATACAGCCGTGTGAGCCTGGCGTTATTCAGACCGCTACCAGTAATACGTAATTTACAAGAAGCCCTGGCAACTCTCACCTTCCTGCAGTTCCAGGAGCAGCTTGTTCAGCGCCTTCTGTGTGAGACCGCCGCACCTCACCAAGATTACAAAGCCTCACAGACCACCACTTTCTACACCCCATCCCTGCCGCTGAGGTCAAGAAATACCCCCCAAAAAAGCATGGGAGGAGGAGGGATACCTCATGTTTAAATGCCCCATGTGCCCATCCCCAGCAGCCTCTGTAATTACCCTTGTCTTCGGACACGCCACACAGTTTACATTATTACTTTTGTCTAAGATTTTACAATGGCGCCATCTGCTGGCTAGAGCCAGTACTGCGATGTGTGACATGCTGGAGAGGCCCCCCGACAACAGAGCAGCCAGTAATATACAGTAAGAATACCCTGCCGGACATCTTCTGACATCGAAGCTGTACAGGCTTCAATCAGAATGTCTTCAGATGTCAGACAGTGGGTTGGAAAGCATTAAGCATCTTTAATTCTACAGCTTCAAAATGTTCAATAAAAAATTAAATTTGAAAAAAAATCTGATCTTGATATTTTTTCACTGTTTGGGTTAGTGTGCTAAGCAGCCCTGGTGTTTCTCTACTCTACCTTGGATTTCAGGTAGGAGGATATATGGCACCAATTTTAGCCTTTGTGTTGTAGATGTCCAGTCTGTCATCTAGTGGTCCCGACACGATAAGGAAATCTATGCATAGACTCTGCATCTCCTGCTATCAACCTCTCCCGATTATTTGTGAGACTCATACTCCACCACAGGAGGATTTTTTTCAACCTCTGAGGCAAATCATTTATTTGGCCTAGTTTAAATCTAACTTTAAAGTTAAAAGATTCAAGCCTAAGCAATTCAATCTGCGGCCCAGAACTTGAGCCATAAAGTCCAGAGGGAGGTTCCCGACACTGCTGCGGTGCGGGCCAATAATCTTGCTGTATCCGCTTCGCAGATAAATTTTCCTGCCTAGCCTATCTCCTGCACAATGTCTAATTCTTCTGGCGAAGAGACAAAAGACTGCTGCAATGTAGTTGCTTGGCAGATTCGCTGGTGGCCCTATCGAACCAGGTAAAGACAAAAACAGGTTGTAGTGCCGAACCCTCTGCCCCAAAGGAAACTTTGGCTAGGGATTCAAAATTTTTGGCTCCTGCCTCCCTAAAGAACGAGGCATCAGCCATAGGCACTACTGGTAAAGACGAAATGATACAAGATATCTAAATGCTTTTGTTTGGTGAAGTGTTTGCTGGGAAGGTTTCATTCCCTAGCTAAAAGGTCCTCAAATTCTGTATGGGAAGGGAAGACCTTTGGGCGTCTGAAGGTAAAGGTTTTCTCAGATGAAGTAGGTGTCAGACCCTTCAGGTGAAGGTTCACTTTCACTGCAAGTATTAGGCTACCAACCAGAGAGGAGAGTTTAGAGACCTGTTCCTCATTCAAGTCCAAATCCAAGTGAGACTCAGATAGTTCGGCTTTAACGCGATGGCGATGTAGGGGTGCTTGAAGATTGCTTTGAACTAGTAGGCCTAACCTACTTCCAGGACCTACCACCGGAAAGGTACGCATGGGGAAATAGTCATTGTTTGTTACACACTGTGGCAGTAGACAGTGCGGTCCAGCCTGTGTATAATAGCATTGGACGTCAGAATTGATGGCAGCGTTTGAAGGGTTAACAAACCCCGATGAGCAGCACTGCTTCTCAAGGCTATTGTGGGCGGGTATCGGCTGTAAAAAATAGCTGACACCTGCATGGTATAGAGCGGGATCGACCCGTGATCACCCTCCATTACACACCTTGAACCTCCAGGATGTAACTATATGCCCTGCAGTGGTATGGGGTTAATGGTTATAGCGCACATTCTGATGCATGGAATGCATTAGTTACATCATCCTGCAATACTAAAGAGGAGCGGTTGTGTATAGAGTGTACTTCATTTGTGAATTTACAATGAAGGCCTATATACTGGACACAAATATGAATCCTTCCCCACAAGAGAGAAGAACCCAACAACAAAGCAGGACTGATAGAAGAAATGAATGACAAGTCATGTAATGAGATATCAAATACATTGTCTCAGGTCTTTAGAATGTTATGTACAGAATATACAGACGGGGGGGGGGGGCACAGTTATTCAGGATGTGTGTATGGGGGCGCTGAAGAGTCAGTTCCACTCAATGCGATACTGTTCTTGTCACTGAGGGCTCTGGTCACGGTGCTGGCAAGGGAATGCAGAACTTTTCTGGACATTACATATATTACAAGGAGCAGACTGGCTGTATGTTTATTACTAAATCTATAGCCTATATATGATTCTATCGATCGCTCTCTATCTATCTATCTATCTCGCGCTCTCGTCTACCTATCGTGAGCTGCTGGGATTTCCTGGCAAAGTTTCCATTTGAGTTAATACTACTGATATGAGCAGAGATCCCAATGATAAACTCTTTCCCACACAGTTTACATATTACTAACTAGAGGTATAAATGTGAGGTGCTTGGCGCACATTTTATTCCAATTGTGCGAGCCCATCTGCCCCGTCACGGCGACCTCATTCAGATGGGTCCCTACACTAAGACTAGATTTGTAGAAGAGGAGATACTCAGATGTGGCATGTGTCACTTCTCCATGTGGCTCATGTCATCCTCTGTCAGAGCACAGAATCACATTGTCCTCTATATGCATCAATATGATGCAGAACCTTCTAATAACTGATCTAGTTTGCAGTTGTTACACTGCACACATTGTATCTATACACTTCTAGGTGGCTTTTATTCTACATTATGTGCTTCATTCCAGCAGGAGCCTTGCTGTATGCTACCTTATATAATAACACATGGACAGATAATACTGATGTGAGTGACTATACAGGTAAAGTATCACACTGCTATGGTAAAGCATTCCCCGGGAATATATAACTAGCTGCTAGATAACCCGTCACTAGAGCTCTAACCTGTTATCCTCATCTATGATCAGGAGCATCTTTACACTGTGCGCCCCCTGCAGGGCAGAACCAGAGATCAGCGCTCAGGATTCTGTAGGGTCACAGTGATGATATAAGAAGGTCAGAGCGCATGTAGTGATCAGTTATGTATCTGCTATATAAATGCTACTTACATATAACCAGAGAATCCCTATAAAGCCAACCAATTACACTGGAGATCTCCTGTTCTACATATACAGTGTCAGTATAGGGACCCATCTCCATAAGGGGCCCTGGAGGGCCTGATGGGAAGAGAAATGTCATTTACATCCTGCTCTGCTTATTTAGTGACAATACTGAGTGTAATTGGAAGGCTTTGTCCATTGCAGCTTGTCCTGTATTCTGCTTCTTCTGTACGGTCAGTCACATCAGGGTCAGAACTTATCACATAATACAGTCACATAAACATTAACAGGATACAATAAGAAGCTTATACTGAAGATACTACTATTATCTCAAGCAATTAACAATACATTATACTTTATTATATATACTGTGTACATATATACAATGACATTAACATAACATTAATTACATTGAAGAGCATCACATATTCATATAATATCCATACAGGCATAAATATACACATTACCAATGCAAACAATATATACATTAAATATATAACATGAATACATTTGTGGGCACCAATCATATATACAGATATTGATGTGCTAATGCAATACACAGAAACATTAACAGGATATAGAAACATATCACATATGTATTACAGAATTATTAGTACATGGATGTGTATGCATATATAGATACTCACAGTCTTCAGATGTGAAGGCAGCCTAACTCATGGGAGAGATGCTTTTGTTACCATTATACTCTATACATATATTATATGACAGAAATAATAGTACACAGATGTATATGCATATATAGGTACATATACACTTTTATATACTCAGTCTTCTGGCTCCCTAAGGATATAACATAAATACATGCGTGGGCATCAATCATATATACAGATATTGATGTGCTAATGCACGGAAACATTACCAGGATATAGAAACATATCACATATATATTACAGAATTAATAGTACACGGATGTATATGCATGTATAGATACAGTTACACTTATATATACTCACAGTCTTCAGATGTGAAGGCAGCCTAACCCATGGGAGAGATACTTTTGTTATATATTATATACATGGACATCAGTATATCCAAACTTTATATAAAAATAAACAGGCATAACACCAAAAAGTAAAGTACAAATATTATACGTATAAACACTGTGTGCACGTTATGTGTAGATTGTGTATAAATATATCTAAAACATGTGGACATTTATAATATGTACAGACATTGCAATATTAATAATACATACACAAACACTATATACAAGAATATGTTATGTACATTGCATATGATATTACCAACATGAATATAAATTACATATGTGGACATTGCAGAATATATATACACCATTATATACATGCAGACAGTATATACAAGCAGAACAAATGAGTATTCAAAACAGGTTGTAATGCTAATGATTAACATATGTTTACGCCTTAAGGTGTAGGTTACAGACGTGCTACTATTCAGACGTGTGATTTCAAAGACACAAAAAGAATGAAACTACTAGCAGACATGTATGTGATAATGCCTCATGTCCACGGACACGCACGGTTTCAAAGTGTGGAATCCCGCAGTGGTTTCCACCCGTGCCCAAAGCCATGAGGCCTAAAAAACATTTTCTTACTTGTCCGAAGCCAGTGTGGGTCTTTTCTGTCCACGGCCAGATCTTCTTTCTTCTGCACTGCGGGTGCGCTGTGCTTTTTTTTTTAACATTTAAATCTCCTGTTTTCCCGCGGATCTGCTGCACATCCACAGTGTCGGCTTCAATGGAAGCCGTCAGTGCTGGATCCACAGAAAAATGGAGCATGCTGTGATTTTTTTTTTCCTGCATGTACGATTTGCATGCCAGGAAAAATTGACATCCACATGGTTTTAGTTATTTTGTAGTGCTAATGCATCCCTATGGGTGGCTTGATTTGCGGGTGCCTCATGAGAACGAGGTGTGGGGGTACATAGAAAAACATTGCACATACAAGCATATAATATTAAACACGTTAACTATTTAGCTGCTGCTTATGCTAGCAGGGTGCTATATCTTGCCCAGGCTAGGAGACTTAATACATGTGTCCCCTTATTCATTTTAACTATTTAGCTGCTGCTTATACTAGCAGGGTGCTATATCTTGCCCAGTCTAGGAGACTTAATACATATGTCCCCTAATTCATTTTAACTATTTAGCTGCTGCTTATACTAGCAGGCTGCTATATAATAAATATATGCTTTGTATTATGCTTTCAGGGACTTATATTATGTGGGGATCTTTTTAATGTAATGTGTTTTTATGATTTGTGTATTTCTGTGTTTTTCACATTATTATACTTACCTGGCTTCCCATTGATCCCTATTATGAACTCATCTTGTCCTTTGGCTTCGGTCATGTTCTCTTGGCATCACTTGCTTTCAGCTCTATATCAACAAAATAATTTGATATTTGTGACTGATAGGCTGTGATTGCTGTGATATATCTATACGAGAGGCCACATTGACACGTAACCATAGAAAGCAAGAGAAGACCTCTATATCCTCAGAGATAAAGACCCAAAATAGGACTTACAAGTGAGGAGCCTGCGGGCAGCAAATGCCCTCCATAGGGAATAAGTGCTCGTTCACCTGGGCGTATTCGCACAACATAAAACCCACACAAATTTTGCATGCATAATCCTCAGTAAATAGAACCCATTGATCTCAATTTCATGCAATCTGCGATCGCGTGAAAAATCTGCAACATGACCTTTCCTGGTGTCATTTGTGCACCGCAAGAGCCTATTAAAATCAATCCACTCAACATTTGTGTGCGCAAACATGTGGCAAATACATGCCAAAGCCGGCAAAATAAGCGGGCATCAGTGCATTCCAGTCACACAAAATGCTGCGTATTTCTGTGGCTGAAATGCCCTTACGCCCGTGTGAATGAGCCCTAAACACAGGACAACTATAGATCTTCTACTCGAGCTTCCAGTATAGATCTCCATCACATGTCTACTAGTACTGAATGGAGAGAAGAACATCACCCACCAATAACTGACTGCACACAACTGACAACTTTCAATTTGATGACCAGCAATCCTATTGGTGGTCGTCTCCTGACGTTACTATGGCAACATAAACAATTTATAAGGAAATACCTCTGTCATGAGACAGCATGTACATTTACTATCTATATAGGATTGCTATTATGACGCCTATTTTCCATAAAGAATAAAACTATCAGGTAATTGGTAGTTTTGAGTTCAAGTAAAATATATTAATAAATCTATATTTTATATATGATACTGCATTTCATGTAACGCTACAGCACAGTGCACCTCCTCCCCCTCCATGCGGACTCTATAACCCAGTTCCCATCTACTTACTGTATTGTTGGATGAAGAAGCGATGTATCATTTCCTCTGGTCTCAGATGTGTCTCCACCTCTTCAGAGTCAGTGCTGTTGTTCAGGTGGCAGAGAGAGTGATGTCATACCACTTATGGCAGATGTCTTGGTTACGATGAGGTCACAACACTGGAGTTCTGTAAGTGCTTAAAGAGGTATTCCAGTAATATAAAGTTACTCATAGGATAGGGCATAACTAAAGTTACAATCAAAATTATCCCCCCCCCCTGCAAATTAGGCTTGTCAGATTTAAGAACTTACGGCTGTTTGTAAAACTCAATCAAATAAAAGCAATTTAAATAAATCTACACAACTGATATAAAAGTGGTTTCTCCAAGTTGAAGATAGAATGCCACTTTTAAAACCTCCTGCAGTCTGAGAAGTATTCAGCCCCTTCATGACGAGCGTCTTCAGGGCTTATTCAGACGACCGTATATCGGATAGGTATTCATGAGAGGGGGCAGGGCGGGGCGGGGACAGAGCTAAGTTTCGAGACCTAGCTCTGCCCTGCCTCGCCCCTCCCTTTGCAAATAGTGCCGAGGGGTGGAGAGGGCGTGGGAGCTCAGTGCACTACTCCCATCTCTTCCAGCCTCCTCCCCCTGCAGAGAGGGACACCGTATATTGGCCGGGCGTGAATACCTGGCCAATATACGGTCGTCTGAGTAAGCCCTTAGGCTGTATTTACACCAGCGGTAATAATCCGGGGGTTCTGTGTTGTTGCGCCGCGCACAGAACCTGCGTGTTTAAAGAACCAATTATTTTCAGTGGATTCGCTCTCATCCAGCAATGTTTCGCTCGTACCAATACAGTGAAAGTGAAAAATCACAGTTTGTCTTATTTTTGGGTGATTTTGTCTGCAAGGATCACCCAGTATTCTGTAGAGGAGACAAAAATACTGCATTACACTCATCTGCAAATGCAGTTCTCATGAGTTTGATGTGTTTTTCCATTTTAACTATTGAAGGCATGAGCAATTGTTTTCATGAGTGACAAACACGTTCAGCGATGCAAATCGCACGTTTTTAAAGGGGAAGCGCATTGCAGAAGCCTGTAAATCTGCGGTTTACGAGTGCGATATAGGTCTGAGTTATCACACTTGCCTGTGTACATATAACCTCATACCCCATTTACATGAAACAACTGTCGGCTAAACGATCTGCGCGAACATGTGACGTCACCACTGGTTGTTCGCGCTCGTGCAGAACGTTTAGACAGGCAGATCATCATATTCTGTGAGAAGCACGGAGCGGGGGGGTTAGTCGCAGCGAGAAGTAAGCAAACAGCAATGATTATTATGCTGGTTGAAACGAAAAGTAAACTAATAGCGCACGATGGCTGCGCATTTACACGCAAGGATTACGGCGCAGTTTCTTTTGTTTGAACTAATTTAGAATGGAGCATTAGTACTTAGTAGGGCAGCGTCTGGCTTCCAGCTGTGTCTCTAGGGGCGTTCAGCGCCTCGTTATCTTTCTGTATCCCTTTCCTTGTCTATAAAAAGTAATAATCTCTTCTCTTAGGCCCAATACCCATGGACGGACTTTTGCTGCGGAATTCGCAGTCAGACGCCCGCCGCGAAATCCGCAGCAATGTCCGTCCATTGACATGCAATGTTAAAAGATTCTTCCCTGCCCACTGGCGGAAATTAACTGTGATTTTCCGTTTGCGGGGGTGAGTCGCAGCAGGTTCTATTTAGTGCAGAAAAACGCACAGACAGTTTCCATTGCAGTCAATGGAAGCTGACCGGCCGTCAGCACTTTCGCAGTAGTATCGCAGGAATCCGTGTTAGAGCCCAGCGCTGGCGCGTTACGCCCTGCCCCAGCCGAAACACTCGTAGCGGATCCGGATAGGCGAGTATAGAGTCTCTGGGGGTCACCAGGTCTGATTCCGCTGTGAGATTTTGCAGTCGGATTCCGACCCGGCCGCGGGCAGGAGGACTTACAGGGGTTTTCCAGGGAAATACTATTGAAGATCTTTCCTCGGGATATCAATAGTTGATCGGCTGGGGTCTGTTAATGGGTGTCTCTCGTCTACCCATCTCACACCTACCGCCTCCCACCTACCTGTCTCACATCTCGCATCTATAGTCTATGCTTATTTAACCCCTTCAGTTCTGTGTAAATGTCTCTTCTCAGAGTCAGTGCTGACATTTTCACTACAGGATACGGTTTACTAGTAGATACATGACTATAAATGTGCTTTCAGGCCAGTTGTCACCTTTCTGTTCAGCGGCTCACTGTAAATAGATGTTTCTCATATTCTATTATATACACACAATTTTACAATCTCCTGTAATTGATGCTTATGTCTTCCGTTCCGAAGCAAGTGTGTGCATAGAGCTGTATAAAAATGAGAAATCAGTACGGTATGTAATCTTTAATCCTTAAAAGGAAGCTGTCACTAGGTTCATGCCACCCAAACCCACGGGCAGCATGAACCCAGGACAGAGATGCCCATTTGGCATGTGTCTTGTTTTATTCTGAACCGCTGCTGCGCTACAGAAAGAAATCTACTTAGAAGTTTGACGCAACACTCAAGTGAGGGGGCCGAGCCGCAGCGGGCGCTCCTTGCCGGTAGTATCCAGCCTTGGCAGATCTTCTCCTTGCTTGTGTATATTGAGTATTATTTTTGTATACCATGTGTGTTATCGGTGGGGAAACTCATTTAATATATTCTGTAAGGGAAAGGAGTATAGATTGTATATTCTCTAAATGTTGTTGGGCTAATTATGCATCTGTCAGACCCGTCTTACATATTTAATCTTCCCTCTCAAATGCTCTTGTTTTATTTCTAGTTGCATAAAAAGAAATCCTGCAGATCATGAATAGAACCATCTCAAAGCCAAGAGAAACCCAGAGAGAAAACAGTCCTGTAACCGGTAATACATGTATAATATTAAAGTGCAGTGCTAAATGGAAGCCAATTAAAGTCTAGTGAAGTAGAATACTTCACAAAGATCTGTTACCGGGTCGGAGGGAGAAGGGGGTATATAACCTGCAGTTGTTCTCTGCCGTCCCTCTGATCCATTGGTTCTGGGTACTGTTTTTGGTTGTCTAAGGTGGCTGATATAACCTGCTATACCTGCTCTCTGATTGGCCAGCACTGATCACATGAGCAACACTGGTCAATCAGAGAGCAGTGCACAGTATACATTAGATAGTTAGAAAACTGCAACAGCCATCTTGGGCGCCTGAAAAATGTGACCTGGAATTCGTGAATCGGATAGATGGCAGAGAAGAACAACTGCAAGTAATATACCCTCCTTCAGTCCAGGGTAGAAGTTTGGTCCTGAAACCAGAGGGTTGCTATAAAGCACTAATCTCAGGATTGTCTTGGCACCTATCCACAAAATAGGTGCCGAAAGTCTGATTGGTGAGGGTCTCGCCACCGAAACCAGCACTGATGCCAAGAACAGGGTCGCCGTATCCGCCTCTCCTGGTGCATGAATGAAGGTGCGGATGACTGTTTGCTTCTGCTCAATTCCTTTCAATCGGGCTGCCGGAGAAAGCTCAGGACAAGCACTTAAGCAGGACCACAGAATGTAATGGACTGGCATTGTACATGCTCAGCCGCCACACTAGTCAAGCTGCTCCTCACTGCGGGGTTTGAAGTGAGCAGCAGAGAGGGACACGGGATTGGCGTTTTTGGGATCAGTGGGTGTCCCAGTGGTGAGATTCGCGCTGCTGATCAGACTTTATCAACTGTTCTGTGGATAGGTGGTCGGTCCGTTCTGGAAATACCCATTTACAACTAAAAAAACAAGTCCTCCTAGCCAATGTTATATTCCAGTACCGGCCTGTGGAAGTGGTTTTATCCTTCCACTTAGTAGACATTGCTGAGTAGTTTGTAAACCCGATCACTAAACTGAATCATAAACTAATGCTTAATTTTCTAGAATTTTTTTTCAGCTCTATGCTGAATTAGGGGAAAAAAGCTATTCATACTTTGATCTGTTGCTCTTAAGAAGCTAGTGGTACACTTGATGGATGAACTGTACTTTTCCCGCAATATCATGGTAGAAATTGTTACCATTTCTGCTTCGTTTTCTAGACACTGTCCAAGCGCCATTGTCCAAGAGAACCAGATTTGTTGGACCTGGAGGATATCATTTTAAAAAAACCTTCAAGCTGAAACAGGTGAGTGACACAGCTTCACCCCTTTGTGTATTATGGCTTGGTGGGTCTGAGGTACTTAGAGGAGGGACCGTTGTCTGAGATTGTCCATCCATTAGGCCGCCATATGATTACCATGTATTACGTGTGTTCTGTATGCCCGTATGAAAGGTGGTAACTCGCAGGCAATTAATCGCATTGCCTTACGCAGTTCCTCTCAAATTAGCGTATCGGAATTGTGTAATACATGAGCGCAAAACAGAACGCAGCATGTTGTATTTTTGCCACATATATGCACATGATAGAGCCAATACGTGTATATATATATATATATATATATGGGCTTGTATATACACATACCCATATGCAATTACATTGGGGTGAGCGCCCCCTAAGGTAGATTGGTCAGTTTTAAATGTGTTAGTGGTAACCCTTACTAGGCTGTAAAGAAAGGGTGAGTCAGGGTGATGATGGGGAATGTATGTCTGCTTAACAATTGTGTTTTATTAATGGTGTCATGTCTGAGCTGAGGTAGCTGAGCTCTGAGGTGACTGGGCGCTGCTCTGAGATGACTGAGCGCTGCGCTGAGGTAACTGAGCTCTGAGGTGACTGAGCGCTGCGCTGAGGTAACTGTCCACTGTCAGCTCTGAGGTAACTACTGCTTGGTATCTGTCAGCTGCGAGATAACTGACCGCTGTATGCAGACTGTCGGCTGTGGGGTAACCGGAGGATGAGGCTGTGATGACCGGAGGAACAGAGATGGTTAATAATGGTTACTGGGAGGTTGGTGTTTCCTCAGTGTAACTAGTTAGGTGGTTGTTAGACATCCTTGGGGTGCCTCACCACCTGGATGTAACTAGTTAGGTGGTTGTTAGACATCCTTGGGGTGCCTCACTACCTTGGTGTAACTAGTTAGGTGGTTGTTAGACATCCTTGGGGTGCCTCACTACCTTGGTGTAACTAGTTAGGTGGTTGTTAGACATCCTTGGGGCGCCTCACTACCTCGGTGTAACTAGTTAGGTGGTTGTTAGACATCCTTGGGGCACCTCATTACCTCGGTGTAACTAGATAGGTGGTGGTTAGACATCCTTGGGGTGCCTCACTACCTCGGTGTAACTAGTTAGGTGGTTGTTAGACATCCTTAGGGCGCCTCACTACCTCGCTCTAACTAGTTAGCTGGTTGTTAGACATCCTTGGGGCGCCTCACTACCTCGGTGTAACTAGTTAGGTGGTGGTTAGACATCCTTGGGGCACCTCATTACCTCGCTGTAACTAGTTGATGAGGTCACTGTCATGTGATCAGGGGCGGAGCATGTAACTCACCGACAGACGGGTGGTCGTTAGTATTTTGATTGTTTTTTCAATCAACATATGTAATGCCTAATAAATTAACCCATACAAGGGAAAGCATTGGTTTTACTAGTCGCGCTATGGTCTTGAAGGGGTCCAGCTCGAAAAAGGCCTTATTGATCAGAACTTACCGTGCATTCACAAGGTTAAAGGGAAAAATCTATTTCTACATCTTACAAAATCAAATGTGGATTCTGGAGTAAAAGCCTGAACGTGTTACACATAATTTACGTTGTTTACTACCTGCCTTCTCCTGATTAATGGTATTTGTCTTCCATTCACTCTAGGCAACCCTGTGTCAGCAGTAGTTACCTGTAATCTTTTTGTCGTACCAGCACTAAGAAAGATGCAGGGAATCCTGGATCCAAGACCTACAATCATCAAAGCCAGGGTATTTATACCGCCCATGTTATATGGAGAGCGGAATTCGTATCTGCCGTTCCATCGCTATTTATTGCAGTCACCCCTATTAGGAAATGTTATACACCTCTAAAACAGTGTGTGTTTCATGTCCAAGTGTCTAGTGAGGCGGCTCTATACACGTACAAAGGGTCTTTATTTTGAGAATTTACCATATAAAGCAGTTATATGACTTTACATCAACATGAATGTCTCTGTATATGAAGACACAAAATAGCTGCTCAATTTCCATTACTTTGCCGCTGTTTGAAAACTTATATTGTTTTTGTTTTATAAGTAAATGTTAAAGTGACCCTCCAGTTTTCTGGACAAAATTCTGCAATGGAGCCGGAGGAGGAACGTGGGTGTGTATATTATCTGCAGTTGTTCTTCTCTGCCGTCTTTCCAATTTGCAGTTCCAGGTCCTCTTTTCGGGCATTCAAGATGGCCGATTCAGTCTTCAATCTAGCTAATCTCTACAGTGTATTGGTAGTCTTAGACTAACGATGCATTATACCTGTTCGCTGACTTGCCAATGGACAATCAGAGAGCAGTGCATTAGGTAGTTAGAAAATAGCTGTAGCCATCTTGGACAGGTGGAGCCACGGCCTGAAACTGGCAGATTGGGAGGCGTGGCATAGAAGAACAAGTGCAGGTAATTTACCCTCCACTTCGTTCGGTACAAGGACAGAATTTTGAAGGTTTACTTTAAGAGGGATTTTCAACGATGGGATGTTTCAACGGTGGGGTTATGACTGCTGGGACCCCCAGTGTTCAGTGTTCCTGAGACTGGGGGACCTGCGTCCCGCTTATTTCACAGTTCAGCATACATCGTCTCGCTTCTGCAGGGAAGCAGGGAATAGAGCTGCTGGTCACACAGAACAGGCTGATTCCTCTCAACGGTGCAGGCAGATAGCCGAGTGCTGTGCTGTGTTTGCCTATATGTCTGACCTATTGAAATGAATGGAGTAGTGCCACTCCATTCATTTCAACGGGGCAGACAGAAATAGCCGAGTGCTGTGCTCGACTATTATTGTCTGCTTCATTCATTTCAAAGGGGCAAACAGCCAAGCACAGCAATCGGACGATCCCACTGATCTATCAGTTTTCACTGGATGGGTGAAAACTGGAAAAAATGTCCCATCGCCCGGAATACCGCTTTAAGGAAAAACTCCACGTAAATGTGTATGTGATTAAGGCCGATTTCACATCGGAGTCGGAGGTTCAGTCGCAGATTCGGCTCAAAGTACTGGAAGAAAAAGTGCTGCATGCAGAGCTTTTTCTTTCATCTAAAGTTAGGCAGCCGAGTGGAAAACAGACGGACCTCATTATAATCAATGGGGTCTGTCTGGTGCTTGTGGTGCTGTCCAGAGAATGAGCCATTTGGTTGCAGAGATTCCCCTTTCCTGCTCCCCGAACAGAGCACAAAAGTGAAACCATGGCTGCAGATATAAAACCACCCTAACTTTACACTATACGGTCTTTGTGTTCCCCAATTTCACTACTACAATATGTTGCTAACAATTGGAGGATGTTATGTTAAAGGGGTTGTACTGTTTTAAAAAAAAAAACATTTTCGTGTACCCTATTAGGGAATTATGAGTTAACCCTTTCCAATCAACTGTCTGACAGCTTCCGACATTCTGATTAAAGCCTGAAGACGTCCGACAGGGTATTTTTACTGTATATTGTCGGCTGCTCCGTCATCAGAGCCTCTTAGGTACACCACATACTGCAGTGCTGGTTTTAGCCAGCAGGTGGCGCTCTTGTATAATGACAGAAAGAAAAAGCCTCATAGGAATCCAAAATTAGATTAGAAGAGGGCATTGAGGGTCCCTGTCTCCTGAGGAGTGGAGAGCAGTTAGAAAGAATGTCTCCTGATCTGGAGGACTTGACCTGCCCTGCATTACACAGACCTCTTACTCATTTTAATGGGCTGTGTGTAATGCTCAATTTCACCATGGCTTATTTTTGTGCTTGAAGAAACTAGTAATTTAATTGGTATGCAAGCAGAACACCAGCTCCACTTGTACGGAGTTACATCCTGTATTATTCTCCAGAGCTGCATTCCCAATTCTTCAGGTTTCATTGCCAAAATACCCTATGATTTATTACTGGATGTATGTCTGGATATATATTGGCATATTTGGGAAATGTGATTTTCACATCAGGCACTGAATAGTTTCACTGCATCATAGGAGTGCAATGGGGACCAGCAGAATTATGGGCACAGCTCTTGATTATAATGCAGACTGTAAGTCATGATCAGTACAAGATAAGTAATGCTATATATTTACAAAGTCCTCTTTAGACCATTCCTTTTTGTTAGAAGGGACCCTCATTAAAAATAAGCTAATCCCAGTTTGTCCAACTGCTGGACCCCAAGCAAACCACTGGAATCTATGAGGGAAAAGACAGCAAGGGGAACTTCTACACTTGTCCATTGCTATCAGTGGCATGTCTGTGTAATACATAGATGTGTCTGTTTTTTCAGATGCTCCTAGCTGCCGCTCTTCACTCTCGTAGATGGTATTTAAAGTTGGACAGATGATTGAAATACAACAAGAAAAATAGGTGAATATGACTGAATATAGGAGAACATTTTCTTTTCTGTCTTGCAGTTATCTTGTGATGTAAAGTTGGATCCTCGCCCAGAGTACCATCGCTGCATACTTACGTGGCATCACCAAGAGCCACTGCCTTGGGCACAAAGTACAGGTCTCTATTGACTACATATAACTGGACACTTCTATCAGTTAGGTTGTACTGGATATTTTAATAACATTGCCATCAACTTGATAATATAACTAGCAGATATCACACAGTCAGAAAGTGCCATGGCGGGGTGCCCACCCCTACAGCTTCTAACAAAAAATAACTGCATAACCGGTAATGGAAGCCACCATTTTCTTTTCTTAGGGTAGCTTTTCACAGGATGACTTTCGGGTATGTAAGCGTTCGAAAGCCATTCCAACAACTAAGACTTCTGTACTTTCACACAGGAGCGATAGTCGTTCAGTTAATGGAGGCGAAGCGCGCTGGAGATCTCTTCCGGCTGTCAACCTCCGTTTACTGTGAACAAACAGTTGTTCAATGAGAACTCACTAGTTGCTTTGTTACACTTAGCCAAAACAAAATGATCAATGAGCAATTTCTCGCTCAATCGAATCCTGCGTTATTGCACAGAAAAACTATCAGTCAAAATTGCTAGTTCGAACGATTTTTCAGCCAATAGTTGGCACAGGTGAAGCCACCCTTAGGCTCCTTTTAGACTTGTAAAGGTTGATTTCTATTAGCCCTGCAAGGAAGAAGAGGGATTTGAATGGAAATATGCTGGTGGATGACTCGCTATAAAGCAAAAAGAATTTATCATATCAGTCATGGAAGAAGTAAAAAAAAAACTGACCAAATGGTGGCAAGAACCATTTTTAGGAAAGGTTCCTATAGCTTGCTTGTATGGTAAAGCGTTAACAGTCGATGTGGCAAAACATTGCAAAAAGAACAGGCGTGGTGCATAATATGGTGTAAAAATACATTGGGATGAAATGGAAATCCGCTGGCTCTATTCTATATTGTATCATCAGGAGATCTGAAAATCCTTTAGCTGGAAACCTGACCTTGATTGCCAAACAGACATTACTCAACCCGTCACCACAATAGATGACCACTAAGGGTCCCACTACCTACATCAAGAAAGTCAGAGGAGTCAACTTGAATTATACACAGTATATTGTACCTTACATTGTTTTAGTTTTTACTTTATGTTCCTAAGGACCAAAAAAATGGATGCCAGGTTTGGAAAATCTTTTTATAGTTCCCATAAATATCATAGAATCGTGGATTTGGAAGGGACCTCCATGGTCATCCGGTCCAACTCCTTGCTCAATGCAGGATCACTAAATCATACCAGACAGATGTCTGTCCAGCCTCTGTTTGAAGACTTCCATTGAAGTAGAACTCACCACCTCCCGTGGTAACCTGTTCCACCCATTGATCACCCTGACTGTCGACTATCTAATTTGTGTCTCCTCCCTTTTACTTTCATCCCATTGCTTCTAGTCTTTCCTTGTGCAGATGAGAATAGGGCTGATCTCTCTGCACTGTGACAACCCATCAGATATTTGTAGACCGCTATTAAGTCTCCTCTCAGCCTTCACTTTTGCAAGCTAAACATTCCCAGATGCTTTAACCGTACCTAACAGGACATGGTTTGCAGACCGCTCACTATCCTGGTAGCTCTTCTCTGAACTTAATCCAGTTTGTCTATTTTTTTAAAAATTGGGGTGCCCAGAACTGGACACAGTATTCCAGCTGAGGTCTGACTAAGGAAGAGTAGAGGGAGATAATTACCTCATATGATCTAGACTCTATGCTTCTCTTAATACATCACAGAATTGTGTTTTTCATTTTTGCTGCTACGTCACAGTGTTGACTCATGTTCAGTCTGTGATCTATTAGTATAGTCAACTACTTCCTCCAGACCCTAAAGACGAATAACCCATCACACTAGAAGGTTAATCATTAGCCACTAGGTAGAGTAAGCTGATTAATGAACCAGTCTTTACATTACGTCGACTGATCCAGACACCAAGAACTCCCATATAGGAAATGTCCATTGTCATCTTGTCTTACGAGGAGTGTGCTAACGTCTATGTCTTCTCCACGCAGGTAATCAGATGAGCAGTCGCCTGATGAGTATGCGCAGTGCCAATGGACTGTTGATGCTACCTCCAAAGACAGAGCAGTATGTGGAACTTCACAAGGGAGAGGTGGTGGATGTCATGGTCATCGGAAGGCTATGATGACAAAAGCAAGAGAGAAGCATTGATGCATGTCCACATATCATTGACTGTATCCTGTAATATGCAACGGCACAGCTAGTTTTTATGATTTGGATAAAGTTGATCAGTGTAGTCAACATCTTGAACTAAATTTCAAAAACTGACTTTGAGGAGAAAAACTGAAAAAAAAATCTCCCCCCCCCCCCCCAAAAAAAAAAACCTTATAAAAAAAAACTCTTATAAAACCTTATTCTGATTATATCAAGGCAACTTTTCCTTCATTGCAATTGCTTTGTGTGTTAAAATGCTAGGTCTAATAGCAGTAGCTTTTAGTAGACAGCAGTAGATGCCTGCAAAAGTTGTGTTTCTCTCATCCTTAAAGTACAAATACTTAAGCTCTTAACCAAGGCTGTCTGCTTACTTTATACTAGCTTAGATGACACTGCTGTTTCCCTTATCAGTATGCTTCATAACCGCTTCACAAGAGAGCTCTGCTTGTTCTTTATCTTGTATAACGTGTTGATGTGCCAAGTGGTTGCATCTGGATCCAGACTCCCATCTTCTTAACAAGGAGGAGAGACGTCCTGGCAATCACTCCGCTCAGTACTATTGGGCAGTAACTGAATACCTTTTCTTTGAAAAAAAAATTGCTTCCTTAAGTGCTGACAGCCTTTTTAACCAATACATTTAAGAAATGTACAGAAAAAAAAATCAAAAACTGATCTTGTACAGATTACAGTGTACCAGCATTCATGTGGAGAAAAAGCAAAGAAAATACTGAAGAACTCTGTACCATAACATTTTCTGTAATGATATTGAAACAAGATGAATTAAATCCTTGACCATTATTTAAAAAATAAATAAATAAAATCTGTTCTTCTTTTGTCCTATGTTTCCTGACTTCAAAAAAGTGTAGTAGAGAATGTACAGCGCTGCTCCATCTCCGCAGTGATGAGTTTCTTTTTACTTTTATTGCTTTACTTTTTCTGTTGTTTTCGCCGAGTACTTTTTGACAAACTTTTATAAAGTTTCCTCGTAACGATGGAAGTAAAGTTATTGAGTTTGTTGTTGCCAAATCCTATGACCAACGATATAGTTAGAAAAAACACATGGATGCCATTGTATGCTGGTTTTGAAGATACAAAAATACAGTCAGGATCTAGATGATACATTGTTTTGTTTTCTATGGAGGATGCGCCTTTTATTATTAGGAGGATGTGGGTTGGTCCAATCATATTCTGTGGTAGTGTATATGCATAATTCTTGGATTCTGCTCTTGACTTATAATTTTATTGTTTTTAGTACTGTACCAAAAAAAATGTATCCAGATGTATCCCATAAAGACATATATACTTTTGGTGTATGTTGGTAGGTAAAAGTAAAGTCCCCTGGTGCAAGCACAGAGTCATGACTGACTCCTAGGGCCACGTCACGTCATGACATTTTCTTGGCAGACCGTTTTTGCCGTGTGGTTTGCCATTGCCTTCCCCAATGTTCGTACCCATACACATTAAACTTAAGTTGATGAAAATGGACAATATCAAGCAAAATCCTCATTCATAAGGTTAAATTTAACAATCAACAATTGTTTCATCTGACAAATCGCATACACTCATCTAGTCAGATAGTTGACTGCACTGTGGTGTAAGCTGGGTGCTAGAATAGGAGTTCCATCTGATATATGTAAGTAAGAACTCTGCATTATATGGTGCCATACACGTGACCGATGTCTTCTCCTTCGTGCAATTCAGCTAATCCTTTGTGATGATATTTGATTACCAGTAACAATTGTTTGAAAAGGGTCCAAATATGTGAGTGGAATGAAATGTTACTGACTTAGGATTGCCTGTCTAATGAAACCCTCACATCTACAATTGTATGTTGGAGTACAGAGCTCTTTCTTAGACATACAGACCTTGTCTGGAAATCTTTGTCCAAGGGTGAGGCAAAAGATTCGAAGAATCATGCACAAAAGCTCATTAGTCTGTCGCCAAGTGTCATTGAACTAGTATGGCCAGTTTGAACAACTGTGGCAGCCAACACGGACTTACAAACGTATGGCTACATCTGTGAAACAATCATTCACTAGATGAAAATTTAACGACTGATCAACCACCTTCTATACGTCTTTGTACATGAGCTGACAATCTGGCATGAACGATCACATGAACACCCTTTTGCCTGACTTTTGACCTATGTAAAGCTGTACCTGATCCACCATTTAATAAGCAAACATTTGTTCAGCAGCTGGTCGCAACTTTCATGCAGCTGAACAAAATCATCGCCAGCTGCAAACCTCATGATGTCAACAAGGGATGTGGTGCCGACAGCAATGATTCTCTATGTGGGACAAACGATTAGTCCTGCAGAAGGTTTGAATCAGCTTATGTAAAGGCTTGGTATACAAGTGCCAATGATTTGGCGCTTGGCTACCGGAGCAAATTGCTCCATGCAAAATGCACTTAAAGAGCCTCTGTCTTCAACTGTTGGCCCCATGAACTGTATAATGGGCCTCAAAGATAAAGGGACGGGGGATCAGGTAAGATGCTTTTTATAGCCACAGGGTCCCTGTTCCAGGACTGTGTTTCTGAGAAATTAGTGTTCGCATATATATGGTGACACTCTTCCCAAGGCTGTGTGCGCCCACTCTCCTAAAGAGATAGATGGGAGAGCGTATGCGCACAGCCTTCTGATATGGTCACTGTGTGTGTGTGTGCTGATTTCTCAGGGGCCCAGCACTGAAACAGGGGACACTGAGTATAATAAGCAGACCACCGGCCCTCACCTTTGAGCCCCATAACTTAGTTTACAGTTAGTGATGACAGAAGCTCTTCAACTAATGTGAATGGCCACCTTTACTTTAGAAATGCTGTATTATATGCTGTATGATTAGATATTTTTAAACATATTTTGCCATCTATAATTGCAATGAAAATTGTTCAATCCCATTGCAAGTTTATTTGCCAAATTTACAAACTTTCAGCTGTTTGCAAAAAAGCAGGGGATGAACAATTTAAATAGCTCAACACAACTAACATAAGTGGTTTCTCCAAATACAACACAAAATATAATTTTTCATGACTACTGCACTTTTAGAATTATTCACCTTCCTCCCTCAATAAAATCCCTCATGGGAGCACACATTTGCAAATTAGGTGTTGTCTTAAGCACACCTGATGCAACTAATCAAGGGCTTTATTATCTATCTGGACTAGATAGAGGTTTGTGGACGACATTTGACTGCATGTTAGAAATATGGTTAAAGGCCCATTTAGACACAACAATTATCGCTCAAAATTCGCCTTTTGAGCGATAATCGTTATGTTTAACTCCACTGACTTCATGCAGTTTTCGTTAAGCTGTCGCTCAACGTTGTCTTTCAGCATGCTGAAAGACAACAATGAGCCTTATCGGGGATTCACAGCGGGATACAGCTGATACTATTGTTTCATACCCTGCTGACAGGCTGGGTATGAAGAACACAGCTGTCTAGCTGCGGTCTCCATACCCTTCTCGGGGCGTTCGGCTGGATAACAGCCGGGCGCTACATGCAGAAAACAGCTGGATGCAGAAGACAAGCAGGGCCACCCCGCTTGTCTTCTGCATCCTCCGCTCCGAGCGCTCGGCTGTATGACAGACGGGGGCTCCCAGCGGGGAACAGCTGGATGCAGAGAACAAGTGGCTCCCCGCTTGTCATCTGCATCCTCTGCTGGGATCGCAAGGTGATCGCTCAACGTTTGAGCAATCACCTTGTGCTTAAATGACACAACGATTATTGCTGAAAAGTCGCTCAAAAGACATCTTTCGAGCGATTATTGTTGTGTCTAAATGGGCCTTAACATAGTATGTTAGGCTAAAAGAAGACAATGTCCATCTAGTACAACCTGTTTCCAACCCCCTCTCCCCGGAAAGTGAAGACATCATTGCATAAACAAGGAAAATTATATAAAAAGTTAGCAAAGGCACTGACTGTTCCTATAGATACAGTTGGAAGCATAGTTTGCAAGTTTAAAGTTAAAGACACACTGGCTACACTACCTAAATGTGACAGAAAGAGGAAGCTATCACCGGCTGACACCAGATTCCTAAACAGGTAGGTGGTCAAATACCCTTGTATAACTGCAAAACACCTGCAGCAAGATTTGGTGGCAGCAGATACTGCGGTTTCAATTTGCACAGGAGTACAGCTCTACTGACCCAAAGCACAAGAAAAGTCAGCTCATGCCTAAAGCCATATAAATAAGCAACAGAAGTTTTGGGATTCTGTTCTGTGGAACATGAAACAAAAGTGAAACTTTTCAGGCCTGTGGATCAGCGGTATGTTGGGAAGAATAAAGCATATGCTAAAAAGAACCCCCTGCTACAGTGAAGTATGGCCGTGGCTGGGTGATACTCTGGGGCTGCTTTGTGTTGTTCTGGCTCTGGAAACCTCCAGTATGTAGAGGGCAAGATGGATTCAATCAAGTATCCAGGGCATCTTAGAAGAAATCATGCCTCTGTGAGGAAGCTGAAGCTTGGATGTCATTGGACCTTTATAATAGGACAATGATCCCAAACATACCTCAAACTCCACCAAGCCGTGGTTTCAGAAGAAGTCCTGGAAGCTTCTGGAGGGGTCTTCACAGTTGCCTGACTTGAACCCCGTAGAAAAAAATCTTTTGCGGGATGTGAAGAAGGCAATTGCAGCATTCAAACCCAAGAATATTGGTGAGCTGGAGGCCATTATCCATGAGAAATTGGGTAAGAGTCCTCAGGAACGCTGTCAGAAGCTGCTGTCGGGCTATGCATCACGGTTACAGCAGGTCATAACAGCAAAGAGCTCTAATTAGTACTAAAGACAATTCTCATGAGGGGGTTGAACAATTCTGAGACTGCAGGATTCTTTAAAAGTGTCATTTTGTGTTGAATTTGGAGAAGCCCCCTGTTATATTAGTTGCATTGAGATACTTAAATAGTTTTTGTTAGTTTTAGGTTTTTTTTTGCAAAGAGCCGGGAGTTCGTAAATTTAGCAATGAAATGTAATTTGGGGGTGAATAATTTTGATTGCAACTGTATATGATCAAACATGGTATGAATAGAACCCAAGGCAGGAAATACAATATTTGGGATCACAGTAAGAGTCAATAGAATTATTCTAGGTTAACGTATATTCAAAGCCTAATTTATTTTCCTTTCCATGAATATTTTGTATGTGGGTGTGTTTGTCGGGGGGGGGGGGGGGGACATAATATATAAGGAACTTCTGCTGCAGCATTGAGGCTCATGAAGGAAAAAAGGAGGTGATTGGTTGGTTAAACTCTTTCCTATTGATGCTATGAAGGTGTTCAAAGCTCTAGTGCATATAACATTTGCAAAAGGGAAGCAGAATAGCCAGAGCAGGCACAAATATATTCAGTATTTTTATGCACTTGCACGAATGGGAAGGGGGGAGTAGTGGCACCTGGTGAGGAGCTCCTTTGTCTTTTGCTCTATGTACACCCATTTGTGTATTCCTATGGTTGAGAAATAAAATCTTGTTCTTTGCCTGGTTAGTGATTCCGATGATGGAATCAAGCATATTGTGTTGGAGTTACTTTTAAAAAATACTATTAATGTCTCAAGAGGACTGCCCTTAAAGGGGTTGTTCAGTTGTCAATTGTTGATGGCCTATTCTTAAGATGAGTGATCAATAGTAGAGAGGCGGGAGGCAGACCCACCGATCAGCTGTTCTCTGGGCTGGTGCACTCAGCTGATTTCCGCAGAAGTGTACAGCTCTGTTCCCACTGCAGTAACCCATCTTGGTATTGCATGCCAAGTGCCCATTCATTTAATTGAGAACTTAGCTAGCAATACCAAGCCAGGCCAGTGCAGTTGGAACAGAAATCAGCTTGGTACTTGAGCTCACTGACCCACAAAACAATCGACCGGTGGGGGTCCCTGGCACTAAACCCATCCCGAGAAAACGCCATCAATAATTTACCTCTTTAAGCTTGAAGATGGCCATACACCTCCCTGTAGAGATGCGTTGTTCAATATCATTCAATAGGTGAGAGCGACAAGCTGCTGTCAAACCAATCTGATCAGCTTCTATGAGGAGGTAAGTTCTAAGCTGGATCATGGTAAGACACTAGATATTGTACTGTATGTCCTGATTTTTCCAAACCATTTGATATTGTGACACATAAATGGTTGGGACATAACATGAGAATGCTTGGTCTGGTGGAAAATGTGTCTTTGGGCTCAGTGATGGAAAACAGTTGTTACTAAAGGCAAGGATTTAAGCCTGAAGAAGAACCCTGCGTTGGTTCTGAAATACTTTGTCCAGTTTTGAGCACCCCACTCTAAAAAAAGACATAGGCAAACTGAAGCAAGTTCAGAGAAGAGTTACCAAGATTGTGAGCCGTCTGCAAATCATGTCCTATGAGGAGCAGTTAGGAGATATGGGAATGTTTAGCTTGCAAAAAAGAGGGCTGAGAGGAGACCTAATAGCTGTCTACAAATATCTGAAGTGCTGTCACAGTGCAGAGGGATCAGCCATATTCTCATCTGCACAAGGAAAGACTAGAAGCAATGGGATGAAAGTGAAAGGGAGGAGACACAAATTAGATATTCGACAGTCAGGGTGATCAATGAGTGGAACAGGTTACCACGGGAGGTGGTGAGTTCTACTTCAATGGAAGTCTTCAAACAGAGGCTGGACAGACATCTGTCTGGTATGATTTAGTGATCCTGCATTGAGCAAGGAGTTGGACCAGATGAGGAACTTCTGGTCTTGGAACGGAATAAAATTGCTGATTCAACTGCCAAGCTGTCTGTCAATGTATCAATTATTAAAGCAGGCTGCAAACTCTTAATGTGATGGTATCTGAAGCCTCAAAGACTGTCCTGTATGTTTCCTAGGGTATCAGGTCTCCGGTTTCAGGCCTATGAGGGTGAGGGTACCTTCTTACATATATGGTGGAATTGCCCCAGACTTCACTACTTATACTAGCATGCTAAATCTTTCTAGTCTATAATCCAATAAAAGAGCTATTAATTGATACATTGATCTACAATTTCCTTAACATATACCTGGGTCCAGAAATGGTGAAGGGGATAAACGAAACCTTTCTATATTCGTGCATGGTACTGGTGGGACAGACAGCAGATAAGACAGTCTCCCAGAACCCCCCCCCCCCCCACCTTCATTCCTTTTCACTGAACTCATAACGGTCTCATTGTATGTTATAGTAACACCTTAAAAGGTGTAACTTATGTTAAACATTTTAGTTTCAGCCTATCATGTATTATTATTAACCTTGGAGGTATATACTTTTCCTGTGATGTCATTTATGGTATATAAACCAAATACACCTTTGAATAAATTAGAAATCATCTGATACCGCACAGGCTGGTGTGATATGTATTTCTCCTGGGTCCAGACTTCTGCACGAGATCTGGGATCATCTTCTCTTTGATAAACACATAAATTCTCCTTACATTTTTGGTCCTTCGAGACGGAAAGACTCACTGCAGAGGGAAGGGACAGCCTGGCTGTGAAAAGGTGGGTCTGAAGTACTCTCCAATCATTAAAAGACCTCCGTCTTGCTTAGACGTCATTAGAGGCCAGTCGGGCATCCTGTCTGAAACAGTGATGTTTTTCCGAACTAGCCTAAGAATTTAGAAGCCTCCCAGATAACGTGTAGTAAGTATAACAATGGTTAAACTTTTCTTCTCTCTTCTTCTGTATGCTTTGGTGTTAGTAAAATTTACAATGGGTATTGTAAAAGAGAAGCAAGTATAGAGGAATGGGTTGTCAAGGGACAATAGCAGTAGTCTATGTGCGATGTGTATTGTAAATTAGAAGCAAGTATAGACAAATTTGTTGTCAAGGGACAATAGCAGTAGTCTATGTGAGACCATAGGCATTGTGAGAAGGCTACAGGAAAGAATTACTCCACGCAGCACGTAAAAGAATCGGTTAGATGACGTCATGGGGCACAGGGGTGTCCAGGAACTTTACTTCTTATCTTACTACTACTACTTTTTCTTTGATATTGTGTTATAGAGTAACTAAGAATATAAAGAGGGCGGCCGCCTACTAACATATTGTAATATTTGTATTGTTGACTTATACTGCATGAAGCGAATGTGTGAGTGATTTGAGATAAGCGGATCTGATACGTGGGCACTGACCTCTAGGACACATTAAGGACCAGCCTTGCTGTGCAGGTTGTTTTCGGACAAGCCCCATATTGTGTTTTATGTTCACAGGCCCTACTCGGAAAGGCAAGAAGGAGTCTTCGTGTATATAGCGAAGCACTGATTCTGGTCAGGAACCCCTGCGTTTTCACTATACATTTTAGTGGCCAGAGGCTTGTTTTATGTTGTTTGTCTTGTAAATCGATGTCAAGAACATAATTACTAACAATGGGAAATACAAATTGTAAGGCATTCTCCTGTGCATGTCTCTGTTGTTGCCAATGACAGGAAGTCCTTGAAGGGGATAAGAAGTACATGGACAAGTTAGATCCTGACTGTCAAATATTGTGACATAAGGGGGGATAGAAATATGGATTTAAAAAATAAATTAAAAGTTCCAAGTTGTAAAGAATTATGTGATAAAATACGGACAAAATCAGCTAAAGATCAGCAGAAATACGAATTATCCGCTGCTGAAGCCTGGTTAAAAGAAGCCCCAAACTGTCACGCCCATATAAATAGAGCCCCGACAGTTTTGATAAACAATTCAAAGGGTTAATGAGGAGTTACAATTAAATGGAAAGAGCAGATAGAAAAATTCTAGGGCCAGATTGGAGTTCTGTAGAAGGAAATTAGAATGGGAAGGGCGGAGATGGTAGAACTCTTCCATAGGATAACTAGGGGGAGAGAGATGATACTAACACTGCATATAATCAGCCATTATAAAGAATGCGTTTGTAAGTGCAGTAAAGAAGGAAATAGGAGGTTATATAATGATGTCGTAGAATTCCTTTGCGGAATCACGGCTTACTCAAGTTGGAATGTTTACACCCCTCCATATTAATTCTGAATTGATAATGCGCATAAGAAGTTTTCACACTGACACGAGGTTCAGCATGCATAGCTTCCTCAATTCTAACTTTAATGATCGGCGTGTAGCCTATTTTAAGAGTTTAACATATCCGCCCATCAGGGCAGGTCAAAGATTACATAGATACAACGTATTGTTTAATTATTGGATAAGCATCTTGCAATTCTTCCATCCTCCGGTCATCTGTGATTGGCCATCAGGTGGTGGATGAAATGAGTGGGTTGTCCTGGAGCCACGTGTGGTTCCTTCGATATGATTGGATGTTACATCATGAACTATAAATTGCACAAACCTCCCATATTATTTGCATACGTTTCCAGTAAAATTGCTTGGGTAATTTCTGCGGTGGCTGTTTCAGACTGTGGTTGTCCGTCTGAGTTATACTGTCCTCCAAAATTGCAAAACAGATGGAAAATGTAACGTGTTTATACTATATATTATCTTGTCAGCGTTTTGAGTACAGAAGTTTCATGTTGGCTTCCCCATGTCAGCAGAGTTATAAAACAGATATTTTCATATGAGCGGAAGTACCTATTGCATAACTGTAAGAACATTATATTTGTAGCAAGACAGAAAGCAAATATGTATACAGAATGTTAAATTGACAACTGTCTACTGCCAAGGCCCACCGATCCATATAGATATATACTGGGCTTCCACCACAGACCCCCCTTGAAACTATCTGTTTCACTAAACTCGCCCTGCTCCGTCCCACCCCAATCCCCCACCGCTGACCCTAGACTCGCATTGTGTTGTAGACGACTGGACCTATTACTGCCATGGGGGTATAGGATGGTTCGACATCATCACATTCTGGATCCATGATGACGACGGTTGCGCTGACAGTGGGCTTTTTGTTGGACGTCGTAGTGGGACAGGTGGACCAGGCAGTCATCAGGGTCGGAATACACTGTATGCAACGACAAACAGAAATTAGGATGACTATAAAGGTGACAAATATAATTAATAACTTCCTTATCAGAATAACCTCTTGTGCAGAATGTTCTGAAAACTCAGTAGAGTGGCGGTCTTTCACAACTGTCGCTTAGGCTGTAAATGCCCCTCTGATACCTAGGTGTGGGTTCATGGCAATCGGGTCTTTTGGTACATGTGGAGGTCTAGGCTACCACCTGGGATCTCGAGGCATTAGGCATTAGGTGCGACCTTTACTATTTCAGGTAAACACTGCATAACTGGTATAGAACCCGCCTTCTTGACGTTACCTCGATTCATCGACAAGAGTGCAAAATCAGGACTATCTAATAACTGATCAACATGACTGAACCCCTGTCTTATTAGTACGTGCATTATCATATATATTAGTCTGGAAGGAAAGAGCTACAAGGTGATTATTCCCACTTCCCTTTTCCAGAGGCGGCAAGGTAACAGGACCAGGGGCGTTGTAGCACCGGTATGTTGCGTGGACATAAGCAGAGTGCACTGCAGATAAAATAAAGCAAAATCTTAGCGAAAACCTATCACAGTGTTCTAAATACACAATGTCTTAAAACTTATTTTTCTATATTTTTCCCTTCTCCTGTCAGGTACCTAACTGAGGAAAACAGACTAAGGTTAGCTCTTTTTAGTTAGTGCTTCTTAATGGCAACTGCGTCTTTACCTGCGGGTCACGTTTTGTCTGGAATGTAGGTACAAGTCTCCCTTATCATCTTACAGACACTCCCTTTTTTGGCTAAATCGTACCTAGTGCCATTCTATTTTGGAAAGTCATAGTCGAGGTAGGTCCTATTGGTAGACTAGTCCCTATAAGGCGTCTCTAGTATAATTTATAAACCGCTGTTAATTATAATAAACATAATTAATCCAGTCAACATTTATTTACCCTAATAAATCAGGAAAATTCTTTAAAAACTCGTCAGGTACCCCCCTTGGCTGTCTTATGACGTCAACGTACATGTGTGGGTCAAAACTATCACCAGGAGCCTCTCTTCTCACTCTAATGTGCTGTACTAGAAGTACATACTAGTAGTGTGCACAGGTACGCACGGCGTGGGACTACCTAATCTTCACCCACACCAATGTCCCTCCTGGAGATAGTCCTAATGGTGAACACGTCCAGGTCGCCTCACCCTTGCGTCAGGGTTTTCCCACTGCCCGTAAGTCCCTACTCCTAGGAGGGGGGGGGATCCCTACCTCACCTTAGAGGGAGGCCATGGATTCCCTGGGCTCATTTCCGGGCATCCATACCCTCTATCTGTACAAGTTAACACCCCACAGGGTGTGCCCTCGCCGGAACCTAAGGTCTTCTGCACTATCCCTTGGCAAATGGGAATTCCACTGACAATCCATCTTAGGAGATCGGGGCAGGCACAGTACTAGTACATTTCTCCTTTTCTTTGGTAGCGTATGTGGTTGGCATTATCGGAACTGGCTCTTCATCTTTTTTAAATAAGGGAAATATTGGTGAGTTCCCCAAAAATCTCCCTCTACCCTGCCTAATTGCCTGGCAGGTGTAGTTTCCAGGGTAGTCAGTAATACTCTCTCCGGTGCAAGACACTTAAGTAGTTATAGAGTATTCCTTCTTCCATTTCTCACGGACAGTGTAATTAGCGGAAATGTTCGTGAAGAGACTAATAAACCACTCATCAGCATCTACAGGGAGATTTAGGGGGACCATCCCCGAGTGTAGTCGGGCACTACCGCACACGCAACAGTTAGACTTGTTGCTCCTGTTAGCATTGTACCTCATCAACATTGAACGAGTTATACTGGAAGGTAACCATACCCCCATATTCTTCCGACTAAGGATTCCAGTTGCCACCCTCCTCTCTCACTAGCCCTAACCAGAGTAATGTCCTTGGCACAACTAAGACTGGTCTCCCGGATCTGAAGCTTTCTTACAGTATGAAGCATGGATGGATCCATGTAAGTCTTTCGGCTAGTTTCACAGCTGTGGCAGTAGTCAGAAGCACCTGGTAGGGGCCATCAAATCGGGGCTCAGGAGGGTGCTTCCTGGGGAACTTCTTGATGCGCACCCAATCCCCAGGCTGCAAGATATGTGTCCCAGTGTCTGCCTCTGAGTCTGGAAGAGAACACCTGTGTACCTTCGTTTACCTCATTCACTTCCGGTACCCTGTATCTGCAGATTACCTCATTCATGAGCTTCTGTGTGGTTATCTGCTCATTTACCTTAGTATCAGGGTGGGCCTCCAACCTGAAAAAGACTCAAGCAACAACAAGCACGTGTTCATACTCCCCAACAGGTGTGAGCTGAATGTGGTCAAATTGGCAATCCCTGAAATGGGTAGAGTGGTCAAGGCAAGTGTTATATGGCCACCTTACTTCTGTCCGGACTTGCATATGGCAAAGATCATGCTAACTGGACAAATGATGCAGCAGCTACAGAGAACCTAGGTGTCACCCATTCTTGTTCAGTGTCGACGTCATCGCTGCTTTTGATTCTGTGTACCAGTTGGGCCATCATGGGGGACAGGGACCTCTGTAGGCAAGTTCTGTTGATTGTTCGCCATACGCCGTCCTGTTCTGTCGCTCCCGTCTTTTAGCCCATCTGCTTTCTTTCCTCGTTGACTTGTAACTGTAAAGTCCTTGACATATCAAAGTCCAAAGTATTTATCAGAGTCCAAAGTATTTATCAAAGTCCAAAGTTTTTATCAAAGTCCAAAGTTTTTATCACTGACTCATGCTGTCAGTATTTATTCTTCTTTCTTCCACGGCTTGAGGGCCGCTGCCTTTGCTGTGTTGTCGGCGAGGGTGTCATCTCTCGCTTCTCCGTTGTAGAAATCGGTGTGGATTCTCCATTGCCAGGTAGTAGTAGTAGGGTTTCCATGAGACTCTGCACCGCTGCACCATTCTTAATTGGCTGTCCTACTGAGATAACAAGCTGTCTGGCCTTCCATATTGGGCCATAATCATGAGCTATGCCAAATGCATTCCAGGAGTCAGTGTAAAAAGTTGCCGACTTACCTTCCACCACTCCACACGCCTCAGTGAGGGCCTCCGGTTCCACTTCTTGCCCTGAGACATGCGGAGGCAGAGCTTCTGCGTTTAGGACATCTTGTTGTGTCACCTCTGCATATCTGGTTCGGAATCATCAATCCTCACCCTGATACCATCTACAAAGAAACCTCAAAATATGCATCATTAACAGTGTGTACATCACTACAATAATGTCAGAATCTTGTTGCACAGAATTTTAACCAATTTTAAAAAATAGCTGATCTGCCATACTCAAATCACCTATGCCTCCCCTCCCCCCAGGAATACCTGATTAAAAGAAGAGTAGCCGGGTTCAAGGTATTACAACATTGGGAAGAGATATTGGGGGAGGCATGGAAAGAGCACATTGTAGCCGGATCTAATAGGCCAGAGATAAGTGCTTGGGTTGCACTTGCATGAGTATGTTCTGGGTGTCATTTGGGGTGCGGACCACTAGGGGGTAGTCCAATAACAACTTAGAAGATTTGTCAGCCATTGCCTGTACTGCTGCCACCGCACAAGCAGATGAGGGAGCTCCTCGAGTCACTGGATCTAACCTCATGGCTGTGGTTGTCCTCCGTGCTTTTGCGTCAATACTGTCGTATGGGTGGCAGTATGAAGCAAGGCCCTGAAAGGTGCGGAATTTGGCAACAGTGTATGTACAGGTATGGCCTGCAGAACTTGGTTAGTCTTTGGAGGCCTCCAGGCCTTACAGCCTTCTGCAAGAGAAATTAACAGTGAAATTGTGGCCGGTTGGCAGTTTTTCCGAAGCATCAGCACACAGCACCTGATCTGCGTGGCTGACCCTTCACCCCCTTTTTTTTTTTTTTTTTAACTAGGGGAATACTGTTTGACCCAGGGGTGTGTATCCGGGTCTCGTATATATTATCATGGTGGGTATATTCAATTTTCCTATGTCTGTCTTGTAGTTGTCCCATAATTTGTCAGGAACCGTGGAAAGCTGAGTTTGGGACAAGAGAAAAAACAAAACTTTTTCTTCTGGCTATCTATGATTCTTACCCCCTCCTTGGATAAGAGACGTGTTCTTGCATCATCTAGCTCCACCCCTCTGAGTGTGGCTAATCACTTACTTCCTTATTCTCTCATTCAATGTTTGGCAGTCCTTGGGCACACATCGCAACTCAATAAAGATAAAGTCTTATGCATCACACAATTTACATTTTACAAATTACGAGTCAATCTGCCCCGTTCCTCCTGTGGATACCTGGCCTTATCGTTACCTGCTTGTTTCCTATTCCTTGGCTTCTCTGCAGTTTCTCCACAGTTTCTCTTACTCCCTGTAGTTTATTTATTTATTTTATATTGTCTGTGAATATACGTTACTTGTGCTGGGACTACAGGGCAAGTAACTTCCTCTTTTCAGAATCTCTCCCTCCCGTGACAGCCCAGCGACAGGATTACAAGGGATTACAATTTTTACTTTTACAACAGTTTTTGTCCCAGACTTCCGGCGACCGGGCAGATGCAGTCTTAGATGCCGGGCATCTCCATCTGATTGGTAATGTACTGCAATTCTCTCTATTCACTAAACTGTTATATTGAACGCTGGTGCCTTTGGCGTGTATTAATACAGACGCCATTTCAACCCCACCTTCTCTTCCCCTTTTCAGGTCTCTTAGGGAAATTCTAACGTCTAATGCATAAATCACATATATTATGTTGTAACTTTACGGTCACAGCGGTGACCACCTAACATTGTATGTGGTTACAATTGAATTGGGGACTGCTAACATGTATGCTGTTGGGGACTTGGCAAACATAGACGTATTTTCTTGTGGGCATGGTCGGCTACGCAGTCTGTATTCTTAAGAGCCCCCTCAGGATGTGAGTGGCATATAACTTTTTACATTTATGTGACGGGTGTATAACAAAGTTTAGAGATTACATAATAAAACATACGAGTAGTTTTAACATCCAACATTAGTTAAATAACTAACAAATGTTGGAGCACAAGAATCGCTTTGCTTCTATTAGGAGTTCCACTTCTTCTTTTTAAATGAACTTAGCAGCCTTTTTTTTCTTCTTTTCCTCCAAACACACTTACGGGCACAAGCCTATACTTCTATGCTATTGTTAACGTTTAACAATTCAAAGGCAACACAGTTTAGTAGTCTGTCTTTTACTAGAAGGGATCCAATAATGCAACCTAACCTATAAAGTCCAAACCCACAGCGCGCCACTGTGTACGGTGCATTATCTTGGCTATAACCCAGCCAATGCAATGCTCATTGCTAACAATCCCTTCTTACAGCTGAGCAGGACTGATACTAATTCTATATAATAACTCAGCAGGATTAGCTCTACACAACAGACAAGCACACTAACTTTATATAAAGGACAGGCAGGACGTTTTAAACACACAGAAAGATTGCTTGATTAATCAATGATAACTTGACTCTCCACCCCTTCCACACTTTCCTGGAGGGTGTAAGAATTAACCTCGGTACAATGTTCGCTGCCTTTCAATTTCAATCATGGCTGCCAGATTTATGATTATAGAAGTCTCCTCAGACGCCAGACACAATATGCCCCGCCCTAGAGTCTCTAGCATTTCTGTCGCTACACAGTTTATCAATCTACCCTCAGACGGAGGGATCTACTCGTGGACATTCAAACGATAAACAAATATTTGTGGACACACACAAATAGACAGAGCACCAGTACGGCTGGTTTTAGTCTTACTGCCCCTCGGGATCCGGTCTGTCAGTTCCCTTTCTTCGGAAGCCTTTTACCAGACTTTACCGAAGTAGCGATACCTGCCCAGACGTTTGACGGCTTTCTGACCCTTAGGCTTTGTAACCAAACCAGACCAGAGCAGGAAAGCCTTCCCGTCAAACTACCCTCACAGGTCCCTTACTCTTAGGTTTTGTAACCAAACCTGGACCGAGTAATCGGGACACCTGCGCAGGGTCAACCCCCCCCTTAAGGCAGCTACTGACCTCGCCACTCGACCAGTACTCTCAAAACAACAGGCATGTAAACATTCCTTTATATCTTATGACAGGTTCTTATCATGTGATCGAGACTTAAAGAAGTACCTGTCGTCGTGCGTCTCCAAATCTATCGGCCTGGCACGGCACATAGGCAAGCCCGGAGTTAGCCACACAGGTATAGATAATTAATTTATCCTACCGTGTATTTGGTGGGCCCGCTAAGTCCAAGGTTGTCTATGTCCGTGCCTTGTGTCCGATTTCTTCGGAGCCTATCGATCACAGTCCCATCTGGGGTGCCACTGTCGTAGAATTCCTTTGCGGAATCACGGCTTACTCAAGTTGGAATGTTTACACCCCTCCATATTAATTCTGAATTGATAATGCGCATAAGAAGTTTTCACACTGACACGAGGTTCAGCATGCATAGCTTCCTCAATTCTAACTTTAATGATCGGCGTGTAGCCTATTTTAAGAGTTTAACATATCCGCCCATCTGGGCAGGTCAAAGATTACATAGATACAACGTATTGTTTAATTATTGGATAAGCATCTTGCAATTCTTCCATCCTCCGGTCATCTGTGATTGGCCATCAGGTGGTGGATGAAATGAGTGGGTTGTCCTGGAGCCACGTGTGGTTCCTTCGATATGATTGGATGTTACATCATGAACTATAAATTGCACAAACCTCCCATATTATTTGCATACGTTTCCAGTAAAATTGCTTGGGTAATTTCTGCGGTGGCTGTTTCAGACTGTGGTTGTCCGTCTGAGTTATACTGTCCTCCAAAATTGCAAAACAGATGGAAAATGTAACGTGTTTATACTATATATTATCTTGTCAGCGTTTTGAGTACAGAAGTTTCATGTTGGCTTCCCCATGTCAGCAGAGTTATAAAACAGATATTTTCATATGAGCGGAAGTACCTATTGCATAACTGTAAGAACATTATATTTGTAGCAAGACAGAAAGCAAATATGTATACAGAATGTTAAATTGACAACTGTCTACTGCCAAGGCCCACCGATCCATATAGATATATACTGGGCTTCCACCACAATGAGATACATGATTACCCTTAGGATGGGATCATTGCAGGATGTTTTGGAATATGCAAAACATGCAGAAAAGTTTTACAAAGAAAAGGTTGGGAAAGTGAGAGTTTTTATACAGGGAGAAGAATGTGACACGACGGTTCAAGAAAGTCAGAGAGGTCATTGGACAGCGAGAGGATGTGAAAGTAGAGGCAAAGGAAGAAGCAGAGGTGGGATACAGCTCGGGGATTTAAATGTGTGTTTGAATGATTGGAAATCTGGTGATTTTGCCTGAGGATGCCCAGAGAAACAATGCTCACAGGCACCTTGGGGAAAAATGACTAAGAGGGATGGATGTACAACACTTGGAGGATCTCTTGGCAATTTCTACTGCCTGAGATAGATCTCCAGGTGAATGGGCTGATGATTACTTTCCTGGTGGGCTCAGGAGCCACCAGGGCATTAATACATCCCAATATATACCCAATGTAAAATGTAGTAATAGTCATATCATGGTAAAAGGGGTTAATGGACGGACCCACAGGGAATCCCTCTCTGAACCAGTTATAACAGACCTAGAGACAAATAAGCCTGTGAAATGTCAGATTATATAGTCTTAAATATGTCCAGTAAAATGGTTGAGATAAGATATTATGATAAAATTAGGTACACCTTCACCAGAGTACCTCAGGGCTGCTGTGAATCTCCAACAATTTTCTCCCAGGCTATGTCAGCAAACTTAGCTGACTACCTCTAGGATGCTGGAACTGGGCTACTACTGTATGTTGGTAGCTAGCAGCAGACAGTGGAGCGAATTGTGGGGGGACACAGTCGAACCCTTGAGGTTTCTTTATAAGCAAGGCCATAAAGTAAACAGGTAGAAACTCCAATACTGTCAGCAAACAGTTAAATATCTGGGGTATAACCTGTCAGATGAAGGTAGGCAAGCAATTCTGGAAGTCCCAAAACCACGAGCAAATTCTGTCCTTTTTGGGAATGACAAACGTCTGCAGAGCCTGGATCCTAAATTATGCATCCCTGACAGCACCTCTTACCAGACTCATCTATGATGAACCTCTTTCTGCAGCTGACAGGATCCAGTGGGATGCACCCTCTGAGGAAGCCTTTGTCAGGTTAAAACAGACTCTGGTGGGCACATCAGTCTTGGGGGCTGCTGAACTACAGCAAGCTCTTTGTGCTGTTGACTCAAGGGAAGGATATATGACCTCTGTGTTAACTCAGGCACACAGTGGGAAACAGATCGCTGGCATACTACTCCTGCAGACTAGATCCAGTGGCCGAGCGCTCCCACCCTGTGTACAAGCGGTAGCAGCGGCAGCTGAAGCAGTCAGACCTGCCACTATAGTGCTGTTCCGCCACTCACACTGTGTACCGCACGCAGTTGGTTATACTCATATCTTTGTCCTTCCAGACATCCCTCCTACATGACACTACTGCTCTCACAGCCACACCTGACAACTGAGGGATGTACTACGCTCCATCCATCTACCTTACTGCCTATTTCTTCAGACGGTCCTCCATACAACTGTCTAGGAGAGATGGCACATAAGGTGTTACCCAGACCAGATCTGCAGGATGTATCTCTTGTAGATGCTGAATACACTCTTTGTAGATGGGTTGGACATCTCCGCAGAAGGAAAAAAAACTATCTTACCTAAATCGTTCTTCAGATATGCAGCAAATTTGAGCCATGGCCTGTGTCATTTCTCAACAGGGGGGATGGTAGCACTCATATCGAAAGTATTCACAGCCTATGCGTTTACAAACTACTCTAAAAATTTTTGTTTATCTTATATTCCCTTGTGCCTTGTGTTTAGCACAAATAATACAAGACCATGGAGGGGATGCTGTCCTACACCTCAGTATCCCCTCCAACACATTTGTATGGACTACATAGAATTAAACAAATGTGAAGGTAAGAAATACTGCCTAGTTATTATAGATGCTTTAGCCAAGTGGATAGAAGTGTTTCTCACAGGTCAGTCGCATGAAGCCTCAGTGGCTAAAGCATTACTAAGGGAAATAATACCAGGTGATTGGGTCCTCATCAAGGGGATAAAGAAAAAGAACTGGAAGACCCCAAAGTGAGAAAGACCTTACCAGGTACTCCTGACCACTCCTGCTGCAATAAAGATTGCTGAATGGCAGACCTGGATTCACCATTCTCACTGTAAAAAGGTAACACAGGCAGAGCAGGGACAGTGTGCTGAGGGGGTCTAGTTTAGCCCATTACAGGGGGGTGGGGGGGGGCACATTAGGTGGTCTCCATCTCAACTCGGTGAAGAAATCCACACCCTTTCCCCATGGGCCTCCTCGGTAAGGACAAAAATAACAGGAATAACATTTCTTTTCGGTGTATTGGTGAGTCTGGGGAACGCTATTGATGACAGCCCTGAAATTGTCAGAGGTCATCATCATATTACCCGATCCTACACGATGGGGGAATGGTGGAAGAGCTCTGACCATTGTCTGTATATAGCATCCCTCACTCTCCACCCCGCTATACTGTGCACATCTCCAGCCCCTTTACCTTCTGTATCACCCCATTACTTGTGTAAGCTCGATGGAGCAGAACCCTCACCCCTATTGTTTCCATCAGCTGATTACTATGTATCCGTGGTTCTGTATTTTTTGTACTTTTGTCTTTCTGTATTCCCCCTGTCTATGTAAACACTGTGGAAATGTTGGCGCTATACACATAAAGATTATTATAGATATGTGTCAGATGAGGGACTTGTTGGCATTGTACACAAAGGAATAAGGCGTGGCTAGATGCTTGCCTGGCTTGATAGTACTCTTAGTCAGGCCACATCCCTGGTGGCCATTTTAGTGCTAGTCATGGCCTGCGGCCATTTTAGTACCTGCTGCAATACCCTCGGCTGTCGCCCAGGCGCCACCTTGGCTTCACACCTCCCATAGATGTACCTTTTACCTAGCATCCCAATGCTTGCACTGATTGTAGTACACAACACTAGTGATTAGTGCCTTCTTTGACTTGTGCAGGAATAGTAAGAACCCTCCATCACTGTCCTCTGTGTGTTGATGATATGTAGTCTACCTTATTAAGTGTGGGTTATAAGATACTTGTCACAGAGACGGAAAAAGTCTATAGACTAAATTATTTGGCCCTTATCACAGTTATAGACTAAAATGTATATACTTTAATGGAAATTTAACTTAAAAACATGAATGGGCTCACACACATGCGTATCGCATGGACGAACAAAACAACCACACAAAAACACAAAGGTCGCCTCTTCCTTATCTCAGGAAACTTATGGAGGCTAGAAAAATCAATATTGATAAAGGACTACTAATGTTATGTCCTCTATTTTTTATTTATATCACATAGGAGGTAAGAGGAAGGCTCTATCTGCTGTAGGGCGCCTGTAAGTATAATGCCCCCCGCAGAGTATTTTAGGTAGGGAACCTCTTCCTAACAAATCTTCGCCCCTCTGTGATTACAGTATAGCGCTTAGCGCATGACGAGATGGTTCAAATAGGAGAAACTCCAAGAGAACTAGACCCTTATGCGCAAGAATTACGGCGCAGACCAGGGTTATTCAATTGCAGTATGCTCGGCTCAACGCGTTTCCCCACACGAATGTGGTTCATCAGGAGCACAAATATTTTGAAGAAAGAATGATAAATCAGGATGATAACTGATTCTGCTTTTTGTTGTTTTTTCGTGATAAATAGATATTTTAAAATATTAGAACAGGGTGGCTTGGGAAAGCGCAATTTATGTGCTCGATCATATATAGACTGGATCACAGCATCTGATTTATTCAGGACAATTTCGAGCACTAAATCGCCATGGCGTGTCTCTATAGCCAAGTTCTTGGGAAATCCACACAATGGATAGCTATAGTGACAAATAACAGTACAGCTAGGGCTGAATGCGATTCACCACAAAAAGCGATTTTTTTGATGATTATTTGGTGTATTAGCTGCAGATGATGCAGCCAGTTTCAAGAGTCAGCAGCTCATGAACAGCAAATAGTTCTATCATAAAACCCAGTGAGGGTATTAGAGGAGCTATCTAATAGAGCCTGCAAGTAGATGTCAGATATGTAATTCGCTAAAGTATCCCTAAAAGCACCCAATAATAGAAAAACAAATAAATAAAAGGATAAAGCCTGTGGCTCTGATGGTGAGCCATTACTCCTAATACACCTAATACACCAAATAATCATCAAAAAAATCTCTAGGGCTTATTAGCCTTTTTGGGGCTGTTGCATTTATCTCTGCAACAACCATTTGCTGCTCATGAGCTGCTGACTCTTGAAATTGGCTGCACCATCTGCAGCTAATACACCAAATAAGGGTCAAAAAATCTCTAGGGCTTATTAGCCTTTTTGGGGCTGTTGCATTTATCTCTGCAACAACCATTTGCTGCTCATGAGCTGCTGACTCTTGAAATTGGCTGCACCATCTGCAGCTAATACACCAAATAAGGGTCAAAAAATCTCTAGGGCTTATTAGCCTTTTTGGGGCTGTTGCATTTATCTCTGCAACAACTATTTGCTGTTCATGAGCTGCTGACTCTTGAAACTGGCTGCACCATCTGCAGCTAATACACCAAATAAGGGTCAAAAAATCTCTAGGGCTTATTAGCCTTTTTGGGGCTGTTGCATTTATCTCTGCAACAACTTCTTTTGCCTGCGGCAATCAATACCTAGTTCTGGGCAAGATCTACTTGTGGGCTTTTTGTGGTGAATCGCATTCAGCCCTAGCTGTACTGTTATTTGTCACTATAGCTATCCATTATGTGGATTTCCCAAGAACTTGGCTATAGAGACACGCCATGGCGATTTAGTGCTCGAAATTGTCCTGAATAAATCAGATGCTGTGATCCAGTCTATATATGATCGAGCACATAAATTGCGCTTTCCCAAGCCACCCTGTTCTAATATTTTAAAATATCTATTTATCACGAAAAAACAACAAAAAGCAGAATCAGTTATCATCCTGATTTATCATTCTTTCTTCAAAATATTTGTGCTCCTGATGAACCACATTCGTGTGGGGAAACGCGTTGAGCCGAGCATACTGCAATTGAATAACCCTGGTCTGCGCCGTAATTCTTGCGCTTAAGGGTCTAGTTCTCTTGGAGTTTCTCCTATTTGAACCATCTCGTCATGCGCTAAGCACTATACTGTAATCACAGAGGGGCGAATTTTTGTTAGGAAGAGGTTCCCTACCTAAAATACTCTGCGGGGGGCATTATACTTACAGGCGCCCTACAGCAGATAGAGCCTTCCTCTTACCTCCTATGTGATATAAATAAAAAATAGAGGACATAACATTAGTAGTCCTTTATCAATATTGATTTTTCTAGCCTCCATAAGTTTCCTGAGATAAGGAAGAGGCGACCTTTGTGTTTTTGTGTGGTTGTTTTGTTCGTCCATGCGATACGCATGTGTGTGAGCCCATTCATGTTTTTAAGTTAAATTTCCATTAAAGTATATACATTTTAGTCTATAACTGTGATATGGGTTATAAGATAGGGTCAGTATGATACTGTGGGATATTTAGTCGTAGCAGAGGAATATGTATGGTCTCCTTCAGATAAGTGTCAGGTAGTGAGGGGACAGGTTGCTATGGATGACGGTAGTGCTGACAAGGATCAGAGATAGTAGGCAGCAGGACAGCAGAGATGATTACATGATGCAGATAGTCCTGGGGTAAGACAGTGAAGGAATGAAAGTTTACAGTAGTATTAAATGAAGTTGACAGACAATGGCTTGAGTGCTGGCTCTGTGTGGTGGGGTTAGCTCACAAATGGTTAAATCATCTGTTACATTGGAATGCTTGTTTCACTTTCACCCTCACCTTTCAGCTTTAGAGTTTAGTGAGAAGAAGGGAGGGGGGAGTGTGTGACTGACTCTCTAACGTAGTAGTCTGAGAGCGATGCTCTGCTTGCTTGAAATGAATAGACTTGTAATGAAGATGATCAGGAATTAAGTTTAATATAAACTTGTGTGAATAGGGAACATACATTCTTGCTGTTATTTGTGTACATGTTAGTTCTGTAATTGGTTTGCAGTGCGTTTGATTGTTAAATGGTGTTTTCAATGTGATAATGTCATGTAAGAAAAAATAATAATAATTAAGTTGTTAATAATGTGAGACCTGAGTGTTCCTATTAAGGGAAAAATATTCCAAGGATACTGCAGTTAGCTGTAGGAGTCTAAAACAGTTAAAGCTTTGTTTATCTTACTCCATCACCTCTCCTTGATAAGAGAAATTCCTGAGGGGGGGTTGTTAAGGTTGGAGGATTAAGCGGTTAAGTGTATAGAGAATTATATGTTATTAATAATTATATGAGATAGAAAGACATGACTGTACGATAGATAAAAGTTAATGACAAGTGGCATGGGGGGCGTGGCTTGGCATAGGAGAGGGAGGCCGCACATCTCAGAGCTCCGCTGCCACTGACTCTCAGAAAACCAGAAAACAAAGAAAATAGCCCATACCCGATGATGACTAGAGTGGGGAAGAGGAAGGCAGACCAGCCACAGATCCAGGGATCCCCTATAAGTCGGTTCCTGCACGGAACACACGCCGCCGGAGCGGGAAGACGGCTCTCCAACATGGCACTGGGTCAGCGCGACAAGCCCGCGCTGAAGCAGAGTGGAGATCCAGCAACCCTATCCACAGGCCAGGTGAAGGCAGGAGAGCCCCATGCTGGCACACCGCCAGGGCAGAGAGAGAAGCCCATACAACAGCGGAGCAGAGCCATACCCTGAGGGAAGGAGAAAATCCCCTGCCGACTAGACCCAGGGGCTACAGACAGAAAAGAGCGGGCAGCCAGTACAGGGTGCAGAAGCACCACCTTCAAATGCCGGAGGAGCAGCGCAGCTCCACACCAACACGGAGCAGGGGCAGCAAGAAGGACTAAGGGAGCAGTGGACCAAGAACCCAGGTACCTCACCACCAAACAGAGCCCAACACCCTGAACAGGATGGGAGGGGGAATAGGGCAGAGACCCCGAGGTCACCAGCGAGACATTCCATTGTACCCACACTCTACACAATTGGTAATGAATCCCATGAAACCCCCAGCCAGGGACACAGCCCTAACGCAAAGGGTGGCAGAAAGGGACCTGATGCAGACCATACCCCTCCCCGGAAGGACAACCCAAGCAAGAGCGGGGTAATGCAGGGAGATAATCCTATCCCTATCGCCCGACCTCCTTCTCAACAGAGAGACAACAGCAGAGATATAAATACCTTCCATGACTACAGCTCCCAGTAATTTCCCGAAACAGAAGCTCCTGGCAATCATACAGCGCCACCTGCAGACGATTCCCAAACACTACAAGCACTCTGGGTCATGATACGTGCCCTACCGACCAAAACAGACTTAGAGATGCAGATACGATGTATAGAAGAGAAACACGAGAGGGCCATCGCGGCAGTTAACCACTCAGTACAGGCCTTTACAGAACGGGTGATGGCGCTAGAAGAGAACCCCGAGGTCTCCTATATGGACTTTCAACAGCTAACAAGCTTCATAGAAAAACAGCAGAAACAGCTCAGTGAGTTAACTTTCCACCTCGACGACGTCGAAAACAGAGGCCGCTGCAACAACCTAAAGCTGAGAGGCGCCAGAAGCGCTCTATGAGTGTGTAACAACCGTCTTCAACAAGCTACTACGCCGTCCGGAAGACAGGACAATAGAGCTGGACAGGGTCCACAGAATGATGGGCGGGAGAACAAGGAACCCCAATCTGCCAAGGGATGTCATCTGCCGAGTGCACTTTTACAGACAAAAGGAGGAAATCCAACGCATGGCATGGGAAAGAGGTCCAGTTAACTTTAACGGAGTGGAAATTACTATCTTACCAGATGTCTCCAGACTGACCCTCAATAGTCGGTGACTGATAAGACCACTTGTGGACGCAGCACGCCAGGCGGACGCGACCTACAAATGGGGCCACCCCTTTCATTTAATATTACACAAGCGAGGCCGCCTGTACACCGTCAGATCACCCACAGACCTGGACAGAGCTTTCAGGTTCCTAGAAGTCCTGGCGGTGCCCATTCCAGACTGGACTATGCCCATGGACACGGCACAGAGCAACCCGTGACCCGCGAAGGACCCAGGGAACCTTTCCAACCGGCAAGGCTGCAGGGACCGAGACTAACAACCAATCAAAGAAATCGAGACTTATTGTGCCCCGCCAGCAGATACCCTACGAATGACGGCGGCGCGTTCCCCAGTCTCTTACCCGCCGGACGGGCTGAAAGCTGTCTAATTTTGTCTCTTTGCTTCCTCTTGTTTTTTTCCCACAGTACTACTTCTAATGATAGTGGCATCCCGCAAGTTCCGAGTAAGAAGGTTATAGAGGAACAGATACGGAATCGGTGGTCGTTTTCCTTGTTATCTGATCTCCGAGTTAGACAGCGGCCTTAACAGTAAGTGCACTTCCACGTTACCTCCAGTAGGGCATCAGGGGGCCTGGCTTAACCCCTTTTTTGAGGGGGGGAAACAGGCTCCCTGACTAAAATATAGTTGCTAGCCACCGGGCTAGCCTTAGTTGTGTTTGTCCCGGATTAGTTTTCCTTGTGTGTCGTGTAAGTGTCCATCCCCCCTCCTCTTTTTTTTTCTCTTCTTCTTCCACTCTCCCCTCTCCTTCCCCCTCTCTCTCTATATCTTTCCTGATTCTCAACTTGGTGCTTTCACTACCCCTTCTTTTTGCAACCTGATCTTCTCTCTTTCGCAATGTCAGGCTCCGCTAACCTCTCCATAATCTCCATTAATGCGCAGGAACTGAACGTGCCAGAGAAGAGGTCCTCCATCCTCCACCTCCTCTGGAAAAGAAGAGTACATGTGGCCTTTATCCAGGAGACCCACTTCCGCACGAACAAAAGCCCCAGATTTGCAAACGACAGATTTCCAAACACCTACCACAGCACAAATGCGGAATCCAAGTCCAAAGGGGTCTCCATCCTTATCGCCAACTCCGTCCCATGGGAGCAGGAAGAGGTCCGCTGTGATCCGGGAGGTAGATATATTTTCCTCAAGGGGAAACTCACTGGCACACAAATCACACTAGCGGCCATCTATTCACCCAACTCCAACCAGGTGTCCTTCTTAGAGGAGATCCTGGAGGAGCTGGAGGAATTTCAGGAGGGCACCCTGGTCCTGGGAGGAGATTTTAACATGCCGTTGGACCCAAGAATAGACACATCTAAAGGCAGCGGTAAGCTTCCCAGGTCAGCGTACCGCAGGATCAAAAATACATTACACAAGTATCAGTTGGAAGACGCCTGGAGAACCTTACACCCCACCACAAAGGACTACACGTTCTTTTCCCAACCACACAACTCATACTCCAGAATCGATTTTTTCCTCCTCCAACTCTCATCCCTAGCGAATCTAGTCTCGGCTACAATAGACACCATCACATTTTCAGACCACGCAATGATCATACTAGCGCTGAAATTACCTACCCTGCACAATAGAATATGGCATTGGATATTCAATACACGGCGAACTCAGACGAAATCCGCACAACATTAAGGAAATACTTTGAACACAAAGTCACTCCAGAGGTTGACCCACTAACGGTATGGAAAGCACACAAGTGCGTGATACGGGGTTTCTGTGTAGGCCTTGGCTCACGCATTAAAAAGGAACGTAGCGCACATCTCAGGGGACTCCTAGATCAGATCCAGGCACTAGAGTCCTCCCACAAATCGACACTAGACAGAGAGAAGGGAACAGAATTACTACGGTTGAAGGAGCAGGTCCGTTCCCACTGTCTGGGAAAGGCAAAAGTGAGCCTGACGAAATGTAGACGTCATTTCTTTGAATTTGGAGACAAACCGAGCTGCATATTGGCCCGGGCCCTCCGCGCAGCAAGAGCTAGGGCCTACGTTCTACACATTAAGAACTCCGAAGGCCACACACTACATCTTCCCGAACAAATCACAGAAGCGTTTTGGCAATATTACTACTCTTTATATAACCAATCTCCACCACAGTCCGAGCAAGCCAGAGAACACAAGAAAGCTAGGATCCACGAATGCCTACAATGATCAAACATTCGCAGATTCCCAAAGGAGGCCATAGAACTGATGGAGGCCCCAATATCCCCGACTGAGCTAGCAGAAGCGCTGACAGACTCTCAGACAGGGAAAGCGCCAGGTCCAGATGGGCTAACCCTATCATATTATAAGAAATTCGCAGAAACACTTACACCCCACTTCATCCAAGCCTTCAATTCCATAACATCCGGAAACAAAATACCTAGAGATACCCTAACAGCACACATAGCGGTCATCCCTAAAGAAGGGAAGGACCCAGCGCAATGCCAGAGCTACCGCCCCATCTCTTTACTTAACGCAGACCTGAAATTATTTTCTAAAATTCTGGCAAATAGGATCTCCCCCTACTTATGTAACAATACACAAAGACCAAGTCGGCTTCGTCCCATTAAGAGAGGCAAGGGACAACACAACCAAAGCCATTAACCTAATACACCAGGCGCACAGACTCTCCAAATCGATATGCCTTTTATCCACAGATGCAGAAAAGGCATTTGACAGGGTGGAGTGGGACTTCCTATTTGCGACAATTACCCACGTGGGTATGGGCCCTAACATGTTACACTGGATTACAGGCCTATATTCCAGCCCATCCGCGTCCGTTAGAGTAAACAGCCAGCTTTCAAAGCCATTTTCCATTTCAAATGGTACAAGGCAGGGCTGCCCTCTATCGCCACTGATCTTTATAATATGCCTGGAGCCACTGTTGTCACAAATACTTAATAACCCAAACGTTAAAGGGATCACGGTGGGGGAGGAAGAATATAAGATCGCCGCATATGCGGACGACCTCCTGTTCTTTATCTCCAACCCACGAATCTCCTTACCAAACCTATTGGCAGAAATTAACCACTATTCCAAAATATCAAACTTTAAAATAAACTATCATAAGTCAGCAGCTCTTAACATCTCTCTCCCACAACATTTTGTGGAGGAATTAAAGGACTCGTTCTCATTTCAGTGGGAAAAGAATCACATTCAATACTTGGGGACCAAGCTAACGCCAAACATTGAGGACCTATACCCCGCCTACTTTCCAGCACTCTTAAGCGAAATTCGACAAGACCTCAACTCTTGGACCAAAGGGACTTTCTCTTGGTTCGGCAGGGGAGCAATAATCAAAATTAATATACTCCCCAGTATACTATACCTACTTCAGGCCCTTCCCATACAAGTGCCAAGGCTCTTCGTCCAGCATTTACAATCACTCACGTCCACATTCATATGGGCAGGAAAGGCCCCACGGATAGCAAGAGACACTTTATCTCGGCCGAAAAGCGAGGGGGGCATGGGACTACTAGATTACGTAAAATACCACCAGGCAGTACACTTAGTACGCATGGTGGACTGGCACCGGCATGCAGCCCTTAAACAGTGGATAGCAACAGAACAAACAGCAGCCCTGGCGCCGTTAGTAGCTCTCCCATGGTCTGAGGGACAAGCCCCCACAGAACTAGCACTCCATCCTACAATCGGCCCCACGCTAGGGATCGCCATCAAAGTACTAGCCAGGAAAGACATTTCTCCCAGGCCCTCACCCATGTTCCCGGTTCTGGGTAACCCGAGATTTCCCCCAGGCAATGAGAACAAAGTATTCCGTGCAAGGATTACCGAAGGCAGATTCCGGGCAGAACATTTTATGCAAGAAGGCCAGTGGCTCCCACTGGAAATGCTCAGAGGGAATACGGACTCACCCCAACTCCCATTATGGCAGGCATTACAAGTAAGACACTTTCTATCTACGCTACCCCGCCCCACTACTTTTGCCTGCCCAAAAACACAATTTGAAGTCATCTGTAGGGAGAAGGGACCCTCAGGCATACGCTATCCAAAATGTACAACATACTAAACACACAACCTGAGGCCTCACCACCTAAGTACATGAATAAATGGGAAGAAGAGTTGGGAGTCACACTTACACCGGAGGAAAGAGATAGAATTTTCATCATCACACACTCGGTTTCAATATTGAGCAAAATACAAGAATCTGGATACAAGGTTCTCACCAGGTGGTATAGGGTGCCCTCCCACTTGCATAGAATATTCCCGACAGTCCCCCCCACATGTTGGAGATGCGGGGCGGAGCAAGGGACAATGTTACATGTCTTTTGGGACTGCTCGGTCCTGGCGAGCTTTTTGATCAGAGGTGTGGCAGATAGCATCTAGATTCACCCACTACCCCCTGCCAAAATCCCCGGCCTTCTTCCTCCTGCATCACAGCGATATACCACTGGCGACCTACAAAGAATCTATAGTACGTTTTCTAGTGAGTGCGGCAAGATCATGCATTCCTAAACTTTGGAGACAGACAACCTCACCAACAATGGCTCTATGGCTCAATACAGTAAGGAGGATCATGGAGATGGCGGACTTCACTGCGGCACTAAGGGGCACACAGGAAAGCTTCAGGAACATATGGTATCACTGGATGGTGTTCCAGGAATCTGAGGAATATCGCTCGTTAATGGATCACTAAACGACAAAAGCGAAACCTGACCACATAGCTATACTCCACGCAACTTAATGGTTGAGTTTTATTTTATTTTTCCCCTAAATGTGTCCCCCTGGTTAATCCCCCTTGTGTCACGTCTGTCTAATTGGTCATGTTAGTTTATATAATATAGAAAGAAAAGAAACACAGATGACGAACAGAAGGACAACGAGTCTTGAATGTTGCAATAAGTTAAGTCTTCCTTTTATTCACAACAAAGAAAAACTGTTCTAATTCTTTGGTATGGTAATGTTCATAAAGTTGGTGTGACGGTGCGCAATGAACACTATGTAAACTGTAATCAAGTTATAATCTGAAAAATAAAGAATAAAAAAAAAAGTTAATGACAAGTCTTCAAGCCGTGATGACCGTAAAATGTGGGATTAAGCTTCTTAACTGTACCTACACCCCACAGATAAGCGATCCATGTTATACATTGAGTTTGCTGTTTCCACCTGTGGGCAAGGACCTGCTGTTGTCTCTGATCCTGGGGTTATACTTGCTTTGCGCTACCTGGTAATGGGACCAAGGCAGACTACGGGAGACTGCCTGAGGGACACTATATGGAGAGGAGAACCATGGAGGCACACTGTTTTCTGGGATATGGCCTGAGCTACAAAGAGCACACGCAGACGTGTGATGGTTGTGTGGTCACAGGTACCTAGAACAGGTGCCAGGTACAGGCCCTAACGGGATTGTGCTTTGGTACAACTGATAATGCCTGTGCACCTCATGACCTCCGAGGGCAACAGCAAGGGCCGTGTCCGGAAAACTAGGAATTCCTCTCCCAAAGGTTCCTTTGACGCCATCAGGGGTCCTAAGGGGGGTACTGAACGAGTATAGGGCAAGAAATCAGATGGCTGCAGCGGGTTTGAGTCTCTTTTTGCAGGGTGGGCAACAGTGGATAAAAATGTAGACTGGATTAATTACACATACTATAACCAACAGAGATTTGTTAATTATACAAGAGATGCAATTAGGGGCCTAGAGGAACAACTAGGACATACCTTACTTATTACATGGCAAAATAGAATGGCTCTTGATATGTTACTAGCAGAAAAAGGAGAAGTTTGTAAAATGATTGGAGGATATTGTTGTACTTTCATTCCTAATAACACGGCACCAGATGATACCTGAGCACTGGAAGGGGTAAATGCATAATAAAATGAACTAGCTGATAACTCTGGCATAGACGATCCATTCAGGGACTGGTTGAAAGCTTGTTCGGACACTGGTCACAAGTCATATACTCCACACTAGTCTCTGTGTCAGTATTTGCCTCCATTCTAGTACTCTGTGGTTGCTGCTGTATTCCATGTATCCGAGGAGCACTGCATCAGCCAGTGCCCGATTAACCAATCACAGCCATTCAATAATGTCATTCAGTGATGTCATTCAGTGGTGCAAGCCTCTGGTTTGCACCACTGCCTCTCCCCCTGTGCCCCAACCTGCCACTGAGATCCAACCCCCCTCTCAGGACACAGGCACGACCGTCTCCTGGCCTGCACCCACATGCTCACCTTCGCTGTCCTCGGCCCCATCCAGCAATGTCTCTCAGCGCAGCGTCCAGCCGTCGCTAGCGCAACTGTTTGAACGCAAGTACGCCGTCGTGCACATAGCCAAATTGATCAGCCTGGAGATGCTGCCGTATAGGCTTGTGGAAACGGAGGCTTTCAAAAACATGATGGCGGCGGCGGCCCCGCGCTACTCGGTTCCCAGTCGCCACTACTTTTCCCGATGTGCCGTCCCAGCCCTGCACGACCACGTCTCCCGCAACATTGTACGCACCCTCACCAACGCGGTTACTGCCAAGGTCCACGTAACAACGGACACGTGGACAAGCACAGGCGGAGAGGGCAACTATATCTCCCTGACGGCACATTGGGTGAATTTAGTGGAGGCTGGGACCGAGTCAGAGCCTGGGACCGCTCACGTCCTACCCACCCCCAGAATTGCGGGCCCCAGCTCAGTGGTGGTATCTGCGGTGGTGTATGCTTCCTCCACTAAACCACCCTCCTCCTCCTCCTCCTCCTCCTACGCAACCTCTGTCTCACAATCAAGATGTGTCAGCAGCAGCATGTCGCCAGCAGTCGGTGTCGCGCGGCGTGGCAGCACAGCGGTGGGCAAGCGTCAGCAGGCCGTGCTGAAACTACTCAGCTTAGGAGAGAAGAGGCACATGGCCCACGAACTGCTGCAGGGTCTGAGAGCAGACCGACCGCTGGCTTTCGCCACTGAGCCTCCAACCGGGCATGGTCGTGTGTGACAACGGCCGTAACCTGGTGGCGGCTCTGCAGCCTCACGCACGTGCCATGCCTGGCCCACGTCTTTAATTTGGTGGTTCAGCGGTTTCTGAAAAGCTACCCACGCTTGTCAGACCTGCTCGGAAAGGTGCGCCGGCTCAGCGCACATTTCCGCAAGTCCAACACGGACGCTGCCACCCTGCGGACCCTGCAACATCGGTTTAATCTGCCAGTGCACTGACTGCTGTGCGACGTGCCCACACGGTGGAACTCTATGCTTCACATGTTGGCCAGGCTCTATGAGCAGCGTAGAGCTATAGTGGAATACCAACTCCAACATGGGCGGCGTAGTGGGAGTCAGCCTCCTCAATTCTTTACAGAAGAGTGGGCCTGGTTGGCAGACATCTGCCAGGTCCTTGGAAACTTTGAGGAGTCTACCCAGATGGTGAGCGGTGATGCTGCAATCATTAGCGCAATCAAGAAGGAAAATACTGTGGCAGCAGACAGCGATGCAGTAAAACTTCTTCCTTTATTCCTCCACACACATACGACGTTTCGATCAACACAGTGATCTTTGTCAAGTACAAATACACCCTTAGTTACAGACTATATATAGTGAAACAACAATTAAAATCCCACATGTAACAGCTGAACAGTACCTAATTCGCATGTGCTCACGTCCTCCATGGCTCCCGATGCTTCCGGTTTGTCATCTGAACGAGTGCGCCTGTGCATGATTTAGCCACTATCGCGAGATTTAGAAGAGCAAGAGGAATCTTGAGGGACTGATCGCGCATGCGCCTGGAGTCCTGCGATGCCGCTGATATAACTATTGGACTCTATTTAGTAAAAGAGACTTCAGAAGTTAAGTGCGCATGCGCTAGCAGTTCCACTGCTCTAATAGCAATAGAAGTATCGCTGGTCCACGGAGAAGACTATATGTAGTGGCAAACAGTATTAATTATAAATAAGATGCTGTTTATAGGTAGTCTTATAGGGAAAACTAGCTCCAACACAACAAATCCATATTATATATATATATATATATATATATATATATATACATACATACATACATACATACACACACATATACATATACACATATATATATATACATATATACACATATATATATATATTCCACAGCAACATTAAACAATAATGGTAATATTGATCAGCCTCATATATCTGTATGTTGATTTAGCAACAAACTTTTTATTGGAGAGTGAGATATGGAGAAAATGATGTCCATTATTGAAATAAATGTCAAAATATAAATAATCTTGGGTAATAACCCTAATATATTAATAATCAATAATCTACCATATCTCACAGCAATATGTCTTTAATCATAGTTCATATCTCATACATATGACTCATGGGTCCAACAATTAGAGTACAGCTCCCTCTATTATCATAACCTATAGTGATACCTCATAAAGCAGCCAATACATAGAATGATATCATATTTATTTATTATGCACATTAGCACACATTAATGCACAAAATATTTTTTTTTGGGGGGGGGGGGGGGAGTTTATACTGGAAGCCAAACAACAAGTAATGGAACAACAAGGAGTCCGGAGCACATGCATCAAACAGGTATCTGTAACATAAAATAAAAGGTAATTAAAATCAAATACCGTAGATGAGATTATGTATACATAATTTGCAGATAGAGAAAGTGCACATTAGTCTGACACATGACTATCAACTGGACCTATTTATATACAGGACATAATGGGATACTCTATATTAAGACCCTTGGGGGAAAGGGTATCAAGTTCGTGTATCCAACGGATCTCTTTACATTTAAGGATTCCCTCCCGATCCCCACCTTGAGGCAGTGGGGCAACAGAGTCAATGACCCTAAATTTGAGCTGACTGATTGTATGGTGAAATTCAGCAAAATGTTTTGAGATTGGTAGATCTGTCTTTCTTGTACGGATAGTGCTTTTATGCTACTACGCTAGCATTGGAGTCCGCTGTAGGCACGCGATTGCTGATGGTTTGTGCAGAGGCCTATGTCCTGGGTGCAGTGAAAGTCCGCTTCCAGCCTAGGATTGCTGAATGTGTGGGCCGAGGCCTATGCCATGTTTGGCCGCTCAGATCAATTTTTTGTTCATGTCTTGGGTTTCCTAGGACCCACCTATGCTGTTGGTGCAAACTTAGTTCCCATTGTGGTGTTTGACCTGTCTGGCACAAAGGCACTGACTGACTTGGGTAGGGGGCAGAGCGCTGACTGCTTTCCCCTTGCAGTGTGGATTGAGCTATGCGACACCTTGACAGAATGAATACTGTGTGGCACATGGATTCCCCATTGCTATGCCCACGTTTGCAGCTCCTGACGGAGGTGGCACAGGATTGGAGTTCTCATTGCTTCTGTACAGCATTGTGGGCTATCGCCCCGCCCCTTTTAAAGAGGGTCGCTGCCTGGCCCTGCTAACCCTCTGCAGTGTGTGCCTCCGGTTCCTCCTCATGGCAGACGCACTTATAAATAGACATGAGGGTGGTGTGGCTATGAGGCCAGTGTGTGGCATGAGGGCAGCTGAAGGCTGCGCAAGGACACTTTGGTGTGCGCTGTGGACACTGGGTCGTGCGGGGGGGAAGGGGGGGGGGTTGGGCAGCATGTAACCCAGGAGAAGTGGCAGCGGAGTGTCATGCAGGCAGTGATTGTGCCTTGTTGGAGGTAGTGTGGTGCTTAGCTGAGGTATGCCTTGCTAATGAGGGTTTTTCAGAAGAAAAAATTGTTGGGGGGGGGCCCACTCTTGCCGCTATTGTGGCTTAATAGTGGGACCTGGGAACTTGAGATGCAGCCCAACATGTAGCCCTTCGCCTGCCCTATCCGTTTCAGTGTCAATTTCTTGAATTTCCCAGATTTTCAGAAATGAGAACCTTAGCGAGCATCGGCGATATACAAAAATGCTCGGGTCGCCCATTGACTTCAATGGGGTTCGTTACTCGAAACGAACCCTCGAGCATCGCGGAAAGTTCGACTTGAGTAACGAGCACCTGAGCATTTTGGTGCTCCCTCATCTCTAATTATGACATCATAATGGAGTTCTATATTACATTATAATGAAGTTTTACGTTGTATCTTTTGTTATTACTAGATTGTGACATCATAATGGAGTTGTAAATTCTACCCCCTACTATAATTACATTATGACATCATAATGCAGTTTTACATTATGACATCATAATGGAGTTCTATATTACATAATAATATTGTTCTACATTGTATCTTTTGTTATTACTAGATTATGACATCATAATGGAGTTGTAAATTATATTACCTGCTATAAATAAATTATGACATCATAAAGCAGTTTTACATTATGACATCATAATGGAGTTCTATACTACATTATAATGAAGTTCTACATTGTATCTTTTGTTATTACTAGATTGTGACATCATAATGGAGTTGTAAATTCAATCCCCTGCCATAAATACATTATGACATCATAATGCAGTTTTACATTATGACATCATAATGGCGTTCTATATTACATAATAATGTTTTTCTACATTGTATCTTTTGCTATTACTAGATTCTGACATCATAATGGAGTTGTAAATCCTATCCCCTACTATGAATACATTATTACATCATAATGCAGTTTCACATTATGACATCATAATGGCGTTCTATATTACATAATAATGTTGTTCTACGTTGTATCTTTTGTTACTACTAGATTGCGACATCATAATGAAGTTGTAAATTCTATCCCCTACTATAAAAACATTATGACATCATAATGCAGTTTTACATTATGACATCATAATAGAGTTCTATATTACATTATAATTATGTTGTATCTTTTGTTATTACTAGATTGTGACATCATAATGGAGTTGTAAATTCTATCCCCTACCATGAACAGATTATGACATCATAATGCAGTTTTACATTATGACATCATAATGGAGTTCTATATTACATTATAATTAAGTTGTATGCTGTATCTTTTGTTATTACTAATTTGTGACATCATAATGGAGTTTTAAATACTATCCCCTACCATGAATAGATTATGACATCTTAATGCAGTTTTACATTACATTATGACATCCTAATATAGTTCTATACTAAATTATAATGAAGTTCTACATTGTATCTTTTGTTATTACTAGATTGTGACATCATAATGCAGTTGTAAATTCTACCACCTACTATAAATACATTATGACATCATAATGCAGTTTTACATTATGACATCATAATGGAGTCCTATATTATATTATAATGAAGTTCTACAAAGTATCTTCTGTTATTACTAGATTGTGACATCATAATGGAGTTGTAAATCCTATCCCCTACAATAAATACATTATGACATCATAATGAAGTTTCACATTATGACATCATAATGGAGTTCTATATTACATAAAAATGCTGTTCTACGTTGTATTTTTGGTTATTACTAGATTGTGACATCATAATGATATTGTAAATTCTATCCCCTACCATGAATAGATTATGACATCATAATGCAGTTTTACATTATGACATCATAATGGAGTTCTATATTACAAAGTAGTGTTGTTCTACGTTGCATCTTTTGTTATTACTAGATTGTGATATCATAATGGAGTTGTAAATTCTATTACTTGCTATGAATAGATTATGACATCATAATGCAGTTTTACATTATGACATCATAATAGAGTTCTATACTACATTATAATGAAGTTCTACATTACATCTTTTGTTATTACTAGATTCTGACATCATAATGGAGTTGTAAATTCTATCCCCTACTATGAATACATTATGACGTCATAATGCAGTTTAATATTATGACATCATAATGAAGTTCTATATTACATAATAATGTTGTTCTATGTTGTATCTTTTGTTATTACTAGATTGTGACATCATAATGCAGTTGTAAATTCTATCCCCTACTATAAATACATTATGACATCATAATGCAGTTTTACATTATGACATCATAATGGAGTTCTATATTACATAATAATGTTGTTCTACGTTGTATCCTTTAATAGTACTAGATTGTGACATCATAATGGAGTTGTAAATTCTATCCCCTACCATGAATAGATTATGACATCATAATGCAGTTTTACATTACATGATGACATCATAATGGAGCTCTATATTATAATTTAATGAAGTTCTACGTTGCATCTTTTGTTATTACTAATTTGTGACATCATAATGCAGTTTTAAATACTATCCCCTACCATGAATAGATTATGACATCATAATGCAGTTTTACATTACATTATGACATCCTAATATAGTTCTATACTAAATTATAATTTCACTGTGAAAGTACCCCAGAAATATTAGATTACCATTCTTCATTTGGGGCATTTGAGTACAAAAGACAGAGGCTATTTGTCTTGATCCTGATGAATCGGCTCACTTATTACATCAGGGCCGTAGAAACACGTCGATTAAATATTATTTGTCTATCATCCTTAGCCTTCTGAAATAAAATTTATACCGTTATTACCACTGTATAAATAGCAATATAACCGTACCTGTAAATCTATTAAGGGAACGGTAATTAACATCGGTATACCGGATCACCACGATAAGGTGATATACCTATCCCCTGTCCTGTATGTTCTTTGGGTGTTTGTATGTTTATGTTCGTCTAGTTTTCTGATGTGTGCTGGGCCATTTGGTGGTGTGATTTAGTGTATTTTAAATAAAGTCCTATAATAAAAGTTATATTTTAATAATAGAACAGATTATCTAATCTAATATTTCTGGGGTAGTTTCACAGTGAAATTGTATTTCATTTAAAGGACCCCACCTGTCCCAGTGACGACTGTATACTAAATTATAATGAAGTTCTACATTGTATCTTTTGTTATTACTAGATTGTGACATCATAATGGAGTTGTAAATTCTACCCCCTACTATAAATACATTATGACATCATAATGCAGTTTTACATTATGACATCATAATAGAGTTCTATATTACATAATAATGTTGTTCTACGTTGTATCTTTTGTTATTACTAGATTGTGACATCATAATGGAGTTGTAAATTCTATTACCTGCTATGAATAGATTATGACATCATAATGCAGTTTTACATTATGACATCATAATGGAGTTCTATACTACATTATAATGAAGTTCTACAAAGTATCTTCTGTTATTACTAGATTGTGACATCATAATGGAGTTGTAAATCCTATCCCCTACAATAAATACATTATGACATCATAATGCAGTTTCACATTATGACATCATAATGGCATTCTATATTACATAATAATGTTTTTCTACATTGTATCTTTTGTTATTACTAGATTCTGACATCATAATGGAGTTGTAAATCCTATCCCATACTATGAATACATTATTACGTCATAATGCAGTTTCACATTATGACATCATAATGGAGTTCTATATTACATAATAATGTTGTTCTACGTTGTATCTTTTGTTATTACTAGATTCTGACATCATAATGGAGTTGTAAATTCTATTACCTGCTATGAATAGATTATGACATCATAATGCAGTTTTACATTACGACATCAAAATAGAGTTCTATACTACATTATAATGAAGTTCTACATTGTATCTTTTGCTATTACAAGATTGTGACATCATAATGGAGTTGTAAATTCTATCCCCTACCATGAATAGATTATGACATCATAATGCAGTTTTACATTACGTTATGACATCATAACAGAGTTCTATACTAAATTATAATGAAGTTCTACATTGTATCTTTTGTTATTATTAAATTGTGACATCATAATGGAGTTGTAAATCCTATCCACTACAATGAATACATTATGACATCATAATGCAGTTTCACGTTATGACATCATAATGGAGTTCTATATTACATAAAAATGCTGTTCTACATTGTATCTTTTGTTATTACTAGATTGTGACATCATAATGGAATTGTAAATTCTACCCCCTACTATAAATACATTATGACATCATAATGAAGTTTCACATTATGACATCATAATGAGTTCTATATTACATAAAAAGGCTGTTCTACATTGTATCTTTTGTTATTACTACATTGTGACATCATAATGATATTGTAAATTTGATCCCCTACCATGAATAGATTATGACATCCTAATGCAGTTTTACATTACGACATCATAATAGAGTTCTATACTAAAATATAATGGATTTCTACATTGTATCTTTTGTTATTACTAGATTGTGACATCATAATGGAGTTGTAAATGCTATCCCCTACTATGAATAGATTATGATGTCATAATGCAGTTTCACATTATGACATCATAATGAAGTTCTATATTACATAATGTTTTTCTACTTTGTATCTTTTATTATTATTAGATTGTGACATTATGGAGTTGTAAATTATATTACCTGCTATAAATAAATTATGACATCATAAAGCAGTTTTACATTATGACATCATAATGGAGTTCTATACTACATTATAATGAAGTTCTACATTGTATCTTTTGTTATTACTAGATTGTGACATCATAATGGAGTTGTAAATTCAATCCCCTGCCATAAATACATTATGACATCATAATGCAGTTTTACATTATGACATCATAATGGCGTTCTATATTACATAATAATGTTTTTCTACATTGTATCTTTTGTTATTACTAGATTCTGACATCATAATGGAGTTGTAAATCCTATCCCCTACTATCAATACATTATTACGTCATAATGCAGTTTCACATTATGACATCATAATGGCGTTCTATATTACATAATAATGTTGTTCTACGTTGTATCTTTTGTTACTACTAGATTGCGACATCATAATGAAGTTGTAAATTCTATCCCCTACTATAAAAACATTATGACATCATAATGCAGTTTTACATTATGACATCATAATGGCGTTCTATATTACATAATAATGTTTTTCTACATTGTATCTTTTGTTATTACTAGATTCTGACATCATAATGGAGTTGTAAATCCTATCCCCTACTATGAATACATTATTACGTCATAATGCAGTTTCACATTATGACATCATAATGGAGTTCTATACTACATTATAATGAAGTTCTACATTGTATCTTTTGTTATTACTAGATTGTGACATCATAATGGAGTTGTAAATTCAATCCCCTGCCATAAATACATTATGACATCATAATGCAGTTTTACATTATGACATCATAATGGCGTTCTATATTACATAATAATGTTTTTCTACATTGTATCTTTTGTTATTACTAGATTCTGACATCATAATGGAGTTGTAAATCCTATCCCCTACTATGAATACATTATTACGTCATAATGCAGTTTCACATTATGACATCATAATGGCGTTCTATATTACATAATAATGTTGTTCTACGTTGTATCTTTTGTTATTACTAGATTCTGACATCATAATGGAGTTGTAAATTCTATTACCTGCTATGAATAGATTATGACATCATAATGCAGTTTTACATTACGACATCAAAATAGAGTTCTATACTACATTATAATGAAGTTCTACATTGTATCTTTTGCTATTACAAGATTGTGACATCATAATGGAGTTGTAAATTCTATCCCCTACCATGAATAGATTATGACATCATAATGCAGTTTTACATTACGTTATGACATCATAACAGAGTTCTATACTAAATTATAATGAAGTTCTACATTGTATCTTTTGTTATTACTAAATTGTGACATCATAATGGAGTTGTAAATCCTATCCACTACAATGAATACATTATGACATCATAATGCAGTTTCACGTTATGACATCATAATGGAGTTCTATATTACATAAAAATGCTGTTCTACATTGTATCTTTTGTTATTACTAGATTGTGACATCATAATGGAGTTGTAAATTCTACCCCCTACTATAAATACATTATGACATCATAATGAAGTTTCACATTATGACATCATAATGAGTTGTATATTACATAAAAAGGCTGTTCTACATTGTATCTTTTGTTATTACTAGATTGTGACATCATAATGATATTGTAAATTTGATCCCCTACCATGAATAGATTATGACATCCTAATGCAGTTTTACATTACGACATCATAATAGAGTTCTATACTAAAATATAATGGATTTCTACATTGTATCTTTTGTTATTACTAGATTGTGACATCTTAATGGAGTTGTAAATGCTATCCCCTACTATGAATAGATTATGATGTCATAATGCAGTTTCACATTATGACATCATAATGAAGTTCTATATTACATAATGTTTTTCTACTTTGTATCTTTTATTATTATTAGATTGTGACATAATGGAGTTGTAAATTATATTACCTGCTATAAATAAATTATGACATCATAAAGCAGTTTTACATTATGACATCATAATGGAGTTCTATACTACATTATAATGAAGTTCTACATTGTATCTTTTGTTATTACTAGATTGTGACATCATAATGGAGTTGTAAATTCAATCCCCTGCCATAAATACATTATGACATCATAATGCAGTTTTACATTATGACATCATAATAGAGTTCTATATTATATAATAATGTTGTTCTACGTTGTATCTTTTGTTATTACTAGATTGTGACATCATAATGGAGTTGTAAATTCTATTACCTGCTATGAATAGATTATGACATCATAATGCAGTTTTACATTATGACATCATAATGGAGTTCTATACTACATTATAATGAAGTTCTACAAAGTATCTTCTGTTATTACTAGATTGTGACATCATAATGGAGTTGTAAATCCTATCCCCTACAATAAATACATTATGACATCATAATGCAGTTTCACATTATGACATCATAATGGCGTTCTATATTACATAATGATGCTTTTCTACATTGTATCTTTTGTTATTACTAGATTCTGACATCATAATGGAGTTGTAAATCCTATCCCATACTATGAATACATTATTACGTCATAATGCAGTTTCACATTATGACATCATAATGGAGTTCTATATTACATAATAATGTTGTTCTACGTTGTATCTTTTGTTATTACTAGATTCTGACATCATAATGGAGTTGTAAATTCTATTACCTGCTATGAATAGATTATGACATCATAATGCAGTTTTACATTACGACATCAAAATAGAGTTCTATACTACATTATAATGAAGTTCTACATTGTATCTTTTGCTATTACAAGATTGTGACATCATAATGGAGTTGTAAATTCTATCCCCTACCATGAATAGATTATGACATCATAATGCAGTTTTACATTACGTTATGACATCATAACAGAGTTCTATACTAAATTATAATGAAGTTCTACATTGTATCTTTAGTTATTACTAAATTGTGACATCATAATGGAGTTGTAAATCCTATCCACTACAATGAATACATTATGACATCATAATGCAGTTTCACGTTATGACATCATAATGGAGTTCTATATTACATAAAAATGCTGTTCTACATTGTATCTTTTGTTATTACTAGATTGTGACATCATAATGGAGTTGTAAATTCTACCCCCTACTATAAATACATTATGACATCATAATGAAGTTTCACATTATGACATCATAATGAGTTGTATATTACATAAAAAGGCTGTTCTACATTGTATCTTTTGTTATTACTAGATTGTGACATCATAATGATATTGTAAATTTGATCCCCTACCATGAATAGATTATGACATCCTAATGCAGTTTTACATTACGACATCATAATAGAGTTCTATACTAAAATATAATGGATTTCTACATTGTATCTTTTGTTATTACTAGATTGTGACATCTTAATGGAGTTGTAAATGCTATCCCCTACTATGAATAGATTATGATGTCATAATGCAGTTTCACATTATGACATAATAATGAAGTTCTATATTACATAATGTTTTTCTACTTTGTATCTTTTATTATTATTAGATTGTGACATAATGGAGTTGTAAATTATATTACCTGCTATAAATAAATTATGACATCATAAAGCAGTTTTACATTATGACATCATAATGGAGTTCTATACTACATTATAATGAAGTTCTACATTGTATCTTTTGTTATTACTAGATTGTGACATCATAATGGAGTTGTAAATTCAATCCCCTGCCATAAATACATTATGACATCATAATGCAGTTTTACATTATGACATCATAATGGCGTTCTATATTACATAATAATGTTTTTCTACATTGTATCTTTTGTTATTACTAGATTCTGACATCATAATGGAGTTGTAAATCCTATCCCCTACTATGAATACATTATTACGTCATAATGCAGTTTCACATTATGACATCATAATGGCGTTCTATATTACATAATAATGTTGTTCTACGTTGTATCTTTTGTTACTACTAGATTGCGACATCATAATGAAGTTGTAAATTCTATCCCCTACTATAAAAACATTATGACATCATAATGCAGTTTTACATTATGACATCATAATAGAGTTCTATATTACATTATAATTATGTTGTATCTTTTGTTATTACTAGATTGTGACATCATAATGGAGTTGTAAATTCTATCCCCTACCATGAACAGATTATGACATCATACTGCAGTTTTACATTATGACATCATAATGGAGTTCTATATTACATTATAATTAAGTTGTATGTTGTATCTTTTGTTATTACTAATTTGTGACATCATAATGGAGTTTTAAATACTATCCCCTACCATGAATAGATTATGACACCTTAATGCAGTTTTACATTACATTATGACATCCTAATATAGTTCTATACTAAATTATAATGAAGTTCTACATTGTATCTTTTGTTATTACTAGATTGTGACATCATAATGCAGTTGTAAATTCTACCCCCTACTATAAATACATTATGACATCATAATGCAGTTTTACATTATGACATCATAATGGAGTTCTATATTATATTATAATGAAGTTCTACAAAGTATCTTCTGTTATTACTAGATTGTGACATCATAATGGAGTTGTAAATCCTATCCCCTACAATAAATACATTATGACATATAATGAAGTTTCACATTATGACATCATAATGGAGTTCTATATTACATAAAAATGCTGTTCTACGTTGTATTTTTTGTTATTACTAGATTGTGACATCATAATGATATTGTAAATTCTATCCCCTACCATGAATAGATTATGACATCATAATGCAGTTTTACATTATGACATCATAATGGAGTTCTATATTACAAAGTAGTGTTGTTCTACGTTGCATCTTTTGTTATTACTAGATTGTGATATCATAATGGAGTTGTAAATTCTATTACTTGCTATGAATAGATTATGACATCATAATGCAGTTTTACATTATGACATCATAATAGAGTTCTATACTACATTATAATGAAGTTCTACATTACATCTTTTGTTATTACTAGATTCTGACATCATAATGGAGTTGTAAATTCTATCCCCTACTATGAATACATTATGACGTCATAATGCAGTTTAATATTATGACATCATAATGAAGTTCTATATTACATAATAATGTTGTTCTACGTTGTATCCTTTAATAGTACTAGATTGTGACATCATAATGGAGTTGTAAATTCTATCCCCTACCATGAATAGATTATGACATCATAATGCAGTTTTACATTACATGATGACATCATAATGGAGCTCTATATTATAATATAATGAAGTTCTACGTTGCATCTTTTGTTATTACTAATTTGTGACATCATAATGCAGTTTTAAATACTATCCCCTACCATGAATTGATTATGACATCATAATGCAGTTTTACATTACATTATGACATCCTAATATAGTTCTATACTAAATTATAATTTCACTGTGAAAGTACCCCAGAAATATTAGATTACCATTCTTCATTTGGGGCATTTGAGTACAAAAGACAGAGGCTATTTGTCTTGATCCTGATGAATCGGCTCACTTATTACATCAGGGCCGTAGAAACACGTCGATTAAATATTATTTGTCTATCATCCTTAGCCTTCTGAAATAAAATTTATACCGTTATTACCACTGTATAAATAGCAATATAACCGTACCTGTAAATCTATTAAGGGAACGGTAATTAACATCGGTATAGCGGATCACCACGATAAGGTGATATACCTATCCCCTGTCCTGTATGTTCTTTGGGTGTTTGTATGTTTATGTTCGTCTAGTTTTCTGATGTGTGCTGGGCCATTTGGTGGTGTGATTTAGTGTATTTTAAATAAAGTCCTATAATAAAAGTTATATTTTAATAATAGAACAGATTATCTAATCTAATATTTCTGGGGTAGTTTCACAGTGAAATTGTATTTCATTTAAAGGACCCCACCTGTCCCAGTGACGACTGTATACTAAATTATAATGAAGTTCTACATTGTATCTTTTGTTATTACTAGATTGTGACATCATAATGCAGTTTTACATTATGACATCATAATAGAGTTCTATATTATATAATAATGTTGTTCTACGTTGTATCTTTTGTTATTACTAGATTGTGACATCATAATGGAGTTGTAAATTCTATTACCTGCTATGAATAGATTATGACATCATAATGCAGTTTTACATTATGACATCATAATGGAGTTCTATACTACATTATAATGAAGTTCTACAAAGTATCTTCTGTTATTACTAGATTGTGACATCATAATGGAGTTGTAAATCCTATCCCCTACAATAAATACATTATGACATCATAATGCAGTTTCACATTATGACATCCTAATGGCGTTCTATATTACATAATGATGTTTTTCTACATTGTATCTTTTGTTATTACTAGATTCTGACATCATAATGGAGTTGTAAATCCTATCCCATACTATGAATACATTATTACGTCATAATGCAGTTTCACATTATGACATCATAATGGAGTTCTATATTACATAATAATGTTGTTCTACGTTGTATCTTTTGTTATTACTAGATTCTGACATCATAATGGAGTTGTAAATTCTATTACCTGCTATGAATAGATTATGACATCATAATGCAGTTTTACATTACGACATCAAAATAGAGTTCTATACTACATTATAATGAAGTTCTACATTGTATCTTTTGCTATTACAAGATTGTGACATCATAATGGAGTTGTAAATTCTATCCCCTACCATGAATAGATTATGACATCATAATGCAGTTTTACATTACGTTATGACATCATAACAGAGTTCTATACTAAATTATAATGAAGTTCTACATTGTATCTTTTGTTATTACTAAATTGTGACATCATAATGGAGTTGTAAATCCTATCCACTACAATGAATACATTATGACATCATAATGCAGTTTCACGTTATGACATCATAATGGAGTTCTATATTACATAAAAATGCTGTTCTACATTGTATCTTTTGTTATTACTAGATTGTGACATCATAATGGAGTTGTAAATTCTACCCCCTACTATAAATACATTATGACATCATAATGAAGTTTCACATTATGACATCATAGTGAGTTGTATATTACATAAAAAGGCTGTTCTACATTGTATCTTTTGTTATTACTAGATTGTGACATCATAATGATATTGTAAATTTGATCCCCTACCATGAATAGATTATGACATCCTAATGCAGTTTTACATTACGACATCATAATAGAGTTCTATACTAAAATATAATGGATTTCTACATTGTATCTTTTGTTATTACTAGATTGTGACATCTTAATGGAGTTGTAAATGCTATCCCCTACTATGAATAGATTATGATGTCATAATGCAGTTTCACATTATGACATCATAATGAAGTTCTATATTACATAATGTTTTTCTACTTTGTATCTTTTATTATTATTAGATTGTGACATAATGGAGTTGTAAATTATATTACCTGCTATAAATAAATTATGACATCATAAAGCAGTTTTACATTATGACATCATAATGGAGTTCTATACTACATTATAATGAAGTTCTACATTGTATCTTTTGTTATTACTAGATTGTGACATCATAATGGAGTTGTAAATTCAATCCCCTGCCATAAATACATTATGACATCATAATGCAGTTTTACATTATGACATCATAATAGAGTTCTATATTATATAATAATGTTGTTCTACGTTGTATCTTTTGTTATTACTAGATTGTGACATCATAATGGAGTTGTAAATTCTATTACCTGCTATGAATAGATTATGACATCATAATGCAGTTTTACATTATGACATCATAATGGAGTTCTATACTACATTATAATGAAGTTCTACAAAGTATCTTCTGTTATTACTAGATTGTGACATCATAATGGAGTTGTAAATCCTATCCCCTACAATAAATACATTATGACATCATAATGCAGTTTCACATTATGACATCATAATGGCGTTCTATATTACATAATGATGTTTTTCTACATTGTATCTTTTGTTATTACTAGATTCTGACATCATAATGGAGTTGTAAATCCTATCCCATACTATGAATACATTATTACGTCATAATGCAGTTTCACATTATGACATCATAATGGAGTTCTATATTACATAATAATGTTGTTCTACGTTGTATCTTTTGTTATTACTAGATTCTGACATCATAATGGAGTTGTAAATTCTATTACCTGCTATGAATAGATTATGACATCATAATGCAGTTTTACATTACGACATCAAAATAGAGTTCTATACTACATTATAATGAAGTTCTACATTGTATCTTTTGCTATTACAAGATTGTGACATCATAATGGAGTTGTAAATTCTATCCCCTACCATGAATAGATTATGACATCATAATGCAGTTTTACATTACGTTATGACATCATAACAGAGTTCTATACTAAATTATAATAAAGTTCTACATTGTATCTTTTGTTATTACTAAATTGTGACATCATAATGGAGTTGTAAATCCTATCCACTACAATGAATACATTATGACATCATAATGCAGTTTCACGTTATGACATCATAATGGAGTTCTATATTACATAAAAATGCTGTTCTACATTGTATCTTTTGTTATTACTAGATTGTGACATCATAATGGAGTTGTAAATTCTACCCCCTACTATAAATACATTATGACATCATAATGAAGTTTCACATTATGACATCATAGTGAGTTGTATATTACATAAAAAGGCTGTTCTACATTGTATCTTTTGTTATTACTAGATTGTGACATCATAATGATATTGTAAATTTGATCCCCTACCATGAATAGATTATGACATCCTAATGCAGTTTTACATTACGACATCATAATAGAGTTCTATACTAAAATATAATGGATTTCTACATTGTATCTTTTGTTATTACTAGATTGTGACATCTTAATGGAGTTGTAAATGCTATCCCCTACTATGAATAGATTATGATGTCATAATGCAGTTTCACATTATGACATCATAATGAAGTTCTATATTACATAATGTTTTTCTACTTTGTATCTTTTATTATTATTAGATTGTGACATAATGGAGTTGTAAATTATATTACCTGCTATAAATAAATTATGACATCATAAAGCAGTTTTACATTATGACATCATAATGGAGTTCTATACTACATTATAATGAAGTTCTACATTGTATCTTTTGTTATTACTAGATTGTGACATCATAATGGAGTTGTAAATTCAATCCCCTGCCATAAATACATTATGACATCATAATGCAGTTTTACATTATGACATCATAATGGCGTTCTATATTACATAATAATGTTTTTCTACATTGTATCTTTTGTTATTACTAGATTCTGACATCATAATGGAGTTGTAAATCCTATCCCCTACTATCAATACATTATTACGTCATAATGCAGTTTCACATTATGACATCATAATGGCGTTCTATATTACATAATAATGTTGTTCTACGTTGTATCTTTTGTTACTACTAGATTGCGACATCATAATGAAGTTGTAAATTCTATCCCCTACTATAAAAACATTATGACATCATAATGCAGTTTTACATTATGACATCATAATGGCGTTCTATATTACATAATAATGTTTTTCTACATTGTATCTTTTGTTATTACTAGATTCTGACATCATAATGGAGTTGTAAATCCTATCCCCTACTATGAATACATTATTACGTCATAATGCAGTTTCACATTATGACATCATAATGGAGTTCTATACTACATTATAATGAAGTTCTACATTGTATCTTTTGTTATTACTAGATTGTGACATCATAATGGAGTTGTAAATTCAATCCCCTGCCATAAATACATTATGACATCATAATGCAGTTTTACATTATGACATCATAATGGCGTTCTATATTACATAATAATGTTTTTCTACATTGTATCTTTTGTTATTACTAGATTCTGACATCATAATGGAGTTGTAAATCCTATCCCCTACTATGAATACATTATTACGTCATAATGCAGTTTCACATTATGACATCATAATGGCGTTCTATATTACATAATAATGTTGTTCTACGTTGTATCTTTTGTTATTACTAGATTCTGACATCATAATGGAGTTGTAAATTCTATTACCTGCTATGAATAGATTATGACATCATAATGCAGTTTTACATTACGACATCAAAATAGAGTTCTATACTACATTATAATGAAGTTCTACATTGTATCTTTTGCTATTACAAGATTGTGACATCATAATGGAGTTGTAAATTCTATCCCCTACCATGAATAGATTATGACATCATAATGCAGTTTTACATTACGTTATGACATCATAACAGAGTTCTATACTAAATTATAATGAAGTTCTACATTGTATCTTTTGTTATTACTAAATTGTGACATCATAATGGAGTTGTAAATCCTATCCACTACAATGAATACATTATGACATCATAATGCAGTTTCACGTTATGACATCATAATGGAGTTCTATATTACATAAAAATGCTGTTCTACATTGTATCTTTTGTTATTACTAGATTGTGACATCATAATGGAGTTGTAAATTCTACCCCCTACTATAAATACATTATGACATCATAATGAAGTTTCACATTATGACATCATAATGAGTTGTATATTACATAAAAAGGCTGTTCTACATTGTATCTTTTGTTATTACTAGATTGTGACATCATAATGATATTGTAAATTTGATCCCCTACCATGAATAGATTATGACATCCTAATGCAGTTTTACATTACGACATCATAATAGAGTTCTATACTAAAATATAATGGATTTCTACATTGTATCTTTTGTTATTACTAGATTGTGACATCTTAATGGAGTTGTAAATGCTATCCCCTACTATGAATAGATTATGATGTCATAATGCAGTTTCACATTATGACATCATAATGAAGTTCTATATTACATAATGTTTTTCTACTTTGTATCTTTTATTATTATTAGATTGTGACATAATGGAGTTGTAAATTATATTACCTGCTATAAATAAATTATGACATCATAAAGCAGTTTTACATTATGACATCATAATGGAGTTCTATACTACATTATAATGAAGTTCTACATTGTATCTTTTGTTATTACTAGATTGTGACATCATAATGGAGTTGTAAATTCAATCCCCTGCCATAAATACATTATGACATCATAATGCAGTTTTACATTATGACATCATAATAGAGTTCTATATTATATAATAATGTTGTTCTACGTTGTATCTTTTGTTATTACTAGATTGTGACATCATAATGGAGTTGTAAATTCTATTACCTGCTATGAATAGATTATGACATCATAATGCAGTTTTACATTATGACATCATAATGGAGTTCTATACTACATTATAATGAAGTTCTACAAAGTATCTTCTGTTATTACTAGATTGTGACATCATAATGGAGTTGTAAATCCTATCCCCTACAATAAATACATTATGACATCATAATGCAGTTTCACATTATGACATCATAATGGCGTTCTATATTACATAATGATGCTTTTCTACATTGTATCTTTTGTTATTACTAGATTCTGACATCATAATGGAGTTGTAAATCCTATCCCATACTATGAATACATTATTACGTCATAATGCAGTTTCACATTATGACATCATAATGGAGTTCTATATTACATAATAATGTTGTTCTACGTTGTATCTTTTGTTATTACTAGATTCTGACATCATAATGGAGTTGTAAATTCTATTACCTGCTATGAATAGATTATGACATCATAATGCAGTTTTACATTACGACATCAAAATAGAGTTCTATACTACATTATAATGAAGTTCTACATTGTATCTTTTGCTATTACAAGATTGTGACATCATAATGGAGTTGTAAATTCTATCCCCTACCATGAATAGATTATGACATCATAATGCAGTTTTACATTACGTTATGACATCATAACAGAGTTCTATACTAAATTATAATGAAGTTCTACATTGTATCTTTAGTTATTACTAAATTGTGACATCATAATGGAGTTGTAAATCCTATCCACTACAATGAATACATTATGACATCATAATGCAGTTTCACGTTATGACATCATAATGGAGTTCTATATTACATAAAAATGCTGTTCTACATTGTATCTTTTGTTATTACTAGATTGTGACATCATAATGGAGTTGTAAATTCTACCCCCTACTATAAATACATTATGACATCATAATGAAGTTTCACATTATGACATCATAATGAGTTGTATATTACATAAAAAGGCTGTTCTACATTGTATCTTTTGTTATTACTAGATTGTGACATCATAATGATATTGTAAATTTGATCCCCTACCATGAATAGATTATGACATCCTAATGCAGTTTTACATTACGACATCATAATAGAGTTCTATACTAAAATATAATGGATTTCTACATTGTATCTTTTGTTATTACTAGATTGTGACATCTTAATGGAGTTGTAAATGCTATCCCCTACTATGAATAGATTATGATGTCATAATGCAGTTTCACATTATGACATAATAATGAAGTTCTATATTACATAATGTTTTTCTACTTTGTATCTTTTATTATTATTAGATTGTGACATAATGGAGTTGTAAATTATATTACCTGCTATAAATAAATTATGACATCATAAAGCAGTTTTACATTATGACATCATAATGGAGTTCTATACTACATTATAATGAAGTTCTACATTGTATCTTTTGTTATTACTAGATTGTGACATCATAATGGAGTTGTAAATTCAATCCCCTGCCATAAATACATTATGACATCATAATGCAGTTTTACATTATGACATCATAATGGCGTTCTATATTACATAATAATGTTTTTCTACATTGTATCTTTTGTTATTACTAGATTCTGACATCATAATGGAGTTGTAAATCCTATCCCCTACTATGAATACATTATTACGTCATAATGCAGTTTCACATTATGACATCATAATGGCGTTCTATATTACATAATAATGTTGTTCTACGTTGTATCTTTTGTTACTACTAGATTGCGACATCATAATGAAGTTGTAAATTCTATCCCCTACTATAAAAACATTATGACATCATAATGCAGTTTTACATTATGACATCATAATAGAGTTCTATATTACATTATAATTATGTTGTATCTTTTGTTATTACTAGATTGTGACATCATAATGGAGTTGTAAATTCTATCCCCTACCATGAACAGATTATGACATCATACTGCAGTTTTACATTATGACATCATAATGGAGTTCTATATTACATTATAATTAAGTTGTATGTTGTATCTTTTGTTATTACTAATTTGTGACATCATAATGGAGTTTTAAATACTATCCCCTACCATGAATAGATTATGACACCTTAATGCAGTTTTACATTACATTATGACATCCTAATATAGTTCTATACTAAATTATAATGAAGTTCTACATTGTATCTTTTGTTATTACTAGATTGTGACATCATAATGCAGTTGTAAATTCTACCCCCTACTATAAATACATTATGACATCATAATGCAGTTTTACATTATGACATCATAATGGAGTTCTATATTATATTATAATGAAGTTCTACAAAGTATCTTCTGTTATTACTAGATTGTGACATCATAATGGAGTTGTAAATCCTATCCCCTACAATAAATACATTATGACATATAATGAAGTTTCACATTATGACATCATAATGGAGTTCTATATTACATAAAAATGCTGTTCTACGTTGTATTTTTTGTTATTACTAGATTGTGACATCATAATGATATTGTAAATTCTATCCCCTACCATGAATAGATTATGACATCATAATGCAGTTTTACATTATGACATCATAATGGAGTTCTATATTACAAAGTAGTGTTGTTCTACGTTGCATCTTTTGTTATTACTAGATTGTGATATCATAATGGAGTTGTAAATTCTATTACTTGCTATGAATAGATTATGACATCATAATGCAGTTTTACATTATGACATCATAATAGAGTTCTATACTACATTATAATGAAGTTCTACATTACATCTTTTGTTATTACTAGATTCTGACATCATAATGGAGTTGTAAATTCTATCCCCTACTATGAATACATTATGACGTCATAATGCAGTTTAATATTATGACATCATAATGAAGTTCTATATTACATAATAATGTTGTTCTACGTTGTATCCTTTAATAGTACTAGATTGTGACATCATAATGGAGTTGTAAATTCTATCCCCTACCATGAATAGATTATGACATCATAATGCAGTTTTACATTACATGATGACATCATAATGGAGCTCTATATTATAATATAATGAAGTTCTACGTTGCATCTTTTGTTATTACTAATTTGTGACATCATAATGCAGTTTTAAATACTATCCCCTACCATGAATTGATTATGACATCATAATGCAGTTTTACATTACATTATGACATCCTAATATAGTTCTATACTAAATTATAATTTCACTGTGAAAGTACCCCAGAAATATTAGATTACCATTCTTCATTTGGGGCATTTGAGTACAAAAGACAGAGGCTATTTGTCTTGATCCTGATGAATCGGCTCACTTATTACATCAGGGCCGTAGAAACACGTCGATTAAATATTATTTGTCTATCATCCTTAGCCTTCTGAAATAAAATTTATACCGTTATTACCACTGTATAAATAGCAATATAACCGTACCTGTAAATCTATTAAGGGAACGGTAATTAACATCGGTATAGCGGATCACCACGATAAGGTGATATACCTATCCCCTGTCCTGTATGTTCTTTGGGTGTTTGTATGTTTATGTTCGTCTAGTTTTCTGATGTGTGCTGGGCCATTTGGTGGTGTGATTTAGTGTATTTTAAATAAAGTCCTATAATAAAAGTTATATTTTAATAATAGAACAGATTATCTAATCTAATATTTCTGGGGTAGTTTCACAGTGAAATTGTATTTCATTTAAAGGACCCCACCTGTCCCAGTGACGACTGTATACTAAATTATAATGAAGTTCTACATTGTATCTTTTGTTATTACTAGATTGTGACATCATAATGCAGTTTTACATTATGACATCATAATAGAGTTCTATATTATATAATAATGTTGTTCTACGTTGTATCTTTTGTTATTACTAGATTGTGACATCATAATGGAGTTGTAAATTCTATTACCTGCTATGAATAGATTATGACATCATAATGCAGTTTTACATTATGACATCATAATGGAGTTCTATACTACATTATAATGAAGTTCTACAAAGTATCTTCTGTTATTACTAGATTGTGACATCATAATGGAGTTGTAAATCCTATCCCCTACAATAAATACATTATGACATCATAATGCAGTTTCACATTATGACATCATAATGGCGTTCTATATTACATAATGATGTTTTTCTACATTGTATCTTTTGTTATTACTAGATTCTGACATCATAATGGAGTTGTAAATCCTATCCCATACTATGAATACATTATTACGTCATAATGCAGTTTCACATTATGACATCATAATGGAGTTCTATATTACATAATAATGTTGTTCTACGTTGTATCTTTTGTTATTACTAGATTCTGACATCATAATGGAGTTGTAAATTCTATTACCTGCTATGAATAGATTATGACATCATAATGCAGTTTTACATTACGACATCAAAATAGAGTTCTATACTACATTATAATGAAGTTCTACATTGTATCTTTTGCTATTACAAGATTGTGACATCATAATGGAGTTGTAAATTCTATCCCCTACCATGAATAGATTATGACATCATAATGCAGTTTTACATTACGTTATGACATCATAACAGAGTTCTATACTAAATTATAATGAAGTTCTACATTGTATCTTTTGTTATTACTAAATTGTGACATCATAATGGAGTTGTAAATCCTATCCACTACAATGAATACATTATGACATCATAATGCAGTTTCACGTTATGACATCATAATGGAGTTCTATATTACATAAAAATGCTGTTCTACATTGTATCTTTTGTTATTACTAGATTGTGACATCATAATGGAGTTGTAAATTCTACCCCCTACTATAAATACATTATGACATCATAATGAAGTTTCACATTATGACATCATAGTGAGTTGTATATTACATAAAAAGGCTGTTCTACATTGTATCTTTTGTTATTACTAGATTGTGACATCATAATGATATTGTAAATTTGATCCCCTACCATGAATAGATTATGACATCCTAATGCAGTTTTACATTACGACATCATAATAGAGTTCTATACTAAAATATAATGGATTTCTACATTGTATCTTTTGTTATTACTAGATTGTGACATCTTAATGGAGTTGTAAATGCTATCCCCTACTATGAATAGATTATGATGTCATAATGCAGTTTCACATTATGACATCATAATGAAGTTCTATATTACATAATGTTTTTCTACTTTGTATCTTTTATTATTATTAGATTGTGACATAATGGAGTTGTAAATTATATTACCTGCTATAAATAAATTATGACATCATAAAGCAGTTTTACATTATGACATCATAATGGAGTTCTATACTACATTATAATGAAGTTCTACATTGTATCTTTTGTTATTACTAGATTGTGACATCATAATGGAGTTGTAAATTCAATCCCCTGCCATAAATACATTATGACATCATAATGCAGTTTTACATTATGACATCATAATAGAGTTCTATATTATATAATAATGTTGTTCTACGTTGTATCTTTTGTTATTACTAGATTGTGACATCATAATGGAGTTGTAAATTCTATTACCTGCTATGAATAGATTATGACATCATAATGCAGTTTTACATTATGACATCATAATGGAGTTCTATACTACATTATAATGAAGTTCTACAAAGTATCTTCTGTTATTACTAGATTGTGACATCATAATGGAGTTGTAAATCCTATCCCCTACAATAAATACATTATGACATCATAATGCAGTTTCACATTATGACATCATAATGGCGTTCTATATTACATAATGATGTTTTTCTACATTGTATCTTTTGTTATTACTAGATTCTGACATCATAATGGAGTTGTAAATCCTATCCCATACTATGAATACATTATTACGTCATAATGCAGTTTCACATTATGACATCATAATGGAGTTCTATATTACATAATAATGTTGTTCTACGTTGTATCTTTTGTTATTACTAGATTCTGACATCATAATGGAGTTGTAAATTCTATTACCTGCTATGAATAGATTATGACATCATAATGCAGTTTTACATTACGACATCAAAATAGAGTTCTATACTACATTATAATGAAGTTCTACATTGTATCTTTTGCTATTACAAGATTGTGACATCATAATGGAGTTGTAAATTCTATCCCCTACCATGAATAGATTATGACATCATAATGCAGTTTTACATTACGTTATGACATCATAACAGAGTTCTATACTAAATTATAATAAAGTTCTACATTGTATCTTTTGTTATTACTAAATTGTGACATCATAATGGAGTTGTAAATCCTATCCACTACAATGAATACATTATGACATCATAATGCAGTTTCACGTTATGACATCATAATGGAGTTCTATATTACATAAAAATGCTGTTCTACATTGTATCTTTTGTTATTACTAGATTGTGACATCATAATGGAGTTGTAAATTCTACCCCCTACTATAAATACATTATGACATCATAATGAAGTTTCACATTATGACATCATAGTGAGTTGTATATTACATAAAAAGGCTGTTCTACATTGTATCTTTTGTTATTACTAGATTGTGACATCATAATGATATTGTAAATTTGATCCCCTACCATGAATAGATTATGACATCCTAATGCAGTTTTACATTACGACATCATAATAGAGTTCTATACTAAAATATAATGGATTTCTACATTGTATCTTTTGTTATTACTAGATTGTGACATCTTAATGGAGTTGTAAATGCTATCCCCTACTATGAATAGATTATGATGTCATAATGCAGTTTCACATTATGACATCATAATGAAGTTCTATATTACATAATGTTTTTCTACTTTGTATCTTTTATTATTATTAGATTGTGACATAATGGAGTTGTAAATTATATTACCTGCTATAAATAAATTATGACATCATAAAGCAGTTTTACATTATGACATCATAATGGAGTTCTATACTACATTATAATGAAGTTCTACATTGTATCTTTTGTTATTACTAGATTGTGACATCATAATGGAGTTGTAAATTCAATCCCCTGCCATAAATACATTATGACATCATAATGCAGTTTTACATTATGACATCATAATAGAGTTCTATATTATATAATAATGTTGTTCTACGTTGTATCTTTTGTTATTACTAGATTGTGACATCATAATGGAGTTGTAAATTCTATTACCTGCTATGAATAGATTATGACATCATAATGCAGTTTTACATTATGACATCATAATGGAGTTCTATACTACATTATAATGAAGTTCTACAAAGTATCTTCTGTTATTACTAGATTGTGACATCATAATGGAGTTGTAAATCCTATCCCCTACAATAAATACATTATGACATCATAATGCAGTTTCACATTATGACATCATAATGGCGTTCTATATTACATAATGATGTTTTTCTACATTGTATCTTTTGTTATTACTAGATTCTGACATCATAATGGAGTTGTAAATTCTATTACCTGCTATGAATAGATTATGACATCATAATGCAGTTTTACATTACGACATCAAAATAGAGTTCTATACTACATTATAATGAAGTTCTACATTGTATCTTTTGCTATTACAAGATTGTGACATCATAATGGAGTTGTAAATTCTATCCCCTACCATGAATAGATTATGACATCATAATGCAGTTTTACATTACGTTATGACATCATAACAGAGTTCTATACTAAATTATAATGAAGTTCTACATTGTATCTTTTGTTATTACTAAATTGTGACATCATAATGGAGTTGTAAATCCTATCCACTACAATGAATACATTATGACATCATAATGCAGTTTCACGTTATGACATCATAATGGAGTTCTATATTACATAAAAATGCTGTTCTACATTGTATCTTTTGTTATTACTAGATTGTGACATCATAATGGAGTTGTAAATTCTACCCCCTACTATAAATACATTATGACATCATAATGAAGTTTCACATTATGACATCATAATGAGTTGTATATTACATAAAAAGGCTGTTCTACATTGTATCTTTTGTTATTACTAGATTGTGACATCATAATGATATTGTAAATTTGATCCCCTACCATGAATAGATTATGACATCCTAATGCAGTTTTACATTACGACATCATAATAGAGTTCTATACTAAAATATAATGGATTTCTACATTGTATCTTTTGTTATTACTAGATTGTGACATCTTAATGGAGTTGTAAATGCTATCCCCTACTATGAATAGATTATGATGTCATAATGCAGTTTCACATTATGACATAATAATGAAGTTCTATATTACATAATGTTTTTCTACTTTGTATCTTTTATTATTATTAGATTGTGACATAATGGAGTTGTAAATTATATTACCTGCTATAAATAAATTATGACATCATAAAGCAGTTTTACATTATGACATCATAATGGAGTTCTATACTACATTATAATGAAGTTCTACATTGTATCTTTTGTTATTACTAGATTGTGACATCATAATGGAGTTGTAAATTCAATCCCCTGCCATAAATACATTATGACATCATAATGCAGTTTTACATTATGACATCATAATGGCGTTCTATATTACATAATAATGTTTTTCTACATTGTATCTTTTGTTATTACTAGATTCTGACATCATAATGGAGTTGTAAATCCTATCCCCTACTATGAATACATTATTACGTCATAATGCAGTTTCACATTATGACATCATAATGGCGTTCTATATTACATAATAATGTTGTTCTACGTTGTATCTTTTGTTACTACTAGATTGCGACATCATAATGAAGTTGTAAATTCTATCCCCTACTATAAAAACATTATGACATCATAATGCAGTTTTACATTATGACATCATAATAGAGTTCTATATTACATTATAATTATGTTGTATCTTTTGTTATTACTAGATTGTGACATCATAATGGAGTTGTAAATTCTATCCCCTACCATGAACAGATTATGACATCATACTGCAGTTTTACATTATGACATCATAATGGAGTTCTATATTACATTATAATTAAGTTGTATGTTGTATCTTTTGTTATTACTAATTTGTGACATCATAATGGAGTTTTAAATACTATCCCCTACCATGAATAGATTATGACACCTTAATGCAGTTTTACATTACATTATGACATCCTAATATAGTTCTATACTAAATTATAATGAAGTTCTACATTGTATCTTTTGTTATTACTAGATTGTGACATCATAATGCAGTTGTAAATTCTACCCCCTACTATAAATACATTATGACATCATAATGCAGTTTTACATTATGACATCATAATGGAGTTCTATATTATATTATAATGAAGTTCTACAAAGTATCTTCTGTTATTACTAGATTGTGACATCATAATGGAGTTGTAAATCCTATCCCCTACAATAAATACATTATGACATATAATGAAGTTTCACATTATGACATCATAATGGAGTTCTATATTACATAAAAATGCTGTTCTACGTTGTATTTTTTGTTATTACTAGATTGTGACATCATAATGATATTGTAAATTCTATCCCCTACCATGAATAGATTATGACATCATAATGCAGTTTTACATTATGACATCATAATGGAGTTCTATATTACAAAGTAGTGTTGTTCTACGTTGCATCTTTTGTTATTACTAGATTGTGATATCATAATGGAGTTGTAAATTCTATTACTTGCTATGAATAGATTATGACATCATAATGCAGTTTTACATTATGACATCATAATAGAGTTCTATACTACATTATAATGAAGTTCTACATTACATCTTTTGTTATTACTAGATTCTGACATCATAATGGAGTTGTAAATTCTATCCCCTACTATGAATACATTATGACGTCATAATGCAGTTTAATATTATGACATCATAATGAAGTTCTATATTACATAATAATGTTGTTCTACGTTGTATCCTTTAATAGTACTAGATTGTGACATCATAATGGAGTTGTAAATTCTATCCCCTACCATGAATAGATTATGACATCATAATGCAGTTTTACATTACATGATGACATCATAATGGAGCTCTATATTATAATATAATGAAGTTCTACGTTGCATCTTTTGTTATTACTAATTTGTGACATCATAATGCAGTTTTAAATACTATCCCCTACCATGAATTGATTATGACATCATAATGCAGTTTTACATTACATTATGACATCCTAATATAGTTCTATACTAAATTATAATTTCACTGTGAAAGTACCCCAGAAATATTAGATTACCATTCTTCATTTGGGGCATTTGAGTACAAAAGACAGAGGCTATTTGTCTTGATCCTGATGAATCGGCTCACTTATTACATCAGGGCCGTAGAAACACGTCGATTAAATATTATTTGTCTATCATCCTTAGCCTTCTGAAATAAAATTTATACCGTTATTACCACTGTATAAATAGCAATATAACCGTACCTGTAAATCTATTAAGGGAACGGTAATTAACATCGGTATAGCGGATCACCACGATAAGGTGATATACCTATCCCCTGTCCTGTATGTTCTTTGGGTGTTTGTATGTTTATGTTCGTCTAGTTTTCTGATGTGTGCTGGGCCATTTGGTGGTGTGATTTAGTGTATTTTAAATAAAGTCCTATAATAAAAGTTATATTTTAATAATAGAACAGATTATCTAATCTAATATTTCTGGGGTAGTTTCACAGTGAAATTGTATTTCATTTAAAGGACCCCACCTGTCCCAGTGACGACTGTATACTAAATTATAATGAAGTTCTACATTGTATCTTTTGTTATTACTAGATTGTGACATCATAATGCAGTTTTACATTATGACATCATAATAGAGTTCTATATTATATAATAATGTTGTTCTACGTTGTATCTTTTGTTATTACTAGATTGTGACATCATAATGGAGTTGTAAATTCTATTACCTGCTATGAATAGATTATGACATCATAATGCAGTTTTACATTATGACATCATAATGGAGTTCTATACTACATTATAATGAAGTTCTACAAAGTATCTTCTGTTATTACTAGATTGTGACATCATAATGGAGTTGTAAATCCTATCCCCTACAATAAATACATTATGACATCATAATGCAGTTTCACATTATGACATCATAATGGCGTTCTATATTACATAATGATGTTTTTCTACATTGTATCTTTTGTTATTACTAGATTCTGACATCATAATGGAGTTGTAAATCCTATCCCATACTATGAATACATTATTACGTCATAATGCAGTTTCACATTATGACATCATAATGGAGTTCTATATTACATAATAATGTTGTTCTACGTTGTATCTTTTGTTATTACTAGATTCTGACATCATAATGGAGTTGTAAATTCTATTACCTGCTATGAATAGATTATGACATCATAATGCAGTTTTACATTACGACATCAAAATAGAGTTCTATACTACATTATAATGAAGTTCTACATTGTATCTTTTGCTATTACAAGATTGTGACATCATAATGGAGTTGTAAATTCTATTACCTGCTATGAATAGATTATGACATCATAATGCAGTTTTACATTATGACATCATAATGGAGTTCTATACTACATTATAATGAAGTTCTACAAAGTATCTTCTGTTATTACTAGATTGTGACATCATAATGGAGTTGTAAATCCTATCCCCTACAATAAATACATTATGACATCATAATGCAGTTTCACATTATGACATCATAATGGCGTTCTATATTACATAATGATGTTTTTCTACATTGTATCTTTTGTTATTACTAGATTCTGACATCATAATGGAGTTGTAAATCCTATCCCATACTATGAATACATTATTACGTCATAATGCAGTTTCACATTATGACATCATAATGGAGTTCTATATTACATAATAATGTTGTTCTACGTTGTATCTTTTGTTATTACTAGATTCTGACATCATAATGGAGTTGTAAATTCTATTACCTGCTATGAATAGATTATGACATCATAATGCAGTTTTACATTACGACATCAAAATAGAGTTCTATACTACATTATAATGAAGTTCTACATTGTATCTTTTGCTATTACAAGATTGTGACATCATAATGGAGTTGTAAATTCTATCCCCTACCATGAATAGATTATGACATCATAATGCAGTTTTACATTACGTTATGACATCATAACAGAGTTCTATACTAAATTATAATGAAGTTCTACATTGTATCTTTTGTTATTACTAAATTGTGACATCATAATGGAGTTGTAAATCCTATCCACTACAATGAATACATTATGACATCATAATGCAGTTTCACGTTATGACATCATAATGGAGTTCTATATTACATAAAAATGCTGTTCTACATTGTATCTTTTGTTATTACTAGATTGTGACATCATAATGGAGTTGTAAATTCTACCCCCTACTATAAATACATTATGACATCATAATGAAGTTTCACATTATGACATCATAGTGAGTTGTATATTACATAAAAAGGCTGTTCTACATTGTATCTTTTGTTATTACTAGATTGTGACATCATAATGATATTGTAAATTTGATCCCCTACCATGAATAGATTATGACATCCTAATGCAGTTTTACATTACGACATCATAATAGAGTTCTATACTAAAATATAATGGATTTCTACATTGTATCTTTTGTTATTACTAGATTGTGACATCTTAATGGAGTTGTAAATGCTATCCCCTACTATGAATAGATTATGATGTCATAATGCAGTTTCATATTATGACATCATAATGAAGTTCTATATTACATAATGTTTTTCTACTTTGTATCTTTTATTATTATTAGATTGTGACATAATGGAGTTGTAAATTATATTACCTGCTATAAATAAATTATGACATCATAAAGCAGTTTTACATTATGACATCATAATGGAGTTCTATACTACATTATAATGAAGTTCTACATTGTATCTTTTGTTATTACTAGATTGTGACATCATAATGGAGTTGTAAATTCAATCCCCTGCCATAAATACATTATGACATCATAATGCAGTTTTACATTATGACATCATAATGGCGTTCTATATTACATAATAATGTTTTTCTACATTGTATCTTTTGTTATTACTAGATTCTGACATCATAATGGAGTTGTAAATCCTATCCCCTACTATGAATACATTATTAAGTCATAATGCAGTTTCACATTATGACATCATAATGGCGTTCTATATTACATAATAATGTTGTTCTACGTTGTATCTTTTGTTACTACTAGATTGCGACATCATAATGAAGTTGTAAATTCTATCCCCTACTATAAAAACATTATGACATCATAATGCAGTTTTACATTATGACATCATAATAGAGTTCTATATTACATTATAATTATGTTGTATCTTTTGTTATTACTAGATTGTGACATCATAATGGAGTTGTAAATTCTATCCCCTACCATGAACAGATTATGACATCATACTGCAGTTTTACATTATGACATCATAATGGAGTTCTATATTACATTATAATTAAGTTGTATGTTGTATCTTTTGTTATTACTAATTTGTGACATCATAATGGAGTTTTAAATACTATCCCCTACCATGAATAGATTATGACACCTTAATGCAGTTTTACATTACATTATGACATCCTAATATAGTTCTATACTAAATTATAATGAAGTTCTACATTGTATCTTTTGTTATTACTAGATTGTGACATCATAATGCAGTTGTAAATTCTACCCCCTACTATAAATACATTATGACATCATAATGCAGTTTTACATTATGACATCATAATGGAGTTCTATATTATATTATAATGAAGTTCTACAAAGTATCTTCTGTTATTACTAGATTGTGACATCATAATGGAGTTGTAAATCCTATCCCCTACAATAAATACATTATGACATATAATGAAGTTTCACATTATGACATCATAATGGAGTTCTATATTACATAAAAATGCTGTTCTACGTTGTATTTTTTGTTATTACTAGATTGTGACATCATAATGATATTGTAAATTCTATCCCCTACCATGAATAGATTATGACATCATAATGCAGTTTTACATTATGACATCATAATGGAGTTCTATATTACAAAGTAGTGTTGTTCTACGTTGCATCTTTTGTTATTACTAGATTGTGATATCATAATGGAGTTGTAAATTCTATTACTTGCTATGAATAGATTATGACATCATAATGCAGTTTTACATTATGACATCATAATAGAGTTCTATACTACATTATAATGAAGTTCTACATTACATCTTTTGTTATTACTAGATTCTGACATCATAATGGAGTTGTAAATTCTATCCCCTACTATGAATACATTATGACGTCATAATGCAGTTTAATATTATGACATCATAATGAAGTTCTATATTACATAATAATGTTGTTCTACGTTGTATCCTTTAATAGTACTAGATTGTGACATCATAATGGAGTTGTAAATTCTATCCCCTACCATGAATAGATTATGACATCATAATGCAGTTTTACATTACATGATGACATCATAATGGAGCTCTATATTATAATATAATGAAGTTCTACGTTGCATCTTTTGTTATTACTAATTTGTGACATCATAATGCAGTTTTAAATACTATCCCCTACCATGAATTGATTATGACATCATAATGCAGTTTTACATTACATTATGACATCCTAATATAGTTCTATACTAAATTATAATTTCACTGTGAAAGTACCCCAGAAATATTAGATTACCATTCTTCATTTGGGGCATTTGAGTACAAAAGACAGAGGCTATTTGTCTTGATCCTGATGAATCGGCTCACTTATTACATCAGGGCCGTAGAAACACGTCGATTAAATATTATTTGTCTATCATCCTTAGCCTTCTGAAATAAAATTTATACCGTTATTACCACTGTATAAATAGCAATATAACCGTACCTGTAAATCTATTAAGGGAACGGTAATTAACATCGGTATAGCGGATCACCACGATAAGGTGATATACCTATCCCCTGTCCTGTATGTTCTTTGGGTGTTTGTATGTTTATGTTCGTCTAGTTTTCTGATGTGTGCTGGGCCATTTGGTGGTGTGATTTAGTGTATTTTAAATAAAGTCCTATAATAAAAGTTATATTTTAATAATAGAACAGATTATCTAATCTAATATTTCTGGGGTAGTTTCACAGTGAAATTGTATTTCATTTAAAGGACCCCACCTGTCCCAGTGACGACTGTATACTAAATTATAATGAAGTTCTACATTGTATCTTTTGTTATTACTAGATTGTGACATCATAATGCAGTTTTACATTATGACATCATAATAGAGTTCTATATTATATAATAATGTTGTTCTACGTTGTATCTTTTGTTATTACTAGATTGTGACATCATAATGGAGTTGTAAATTCTATTACCTGCTATGAATAGATTATGACATCATAATGCAGTTTTACATTATGACATCATAATGGAGTTCTATACTACATTATAATGAAGTTCTACAAAGTATCTTCTGTTATTACTAGATTGTGACATCATAATGGAGTTGTAAATCCTATCCCCTACAATAAATACATTATGACATCATAATGCAGTTTCACATTATGACATCATAATGGCGTTCTATATTACATAATGATGTTTTTCTACATTGTATCTTTTGTTATTACTAGATTCTGACATCATAATGGAGTTGTAAATCCTATCCCATACTATGAATACATTATTACGTCATAATGCAGTTTCACATTATGACATCATAATGGAGTTCTATATTACATAATAATGTTGTTCTACGTTGTATCTTTTGTTATTACTAGATTCTGACATCATAATGGAGTTGTAAATTCTATTACCTGCTATGAATAGATTATGACATCATAATGCAGTTTTACATTACGACATCAAAATAGAGTTCTATACTACATTATAATGAAGTTCTACATTGTATCTTTTGCTATTACAAGATTGTGACATCATAATGGAGTTGTAAATTCTATTACCTGCTATGAATAGATTATGACATCATAATGCAGTTTTACATTATGACATCATAATGGAGTTCTATACTACATTATAATGAAGTTCTACAAAGTATCTTCTGTTATTACTAGATTGTGACATCATAATGGAGTTGTAAATCCTATCCCCTACAATAAATACATTATGACATCATAATGCAGTTTCACATTATGACATCATAATGGCGTTCTATATTACATAATGATGTTTTTCTACATTGTATCTTTTGTTATTACTAGATTCTGACATCATAATGGAGTTGTAAATCCTATCCCATACTATGAATACATTATTACGTCATAATGCAGTTTCACATTATGACATCATAATGGAGTTCTATATTACATAATAATGTTGTTCTACGTTGTATCTTTTGTTATTACTAGATTCTGACATCATAATGGAGTTGTAAATTCTATTACCTGCTATGAATAGATTATGACATCATAATGCAGTTTTACATTACGACATCAAAATAGAGTTCTATACTACATTATAATGAAGTTCTACATTGTATCTTTTGCTATTACAAGATTGTGACATCATAATGGAGTTGTAAATTCTATCCCCTACCATGAATAGATTATGACATCATAATGCAGTTTTACATTACGTTATGACATCATAACAGAGTTCTATACTAAATTATAATGAAGTTCTACATTGTATCTTTTGTTATTACTAAATTGTGACATCATAATGGAGTTGTAAATCCTATCCACTACAATGAATACATTATGACATCATAATGCAGTTTCACGTTATGACATCATAATGGAGTTCTATATTACATAAAAATGCTGTTCTACATTGTATCTTTTGTTATTACTAGATTGTGACATCATAATGGAGTTGTAAATTCTACCCCCTACTATAAATACATTATGACATCATAATGAAGTTTCACATTATGACATCATAATGAGTTGTATATTACATAAAAAGGCTGTTCTACATTGTATCTTTTGTTATTACTAGATTGTGACATCATAATGATATTGTAAATTTGATCCCCTACCATGAATAGATTATGACATCCTAATGCAGTTTTACATTACGACATCATAATAGAGTTCTATACTAAAATATAATGGATTTCTACATTGTATCTTTTGTTATTACTAGATTGTGACATCTTAATGGAGTTGTAAATGCTATCCCCTACTATGAATAGATTATGATGTCATAATGCAGTTTCACATTATGACATCATAATGAAGTTCTATATTACATAATGTTTTTCTACTTTGTATCTTTTATTATTATTAGATTGTGACATAATGGAGTTGTAAATTATATTACCTGCTATAAATAAATTATGACATCATAAAGCAGTTTTACATTATGACATCATAATGGAGTTCTATACTACATTATAATGAAGTTCTACATTGTATCTTTTGTTATTACTAGATTGTGACATCATAATGGAGTTGTAAATTCAATCCCCTGCCATAAATACATTATGACATCATAATGCAGTTTTACATTATGACATCATAATGGCGTTCTATATTACATAATAATGTTTTTCTACATTGTATCTTTTGTTATTACTAGATTGTGACATCATAATGGAGTTGTAAATTCTATTACCTGCTATGAATAGATTATGACATCATAATGCAGTTTTACATTATGACATCATAATGGAGTTCTATACTACATTATAATGAAGTTCTACAAAGTATCTTCTGTTATTACTAGATTGTGACATCATAATAGAGTTGTAAATCCTATCCCCTACAATAAATACATTATGACATCATAATGCAGTTTCACATTATGACATCATAATGGCGTTCTATATTACATAATGATGTTTTTCTACATTGTATCTTTTGTTATTACTAGATTCTGACATCATAATGGAGTTGTAAATCCTATCCCATACTATGAATACATTATGACGTCATAATGCAGTTTCACATTATGACATCATAATGGAGTTCTATATTACATAATAATGTTGTTCTACGTTGTATCTTTTGTTATTACTAGATTCTGACATCATAATGGAGTTGTAAATTCTATTACCTGCTATGAATAGATTATGACATCATAATGCAGTTTTACATTACGACATCAAAATAGAGTTCTATACTACATTATAATGAAGTTCTACATTGTATCTTTTGCTATTACAAGATTGTGACATCATAATGGAGTTGTAAATTCTATCCCCTACCATGAATAGATTATGACATCATAATGCAGTTTTACATTACGTTATGACATCATAACAGAGTTCTATACTAAATTATAATGAAGTTCTACATTGTATCTTTTGTTATTACTAAATTGTGACATCATAATGGAGTTGTAAATCCTATCCACTACAATGAATACATTATGACATCATAATGCAGTTTCACGTTATGACATCATAATGGAGTTCTATATTACATAAAAATGCTGTTCTACATTGTATCTTTTGTTATTACTAGATTGTGACATCATAATGGAGTTGTAAATTCTACCCCCTACTATAAATACATTATGACATCATAATGAAGTTTCACATTATGACATCATAATGAGTTCTATATTACATAAAAAGGCTGTTCTACATTGTATCTTTTGTTATTACTAGATTGTGACATCATAATGATATTGTAAATTTGATCCCCTACCATGAATAGATTATGACATCCTAATGCAGTTTTACATTACGACATCATAATAGAGTTCTATACTAAAATATAATGGATTTCTACATTGTATCTTTTGTTATTACTAGATTGTGACATCATAATGGAGTTGTAAATGCTATCCCCTACTATGAATAGATTATGATGTCATAATGCAGTTTCACATTATGACATCATAATGAAGTTCTATATTACATAATGTTTTTCTACTTTGTATCTTTTATTATTATTAGATTGTGACATTATGGAGTTGTAAATTATATTACCTGCTATAAATAAATTATGACATCATAAAGCAGTTTTACATTATGACATCATAATGGAGTTCTATACTACATTATAATGAAGTTCTACATTGTATCTTTTGTTATTACTAGATTGTGACATCATAATGGAGTTGTAAATTCAATCCCCTGCCATAAATACATTATGACATCATAATGCAGTCTTACATTATGACATCATAATGGCGTTCTATATTACATAATAATGTTTTTCTACATTGTATCTTTTGTTATTACTAGATTCTGACATCATAATGGAGTTGTAAATCCTATCCCCTACCATGAATAGATTATGACATCATAATGCAGTTTTGCATTATGACATCATAATGGCGTTCTATATTACATAATAATGTTGTTCTACGTTGTATCTTAGATTGCGACATCATAATGAAGTTGTAAATTCTATCCCCTACTATAAAAACATTATGACATCATAATGCAGTTTTACATTATGACATCATAATAGAGTTCTATATTACATTATAATTATGTTGTATCTTTTGTTATTACTAGATTGTGACATCATAATGGAGTTGTAAATTCTATCCCCTGCCATGAACAGATTATGACATCATAATGCAGTTTTACATTATGACATAATGGAGTTCTATATTACATTATAATGAAGTTCTACAAAGTATCTTCTGTTATTACTAGATTGTGACATCATAATGGAGTTGTAAATCCTATCCCCTACAATAAATACATTATGACATAAAATGAAGTTTCACATTATGACATCATAATGGAGTTCTATATTACATAAAAATGCTGTTCTACGTTGTATTTTTTGTTATTACTAGATTGTGACATCATAATGATATTGTAAATTCTATCCCCTACCATGAATAGATTATGACATCATAATGCAGTTTTACATTATGACATCATAATGGAGTTCTATATTACAAAGTAGTGTTGTTCTACGTTGCATCTTTTGTTATTACTAGATTGTGATATCATAATGGAGTTGTAAATTCTATTACTTGCTATGAATAGATTATGACATCATAATGCAGTTTTACATTATGACATCATAATAGAGTTCTATACTACATTATAATGAAGTTCTACATTACATCTTTTGTTATTACTAGATTCTGAAATCATAATGGTGTTGTAAATTCTATCCCCTACTATGAATACATTATGACGTCATAATGCAGTTTAATATTATGACATCATAATGGAGTTCTATATTACATAATAATGTTGTTCTATGTTGTATCTTTTGTTATTACTAGATTGTGACATCATAATGCAGTTGTAAATTCTATCCCCTACTATAAATACATGATGACATCATAATGCAGTTTTACATTATGACATCATAATGGAGTTCTATATTACATAATAATGTTGTTCTACGTTGTATCCTTTAATAGTACTAGATTGTGACATCATAATGGAGTTGTAAATTCTATCCCCTACCATGAATAGATTATGACATCATAATGCAGTTTTACATTACATGATGACATCATAATGGAGCTCTATATTACAATATAATGAAGTTCTACGTTGCATCTTTTGTTATTACTAATTTGTGACATCATAATGCAGTTTTAAATACTATCCCCTACCATGAATAGATTATGACATCATAATGCAGTTTTACATTACATTATGACATCCTAATATAGTTCTATACTAAATTATAATTTCACTGTGAAAGTACCCCAGAAATATTAGATTACCATTCTTCATTTGGGGCATTTGAGTACAAAAGACAGAGGCTATTTGTCTTGATCCTGATGAATCGGCTCACTTATTACATCAGGGCCGTAGAAACACGTCGATTAAATATTATTTGTCTATCATCCTTAGCCTTCTGAAATAAAATTTATACCGTTATTACCACTGTATAAATAGCAATATAACCGTACCTGTAAATCTATTAAGGGAACGGTAATTAACATCGGTATAGCGGATCACCACGATAAGGTGATATACCTATCCCCTGTCCTGTATGTTCTTTGGGTGTTTGTATGTTTATGTTCGTCTAGTTTTCTGATGTGTGCTGGGCCATTTGGTGGTGTGATTTAGTGTATTTTAAATAAAGTCCTATAAAAAAAGTTATATTTTATTAATAGAACAGATTATCTAATCTAATATTTCTGGGGTACTTTCACAGTGAAATTGTATTTCATTTAAAGGACCCCACCTGTCCCAGTGACGACTGTATACTAAATTATAATGAAGTTCTACATTGTATCTTTTGTTATTACTAGATTGTGACATCATAATGCAGTTTTACATTATGACATCATAATAGAGTTCTATATTATATAATAATGTTGTTCTACGTTGTATCTTTTGTTATTACTAGATTGTGACATCATAATGGAGTTGTAAATTCTATTACCTGCTATGAATAGATTATGACATCATAATGCAGTTTTACATTATGACATCATAATGGAGTTCTATACTACATTATAATGAAGTTCTACATAGTATCTTCTGTTATTACTAGATTGTGACATCATAATGGAGTTGTAAATCCTATCCCCTACAATAAATACATTATGATATCATAATGCAGTTTCACATTATGACATCATAATGGCGTTCTATATTACATAATAATGTTTTTCTACATTGTATCTTTTGTTATTACTAGATTCTGACATCATAATGGAGTTGTAAATCCTATCCCATACTATGAATACATTATTACGTCATAATGCAGTTTCACATTATGACATCATAATGGAGTTCTATATTACATAATAATGTTGTTCTACGTTGTATCTTTTGTTATTACTAGATTCTGACATCATAATGGAGTTGTAAATTCTATTACCTGCTATGAATAGATTATGACATCATAATGCAGTTTTACATTACGACATCAAAATAGAGTTCTATACTACATTATAATGAAGTTCTACATTGTATCTTTTGCTATTACAAGATTGTGACATCATAATGGAGTTGTAAATTCTATCCCCTACCATGAATAGATTATGACATCATAATGCAGTTTTACATTACGTTATGACATCATAACAGAGTTCTATACTAAATTATAATGAAGTTCTACATTGTATCTTTTGTTATTACTAAATTGTGACATCATAATGGAGTTGTAAATCCTATCCACTACAATGAATACATTATGACATCATAATGCAGTTTCACGTTATGACATCATAATGGAGTTCTATATTACATAAAAATGCTGTTCTACATTGTATCTTTTGTTATTACTAGATTGTGACATCATAATGGAGTTGTAAATTCTACCCCCTACTATAAATACATTATGACATCATAATGAAGTTTCACATTATGACATCATAATGAGTTCTATATTACATAAAAAGGCTGTTCTACATTGTATCTTTTGTTATTACTAGATTGTGACATCATAATGATATTGTAAATTTGATCCCCTACCATGAATAGATTATGACATCCTAATGCAGTTTTACATTACGACATCATAATAGAGTTCTATACTAAAATATAATGGATTTCTACATTGTATCTTTTGTTATTACTAGATTGTGACATCTTAATGGAGTTGTAAATGCTATCACCTACTATGAATAGATTATGATGTCATAATGCAGTTTCACATTATGACATCATAATGAAGTTCTATATTACATAATGTTTTTCTACTTTGTATCTTTTATTATTATTAGATTGTGACATAATGGAGTTGTAAATTATATTACCTGCTATAAATAAATTATGACATCATAAAGCAGTTCTACATTATGACATCATAATGGAGTTCTATACTACATTATAATGAAGTTCTACATTGTATCTTTTGTTATTACTAGATTGTGACATCATAATGGAGTTGTAAATTCAATCCCCTGCCATAAATACATTATGACATCATAATGCAGTTTTACATTATGACATCATAATGGCGTTCTATATTACATAATAATGTTTTTCTACATTGTATCTTTTGTTATTACTAGATTCTGACATCATAATGGAGTTGTAAATCCTATCCCCTACTATGAATACATTATTACGTCATAATGCAGTTTCACATTATGACATCATAATGGCGTTCTATATTACATAATAATGTTGTTCTACGTTGTATCTTTTGTTACTACTAGATTGCGACATCATAATGAAGTTGTAAATTCTATCCCCTACTATAAAAACATTATGACATCATAATGCAGTTTTACATTATGACATCATAATAGAGTTCTATATTACATTATAATTATGTTGTATCTTTTGTTATTACTAGATTGTGACATCATAATGGAGTTGTAAATTCTATCCCCTACCATGAACAGATTATGACATCATAATGCAGTTTTACATTATGACATCATAATGGAGTTCTATATTACATTATCATTAAGTTGTATGTTGTATCTTTTGTTATTACTAATTTGTGACATCATAATGGAGTTTTAAATACTATCCCCAACCATGAATAGATTATGACATCTTAATGCAGTTTTACATTACATTATGACATCCTAACATAGTTCTATACTAAATTATAATGAAGTTCTACATTGTATCTTTTGTTATTACTAGATTGTGACATCATAATGCAGTTGTAAATTCTACCCCCTACTATAAATACATTATGACATCATAATGCAGTTTTACATTATAACATCATAATGGAGTTCTATATTATATTATAATGAAGTTCTACAAAGTATCTTCTGTTATTACTAGATTGTGACATCATAATGGAGTTGTAAATTCTATCCCCTACAATAAATACATTATGACATCATAATGAAGTTTCACATTATGACATCATAATGGAGTTCTATATTACATAAAAATGCTGTTCTACGTTGTATTTTTTGTTATTACTAGATTGTGACATCATAATGATATTGTAAATTCTATCCCCTACCATGAATAGATTATGACATCATAAGCAGTTTTACATTATGACATCATAATGGAGTTCTATATTACAAAGTAGTGTTGTTCTACGTTGCATCTTTTGTTATTACTAGATTGTGATATCATAATGGAGTTGTAAATTCTATTACTTGCTATGAATAGATTATGACATCATAATGCAGTTTTACATTATGACATCATAATAGAGTTCTATACTACATTATAATGAAGTTCTACATTACATCTTTTGTTATTACTATATTCTGACATCATAATGGTGTTGTAAATTCTATCCCCTACTATGAATACATTATGACGTCATAATGCAGTTTAATATTATGACATCATAATGGAGTTCTATATTACATAATAATGTTGTTCTATGTTGTATCTTTTGTTATTACTAGATTGTGACATCATAATGCAGTTGTAAATTCTATCCCCTACTATAAATACATGATGACATCATAATGCAGTTTTACATTATGACATCATAATGGAGTTCTATATTACATAATAATGTTGTTCTACGTTGTATCCTTTAATAATACTAGATTGTGACATCATAATGGAGTTGTAAATTCTATCCCCTACCATGAATAGATTATGACATCATAATGCAGTTTTACATTACATGATGACATCATAATGGAGCTCTATATTACAATATAATGAAGTTCTAGGTTGCATCTTTTGTTATTACTAATTTGTGACATCATAATGCAGTTTTAAATACTATCCCCTACCATGAATAGATTATGACATCATAATGCAGTTTTACATTACATTATGACATCCTAATATAGTTCTATACTAAATTATAATTTCACTGTGAAAGTACCCCAGAAATATTAGATTACCATTCTTCATTTGGGGCATTTGAGTACAAAAGACAGAGGCTATTTGTCTTGATCCTGATGAATCGGCTCACTTATTACATCAGGGCCGTAGAAACACGTCGATTAAATATTATTTGTCTATCATCCTTAGCCTTCTGAAATAAAATTTATACCGTTATTACCACTGTATAAATAGCAATATAACCGTACCTGTAAATCTATTAAGGGAACGGTAATTAACATCGGTATAGCGGATCACCACGATAAGGTGATATACCTATCCCCTGTCCTGTATGTTCTTTGGGTGTTTGTATGTTTATGTTCGTCTAGTTTTCTGATGTGTGCTGGGCCATTTGGTGGTGTGATTTAGTGTATTTTAAATAAAGTCCTATAATAAAAGTTATATTTTAATAATAGAACAGATTATCTAATCTAATATTTCTGGGGTACTTTCACAGTGAAATTGTATTTCATTTAAAGGACCCCACCTGTCCCAGTGACGACTGTATACTAAATTATAATGAAGTTCTACATTGTATCTTTTGTTATTACTAGATTGTGACATCATAATGGAGTTGTAAATTCTACCCCCTACTATAAATACATTATGACATCATAATGCAGTTTTACATTATGACATCATAATAGAGTTCTATATTACATAATAATGTTGTTCTACGTTGTATCTTTTGTTATTACTAAATTGTGACATCATAATGGAGTTGTAAATTCTATTACCTGCTATGAATAGATTATGACATCATAATGCAGTTTTACATTATGACATCATAATGGAGTTCTATACTACATTATAATGAAGTTCTACAAAGTATCTTCTGTTATTACTAGATTGTGACATCATAATGGAGTTGTAAATCCTATCCCCTACAATAAATACATTATGACATCATAATGCAGTTTCACATTATGACATCATAATGCAGTTTTACATTATGACATCATAATAGAGTTCTATACTACATTATAATGAAGTTCTACATTACATCTTTTGTTATTACTATATTCTGACATCATAATGGTGTTGTAAATTCTATCCCCTACTATGAATACATTATGACGTCATAATGCAGTTTAATATTATGACATCATAATGGAGTTCTATATTACATAATAATGTTGTTCTATGTTGTATCTTTTGTTATTACTAGATTGTGACATCATAATGCAGTTGTAAATTCTATCCCCTACTATAAATACATGATGACATCATAATGCAGTTTTACATTATGACATCATAATGGAGTTCTATATTACATAATAATGTTGTTCTACGTTGTATCCTTTAATAGTACTAGATTGTGACATCATAATGGAGTTGTAAATTCTATCCCCTACCATGAATAGATTATGACATCATAATGCAGTTTTACATTACATGATGACATCATAATGGAGCTCTATATTACAATATAATGAAGTTCTACGTTGCATCTTTTGTTATTACTAATTTGTGACATCATAATGCAGTTTTAAATACTATCCCCTACCATGAATAGATTATGACATCATAATGCAGTTTTACATTACATTATGACATCCTAATATAGTTCTATACTAAATTATAATTTCACTGTGAAAGTACCCCAGAAATATTAGATTACCATTCTTCATTTGGGGCATTTGAGTACAAAAGACAGAGGCTATTTGTCTTGATCCTGATGAATCGGCTCACTTATTACATCAGGGCCGTAGAAACATGTCGATTAAATATTATTTGTCTATCATCCTTAGCCTTCTGAAATAAAATTTATACCGTTATTACCACGGTATAAATAGCAATATAACCGTACCTGTAAATCTATTAAGGGAACGGTAATTAACATCGGTATAGCGGATCACCACGATAAGGTGATATACCTATCCCCTGTCCTGTATGTTCTTTGGGTGTTTGTATGTTTATGTTCGTCTAGTTTTCTGATGTGTGCTGGGCCATTTGGTGGTGTGATTTAGTGTATTTTAAATAAAGTCCTATAATAAAAGTTATATTTTAATAATAGAACAGATTATCTAATCTAATATTTCTGGGGTACTTTCACAGTGAAATTGTATTTCATTTAAAGGACCCCACCTGTCCCAGTGACGACTGTATACTAAATTATAATGAAGTTCTACATTGTATCTTTTGTTATTACTAGATTGTGACATCATAATGGAGTTGTAAATTCTACCCCCTACTATAAATACATTATGACATCATAATGCAGTTTTACATTATGACATCATAATAGAGTTCTATATTACATAATAATGTTGTTCTACGTTGTATCTTTTGTTATTACTAAATTGTGACATCATAATGGAGTTGTAAATTCTATTACCTGCTATGAATAGATTATGACATCATAATGCAGTTTTACATTATGACATCATAATGGAGTTCTATACTACATTATAATGAAGTTCTACAAAGTATCTTCTGTTATTACTAGATTGTGACATCATAATGGAGTTGTAAATCCTATCCCCTACAATAAATACATTATGACATCATAATGCAGTTTCACATTATGACATCATAATGCAGTTTTTCATTATGACATCATAATAGAGTTCTATACTACATTATAATGAAGTTCTACATTACATCTTTTGTTATTACTATATTCTAATGGTGTTGTAAATTCTATCCCCTACTATGAATACATTATGACGTCATAATGCAGTTTAATATTATGACATCATAATGGAGTTCTATATTACATAATAATGTTGTTCTATGTTGTATCTTTTGTTATTACTAGATTGTGACATCATAATGCAGTTGTAAATTCTATCCCCTACTATAAATACATGATGACATCATAATGCAGTTTTACATTATGACATCATAATGGAGTTCTATATTACATAATAATGTTGTTCTACGTTGTATCCTTTAATAGTACTAGATTGTGACATCATAATGGAGTTGTAAATTCTATCCCCTACCATGAATAGATTATGACATCATAATGCAGTTTTACATTACATGATGACATCATAATGGAGCTCTATATTACAATATAATGAAGTTCTACGTTGCATCTTTTGTTATTACTAATTTGTGACATCATAATGCAGTTTTAAATACTATCCCCTACCATGAATAGATTATGACATCATAATGCAGTTTTACATTACATTATGACATCCTAATATAGTTCTATACTAAATTATAATTTCACTGTGAAAGTACCCCAGAAATATTAGATTACCATTCTTCATTTGGGGCATTTGAGTACAAAAGACAGAGGCTATTTGTCTTGATCCTGATGAATCGGCTCACTTATTACATCAGGGCCGTAGAAACACGTCGATTAAATATTATTTGTCTATCATCCTTAGCCTTCTGAAATAAAATTTATACCGTTATTACCACTGTATAAATAGCAATATAACCGTACCTGTAAATCTATTAAGGGAACGGTAATTAACATCGGTATAGCGGATCACCACGATAAGGTGATATACCTATCCCCTGTCCTGTACGTTCTTTGGGTGTTTGTATGTTTATGTTCGTCTAGTTTTCTGATGTGTGCTGGGCCATTTGGTGGTGTGATTTAGTGTATTTTAAATAAAGTCCTATAATAAAAGTTATATTTTAATAATAGAACAGATTATCTAATCTAATATTTCTGGGGTACTTTCACAGTGAAATTGTATTTCATTTAAAGGACCCCACCTGTCCCAGTGACGACTGTATACTAAATTATAATGAAGTTCTACATTGTATCTTTTGTTATTACTAGATTGTGACATCATAATGGAGTTGTAAATTCTACCCCCTACTATAAATACATTATGACATCATAATGCAGTTTTACATTATGACATCATAATAGAGTTCTATATTACATAATAATGTTGTTCTACGTTGTATCTTTTGTTATTACTAGATTGTGACATCATAATGGAGTTGTAAATTCTATTACCTGCTATGAATAGATTATGACATCATAATGCAGTTTTACATTATGACATCATAATGGAGTTCTATACTACATTATAATGAAGTTCTACAAAGTATCTTCTGTTATTACTAGATTGTGACATCATAATGGAGTTGTAAATCCTATCCCCTACAATAAATACATTATGACATCATAATGCAGTTTCACATTATGACATCATAATGCAGTTTTACATTATGACATCATAATAGAGTTCTATACTACATTATAATGAAGTTCTACATTACATCTTTTGTTATTACTATATTCTGACATCATAATGGTGTTGTAAATTCTATCCCCTACTATGAATACATTATGACGTCATAATGCAGTTTAATATTATGACATCATAATGGAGTTCTATATTACATAATAATGTTGTTCTATGTTGTATCTTTTGTTATTACTAGATTGTGACATCATAATGCAGTTGTAAATTCTATCCCCTACTATAAATACATGATGACATCATAATGCAGTTTTACATTATGACATCATAATGGAGTTCTATATTACATAATAATGTTGTTCTACGTTGTATCCTTTAATAGTACTAGATTGTGACATCATAATGGAGTTGTAAATTCTATCCCCTACCATGAATAGATTATGACATCATAATGCAGTTTTACATTACATGATGACATCATAATGGAGCTCTATATTACAATATAATGAAGTTCTAGGTTGCATCTTTTGTTATTACTAATTTGTGACATCATAATGCAGTTTTAAATACTATCCTCTACCATGAATAGATTATGACATCATAATGCAGTTTTACATTACATTATGACATCCTAATATAGTTCTATACTAAATTATAATTTCACTGTGAAAGTACCCCAGAAATATTAGATTACCATTCTTCATTTGGGGCATTTGAGTACAAAAGACAGAGGCTATTTGTCTTGATCCTGATGAATCGGCTCACTTATTACATCAGGGCCGTAGAAACACGTCGATTAAATATTATTTGTCTATCATCCTTAGCCTTCTGAAATAAAATTTATACCGTTATTACCACTGTATAAATAGCAATATAACCGTACCTGTAAATCTATTAAGGGAACGGTAATTAACATCGGTATAGCGGATCACCACGATAAGGTGATATACCTATCCCCTGTCCTGTATGTTCTTTGGGTGTTTGTATGTTTATGTTCGTCTAGTTTTCTGATGTGTGCTGGGCCATTTGGTGGTGTGATTTAGTGTATTTTAAATAAAGTCCTATAATAAAAGTTATATTTTAATAATAGAACAGATTATCTAATCTAATATTTCTGGGGTACTTTCACAGTGAAATTGTATTTCATTTAAAGGACCCCACCTGTCCCAGTGACGACTGTATACTAAATTATAATGAAGTTCTACATTGTATCTTTTGTTATTACTAGATTGTGACATCATAATGGAGTTGTAAATTCTACCCCCTACTATAAATACATTATGACATCATAATGCAGTTTTACATTACATTATGACATCCTAATATAGTTCTATACTAAATTATAATTTCACTGTGAAAGTACCCCAGAAATATTAGATTACCATTCTTCATTTGGGGCATTTGAGTACAAAAGACAGAGGCTATTTGTCTTGATCCTGATGAATCGGCTCACTTATTACATCAGGGCCGTAGAAACACGTCGATTAAATATTATTTGTCTATCATCCTTAGCCTTCTGAAATAAAATTTATACCGTTATTACCACTGTATAAATAGCAATATAACCGTACCTGTAAATCTATTAAGGGAACGGTAATTAACATCGGTATAGCGGATCACCACGATAAGGTGATATACCTATCCCCTGTCCTGTATGTTCTTTGGGTGTTTGTATGTTTATGTTCGTCTAGTTTTCTGATGTGTGCTGGGCCATTTGGTGGTGTGATTTAGTGTATTTTAAATAAAGTCCTATAATAAAAGTTATATTTTAATAATAGAACAGATTATCTAATTAATATTTCTGGGGTACTTTCACAGTGAAATTGTATTTCATTTAAAGGACCCCACCTGTCCCAGTGACGACTGTATACTAAATTATAATGAAGTTCTACATTGTATCTTTTGTTATTACTAGATTGTGACATCATAATGGAGTTGTAAATTCTACCCCCTACTATAAATACATTATGACATCATAATGCAGTTTTACATTATGACATCATAATAGAGTTCTATATTACATAATAATGTTGTTCTACGTTGTATCTTTTGTTATTACTAGATTGTGACATCATAATGGAGTTGTAAATTCTATTACCTGCTATGAATAGATTATGACATCATAATGCAGTTTTACATTATGACATCATAATGGAGTTCTATACTACATTATAATGAAGTTCTACAAAGTATCTTCTGTTATTACTAGATTGTGACATCATAATGGAGTTGTAAATCCTATCCCCTACAATAAATACATTATGACATCATAATGCAGTTTCACATTATGACATCATAATGCAGTTTTACATTATGACATCATAATAGAGTTCTATACTACATTATAATGAAGTTCTACATTACATCTTTTGTTATTACTATATTCTGACATCATAATGGTGTTGTAAATTCTATCCCCTACTATGAATACATTATGACGTCATAATGCAGTTTAATATTATGACATCATAATGGAGTTCTATATTACATAATAATGTTGTTCTATGTTGTATCTTTTGTTATTACTAGATTGTGACATCATAATGCAGTTGTAAATTCTATCCCCTACTATAAATACATGATGACATCATAATGCAGTTTTACATTATGACATCATAATGGAGTTCTATATTACATAATAATGTTGTTCTACGTTGTATCCTTTAATAGTACTAGATTGTGACATCATAATGGAGTTGTAAATTCTATCCCCTACCATGAATAGATTATGACATCATAATGCAGTTTTACATTACATGATGACATCATAATGAAGCTCTATATTACAATATAATGAAGTTCTACGTTGCATCTTTTGTTATTACTAATTTGTGACATCATAATGCAGTTTTAAATACTATCCCCTACCATGAATAGATTATGACATCATAATGCAGTTTTACATTACATTATGACATCCTAATATAGTTCTATACTAAATTATAATTTCACTGTGAAAGTACCCCAGAAATATTAGATTACCATTCTTCATTTGGGGCATTTGAGTACAAAAGACAGAGGCCATTTGTCTTGATCCTGATGAATCGGCTCACTTATTACATCAGGGCCGTAGAAACACGTCGATTAAATATTATTTGTCTATCATCCTTAGCCTTCTGAAATAAAATTTATACCGTTATTACCACTGTATAAATAGCAATATAACCGTACCTGTAAATCTATTAAGGGAACGGTAATTAACATCGGTATAGCGGATCACCACGATAAGGTGATATACCTATCCCCTGTCCTGTATGTTCTTTGGGTGTTTGTATGTTTATGTTCGTCTAGTTTTCTGATGTGTGCTGGGCCATTTGGTGGTGTGATTTAGTGTATTTTAAATAAAGTCCTATAATAAAAGTTATATTTTAATAATAGAACAGATTATCTAATCTAATATTTCTGGGGTACTTTCACAGTGAAATTGTATTTCATTTAAAGGACCCCACCTGTCCCAGTGACGACTGTATACTAAATTATAATGAAGTTCTACATTGTATCTTTTGTTATTACTAGATTGTGACATCATAATGGAGTTGTAAATTCTACCCCCTACTATAAATACATTATGACATCATAATGCAGTTTTACATTATGACATCATAATAGAGTTCTATATTACATAATAATGTTGTTCTACGTTGTATCTTTTGTTATTACTAGATTGTGACATCATAATGGAGTTGTAAATTCTATTACCTGCTATGAATAGATTATGACATCATAATGCAGTTTTACATTATGACATCATAATGGAGTTCTATACTACATTATAATGAAGTTCTACATTGTATCTTTTGTTATTACTAGATTAAGAGATCATAATGGAGTTGTAAATTCTATCCCCTACCATGAATAGATTATGACATCATAATGCAGTTTTGCATTATGACATCATAATGGAATTCTATATTACATAATAATGTTGTTCTACATTGTATCTTTTGTTATCACTAGATTGTGACATCATAATGGAGTTGTAAATTCTATTACCTGCTATGAATAGATTATGACATTATAATGCAGTTTTACATTATGACTAGAGATGAGCGAGCGTACTCGGAAAAGCACTACTCGCTCGAGTAATTTGCTTTATTCGAGTATCGCTGTGCTCGTCCCTGAAGATTCGGGTGCCGCTGCGGCTGACAGGTGAGTCGCAGCGGGGGGCAGGGGAGAGCGGGTGGGAGAGAGGGAGAAAAAAGATCTTACCTCCGTTCCTCCCCGCTCTCCCCTGCAGCTCCCCGCTCCGTGCCGGCACCCGAATCTTCAGGGACGAGCACAGCGATACTCGGATAAAGCAAATTACTCGAGCGAGTAGTGCTTTTCCGAGTACGCTCGCTCATTTCTAATTATGACATTATAAAGCAGTTCTAGACTACATTATAATGAAGTTCTACATTCTATCTTTTGTTATTACTAGATTAAGAGATCATAATGGAGTTGTAAATTCTATCCCCTACCATAAATAGATTATGACATCATAATGCAGTTTTACATTACATCATGACATCATAATGGAGTTCTATACTACATTATAAAGAAGTTCTACATTGTATCGTTTGTTATTACTAAATTGTCACATCATAATGGAGTTGTAAATTCTATCACCTGCTATGAATAGATTATGACATCATAATGCAGTTTTACATTATGACATCATAATGGAGTTCTATTTTACATTATAAATAAGTTGTATGTTGTATCTTGTTATTAATACATTGTGACATCATAATGGAGTTGTAAATTCTATCCCCTACGATTAATAGATTATGACATCATAATGCAGTTTTACATTACATTATGACATGTTAATGGAGTTCTATACTACATTATAATGAAGTTCTACATTGCATCTCTTGTTATTACTAGATTGTGACATCATAATGGTGTTGCAAATTCTATCCCCTACTATAAATACATTATGACATCATAATGCAGTTTTACATTATGACATCATAATGGAGTTCTATATTACATAATAATGTTGTTCTACATTGTATCCTTTGTTACTACTAGATTGTGACATCATAATAGAGTTGTAAATTCTATCCCTTACCATGAATAGATTATGACATCATAATGCAGTTTTACATTACATTATGACATCATAATGGAGTTCTATATCTATATATATAAAATTGAATGTATGTCTGTCTGCGTGTGTGCGTGTCTGCGTGCGTGTCTGTTTGTCCTTTATGCGCTACTACACCATTCATCCGATCGCCATGAAACTTTGGGAAGTTGTTAAGTACACTCCTGGGAAGATTATAGGCATAGTACAAATATCCTACGATAAATGGCGCGCGAGCGTCGTCGAAAGTTACGCCCCCCCACGTAGATCGAATAAGTAAGCCACCTGCTATTGTGATGTCATCACTGATGTCATCAACATCGGACGCCCTTGAACATGCCCCAACATGTTCTATAAAGCTGCATTGTGATGTCATTAAGGCTGTATTATGACACGTACAGCTTGGAACCACTAGAGCACGCCAGCCAATTACCATTGGAGTTGGAAGTGGGTAAACAAGTACTAGGATATCTTCCTAAGAAGCCACAGCAGCCGGATAAATTGTATGTTCCACCCAACGGCTATTTTATTCAGCCCGCAAGGGGGAAGCAGCGGCCTACAAAATCTCATTCAGGTAGGTAGGTTCAGTTCTTGGAGGTTGGGGAATGCTTATGGGCAAGGCCTTATGTCTCATCCCAACTTAATTCTCTCACTTCCCAATGTCATAGAAACTTAAAATTTGGCACGAGCATTGATTATGTCATAAATAGGAAAAGTTAATGGGTCCCAACTCGATTATTCAATTCAAAGCGCCAAAGAATTAGCGTTCAAATTTTACGTACGGAATCTAATTCTCTCATTTCCTGATGTCATAGATAGATAGATAGATAGACTGTATGCAATAACCCTGATAGATAGATAGATAGATAGATAGATAGATAGATAGACTGTATGCAATGACACGTACAGCTTGAAACCATAAATACTAGAGCACGCCAGCCATTTACAGTCAGTCTCCATTGGAGTTGGAAGTGGGCAAACATGTACTAGGCTATCTTCCCAAGAAGCCACAGCAGCCGGATAAATTGGATGTTCCACACAACGGCTATTTTATTCAGCCTGCAAGGGGGAAGCAGCGGCCTACAAAACCTCAGTGGTCGCTGCTGCCATCATCTAGATATATAAAAACGAATGTATGTATGTATGTCTGTCTTCGCAGCAACGCGCGACGGGTACGCTAGTCTATATATATAAAATTGAATGTATGACTGTCTGCGTGCGTGCGTGTCTGCGTGTCTGTTTGTCCTTTATGCGCTACTACACCATTCATCCGATCGCCATGAAACTTTGGGAAGTTGTTAAGTACACTCCTGGGAAGATTATAGGCATAGTACAAATATCGTACGACAAATGGCGCGCGCGCGAGCGTCGTCGAAAGTTACACCCCCCCCCCACGTAGATCGAATAAGTAAGCCACCTGCTATTGTGATGTCATCACTGATGTCATCAACATCGGACGCCCTTGAACATGCCCCAACATGTTCTATAAAGCTGCATTGTGATGTCATTAAGGCTCTATTATGACACGTACAGCTTGGAACCACTAGAGCACGCCAGCCAATTACCATTGGAGTTGGAAGTGGGTAAACAAGTACTAGGCTATCTTCCCAAGAAGCCACAGCAGCCGGATAAATTGTATGTTCCACCCAACGGCTATTTTATTCAGCCCGCAAGGGGGAAGCAGCGGCCTACAAAATCTCATTCAGGTAGGTAGGTTCAGTTCTTGGAGGTTGGGGAATGCTTATGGGCAAGGCCTTATGTCTCATCCCAACTTAATTCTCTCACTTCCCAATGTCATAGAAACTTGAAATTTGCCACGAGCATTGATTATGTCATAAATAGGAAAAGTTAATGGGTCCCAACTCGATTATTCAATTCAAAGCGCCAAAGAATTAGCGTTCAAATTTTACGTACGGAATCTAATTCTCTCATTTCCTGATGTCATAGATAGATAGATAGATAGATAGATAGATAGATAGATAGATAGATAGATAGATAGATAGATAGACTGTATGCAATAACCCTGATAGATAGATATGGAGATAGATAGATAGATAGATAGATAGATAGATAGATAGATAGATAGATAGATAGATAGATAGATAGACTGTATGCAATGACACGTACAGCTTGAAACCATAAATACTAGAGCACGCCAGCCATTTACAGTCAGTCTCCATTGGAGTTGGAAGTGGGCAAACATGTACTAGGCTATCTTCCCAAGAAGCCACAGCAGCCGGATAAATTGGATGTTCCACACAACGGCTATTTTATTCAGCCTGCAAGGGGGAAGCAGCGGCCTACAAAACCTCAGTGGTCGCTGCTGCCGTCATCTAGATATATAAAAACGAATGTATGTATGTATGTCTGTCTTCGCAGCAACGCGCGACGGGTACGCTAGTTACATTATAATGAAGATCTACATTGTATCTTTTGTTATTACTAATTTGTGACATCATAATGGAGTTTTAAATACTATCCCCTACCATAAATAGATTATGACATCATCATGCATTTTTACATTATGACATCATAATGGAGTTCTATACTACATTATAATGAAGTTCTACATTGTATCTTTTGTTATTACTAGATTGTGACATCATAATGGAGTTGTAAACTCTATTACCTGCTATGAATAGATTATGACATCATCATGCAGTTTCAAATTATGACATCATACTGGAGTTCTATATTACATAATAATGTTGTTCTACGTTATATCTTTTGTTATTACTAGATTGTGACATCATAATGGAGTTGTAAATTCTATCCCCTACCATGAATAGATTATGACATCATAATGCAGTTTTATATTACATTATGACATCATAATGGAGTTGTAAACTCTATCCCCTACTATAAATACATTATGACATCATAATGCAGTTTTACATTGTGACATCATAATGGACTTTTATCTATATATATAAAATTGAATGTATGTCTGTCTGCGTGCGTGCGTGTCTGCGTGTCTGTTTGTCCTTTATGCGCTACTACACCATTCATCCGATCGCCATGAAACTTTGGGAAGTTGTTAAGTACACTCCTAGGAAGATTATAGGCATAGTACAAATATCCTACGATAAATGGCGCGCGCGAGCGAGCGTCGTCGAAAGTTACACCCTCCCCCACGTAGATCGAATAAGTAAGCCACCTGCTATTGTGATGTCATCACTGATGTCATCAACATTGGACGCCCTTGAACATGCCCCAACATGTTCCATAAAGCTGCATTGTGATGTCATTAAGGCTCTATTATGACACGTACAGCTTGGAACCACTAGAGCACGCCAGCCAATTACCATTGGAGTTGGAAGTGGGTAAACAAGTACTAGGCTATCTTCCCAAGAAGCCACAGCAGCCGGATAAATTGTATGTTCCACCCAACGGCTATTTTATTCAGCCCGCAAGGGGGAAGCAGCGGCCTACAAAATCTCATTCAGGTAGGTAGGTTCAGTTCTTGGAGGTTGGGGAATGCTTATGGGCAAGGCCTTATGTCTCATCCCAACTTAATTCTCTCACTTCCCAATGTCATAGAAACTTGAAATTTGCCACGAGCATTGATTATGTCATAAATAGGAAAAGTTAATGGGTCCCAACTCGATTATTCAATTCAAAGCGCCAAAGAATTAGCGTTCAAATTTTACGTACGGAATCTAATTCTCTCATTTCCTGATGTCATAGATAGATAGATAGATAGATAGATAGATAGACTGTATGCAATAACCCTGATAGATAGATATGGAGATAGATAGATAGATAGATAGATAGATAGATAGATAGATAGATAGATAGATAGATAGACTGTATGCAATGACACGTACAGCTTGAAACCATAAATACTAGAGCACGCCAGCCATTTACAGTCAGTCTCCATTGGAGTTGGAAGTGGGCAAACATGTACTAGGCTATCTTCCCAAGAAGCCACAGCAGCCGGATAAATTGGATGTTCCACACAACGGCTATTTTATTCAGCCTGCAAGGGGGAAGCAGCGGCCTACAAAACCTCAGTGGTCGCAATAGCAGGTGGCTTACTTATTCGATCTACGTGGGGGGGGGGGGGTGTAACTTTCGACGACGCTCGCGCGCGCGCCATTTATCGTAGGATATTTGTACTATGCCTATAATCTTCCCAGGAGTGTACTTAACAACTTCCCAAAGTTTCATGGCGATCGGATGAATGGTGTAGTAGCGCATAAAGGACAAACAGACACGCAGACACGCAGACACGCACGCACGCAGACAGACATACATTCAATTTTATATATATAGATAATAATGTTGCTCTACGTTGTATCTTTTCTTACTACTAATTTCTGACATCATAATGAAGTTTTAAATACTATCCCCTACCATGAATAGATTATGACATCATAATGCAGTTTTACATTATGACATCATAATGGAGTTCTATAGTACAATATAATTAAGTTCTACATTGTATCTTTTGTTATTACTAGATTGTGACATCATAATGGAGTTGTAAATCCTATCACCTACTATGAATAGATTATGACGTCATAATGCAGTTTCACATTATGACATCATAATGGAGTTCTATACTACATTATAATGAAGTTCTACACTGTATCTTTTGTTATTACTAGATTAAGACATCATCATGGAGTTGTAAATTCTATCCCGTACCATGAATAGATTATGACATCATAATGCAGTTTTACTTTATGACATCACAATGGAGTTCTATATTACATAATAATGTTGTTCTGCATTGTATCTTTTGTTATTACTAGATTGTGACATCTTAATGGAGTTGTAAATCCTATCCCCTACTATGAATAGATTATGACGTCATAATGCAGTTTTTACATTATGACATCATAATGGAGTTCTATATTATATAATGATGTTGTTCTACGTTGTATGTTTTGTTATTACTAGATTGTGACATCATAATGGAGTTGTAAACTCTATCCCCTATGAATACATTATGACATCATAATGCAGTTTTAAATTATGACATCATAATGGAGTTGTAAATTCTATCCCCTACCATAAGTACATTATGACATCATAATGCTGTTTTGCATTATGACATCATAATGGAGTTCTATATTACATAATAATGTTGTTCTACATTGTATCTTTTGTTATTACTAAATTGTGACATCATAACGGAGTTGTAAATTCTATTACCTGCTATGAATAGATTATGACATCATAATGCAGTTTTACATTAGGACATCATAATGCAGTTCTATACTACATTATAATGAAGTTCAACATTCTATCTTTTGTAATTACTAGATTGTGACATCATAATGGAGTTGTAAATCCTATCCCCTACTATGAATAGATTATGACATCATAATGCAGTTTCACATTATGACATCATAATGGAGTTCTATATTACATAATGATGTTGTTCTATGTTGTATGTTTTGTTATTACTAGATTGTGACATCATAATGGAGTTGTAAATTCTATCCACTATGAATACATTATGACATCATAATGCAGTTTTGCATTATGACATCATAATGGAATTCTATATTACATAATAATGTTGTTCTACATTGTATCTTTTGTTATTACTAGATTGTGACATCATAATGGAGTTGCAAATTCTATTACCTGCTATAAATAGATTATGACATTATAATGCAGTTTTACATTATGACATTATAATGCAGTTCTATACTACATTATAATGAAGTTCTACATTCTATCTTTTGTTATTACTAGATTGTGACATCATAATGGAGTTGTAAATTCTATCCCCTACCATAAATACATCATGACATCATAATGCAGTTTTACATTATGACATCATAATGGAGTTCTATATTACATAATGTTTTTCTAGGTTGTATCTTTTAATATTACTAGATTGTGACATCATAATGGAGTTGTAAAGTCTACCCCCTACCATGAATAAATTATGACATCATAATGCAGTTTTACATTACATTATGACATCACAATGGAGTTCTATCTTACATAATAATGTTCTACATTGTATCTTTTGTTATTTCTAGATTGTGACATCATAATGGAGTTGCAAATCCTATCACTTACTATGAATAGATTATGACGTCATAATGCAGTTTCACATTATGACATCATAATGGAGTTCTATATTACATAATGATGTTGTTCTATGTTGTATGTTTTGTTATTACTAGATTGTGACATCATAATGGAGTTGTAAATTCTATCCCCTATGAATACATTATGACATCATAATGCAGTTTTGCATTATGACATCATAATGGAATTCTATATTACATAATAATGTTCTATATTGTATCTTTTGTTATTACTAGATTGTGACATCATAATGGAGTTGTAAATTCTATTACCTGCTATGAATAGATTATGACATTATAATGCAGTTTTACATTATGACATTATAATGCAGTTCTATACTACATTATAATGAAGTTCTACATTCTATCTTTTGTTATTACTAGATTGTGACATCATAATGGAGTTGTAAACTCTATTACCTGCTATGAATAGATTATGACATCATAATGCAGTTTTACATTATGACATCATAATGGAGTTCTATATTACATAATAATGTTGTTCTACGTTGTATCTTTTGTTACTACTAATTAGTGACATCATAATGGAGTTTTAAATACTATCTCCTACCATGAATAGATTATGACATCATAAAGCAGTTTTACATAACATTATGACAACATAATGTAGTTCTATACTAAATTATAATGAAGTTCTACATTGTATCTTTTGTTATTACTAGATTGTGAGATCATGATGGAGTTGTAAATTCTACTCCCTACTACAAATACATTATGACATCATAATGCAGTTTTACATTATGACATCATAATGGAGTTCTATATTACATAATAATGTTCTACGTTGTATCTTTTGTTACTACTAGATTGTGACATGATAATGGAGTTGTAAATTCTATCCCCTACCATGAATAGATTATGACATCATAATGCAGTTTTACATCACATTATGACATCATAATGGAGTTCTATATTACATTATAATGAAGATCTACGTTGTATCTTTCATTACTAATTTGTGACATCATAATGGAGTTTTAAATACTATCCCCTACCATGAATAGATTATGATATCATAATGGAGTTCTATATTACATAATAATGTTTTTCTACGTTGCATCTTTTGTTATTACTAGATTGTGACATCATAATGGAGTTGTAAATTCTATTACCTGCTATGAATAGATTATGACATCATCATGCAGTTTTACATTATGACATCATAATGGAGTTCTATACTACATTATAATGAAGTTCTACATTGTATCTTTTGTTATTACTAGATTGTGACATCATAATGGAGTTTAAAGTTCTACCCCCTACTATGAGTAGATTATGACATCATAATGGAGTTCTATATAGCATTATAATGAAGTTCTACATTGTATCTTTTGTTATTACTAGATTGTGACATCATAATGGAGTTGTAAATTCTATCCCCTACTATGAATACATTATGACATCATAATGGAGTTCTATATTACAGAATTATGTTGTTCTACATTGTATCTTTTGTTATTACTAGATTGTGACATCATAATGGAGTTGTAAATCCTATCCCCTACTATGAATAGATTAAGACGGCATAATGCAGTTTCACATTATGACATAATGGAGCTGTATATTACATTATAATTACGTTGTACGTTGTATCTTTTGCTATTACTAGATTGTGACATAATAATGGAGTTGTAAATTCTATCCCCTACAATTATTAGATTCTGACATCATAATGCAGTTTTACATTACATTATGACATCATAATGGAGTTCTATACTACATTATAATGACGTTCTACATTGCATCTTTTGTTATTACTAGATTGTGACATCATAATGGAGTTGTAAATTCTATCACCTGCTCTTAATAGATTATGACATCATAATGCAGTTTTAGATTATGACATCATAATGGAGTTCTATATTACATAATAATGTTGTTCTGCGTTGTATCTTTTGTTGTTACTAGATTGTGACATCATAATGGAGTTGTAAATTCTATTACCTGCTATGAATAGATTATGACATCATAATGCAGTTTTACATTAGGACATCATAATGCAGTTCTATACTACATTATAATGAAGTTCTACATTCTATCTTTTGTAATTACTAGATTGTGACATCATAATGGAGTTGTAAATCCTATCCCCTACTATGAATAGATTATGACGTCATAATGCAGTTTCACATTATGACATCATAATGGAGTTTTATATTACACTAGCGTACCCGTCGCGCGTTGCTGCAAAGACAGACATACATACATACATACATTCGTTTTTATATATCTAGATAACAACCAATCACAGCGTAGCTTTCAAGTTACCTCAGCGGTATAATATATAACAACCAATCACAGCACAGCAGCTTTCATGTTACCTCTGCAGTATAAGAAATAGCAACCAATCACAGTGCAGCTTTTATTTTACCTCAGGGGTATAGGAAATAACAACCAATCACAGCACAGCTTTTATGTTACCTCAGCAGTATAAGAAATAGCAACCAAGCAAGAATTTTAGCGCAGCTATCCAATCCAGTTATTTACACTTTGCTTGTCTGCCTGTGTGCCGTGGAATATTCTAGGGGTTTTGCCCAGCTCGCAACATTGTATCCAATAAGCGAGTTCTCCCCTAAACATTGTTCTCCATGAAAGAACTGAGCGTACCTTTTTTAAAAATGACGGCAGCAGCGACCAATAAGCTTTGTAGGCCGCTGCTTCCCCCTTGCAGGCTGAATAAAATAGCCGTTGTGTGGAACATCCAATTTATCTGGCTGCTGTGGCTTCTTGGGAAGATAGCCTAGTACATGTTTGCCCACTTCCAACTCCAATGGAGACTGACTGTAAATGGCTGGCGTGCTCTAGTATTTATGGTTCCAAGCTGTACGTGTCATTGCATACAGTCTATCTATCTATCTATCTATCTATCTATCAGGGTTATTGCATACAGTCTATCTATCTATCTATCTATCTATCTATCTATCTATGACATCAGAAAATGAGAGAATTAGATTCCGTACGTAAAATTTGAACGCTAATTCTTTGGCGCTTTGAATTGAATAATCAAGTTGGGACCGATTAGCTTTTCCCATTTATGACATAATCAATGCTCATGCCAAATTTCAAGTTTCTATGAAATTGGGAAGTGAGAGAATTAAATTCCGTACATAAAATTTGGACGCTAATTCTTTTGCGCTTAGAATTGAATAATCGAGTTGGGATGAGACATAAGGCCTTGCCCATAAGCATTCCCCAACCTCCAAGAACTGAACCTACCTACCTGAATGAGATTTTGTAGGCCGCTGCTTCCCCCTTGCGGGCTGAATAAAATAGCCGTTGGGTGGAACATACAATTTATCCGGCTGCTGTGGCTTCTTAGGAAGATATCCTAGTACTTGTTTACCCACTTCCAACTCCAATGGAGACTGACTGTAAATGGCTGGCGTGCTGTACGTGTCATAATAGAGCCTTAATGACATCACAATGCAGCTTTATAGAACATGTTGGGGCATGTTCAAGGGCGTCCGATGTTGATGACATCACAATGGCAGTGATGACATCACAATAGCAGGTGGCTTACTTATTCGATCTACGTGGCGGGTCGTAACTTTCGACGCCGCTCGCGCGCGCGCCATTTATCGCAGGATAGTTGTACTATGCCTATAATCTTCCCAGGAGTGTACTCAACAACTTCCCAAAGTTTCATGGCGATCGGATGAATGGTGTAGTAGCGCATAAAGGACAAACAGACAGACACGCAGACAGACAGACAGACACGCACGCAGACAGACATACATTCAATTTTAGATATATAGATAATGATGTTGTTCTACGTTGTATGTTTTGTTATTACTAGATTGTGACATCATAATGGAGTTGTAAATTCTATCACCTGCTCTTAATAGATTATGACATCATAATGCAGTTTTAGATTATGACATCATAATGGAGTTCTATATTACATAATAATGTTGTTCTGCGTTGTATCTTTTGTTGTTACTAGATTGTGACATCATAATGGAGTTGTAAATTCTATTACCTGCTATGAATAGATTATGACATCATCATGCAGTTTTACATTATGACATCATAATGGAGTTCTATACTACATTATAATGAAGTTCTACATTGTATGTTTTGTTATTACTAGATTGTGACATCATAATGGAGTTGTAAATTCTATCACCTGCTATTAATAGATTATGACATCATAATGCAGTTTTAGATTATGACATCATAATGCAGTTCTATATTACATAAAAAGGTTGTTCTACGTTGTATCTTTTGTTATTACTAGATTGTAACATCATAATGGAGTTGTAAATTCTATACCCTACCATTAATAGATTATGACATTATAATGCAGTTTTGCATTATGACATCATAATGGAATTCTATATTACATAATAATGTTGTTCTACATTGTATCTTTTGTTATTACTAGAGTGTGACATCATAATGGAGTTGTAAATTCTATACCCTACCATTAATAGATTATGACATTATAATGCAGTTTTGCATTATGACATCATAATGGAATTCTATATTACATAATAATGTTGTTCTACATTGTATCTTTTGTTATTACTAGAGTGTGACATCATAATGGAGTTGTAAATTCTATTACCTGCTATGAATAGATTATGACATTATAATGCAGTTTTACATTATGACATTATAATGCATTTCTATACTACATTATAATGAAGTTCTACATTCTATCTTTTGCTATTACTGGATTGTGACATCATAATGGAGTTGTAAATTCTATCCCCTACCATAAATACATCATGACATCATAATGCAGTTTTACATTATGACATCATAATGGAGTTCTATATTACATAATGTTTTTCTACGTTGTATCTTTTAATATTACTAGATTGTGACATCATAATGGAGTTGTAAAGTCTACCCCTACCATGAATAGATTATGACATCATAATGCAGTTTTGCATTACATTATGACATCACAATGGAGTTCTATCTTACATAATAATGTTCTACATTGTATCTTTTGTTATTTCTAGATTGTGACATCATAATGGAGTTGTAAATTTTAAGTTGCAAATCCTATCACTTACTATGAATAGATTATGACGTCATAATGCAGTTTCACATTATGACATCATAATGGAGTTCTATATTACATAATGATGTTGTTCTACGTTGTATGTTTTGTTATTACTAGATTGTGACATCATAATGGAGTTGTAAATTCTATCCACTATGAATACATTATGACATCATAATGCAGTTTTGCATTATGACATCATAATGGAATTCTATATTACATAATAATGTTGTTCTACATTGTATCTTTTGTTATTACTAGATTGTGACATCATAATGGAGTTGCAAATTCTATTACCTGCTATAAATAGATTATGACATTATAATGCAGTTTTACATTATGACATTATAATGCAGTTCTATACTACATTATAATGAAGTTCTGCATTCTATCTTTTGTTATTACTGGATTGTGACATCATAATGGAGTTGTAAAGTCTACCCCCTACCATGAATAAATTATGACATCATAATGCAGTTTTACATTACATTATGACATCACAATGGAGTTCTATCTTACATAATAATGTTCTACATTGTATCTTTTGTTATTTCTAGATTGTGACATCATAATGGAGTTGCAAATCCTATCACTTACTATGAATAGATTATGACGTCATAATGCAGTTTCACATTATGACATCATAATGGAGTTCTATATTACATAATGATGTTGTTCTACGTTGTATGTTTTGTTATTACTAGATTGTGACATCATAATGGAGTTGTAAATTCTATCCCCTATGAATACATTATGACATCATAATGCAGTTTTGCATTATGACATCATAATGGAATTCTATATTACATAATAATGTTCTATATTGTATCTTTTGTTATTACTAGATTGTGACATCATAATGGAGTTGTAAATTCTATTACCTGCTATGAATAGATTATGACATTATAATGCAGTTTTACATTATGACATTATAATGCAGTTCTATACTACATTATAATGAAGTTCTACATTCTATCTTTTGTTATTACTAGATTGTGACATCATAATGGAGTTGTAAACTCTATTACCTGCTATGAATAGATTATGACATCATAATGCAGTTTTACATTATGACATCATAATAGAGTTCTATATTACATAATAATGTTGTTCTACGTTGTATCTTTTGTTACTACTAATTAGTGACATCATAATGGAGTTTTAAATACTATCTCCTACCATGAATAGATTATGACATCATAAAGCAGTTTTACATAACATTATGACAACATAATGTAGTTCTATACTAAATTATAATAAGGTTCTACATTGTATCTTTTGTTATTACTAGATTGTGAGATCATGATGGAGTTGTAAATTCTACTCCCTACTACAAATACATTATGACATCATAATGCAGTTTTACATTATGACATCATAATGGAGTTCTATATTACATAATAATGTTCTACGTTGTATCTTTTGTTACTACTAGATTGTGACATGATAATGGAGTTGTAAATTCTATCCCCTACCATGAATAGATTATGACATCATAATGCAGTTTTACATCACATTATGACATCATAATGGAGTTCTATATTACATTATAATGAAGATCTACGTTGTATCTTTTATTACTAATTTGTGACATCATAATGGAGTTTTAAATACTATCCCCTACCATGAATAGATTATGACATCATAATGCAGTTTTAGATTATGACATCATAATGGAGTTCTATATTACATAATAATGTTTTTCTACGTTGCATCTTTTGTTATTACTAGATTGTGACATCATAATGGAGTTGTAAATTCTATTACCTGCTATGAATAGATTATGACATCATCATGCAGTTTTACATTATGACATCATAATGGAGTTCTATACTACATTATAATGAAATTCTACATTGTATCTTTTGTTATTACTAGATTGTGACATCATAATGGAGTTTAAAGTTCTACCCCCTACTATGAGTAGATTATGACATCATAATGGAGTTCTATATAGCATTATAATGAAGTTCTACATTGTATCTTTTGTTATTACTAGATTGTGACATCATAATGGAGTTGTAAATTCTATCCCCTACTATGAATACATTATGACATCATAATGGAGTTCTATATTACAGAATTATGTTGTTCTACATTGTATCTTTTGTTATTACTAGATTGTGACATCATAATGGAGTTGTAAATCCTATCCCCTACTATGAATAGATTAAGACGGCATAATGCAGTTTCACATTATGACATAATGGAGCTGTATATTACATTATAATTACGTTGTATGTTGTATCTTTTGCTATTACTAGATTGTGACATAATAATGGAGTTGTAAATTCTATCCCCTACAATTAATAGATTCTGACATCATAATGCAGTTTTACATTACATTATGACATCATAATGGAGTTCTATACTACATTATAATGACGTTCTACATTGCATCTTTTGTTATTACTAGATTGTGACATCATAATGGAGTTGTAAATTCTATCACCTGCTCTTAATAGATTATGACATCATAATGCAGTTTTAGATTATGACATCATAATGGAGTTCTATATTACATAATAATGTTGTTCTGCGTTGTATCTTTTGTTGTTACTAGATTGTGACATCATAATGAAGTTGTAAATTCTATTACCTGCTATGAATAGATTATGACATCATCATGCAGTTTTACATTATGACATCATAATGGAGTTCTATACTACATTATAATGAAGTTCTTCATTGTATGTTTTGTTATTACTAGATTGTGACATCATAATGGAGTTGTAAATTCTATCACCTGCTATTAATAGATTATGACATCATAATGCAGTTTTAGATTATGACATCATAATGCAGTTCTATATTACATAAAAATGTTGTTCTACGTTGTATGTTTTGTTATTACTAGATTGTGACATCATAATGGAGTTGTAAATTCTATACCCTACCATTAATAGATTATGACATTATAATGCAGTTTTGCATTATGACATCATAATGGAATTCTATATTACATAATAATGTTGTTCTACATTGTATCTTTTGTTATTACTAGATTGTGACATCATAATGGAGTTTAAAGTTCTACCCCCTACTATGAGTAGATTATGACATCATAATGGAGTTCTATATAGCATTATAATGAAGTTCTACATTGTATCTTTTGTTATTACTAGATTGTGACATCATAATGGAGTTGTAAATTCTATCCCCTACTATGAATACATTATGACATCATAATGGAGTTCTATATTACAGAATTATGTTGTTCTACATTGTATCTTTTGTTATTACTAGATTGTGACATCATAATGGAGTTGTAAATCCTATCCCCTACTATGAATAGATTAAGACGGCATAATGCAGTTTCACATTATGACATAATGGAGCTGTATATTACATTATAATTACGTTGTATGTTGTATCTTTTGCTATTACTAGATTGTGACATAATAATGGAGTTGTAAATTCTATCCCCTACGATTAATAGATTATGACATCATAATGCAGTTTTACATTACATTATGACATCATAATGGAGTTCTATACTACATTATAATGACGTTCTACATTGCATCTTTTGTTATTACTAGATTGTGACATCATAATGGTGTTGCAAATTCTATCCTCTACTATAAATACATTATGACATCATAATGCAGTTTTTCATTATGACTAGAGATGAGCGAACGTGTCCGTAACGGACACATCCGCACCCGGACACCGGCTTTAGCGAACACTGGAGTGTTCGCGCGTAAGTGTCCGGGTGCCGCCGGGGGGCGGGGAGATGCGCGGCGGCGCGGGCGGCAGTAGCGGGGAACAGGGGGGAGCCCTCTCTCTCTCCCTCTCCCCCCCACTCCCCGCCGCACCCCCCCCGCGCTGCCACGGCGGCCCCCGAACTTTTTCGCCCGAACACCGAGGTGTTCGCAAAGTTCGGTGTTCGGGCGAAAAAGGGGCGGGGCCGAACGTGTTCGCTCATCTCTAATTATGACATAATGGAGTTCTATATTACATAATAATGTTGTTCTACGTTGTATCCTTTGTTACTACTAGATTGTGACATCATCATGGAGTTGTAAATTCTATCCCCTACCATGAATAGATTATGACATCATAATGCAGTTTTACATTACATTATGACATCATAATGGAGTTCTATGCTACATTATAATGAAATTCTACATTGTATCTTTTGTTATTACTAGATTGTGACATCATAATGGAGTTGTAAGTTCTACCCCCTACTATGAGTAGATTATGACATCATAATGCAGTTTTACATTACATTATGACATCATAATGGAGTTCTATATAGCATTATAATGAAGTTCTACGTTGTATCTTTTGTTATTACTAGATTTTGACATGATAATGAAGTTGTAAATTCTATCCCCTTCAATAATAACTGTTACCATGCATGGCGGTGCAAGGTCCCGTGGTCGGCGCGCGCCGCTCCGTTGCCGGCTCCGGCGTCCTGGAGCTCTGGAGTCGGGGCTCTCCCGGCGGCGTGGGGCAGCCAGTGTGCGGCGGCATGGGCGTGTCCGCCCGTAGGGTGCCGCCCGCACTCATCCACCTTTCTTATGCAGCAGTGGGAGAGTCGGCTCCTCCCACTCTCCGCCCCTGGGCGGAGGCTTGCAGTTTTAAGGCTGGCAGTGACCTGAGCTCACTGCCAGTTATTGGTTCTGCTAGCATCTAGTCGGTCCTTTCTGCAGCTAAGTCTTAGTTCACCCTCTAGTTTGCCTGTCAGCTTCCATTTCCAGCTTTGCTTTCTCTGTATTTTCTGTTGGTCATTTCCATCTGCCTTCTCTGTCGGCACTCTGTTCCCTCCATCAGTTAGTCACATCTTGTCAGTCGCCAGGTCCCTAGCCAGTGCAGGGACCGCCGTCCAGTTGTCCGCCTGTGGTTAGCCAGGGCTGACGCAAGTAGACAGGGACAGTGGGGTGCGGGAAGATCAGGGCACCCCACCTGGCGGTCGGGGGGGGGGGGGGGCAGAGTGCCTTAACACAATGACAACCAGCTGCTGCTGCAAAAGCAAATAATCATTTTACAGTTTTCCTTTCAGCCTGATACACATGACCATGCACAAGCTAATGGCCCGGGAGACAGGGGATTCAGTCATGTTGTTGATCAGTCATTAGACAACCCTGATTTTACACTCTTTGTGGATGCATTGTGGTATGGTCAAGCAGGCAGGTTCTAAACAGGTTATGTTGTGGCCAAAGCCAAACCCCTTCCATCTCACATGTCAGTCAGAATTACGAGCTCTGGAAGAAGCATGCAAGCATGCTCAAGAAGACACGGACTACAAGGACTCATACTATGCCTTTGGCATTACTGATTACCATGGACCCATCTGGAAAGCAAGGTCATTCTTGACAAGCAAATGAAAAAACCAATTAAAAACAGTAAAGGTGTGAAGGCACTGATGGAAACCCTCCTGCTGCCCAAAAGAGTGGCCTGAAAGCCACTCCATAACAAAAGGCCACTCTAAGGATGGCTCAAAAGAGGCAATCAGATATCACCTGGCTGAGAAGGCTGTGAATACAACCACACAGAAGCCCAGATTGATCCTTCAGGGCTTGGGGTGGTACAGGTACCCCCTCAGACCTCACCCCTTGTGGATTATGACCCGTTGATTCAGTTACAAAAGCAGGCAATCAAGGGGGAAAAGGAACAATGGGAGCCAGCAGGATGGGCAGAGACACCTGGAGATAAATGGATGATTTATCTCCAGATCAGCTCTATGTAAGACCCAAGTCAGCGCAGCATAAGAGGACCTAACCTAGCTACAAGCAAAAATAGTTTAGTGGAAATAGTGACAATAGGTTGCTGGAGGGTAACTGATAGCTAAGTCAGTAGACCCTTTATAATATCCTCTACTACCTCCCTTTTTGTAGGTCAATCCTACTTGATCCAATGAAAAACTCCAATTTATTCAATAAACACACCCTACACATGTGAGTACACTTGTCAGTCTCCTGGGAGCAGGTCTCTCTCTCGAATAGAATACATATTTGGCTCTCCAAACACTTGCCCTCTACTTAACCTCAATAGTTCATGGCACTCGGGGAGTATCTGATCATAAACCAATCATCCTTAAATTACAATTCCCAGGACAGTATTTAGCCCCGACCTGGAAGCTTAATCTCTTTTGGCTTAAGCTAATAGGATCAAATGACCGGATACCAGATCAAATAACCACATTCCTCCAAATCCATGAAGAAGATACGAGAAATGCCTTAATATGGGATACACTAAAAGCTTACCTTAGAGGTTGTTTTAAATCACCAATATCCTGCATAAAAAGATCTACTTCCCAAGCTGACTTTCTGTTAGAGGAGCAGACAGCAGAGGCCGAAAAACAATACATAGCGAACCCTACAGACACCAACAAAACAAGCTGGCTAGGATTACTTAGCTTACTTAGACATTAATTACATGTTAAAACCAAATGGAAAATCTTCTTTACGCGGCAATATTTTTTAGAAATGGGTAACCAGTCGAGTCCCCGTTTGGCCAATTAATGAAACAAAACGGGCTAACCAACTCTGTCCTCACAATTAAAGCGGCTGATGGACGGATACTCACGGAGGCCCAATCTATAACAACCAGGTTTAGGGAATACTATACCAATCTATATACTTCAACAAGTGAAATGTCGATGTTGGATAATTTGGCCTATCTAGAAGACCTTGCCTTCCCGTCCCTTTCTGCTGAACAAATAGCACTATTAGGCCTCATGTCTACGGGGAAAAGAAGAATGAAAATCCGCAGCGGATTTTAACTCTTCTCCCGCCCGCGGATCCGCACCCCATAAGGATACATTGACCACCCGCCGGTAGGTGAATACCTGCGGATGGTCAATAAAAGTGAATTAAAAAAAATATGGAGCATGAAAAAATCCGGACATGCTCCATTTTCGTGCGGGTCTCCCGTGGGGACAGCTCCCGCAGGCTTCTATTGAAGCCTATAGAAGCCGTCCGGATCTGCGGGAGACCTAAAATAAGAATAAACTTACCCGCAGCGGACTGGGCAGGTCTTCTCTTCTTCGCGGCCAGATCTTCTTTCTTCGGCCCAGCGGATGTGCCCGGCGCATTCGAGCGGCACGCCGCCGACATGCCGGGCACATCCGCAGGCCGCAGAAAGAAGATCCGGCCGCGAAGAAGAGAAGACCTGCCCGGTCCTCTGCGGGTAAGTTTATTCTTATTTTCAGCGCTCATGTCCGCGGGGGAGGAGGGACCCGCTACGGATTCTCCATGGAGAATCCGTAGCGGGCCTGATTTTCCCCGTTGACATGAGGCCTTAGATGCCCCAATAACATTAGAGGAAATCCATCAAGCTATCATGGATATGGCACTAAATAAGTCCCCTGGGCCAGATGGCCTCCTCTTGGGGGTAGATCATAAATATATAGAACAGCTTTCTCCAATACTATATGATACTCTGCAGCGGGTTTATCAGGGAAATTCCCTCCCACCCTCCTTTTATAAAGCGTCTATAATCGCGTTGTTGAAACCTGGTAAAGAACCCGATAATTGTGACTCATATAGGCCAATATCACTGCCTAATGTGGATTATAAAATATTGACAGAAATACTGGCTACTAGACTTAACCAAGTAATCCTTTCCATAATCCATGAAGACTAGATAGGGTTTATGCCCGGAAAATCAACCACAATAAATATACGCAGAGTCCAAACAATTGTATAAATAGGGAGACTGCATGATATGCCTTGGGCAGTAGTGTCACTAGATACAAAAAAAGCATTTGACTCATTGGAGTGGAGTTTCCTGGAGGCATGTTTGATACATTTTGGTTTCTGGTCCCGATTCCTAGGGTGGATCAGGTTACTGTATGAATCCCCCACAGCCAACGTTATAGTAAACGGTATATCTTCGGCGAACTTTCTACTGTCTCGGGGGACGCGTCAGGGATGTCCTTTGTCTCCCTCCCTTTTTGCAATAGCAATTGAGGCACTGGCCATCCGTTTGCGCAATACTTCTGCGGTTACGGGAGTGAGTTGGAGGGGTAGAGAGAGTAAAGTTGGTCTATATGCAGATGATATGGTTCTTTTCCTCCGTAACCCAGAGCATTCCTTCTCACAAGCCCTTGAGATAATAGACTCTCTCTCAACATTCTGGACTTTATATACACTGGTCCAAATCTGCAATAATGTATACAGCCCAAAACGCGACCACAATTTCTGATGTGTCAGCCTGTGGTCTATTGGAAATAACCAAATTCAAGTATGTAGGAATTAATATAGTGCAAGACCATAAAAACTACAAGTCCGCTGCAAAACCTAATACAAACGAAAATGAAGGCCTGGTGGAAATTACCTATATCCGTGGCAGGTCGTATAAACCTTATTAGGATGGTAATCCAACCCAAATGTTTATATTCGTTACAACATATGTCGGTTAAAGTTCCAGAAAGTTTCTTCCAAACCTTAAACTGTCGGTATTAGATTTGTTTGGGGCCCGTCTCACTCCAAGCTTAAACTCACTGCACTACAACGCCCTAAAAACCAAGCCGGAATGGCGTTATCCGACTTTAAAGTGTATTACATAGCAAGACAGTTACGTAATCTCAGGGATTGGTTCATTTTGGGAAGAGATGCCAATCACAGATCATTACCTAGCCGATGAGTTAGAGGGTCAGAATCTAATTGGGTTTTTGGAACATCCAGATTTTAGAAAATCATCAAGACTTATAACCATGCATAAAGTGGCCCTGTGTGGCGCGCAGCAAAGCGTATCCAACAATACACAGATACAATGACTGACACTCCTTTATGGAATAACCCTACTTTGCCCTCACTCAAGATGATGCAGGGTGTTGGATATTGGGTTAAACTAGGGATACAAACTCTAGGAGATATATACGAGGATAATATACTGCTGTCCTATATACAATTACGAGAGAATCTAAAAGTACCTAGACTTCAACTTTTCAGGTACTTTCAGTTGAGACATGCTTTGAATGCAGAATTTCCACCGAATTCTACCAAAATCTCCAAATACCCAACAGTAGGTATTCTTAAATTACAGGGACCTAGAGGACTAATATCAGCACTTTACACACACTTGCTGTCGGCCAAGATAAGCCGTGACCCACTCTCTATTTATGATAGGTGGAAAACATTAACCCCTTGAGTGGCGGGTTTCCTACCCCCCTGTCGTGCCCATCAGGGCAGGTTTTTTTAAATTGGACAATCATTTAATTTTAACTAATTTTGCAGTCGCGTTCCAAGAGCTATAACTTTTTCATTTTTCCATTGACACGGCCATGTGAGGGCTTGTTTTTTGCTGGAGAAGTTGTACTTTTTGATGGCATCATTTTTGGGTATATATAATGTATTGCATAACTTTTGTGAAAAAATTTGTAGGGAGATTAGGGAAAAAAAGTAATACAAGTTAAATCCCCCTCCTTTTGCCATATCTATAATAAAAAATCTAAATCATAAAAGAAAAATACATATTTGGTATCGCCGCGTCCGTAAATGTCTGATCTATCAAAATAGTGCATTATTTACCCCCCATGGTGAACGTAATCCGAAAAAAAAAATAAAGAACGCCAGAACTGCACTTTTTCAGTCACCCTGTCTCCCAGAAAAAATGCAATAAAAAGTGATCAAAAAGTCGTATGTATTCCAAAATGGTACCAACGTTAACTACAGGACGTCCCGCAAAAAACGAGCCCTTGCTCAAGTATGTTGATGGAAAAATAAAGAAGTTATTGCGCGCAGAAGATGCAGCAGAAAATAATTTTAAAAAATGAAATGTCTTTGCAAAAAAATACAAGTGCTATAGTAAAAAAAAGTTTACACATTTGGTATCATAGTAATCGTACTGACCCATAGAATAAAGTTATCAGGTCATTTTTGTTGCAGTTTCTCTACCATAGAAGCAAGACGCACTGAAAGATGGTGGAATGTCATTTTTCTTTCATTTTACTCCACTTAGATTTTTGTAAAAGTTTTTCAGTACATTATATGGTACTTTAAATAGCACCATTGAAAAATATAACTCGTTCCGCAAGAAACAAGCCCTCATACAGCGACGTCGAAGGATAAATAAAGGAGTTATGATTTTTTAAACGGGGGGAGGAAAAAAACAATTGGGGAAAGAAGAAAAAAAGGGACCGTGTCATTAAGGGGTTAAATAATGTACTAACTTCCTTCTCTGGGTCATTACGACGCAGGGATACCACATGTGTAATTGTATTTTTAATTTTTCATAAAGTAAAGGCAGACAAGTGTTTTTAATTTAATTTTATTTATTTTATTTTTTAAATAATTTTTAACAATTTTTTTTTTCGTTTTGTCTCTTTAGGGGACTTCCACAGAGACCCATCAGGACTCCCTGATCACATTCTGGGGGGACCCATGGTGACAGCCCTTTACATGCTGCAGTCACATGCTGCAATTACAGAGCCCCAAGGTTCCCCACCCTTCCCCCATAATAGCATATACAACAAGAAGGTTTCCACTAAATATAACTACAGAGCCCCAAGGTCCCCCCGCCCCCCCAAACTACAGAGCCCCGAGGTCTCTCCCTATACAACAAATACAGAGCTACAAGGTCCACCCCCTACTAAACAGCAACTACAGAGCCACAAGGTTTCCACTAAATGGTATTGGTGTATTATGTCGTCACCGGAAGTAAGGGGTGGCGACATAATACACCTGTCAACTTCTGATTGGCTGGGGACAGAGGACTGCGGTGTGGCTGGGAGCAGTGGCGGCAGAGGACAGCGCCGAGCCTGGGAAGCGACAGAGAGGACTGCATCGAGCTGCACAGCTGCCAGAGGCTGGAGGCACCAGAGGACAGTGCAGAGGCTGCGACTGCCAGCCTCTGAAATACCCCAAGTGCCGTTACACACAGCACGAGGAGACAGTGGCCAAAGCAGGAGTGGCGCTGGCTGAGGGACAGCAGACCACAACTGTGAATTAGCGGGGCGCCACAGAGCACACCGCCGGCGGCAGACCGGCCCACAACGAGCACTGACTGATGGCTGCAGCATGTGGAAGTACTTTTGCCTGCCCTGCCTGGTTAGGGGTTAGTTTTCCTGTTTGGCTTCGCTTATTCGCTGTAAATGCTGTAACATGGCAGCATTTACAGCAAATAAGCTAAGCCTAAGGGGAAAACTAACCCCTTACCATAACAGGGCAGGGCAGGCAAAAATATTTCCACACGCTCCTAGCACCTTAAAGCATTGAGCCAATCGGGAGCTAGGGGTGTGACAGGGGTGTTCCTACTGTCAAATCCCTAGCTTCCGGTGGCGACATAATCCACCAGTACCCCACGAAATTGCAAATAAAGATCCACAAAGCCTGTCAAAATGTGGCATAATGCAATACTATGGTATTGCATTATACTGTAAGAGTGATCAAACAATCACAAGTTCAAATCCCCTTAAAAGGACTAAAAGAAAAAAACTTTTTATTACTGCAAAAAGTAAAGGCTCTGTAGTTGCAGTTTGGGGTGGGAGTGTGTGGCTCTGTAGTTGCGGTTTGGGGTGGGAGTGTGTGGCTCTGTAGTTGCGGTTTGGGGTGGGAGTGTGTGGCTCTGTAGTTGCTATATTTAGTGGAAGCCTGGCTCTACTTGCTATTAAGCAACCTTTCACATGGGACATAATTAGTGCACATGGACTTTTTATACCTCTATAGGGCTTGAATAGTGCCATTAAAAAATACAACTCCCACAAAACAAAACAAGCCCTCATACAACGGCAGCAGAAAATTAGTTATGATTTATTGAAAGTTGGGCAAGTTACAATTTATTGAAATCAAAAATCTGGGGGAGAAATTAGGTCTGTATCCTTGGCTTAATAATTCAGTTCTGGAAAACCCCACAGTATTGCAGATGTCTAATCACTGAGGATCCAACGACTGAGACCCCCCAGCGGTCCAGAGAGCAGCATCCCCCATGAATGCCTCGTGGAATGGAGCAGCGGTGTACATGCGTGACTATCGCTTTTTTGCGCTCAGCAACCTCCATTCATCTTATAGAAGGGAGTGAAATGGCGCTTAAGCATGCGCACCGCTACTCCAGTCACAGTGCGTTCAGAGTGCGCTGTTCACTGGGGGTCCTGTGCAGATGGGATATACTGTCTAGTGAGAAAACCCCTAAAGCAGACCTGGAGACCTGAAGATGGCCGCCCAGCTTCTCGGACCGCCTGCTGCACACTGCATTAGTCTAAGACATCACACCTGCGGAGTAACCAGTGCTGCCAAGTCCGATCAGAGCGTAGTGTAAGCGTATTTGCGAAGTGGGATTTGCCCATGCAAAATGCACTGTAAACTACGCAAGATGTGCGCAATTGCATGCGAAAAAAAAAAACATGCACCAATGCTCTCAGCCATTTAAATGGCTGATAGCTTCAGGAGTTCCAAATGTTCTCTCTATGCACAAATGCACGGAGAGATAGAAAAGGCTGCACATTTTTATTGCACAACCGCATTGTGCACGAGCGCCAAATACGTGCGTGTGAACGAACCCACTGGGGAGAGGATGGAGGGGGAAAGAAACAATGGGTTCTATTTTCAGCATATTGTGTGCACAAATATGGTTGTGCAACTCTGGTTTAGGCTACGGATGAGTACTGTGAACAGTCTGCATCAGGCGGGCAGGGAAGTGGTTCAGCCATTTTTGTTCCTTCAGGCCCCCGAAGGTGACAGCAGACTGTAGCCGGGCCAGCAGAGATCTTGTGTCGTCATCCAACCTCGCAATATCATTGGGGTCAATGGGGGTGAAGGGTGAGCAGCAAGGAGCAGCGACCACAAGCCATACAGAGCAAAACTCCAACCTTGGGGACGCAGCCAGCGGGGGCCACGCACCGCCCAACCCCGGGGACGCAGCCGGCGGGGGCCACGCACCGCACCACCCCGGGGACACAGCCACCGGGGCCACACAACGCACCACCTCGGGGACGCAGCTGTAGAGCTATGCACCGCACCACCCCAGTATTTCTGTTTCGGTGGTTTAGTTGAATAATATCACATAGCCCTTATCAGCTGACCACAAACTGTAGTTGTCTCGGCCATATGACACATCTGCTTGTATCGGTCAGTAATGCGAGGGGCTCACCGATTACCTCCAAGATGGCTGACTGTTTCCCACCCAACTTCCTAGACACATAATGCCCCACAAGCAGCTGTACTGACACCAGGCCGTCTCTTCATACACTGCTGCCAATGAGAAAGCAGTCTAATAAGCCGAGCACGGAGCCCACTCATAGTCCGTGAAGCCTCTTGTCCGGCACCTCAGCTCGCAGCCGCCTTTCACGCTTCCCCCCTCAGTGCAGAGAGCTCACTGCGCGGGAAAGGAGCCGATCACGTGGGGCTCATGGAGCAGGAAACCCGCCGTCCTCCTTCCAGAACATTCCTGCACTTCATCGGGGCTCCAACCGGAAGTGGTGGGCGGGACATAGGTTTTCTAGATTCGGGGGGAGAGAGAGAGAAAGACACAGCAGGCGGCTTTCAGAGGTCGGCCCGCGCGCATCCAGTCAGCAGAGGCCGACCGCGCGGCGGGAGGATGCGGCTCGTGAGGTAACTTCATCCGTGGAGGCCCGTCAGGCTGGCAGCGTCCTGTAGCGGCAGCTCAGCGCTGACAGGGGGGACGCGGCCGGCTCCTGTGAGGGGCGCTAGTATTCCCTCATGGTTAGCGCTCTCATGCAGTTGTGGCTCTTCCCCCAGGGGGCGCCCTCCTGTGTATTGTGTGCTGTAGTGTGTATGATATGGCGTTAGATGTAATCCCCCTCTGTGTTGTGCTGCTCGCAGTTCTCACGGCCTCTCCAGGACCCGGCATGTTGTGGTGTATTGTCTGCACTGCAGCCCTGTTTCCCATGGTGGCATATAAACCTCTGGGCACAATTATTGTGGCATTTATACACCATGCCGCCGGGTGACAGCGGGAAACCAGGAAGACCGTGCAGGACGGCATGTGTGAGATATGCAGTATGTGGCGGTATGGCGGTCACACTGGTAATCCTGTGTGAGGAGGTAACTGGCTGGATCACGCTGTGCGCTGACACCTGTCACTTTACATGGGGCTGCCGAGGTAGCCGCACCGCCCGTCCATCAGCCACACTGAAGCTGATTCGTGGCCAGCCACAATGGTGTCCCTGCGGGGGAGGGGCGACCCCTGAAGTGCCGGGCAGAGGGGGACATCGGAGTCCTGTTCTCTAGATCGGTGGGCTCTGAGCAGTGAGACCCCCAATCAGCAGGTCGCCCCCTTATACACCCAGCGATTTCCCGCACGCTCGTGTGAATGAGCCTTAAAGGGCATCACAATGCTGAGACTATTAGGCAGAAATTCTGGTATTTTGGGGCTGTAAAACAAGTGTACCTTCACATGTAAATGAGCAGCGGCTTTACTGTGTGGAGTGTGTAAGACCCGGTAACAACCGCTACATGGCTCTATTTGTGCCTCCGGGGACAGCGGACAGAATGTGAGCGCAAAACAGACAGCGGCGTGCACCGTCTTGGTGCGTATTACACACATACTCTCCGTGTGAGGCGCTCCCAGCTTGTGGGGGATCCGGGGGCCACTGCAATGCCCTGCCGTCACACCTGCAGTAATTTTAGGGGAAGGGCTTTAACCCCTTAACGACGGCCCCATCGGGAAACTACGTCCTCAGAAAGTGGGCCTTAATCCTAGAGGACGTAGTTTTATGCATCCTCTTTGGATTGATGCCCACTGGCCTGAGGACGTGACAGCTCCATGCTGTCGGTGCCCGCAGGTAGCCGACAGCATGGAGCTGTCATCCCAGGATGCGGGCAGTCCCCCCCGGCATTGCGATCGGCGCTATAAAATGAATAGCGCCGATCGCAAAAAAGTACATAAAACAGTGTAAAAAAAGTAGTAATTCAGCTGCTATGATGAATCGGATCCATCACGGCAGCTGAAAATACTCACATGGCTTGTCGGCGGTGTCCCCCGGAGATCTGGTCCTCCCGGACCCGCCGGCGGCCTTCTGCGCATGCGCGCCTGACGATGACGTCACGCGCACGCGCAGAAGCCCGGGTGTCCCCGGCAAATTTAAAATCTCCTGGCTCCCGGCTCCTGAAGGTAGCCGGGAACCAGGAGGTGTTACCGGGGACCACTGTGAGCGGTCCCCGGGCCCGCGATCACCGCTATCCATTGCGATAGCGGTGATCGCGAAAAAGTTTAAAAAGTAAAACAAAAGTAAAGTTTCACCTCCCCTCATGGATCGGATCCATGAGGGGAGGTAAAGATACTCACCCCCGGTCCTCTGCGATGTCCCGATGTCCCGGGCGCGTGCACAGAGGGGCTCGAGCCCCGGGAAATTCAAAATTGCTCTGCTCCTGGCTGCCATGTGTAGCCAAGAGCAGAGGGATGTCACCAGGGACATGATCACTGTCATCCAATGGATGACAGTGATCATGTAAAGTTTAAAAAAAGTGCAAAAAGTAAAAAAAAAAAAAAAAAAAAAAAGGGGTAAAAGGTAAAAAAAAAAGTGTAAAAAGTAAAAAAAAAGTTTTAAAAAGTTAAAAAAAGCTTGCGTTTCATCTCCCCCCACGGATCATATCCGTGAGGGAGGATGAAATGACGTACCTAAGGCCTGCGGATTTATCCGCGGACCTCAACCCAGCTTCTGCGCACGCGCCCGTCGCCAATGTGGCAGGCGCATGCGCAAAAGCCGTGGTTTTTTAAAATCTCCCTGCTCCTGGCTACAAAACTTAGCCGAGAGCCTGGAGATTTCACGGGGGGCCGCGGTGAGCAGTTCCTGATCACGTGTTCGCCGTTATCCAAAGAATAATGGCGATCACGTAAAAGTTAAAAAAAGGTGAAGCTTCATCTCCCCTCACTGATGCGATCGGTGAGAGGAGATAAAACTTTTTACCAGAGGCCTCCATATTTGCACCCCGACGCAATCTTCTTCCGTGCAACTTTCCCGTATTCTGCGCATGCGACCGCTGGCAAAACACCGGACACATGCGCAGGAGTCGGGGAGCCCAGGAAACGCAATATCTCCTTGCTCTCGGCGACCAACGGTCACCGAGAGCCTGGAGCAGTGACGGGTGGCCTCGTTGAGCGGTCCTCGGTCACGTGATAAAAAGGTAGCGATCTACCTTTGGCCGGTCTCACATGACCGGATAGGAATTACGGATTCCGCATGCGTCTGATCCGCGGTAATACGCAGATCAATCGCATTGGATTACACAATTCCGCTCACATTAGCGGGTTGGAATTGCGTAATCCACTCGCAGAAAAGAGAACGCAGCAGGTTCTATTTTACCGCGGATATCCGCAACATAGAGCCCATTGTGCTCCATGGTCATGGATATACCCGCAGCCCATACGCAACTACGTTGTATACGGGCTGCGGGTACCCGTGTCATCGCTAAGCGATGGTGCGGGAAATACAAACAACAAAAAAAAAGTGTACTGCGCATGACCGCCCGTGTAAGTACGCAGTTATGCGCAGTACATTACGCGGCCGTACGCAGGGTCACAGCCGGGCTCACAGCCGGGATCCACCTACGGCTGTGTGAGCCCGGCGTTATTCAGACCGCTACCTGTAATACGCAATTTACAAGAAGCCCAGGGAACGCTCGCCTTCCTGCAGTTCCAGGAGCAGCTTGTTGAGCGCCTTCTGTGTGAGACCGCCGCACCTCATCAAGCTTACGGAGACTCACAGAGCGCCACTTTTTACACCCCATACCCGCCACTGAGGTCAAAAAATGACTCCCAAAAAGCATGAGAGGAGGGGGGATACCCGGTTTTATTGCCCCATGTGCCCATCCCAACCAGCCTCCATAATTACCCGTCTTTGGAAATACTACACAGTTCACATTATTACTTTTATCTAAGATTTGGGGAACGCCGAAAAGGGCGTGGAGGGGGGGGGGGGGGGGGGGGATTTTAGGGAGTCAATTTTTATTCCGTACAAATGAGCAATGGGGCCTGGAATGTATTCAGTTATGCCCTGCAATCCAACGGGTGTTCCCTCCATTATAGGCCTTGCCATGTTTCCTGTAAGTAGATTAGGGCCACAATGGGTATGTTTTTGAACACGGGACAAACGGGGGTATCTATTTTGGGGTGAACGTCTTCATTCCTATGTACACTGTACAAAAAAAAAAACTTTTTAAATTGACAAAATTGCCAAAAAAATGAAAATTGTAATTTTTTTCTTCTGCTTTGCTGAAATTTATTCAAATACTGTGTGGTCAAACTACGCAGTACACCCCTAGATGAATTCGTTAAGGGGTCTAGTTTTTAAAATGGGGATATTTGTGGGGGTTCTTTATAGTTTTGGACGCTCAATGACTCTATAAGAGGGCAATGGGGCCTGGAATTTATTCCGTTGTACCCTAAAATCCAACGGGTGCTCCTTCGATTATAGGCCTAGCCATGCGTCCGTTAAGTAGATTAGGGCCACTAGGGGTATGGTTCTGAACATGGGACACACAGGGGTATCCATTTTGGGGTGAAAGTCTTCATCCCTATGTGTGCTGTACAAAAAAACCAGTTTTTAAATTGATACAACTGCCAAAAAAATGAAAATTGTAATTTTTTTCCTACTGCTTTGCTTAAATTTATTCAAAAATTGTAGGGTAAAAATACACAGTCCACCCCTAGATGAATTCGTTAGGGGGTCTAGTTTTCAAAATGGGATCATTTGTGGGGGTTCTCTGTCGTTTTGGCCGCTCAAGGGCTCTACAAGTGTGCAATGGGGTCTAAATCACCTTCATGCTAAATTTCTGTTCTGAAAGCCACCGACTACTCCTTTCATTTTGGGCCCCGTTGTGCATCCAGACAAAAGATTAGGGCCACAATGGGTATGTCTCTGAACACGGGACAAACAGGGGTATCCACTTTGGGGTGCAAGTCTTCATTCATGTGTGTGCTGTACCAAAAAAGCAGTTTTTAAAACGACAGAATTGCCAAAAAAACGAAAATCACAATTTTTTCCTTTTGCTTTGCTTCAATTCATTCAAAAACTGTGGGCTCAAAATGGTCAGTACACCCCTAGATAAATTCATTAAGGGGTTTAGTTTTCAAAATGGGGTCACTTGTGGGGGTTCTCTTTGATTTTGGCCGCTCAAGAGCTCTACAAAAGTGCTATGGGCCTAAAACTCCTTCAAGGAAAATCTATGTTCTTAAAGCCACCGACTACTCCTTTCGTTTTGGGCCCCATTGTGCATCCAGACATAAGATTAGGGCCACAATGGGTATGTCTCTGAACACGGGAGAAACAGGGGTATCCATTTTGGGATGAAAGGCTTCATTCATGCGTGTGCTGTACAAAAAAAGCTGTTTTTAAAATGACAGAATTGACAAAAAAATGAAAATCACAATTTTTTCCTTTTGCTTGGCTTGAATTAATTCAAAAACTGTGGGGTCAAAATGGTCAGTACACCCCTAGATAAATTCGTTAAGGGGTCTAGTTTTCAAAATGGGGTCACTTGTGGGGGTTCTCTTTGGTTTTGGCCACTCAAGAGCTCTACAAAAGTGCTATGGGGCCTAAAACGCCTTCAAGCAAAATTTATGTTCTGAAAGACACCGACTACTCCTTTCATTTTGGCTCCCGTTATGCATCCAGACATAAGATTAGGGCCACAATGGGTATGTTTCTGAACACGGGAGAAACGGGGGTATCCATTTTGGTGTGTAAATCCTCATTTTCATGGGCTCTATAGGAAAAAAATATGTCTTTAAAATGACAATTTGCAAAAATATGAAATTTTATTTTTTGTCCCCTAAATTGAACTAATTCCTGAAAAAAACTGGTGGGGTCAAAATACTCATGACACCCCTCAGTGAATACACTAAGGGGTGTAGTTTTTAAAATGGGGTCATTTGTGGGTGTATCTATTATTCTGACACTTATGAGCCTCTGCAAACTTGGCTTGGTGCAGGAAAACAAAGTGCTCCTCAAAATGCTAAAAAGTAATGTTAAATTTGTACGTCCTCTAAATGGTTAAAAAAACACAAAAGTTTTTCAAGTGTGCATTCAGAATACAGTAAACAGATGGAAATACATATCTTATCAAAAATTTGTACAGTATGTTTGGACATATTTGAGATATTACGGTTGAAAATGTGAAAAAATGACAATTTTTTCAAAATTTTTCCAATATTGGTACTTTTAATAAATATACACAAATTATATCGGTCTCTTTTTACAATCTAAATGAAGTACAACATGTGGCGAAAAAACAATGTCAGAATCACTGGGATATTGTTAAGAAAATTGTAGATCAATGTATCAGTTAATTATTCTATATTGCATTGTAGAGCATGATACTGGTATGAGTAGTGAAAGAGTTAAATATATCCCTTCTTTAGGCCTCCATGTCTTCTCAGGAAAGATGATAGTCTACTAGACCCCCCATGTATGCATATCTATAGACAGGAAGCTACACACCACAGGGGATAGGTCTGGAAAGTATTACATGCATTCCTTTCTCCTGAATTCATAGTGGTCTCATTGTATGTAATAGATACACCCTAGAAGGTGTAACCTATGTTAAGCATTTTTTATCTTAACCTATCATATATTCTATCCATTTTTGGAGGTATAATCTTTACTGTGATGTCATTTAGACTATATATGCTTTGTCCACTTCAGAATAAAGCAGAAATCACTTGATACTACTGGTATTAATTTGTATTTCTCCTGAGCTCAGATTACTACACGGAATCTGATAGTCTTCTTCTTGGTAAACAAATTCTCTCTACATTTTTGGTCCTTCGAGCCGGAATCACTCACTGCAGAGGGAGAGGACAGCCTGGCTGTGAAAAGGTGGGTCTGAAGTACTCTCCGATCATTAAAAGACCTCCGTCTTGCTTAGACGTAATTAGAGGCCAGTCGGGCATCCTGTCTGAAACAGTGACGTTTTTCCGAACTAGCCGGAGAATTTGGAAGCCTCCCAGATAACGTGTAGTAAGTATAACAATGGTTAAACTTTTCTTCTCTCTTCTTCTTCTTCTGTATACTTTAGTGTTAGTAGAATTTACAATGTGTATTGTAAATGAGAGGCAATCATAGACGAAGGGACAATAGCAGTAGTCTATGTGAAATGTGTAAGGTAAATGAGAAGTATAGACGAATGGGTTGCCAAAGGGGCAATAGCAGTAGTCTATGTGAGACCATAGCCATTGTGAGAAGGCTACAGGAAAGAATTAACTCCGTGCGACACGTAAAAAGTGGTTAGATGACGTCATGGGACACAGGGGTGTCCAGGAACTTTACTTCTTATCTTTCTATTACTTTCTCTTTGATATTGTGTTATAGAGTAACTAAGAATATGAAGAGGGCGGCCGCCTACTAACATAATGTACTATTTGTATTGCTGTCTTATATTGCATGAAGCGAATGTGTGAGTGATTGAGATGAGTGGAATAAATAAATAAATTAAAAGTTCTAGTTGTAAAGAATTATGTGATACAATACGGACAAAATCAGCTAAAAGATCAGCAGAAATACGGATTATCCGCTGCTGAAGTCTGGTTAAAAGAAGCCCCAAACTGTCACGCCCATATAAAAAGAGACGCCCGACAGTTTGATGAACAATTCAAAGGGTTAATGGGGAGTTCCAATTGAATGAAAAATAGAGAGAGCAGATAGAATAATTCTATGGCCAGATTGGAGTTCTGTAGAAGGAATTTAGAATGGGAGGGGAGGAGATGGTAGACCCCTTCCATAGGATAATCAGGGGGCATGAGAGATGATCCTAATGCTGCATATAATCAGCCATTAAGGAACATGTTAGTAAGTGCAGTGAAGAAAGAAATAGGAGGTTATATAACGAAGCATATGGTTACCCTTAGAACAAGATCGTTGCAGGATGTTTTGCAATATGCAAAACATGCAGAAAAGTGTTACAAAGAAAAGGGTCAGAAAGTGAGGTTTTTTATACAGGGAGAGGAATGTGATATGATGGTTCAAGAAAGTCAGAGAGGTTATTGGATAGCAAGAGGATGTGAAAGTAGAGACAGAGGGAGAAGCAGATGTGGGATGCAGCTCGGGGATTTAAATGTGTGTTTGAATAATGGAAGTCTAGTGATTTTGCCCGAGAGTGCCCTGAGAAACAATGTTCTCAGCGACCTTGGGGAAAAATGACTAGGAGGGGTCGATGTACAACACTTGGAGGATCTCATGGCAATCTCCACTGCCTGAGATAGATCTCCAGGTGAATGGGCGGATGATTACTTTCTTGGTGGGCTAAGGAGCCACCAGGACATTAATACATCCCAATATGTAGCCAATGTTAAATGTAGTAATAGTCATATCCTGGTAAGAGGGGTTAATGGCCGGACCCACAGGGAATCCCTCTCTGAACCAGTTATAACAGACCTAGAGACAAATAAGCCTGTGAAATGTCAGATTATATAGTCTTGAATATGACCAGTAAATGTGTGGAGATCAGATATTATGATAAAATTAGGTATACCTTCACCAGAGTACCTCAGGGCTGCTGTGAACCTCCAACAATTGTCTCCCAGGCTATGTCAGCACACTTAGCCCAGTTCCAGCCTCTTAGAGGTAGTCAGCGACTACTGCATGTTGGTAGTCAGCAGCAGACAGTGGAGAGCATTGTGGAGGGACACAGTCGTACTCTTGAGGTTTATTTATGAGCAAGGCCATAAAGTAAACATGTAGAAACTCCAATACGGTCAGCAAACGGTTAAATATTTGGGGTATAACCTGTTAGATGAAGGTAGGCAAGCAATTCTGGAGGTCCCAAAACTATGAGCAAATGATGTCCTTTTTGGGAATGAGAATGTTACGTGTGCTGCTGGGATTTGTTGTTCTATTGTGTTTCCAGCAGCACAGCACTCACAGGGTTAATGATTGAGCTGGCTGGGTGTGGTACTGTCTGCTAGCCAATCCCCTGGTCAGTCTATATGGCCCCTCAGGTGGGCCGTCATGAATGCTTGTCTGGTGAGGGTTGCAGTGTGATCAGGTTCATGTCCGTTTGTACGTTTAAATTCTGTCAGTTTTGTGTTAGTTTGCTGTGTGACCTGCTATCTGTGTCCTGTCCTGTTGCAGCGTTCTGTGTGAACGGTGTCCGGTTCTGCTGGACTTCTGGTTAGTGTAGGGACTAGCAGTGTAACCAGGAGCCGTGAAGTGGCCTGCTAGCTTTCAACATCTTGTACAACATGTCAACTAATACCTGGTATTTACGTTCAGCTTCCAATCTGTTACTAGTGGTTGTATGTTGTATGCAGTGTATTCTGGGTCTGTCATGTGGCATGTGAATGCATCCTGTTCTGGTGTGTGGCTCCTAGGATCAGCTAGGGCCCAGATCCGAAGACCGCTGGGCTGCCCTTATTAGGGCAATGTCCCCGCTTAGGTAGGGCCACTGTCATCCTCCCTTGTAGCACAGGGTCAGTTGCCTGAAACCGGTGTGAGTCCCGTGTGACCCTGGTAGTACCAGTATGTGTCCCCTTTGGTCATGATCATGTGGGTTCCGTGCTTTGCCTGCCCACACGATCGTAACAGACAAACTCCTACAGCTCCTGGATCTCAAATTCTGCATCTCTGACAGCGCTTCTTACCAGACTCATCTATGATGACCCTCTGGCTGCAGCGGGCAGGATCCAGTGAGATGGGCTGTACATCTCCGTTAAAAAAAAAAAAAAGCTATCTTACCTAAATCGTTCTTCAGATGTGCAGCAGTTTTGAGCCATGGCCTGTGTCATGTCTCAACAGGGGGGATGGTAGCACTCATATGGACAGTGTTCACAGCCTAGGGGTTTACAAACTACTCTAAAAAAAATTTTTTTTGTCTTGTATTATTTGTGCTAAACAATGCAGAAGGGAGTATAAGACCAGGAGGGGGCGCCGTCCGACACATGGGGGATGCTGGGAGAGCTCTGAGTGTAACTTCTATAGAAGGAGTGACGAGCGCCATACTGGTAGATCTGCTCCCTGACCTACTGACTGCAATCCCTGCTAGCCGTCATAAACCGCTCCTGCAGTCATACTGATTCTGCCGTCACACGGCTAAATGTCTGATTATTGTCTATGTGTATAGCATCCCTCACTCTTCACTTCGCCATACCGTGCACATCTCCACCTCGCCATACAGTGCACATCTCCAGCCCTTTACCTTCTGTATCACCCCATTACTTGTAGTATGTAAGCTCGTTGGAGCAGGACCCGCACCCCTATTGTTCGCATTGCCTGATTACTATGTAACCGTGGTTCTGTAATGTTTGTCCTTCTGTCTTTCTGTATCCCCCCCTGTCTATGTAAGCGCTGTGGGATATGTTGGCGCTATACACAAAGATTATTATAGATGTGTGTCAGATGAGGGACTTGTTGGCATTGCACACAAAGGGGTAAGGCGTGGCTAGATGCTTGCCTGGCTTGATAGTACTCCTAGTCAGGCCACGTCCCTGGCGGCCATCTTAGTGCTAGTCATGGCCTGCGGCCATTTTAGTACCTGCTGTAATACCTTCGGCCGCCGCCCAGACGCCATCTTGGCTCCTTACATCCCATAGCTGTACCTTCTACCTGGCATCCCAATGCTTGCACTTGTAGTACACAACACCAGTGATTAGTGCCTTCTCTGAATTGTGCAGGAATAGTCAGCAGCCTCCATCACTGTCCTCTGTGTGTTGATGATATGTTGTCTATCTTATTAAGTGTGTGCTATAAGATGGGGTCAGCTCACAAATGGTTAAATCATCTGTTACATGGGAATGCTTGTTTCACCCCCACCTTTTAGCTTTAGAGTTCAGTGAGAAAAAGGGAGGGGGGGGGAGTGTGACTGACTCTAGCCATGCTCTGCTTGCTTGATATGAATAGACCTGTAATGAAGATGATCAGGAATGAAGTTTAGTATAAACCTGTGTGAACAGGGAACATCCATTCTTGCTGTTATTTGTGTACATGTCAGTTCTGTGATTGGTTTGCAGTGATTTTGATTGTTAAATGGTGTTTTCAATGTGATAATGTCATGTAAGATATAATAATAATGAAGTTGTTGATAATGTGAGAGCTGAGTGTCCCTATTAAGGGAAGGATAGCACAAGTATACTGCAGTTATCTGTAGGAGTCCAGCCACAGCTAAAGCTCTGTTTATCTTACTCCATCACCTCTCCTTGATAAGAGAAATTCCTGAGGGGGGTTGTTAACGTTGGAGGATCAAGCGACTGCAGATGATTGGAGTAGTAGTAGTTGTGTGAATCTTAATTTTATGCAGTAAACATTGTGTATAGAGAATGTTAATAATAATTATATGAGATAGGAAGACTTGACCCCACGATAGATAAAAGTTAATGACAAGTCTTCAAGCTGTGATGAACCTAAAATGTGTGATTAAGCTTCTTAACTGTACCTACCCCCCACAGATAAGTGATCCATGTTATACATTGAGTTTGCTGTTTCCACCTGTGAGCAGGGACCAAATGCCTGCTGTTGCCTCTGATCCTGGGGTCATGCTTGCTTCGCGCTACCTGGTAATGGGACTGAGGCAGACTACGGGAGACTGCCTGAGGGGTGCTGTGCGGAGAGGAGAACCGTAAGGGCACGCTGTCTCTGGGATATGGCCTGAGCTACAGAGGGCACGCACAGACGTGTGATGGTTGTGTGGTGACCGGGCCTAGAACAGGTGCCAGGTACAGCCCCTAACGGGATTGTGCTTGGTACAACTGATAATGCCTATATACCTCATGACCTCCGAGGGTAACAGCAAGGGCCGTGTCCGGAGAACTAGGGACACCTCTCCCAAAGGTTCCTCTGACCCATCGGGGTCCCAAGGGGGGTACCGGACGAGTATGGGACGAGAAATCGGATGGCTGCAGGGGGGTTTGAGTCTCTTCTTGCATGGTGGGTAACAGTGAATAAAAATGTAGACTGGATTATATATATATATATATTATAACCAACAGAGATTTGTTAATTATACAAGAGATGCAATCAAGGGCCTAGCGGAACAACTAGAACACACCTTACACTCATTGCATGGCAAAATAGAATGGCTCTTGATATGTTACTAGCAGAAAAAGGAGGAGTTTGTAAAATGATTGGAGGATATTGTTGTACTTTCATTCCTAATAACACAGCACCTGATGGTAGTGTTACTCGAGCACTGGAAGGGTTAAATGCATTATCAAATGAACTAGCTGAGAACTCTGGTATAAACCATCCATTCACAGACTGGTTGGAAAACTTGTTCGGACACTGGTCACAAGTCATATACTCCACACTAGTCTCTATGTCAGTATTTGCCTCCATTCTAGTACTTTGCGGTTGTTGTTGTATTCCATGTATTCGAGGACTGTTACAAAACCTTATTATTATTAACACTTCCATCACCAAAACTATGTTCCAAAATATACAAGATGACGAAGAACAAGATGCCTTACTGGGTCAGGTGACCACCTCTGTATGACAAGTGATGGTTAAAAGTTCTATGAAGGAAGCGCCATTTTACTTTGATGATTTTGAAGTGTGACATTTTGATTCCAGTGCGTTCTGATTGTACCGGAGGATTGCTCTAATAACTGATGGACACTTCGATAAGTAAGATTTTATATCATGATGGACAATCATTTATATATGAAGAAAGGAGCATCAATCTCATAATAAATAAAGGCCAAGCTTCTCTTGGAGGCGGGCCTAATTGTGGGTACAATTGGTGGAATGACTTTATATATATAGATATCAATGTAATACTTTTATATGAAATAATTATATACTTAGTCTTGAAGTGTGAACCCAGGCGTCCTGGTAATAAAGCTTCGGGCCGTAGCCAGGGGGTCTGTGGTAGAGTCATTATATATGTGTATTTACTATTATACTGTGTTGATGTATTGATCTAAAGTGGGGAATGTTAAGAAAATTGTAGATCAATGTATCAGTTAATTATTCTATATTGCATTGTAGAGCATGATACTGGTATGAGTAGTGAAAGAGTTAAATATATCCCTTCTTTAGGCCTCCATGTCTTCTCAGGAAAGATGATAGTCTACTAGACCCCCCATGTATGCATATCTATAGACAGGAAGCTACACACCACAGGGGATAGGTCTGGAAAGTATTACATGCATTCCTTTCTCCTGAATTCATAGTGGTCTCATTGTATGTAATAGATACACCCTAGAAGGTGTAACCTATGTTAAGCATTTTTTATCTTAACCTATCATATATTCTATCCATTTTTGGAGGTATAATCTTTACTGTGATGTCATTTAGACTATATATGCTTTGTCCACTTCAGAATAAAGCAGAAATCACTTGATACTACTGGTATTAATTTGTATTTCTCCTGAGCTCAGATTACTACACGGAATCTGATAGTCTTCTTCTTGGTAAACAAATTCTCTCTACAGATATGTAAAGCCTTTACGGAGTTATGCCACGTTGAACAACGCATGTCAGATTTCCAAAATTTGGTTCCGTCACTAAGGCGCAAACAGGCTTCGTCACTAAGGGGTTAAATCGAAGCCTAAAAAATCATCCCTAGCTGTAGTAAAAAGTAAAATCTATACTGGCCTGTCTTCTCCCCGCACGGCTGTGAAGCTTTTCAGCAGGCAGGGACTTAAAATCCCCGCTGCTGAAAGGGCTGCGTCTGATTGGCTGAGTGCTCAGCCAATCACAGGCAGTGCTCAGCCATTCATTGAACAACAGCTGAGCGATGCCTTTGATCGGTCACAGTGCTCAGCCAATCACAGGCAGCGCTCAGCCATTTATTGAACAGCTGAGCGATGCCTATGATTGGTCACAGTCCTCAGCCAATCACAGGCAGCGCTCTACCATTTATTAAATTCAATGCTTGCTGGAGGCAGGACATTTAAGCCCCAGATCCAGAAAGCAATTCTCTGTCAGCGTAGAGGAGGGAGTGACAGCCTGCAGACCATTGGGAAGACGACACGCCGGCGACAGGTGAGTATAGAAACTCCCGCTCCCCCCCGAGCCTTAGCTTGTGAGTTTTTGACTTGCAAGCAGGCTTGTATCCCAAATTTTTGCTCGGAAATTGGAGCAAAAATTAGGGAAAGAGCCTGCTCGCAAGTGAAAAACTCTCCAGCCAAGGCACTCGTAACCCGAGGTACCGCTGTATAGGTAAATATGGCCGCTGGCCGGGATTTATGGTGGAAACAATGTACAAAACCGCAGCGGGAAAACTGCTTATGTTGTTGCCGCGGTTTTGATGCGGTTTCAGTTTTCACCACAATTGCATCAAAGCCGTAGCAAAAACGTGGGCAGTTTGGTCAATGTTGTTTTTTACTGAACTCCAACCGCCCCGTGTGAATACAGCCTAAAGTATCTTGGGAAGTAACTTGAGATATAAAGGTAGGAGGGAAAGCGCCATCTAAAGGTAGCGGACGCACCACATGTGTGAAGGCCTTGTTCTCGGAGGACTGGGGATGCTCAGAGGAGATTGTAATATCTCAACACTGAATGTTCTGAAATAAGGATGCTATTGGGGAACCCCTGTATGGGGGAAACATTGTGAATGGGACGCAATGCTAGATTGGTGCCACTGCCTCTGTAATCTCAGCATTGGGGTCCTGACTTGCTATTGACTGTGTTGACCGAGACTCTATATAAAAATACAAGTGCAGATATGATATATGTAATATGTTCATGGGCAGAAGAAACAAGGGGGCATATCCGTATTACTTAAGTGTAGAGATGAGCGAGCATACTCACTAAGTACCTGCCCAGGACTGATGGGCGCTGAGCAGTCGGAGAGTTGCAGGGTTTTTACCTTGACTCAGGGATTGCTTGGATTCTAACATGTTGGTAATAGGAATCTCTGAGGCGTCTCAAAGGTGTTTGAGCTCTCTAGAGACGTTCATTCTCCATAAATAAGGTCATTATTTTTTGCCCCTACTGAAGACTTATAGGATATCCATTGGATAGCGGCGATCACGGAGCCCGGCAACATCTCCTGCCTCCCGGCTACCTTCAGTAGCCGGAAAACAGGAGATTTCAAATGCCCCATGGCGATCTGGTTATCTGCACATGCATCACCATTTTAACTAAGGCGCACATGCGCAGAAGACGCCGGAGGGTCCGCTCCCGCCCAGATCGTCGCCGGACATCACGCAGGATGGAGGTGAGTAGTTTTAGCCTCCCTCGTGGGTACATTCTGTGAGGGGAGCTGAAACTTTAACTTTTTATTTACCTTATTGCGATCGGCGCCATCCATCGGATAGCACCGATCGCATTGCTGGGTGGGGGCTCCCCGTGGGCCCTCATGATTGCTCCATGTTGTCAGCTACCCCCTGGAACCGACAACATGGAGCTGTCACGTCCACAGCCCATGGGGCTTTAATCCTTAGAAGATGCATGTTTTTACGTCCTCTGGGATTAAAGCCCACTTAGCTAGGATGTAAAAACACTATGGGGCCGTCACTAAGGGGTAAAAGCATGCAGATTTGTTTTGCTGACCTTTTAGCACAGAAAACAAGTCGCAGCATGCTCCATTGCAGTGCGGTTCCCACGGTAAAGCAGGAGTTTAAAAAAAATCTCCACTGCACATGTGCGATGGCCGGCGCTCCTGCACACATCTGCAGTGAAGAAAATTGAAGATCCGGACAGACACACAGAAGACCCGAACGGGTAAGCAGGGTCGGATTCCGCTCCGAGGACATGAGGCCTAATGTGTTCCGGAAAAAGTAAGGGTGCTAAAATGAGGCTGCGGGAGATAAGCTACAGAGTTTTCCAGTCACGAATTAGCAAGAAGTTTGCAGTCACAAAGGGGGACAAACGTAGTACATTTACTTGTTATCAGGAATATGTTACACTTATAAAAGAAACAAAAAATACACCAAAACCAAACCAACCGAAAGGACTGACCACCTGCCAGAACATAATCCAGGCGGAGCTCAGAGAGATGGCATGGGATGGAGCGCCAGAGATGCGGGCAGATTGTCAGAGACGATAAATGTTTCATCCTGTAAGAATGACAAACAGACGTTAGTGTGATGTTATCTGCGTATCCAGTCATACACCGACTACTGCACTGCTATATGAACGTGCTAGAGATAAAGATCACTAATTAGAATCCATTTATGGGTACGTTCACACCTAGTGGAAAGTCTGCATCATTTCCGTATCATTCTTGGTGCAGATCTGCAGCGGACTTTACCCCTTCTATGGAAAGGGTGAAATCCGCACCGTTTCCGTAACGTTGGTGTAAATCTGCAGCTGCGTCTGAACGCACCCTATGGAATATTTTTGTTAAAGGGGAAAAAAAGAATTCTCTTTTAACCCCTTAATGATGCAGCGCCTTTTTTTTCTACTTTTGTTTCTTCCTCCCCCCTTTTAAAAAATTGTATCTCCCTTATTTGTCCATGTATGAGGGCTTGTTTTTTGCGGGACGAGTTGTATTTTTCAATGGTGCTATTTAATGTACCTTATAAGGTACTGAAAAATGTTTAAAAAATTCTAAGTGGAGTAAAATTTAAAAAAAAAAACAAAAAAACCCACGTCATTCCGCCATCTTTCAGTGCATCCTGTTTCTAGCTACAACAAAAATGACACAATAACCTTATTCTATGAGTCACTACTATTATTATTATACCAAACTTTTATAGTGTTTTTTTTGCTGTACTACTAAGAAAAAAATACAAGACATTTAATTTTTTAGAATTATTTTCTGCTGCAAAAACGTTTTTATTTTTCCATCGACATAGTTGAGTATGGGCTCATTTCTGGCGAGACATCCTGTAGTTTATGTTCGTACCATTTCGGAATACATAAGACTTTTTGATCGCTTTTTTATTGCATTTTTTCTGGGAGATGGTGACTGAAAGTGCATTTCTGATGTTCTTTTTTTTTTTTCCGGACGAAGTTCACCGTGTGCTGTAAATAATGCGCTGTAAATAGATCAGACTTTTAGGCCTCATGTCCACAGGGAAAATCAGGCCCGCTACGGATTCTACATGTAGAATCCATAGCGGGTCCCTCCTGCCCCGCGGACATGAGCGCTTAAAATAAGAATTTAAAAGAATTTACCTATCCGTAGCGGGCGGGGAAAGTCTGCTGTTCCTCACGGCCGGATCTTCATTTTCGGCCGGCGGATGAATTCGTCACGCCGGCGGCACGTCGCCGGCACGTCGTCGACGTGCCGCGCGCATGCGCCGGGCACATCCGCCGAGCCGAAGCAAGAAAGATCCGGCCGTGAGGAATAGAAGACCTTCCCGGTCCGCTCTGGATGGGTAAATACTTTTAAATTCCTATTTTAGGTCTCCCGCGGATCCGGACGGCTTCCATAGGCTTCAATAGAAGCCCGCGGGAGCCGTCCCCGCGGGAGACCCGCACGAAAATGGAGCATGGTCCAGATTTTTTCATGCTCCATTTTTTTTTTAAATCCCTTTTATTGACCATCCGCGGGTATTTATCTACCCGCGGGTGGTCAATGCATCCCTATGGGATGCGGATCCGCGCGCGGGAGATCCGCTGCGGATCTTAAATCATATTTTGCCCGTGGACATGAGGCCTTACAGACGCAGCGATACCAATTATGTATTTTTGTTTTATGATTTAGATTTTATTATAGATATGGCAAAGGAGGGTGATTTAAATTTTTATTATAATTTTTTTTTTTTACACAATTAGTAAAACTTTATTGATCTGATTTTAACTTTTTTTTTTTTAGGACCACAACTTGATCGCTCCTGCCATGGCATTACATCATACTGCAATCTGACAGGCAGCCTATCAATCCATCCCTGGCTGCCACCAGCACAGCTTCCTGCAATCTCACACGGGGCGTTAAAGGGTTAAAAACCGCGATTGGCTGTGCTGCTGATTGCAGCTATTGCCCGCGGGTGTCAACTGTAGTAAACAGCAGGCGCCCCATGATCTCTCTTCATAATACCCCAATGCTGCATGATGTAAATGTACGTCATATAGAGGGAAGGGGTTAGGGACTGTCACCTTTTTTTCCCCCATTTTTGTTTTTTCCTCCCCAATTTTAAAAAATCATAACTCTTTTATTTTAAATTCCGCCATCTTTGATTGCGTCTTCTTTCTACGGTGTAAACATTGCAACAAAAATGACCTGATAACTTTATTTTAAGGGTCAGTACGATTACTAGGATACCAAATTTACCAAGTTTTTGTTGTTGTATTGCTTTTATTAATAAATTTTTAAAATTACTATCTGCTGCCATTTTCTGACAGCTATAACTTTTTAGTTTTTCCGTTGACATTGTTATGCTACATCTCATATTCTGCGAGATGTCCTGTAGTTTTCGTTGGTACCATTCTGGAGTACATATGACTTTTTATTACATTTTTTCTTGGAGACGAAGTGACCATAAAAGTGCAATTCTGGCGTTCTTTATTTTTTTTCTGACGACGTTCACCATGCGGAGTATATAATGTTTTACATTGATAGATCGGACTTTTGCAGGCACAGCGATACGAAACATGTATTCTTGTTTTATTATTTCGATTCTTTTATTATAAAATAGCAAAAGGATTTTTTTTTACTTTTATTACCGTTTTTTTTTTTTTTCATAATTAGTAAAACTTTTTTAAAATGACATTTTTTTTTTTTTAAGTCCCCCGAGGGAACAAGAACTAGTGATGTTTGGATTGCTCCTGCAGTATGATGTACTGTCATAGCATAACATCATACCGCATTCTAAGGCCTTAGTCACACGGGCGTTTTTTCGCGCGGTTTGCGGATCGCATGACGGATGCGCATCCGCAAATCGCGTGACCGATGCCCAAAAATCGCCCGAAAAGCTGCTCCTAGCCGCGTTTCATTAGAAACAGGCTGGAGCTGTCCAGCGCATTGCATTCAATGGAGCCGGCAATACAGCCGGCTCCATGAAAGCAATGTGCTGTGGGCGAGCGCGGGATGAATTGTCGGGAAGGGCTTAAATATATAAGCCCTTCCCTGCAATTCATCCAGAAATGTGTTAAAATAAAAAAAATATATATACTTACCTTGTCCCGGCAGATGGAGTTCAGCACGGCCGGCCTGCAGTGGGTGTGAGTCAGACCTGCCCCTGATTGGCTCAGCCTGAGCCAATTCATGAATGGGTGTGAGTGAGACCTGCCTCTGATTGGCTCAGCGCTGAGCCAATCAGGGGCAGCTTTGAGTCACACCCCCTTCACACCCACTGCAGGCCGGCCGTGCTGAACTCCGACTCCTGGGACAAGGTGAGTATATATATATATATATATATTTTTTTTTTATTTTAACACATTTCTGGATGAATTGCAGGGAAGGGCTTATATATTTAAGCCCTTCCCGACAATTCATCCAGCGCTGTCCGGCAGCCCATTGCTTTCAATGGAGCCGGCTGTATTGCCAGCTCCATTGAATTCAATGGGCAAACATCGTTCTTCTCTGCCACAGCTGTTACAGCTGTGGCAGAGAAGAATGATTTGTCTTCTATATGTTCTCAATGGGGTCGGCGCTGCTGCCGCCGGCCCCATTGAGCGCATATACAGAAGAGAACAGGAATCGCAGATCGCACATAGGTGCGATCTGCGATTTCTGTTCTATAATTTATCGGACGAGCGCATAAAAAGCGCTCATGTGTCCGATACCATTGCAAAGCAATGGTTTAAAAAAAAAAAAAATCGACAGACGCATGCGCAAATTGTGCGAAAAATCGCCCGTCTGACTGAGGCCTAACAGGCATCCTATCAAGCCATGCCTCAGGCATGGTTTGATAGGCATTTTGCTAATACAGTCCTGGGGCCTTCAAGAAGGCCCCAAGCTGCCATGACACCCGCACGGCCCGCTGGAACATTGGCCGATGGATGTTGCAGGCGGATGTCAGAAACAGACGGCACCTGCGCTGTATGAAAGGGAATCACCCCATGATCTCCCTCAATGGATACCCCAAACGTGGAGGACGTAATCTTACATCCTGTGTTGTTAAGGGGTTTATGTCATTTTTTGATAGTTATCAAATATATAACGGAAGACACCAAAGAATCTATACATTTCTAAAAGAATATATGTTATTAACATTTATCATACATGTACAAAAAAGCAATCCATAAGATTTACTTTAGGCTACCTGCACATGGGCGGGCGGATATCATCCGGAGTTTCTCAGCCCAATATTGCGCTCGCTAACGTGCATTCTCACCGCGATGCCAAATGTTTTTATGGCAAAACCGCCTCCCATCACTTCAGTAAAGCAGCGATCCTCTGCCACGTCGGAGGATGAGCGGTTCCCATTGTTTTCAGTGGGATTCCTCACATTGCACACTGTGTCATGTGTTGTACTGTTCCATTGAAAGGAATGGGCGATGCGTTCCGAGGAACAGAAAAAGATACGACTTGCTGCGATCGCTCACGTATAGGACTCCATTCAAAAAAATGAGCCTCATAGTAGCGCCAGATCTGTGCGTCTTGCAGTGAGTTGTTCACAATGCGGTGCAGGAAACAATGTGCTATATTTTTGCGACCCTTGGAACGCTTCACCCACTGTTTTCAATGGAACAGGAAACTACATTGCACGGCGTGCGAGGTGTACGTAAGTGTGATGCGAGGTTACCCATTGAAAACAATGGTAACACTTGGCGGAGGATCACTGCTCCACAGAAAGGATGGGAGACACTTTTGTCAGTAAAATGCCTCACGTTGCTGTGAAAATTCACATTGACGAGCGCAATATGGGGCCGAATTTCTCCACCTGAGATCGCACTCACCCGCGTGTAGGCAGCTAGATACGTTCTTTATTTGTAAGCGTATTCACGCCGGCCGATATACGGTGTCCCTCTCTGCAGGGGGAGAAGGTTGGAAGAGGCGGGAGCACTGCACTGAGCTCCTGCCCCCTCTCCACTATCTGCAATGAGAAGGGGCAGGATGGAGGCGGGGGCTAAGTTCCTGGAATTAGCTCCGCCCCGTCCCATCTCCCTCATTGCAAATAGTGTGGAGGGGCGGAGAGGGGGCGGGAGGTCAGAGCACTGCTCCCGGCTCTTCCAGCCTCCTCCCCCTGCAGAGAGAGACGCTGTATATCGGCCGGCGTGAATACCCGGCCGATATACGGTCGTCTGAATAAGCCCTGAGCCACAGCCATAACTGGAAGGAAAGGCGCATTCCTGATTCCGCACAAGAACGTATGCAGGACAGTCGGGCGCCACCATTGTTCTTCCTTTGCACCTCTAGGACCGTCATGCGCTCTGCTTTGGGAAGCTCTAACTGTACAGCCTTTGGCCGTATGATGTAGTATGACCACGATACACCATTAGGCCTCCTTCCCACGAACGGATTTACGCCGCGTAAATCCGCGGCAAAAATCCGCTGCGTTGCCCCCTGCTATTAGGTTCTATTGAACCTAATAGCTCAATGCTCACGATGCGTAATTCCACCGCGGAATTACGCACCGTGAAATCTCCCGTCCTCACCCGCAGCATGTTCTATTTGCTGCGGGTGTACACGCTGACGGCTTCCATTGCAGTCAATGGAAGCCGTCCGTTCACGCTATTTCCCGCTGCAACCAGCGGAAGATAGCGTGAAAAAACACTTCCCCCGCCTACCGCCGCGCGTCATGTGACGTGGTGGGCGTGTCACATGACGCGACGGCGGTGGGCGGGGAAGCGTCTTCACGCTATCTTCCGCTGGTAAGTATGGGGTCTCTGGGGGGCGCCGTGACGGGCTTCACTGCGGAATATTACGCGGCGGAGCCCGTCAGCGCTCGTGGGAAGGAGGCCTTACTGCCCAGCCAGTAGGAATCTCACTGCCAGTACTTCTGCCAAGCAGAAGAATGAAGGTGCATCGACACTACAGCGTTCCTGCGCCCGTCAGCAGCACTCTGATAGCCATATGGGCGGCCAACTATACTAAACGACCAGACAGGCAGCCACCAATATACGTGCCCTGCTCTGATATTAGGCTACAGGGGTCTATAGAGAAACAAGAGTAGAAGCATATCCGTGTATGAAGGGGTTAATACCAGACATCCCGCCTCCAGCATGCAGGAAGGGGTTAATGCTAGACGCATCCCTCGTTCAGCAGGCATGTATGAAGGGCTCTCCACATCCAGGCACCCACAATGCACTGCGCTGCATGGTGCCCCCAATATACCGGCTATGAATGAACCGCTAGCCTCTCTGAGGAGTGCGGAGCCCATTACCTTTCCCTCTCCGTAAGGTCCTCTTACGTCACCACAACACGTGATGAAGCACCTGACCCATTACATCACGTGGTACCGTTGTCTCACGTGAACAAGGTAACGTGCCTCCTCTGGCGGCTGAGGGTAGTGCGGCTCATATGGGGACGTGAGCGGCACAGGAGGGGAGTGCCAGCGGCAGGGAACACGGTGATGTGTACTGTGGTCAGCGTTACCTGAGGGGAAGAAAGGCCTTGGACCAAGCTGATGGTAGTAAGGGCAGGCCCACTCAAATGGCAACTACAGGCGGATCCCACAGTAAATATGCACCCGGCTGCTTTTAGCCCCTCCCTCACACAGAAACGCGGGAAAGCAGCGCAATTTAAATTCCGGCGCTTTGCCGCACGTTACGTTTTCACTGGCTTTCAGCAGTCCTCGTCATTGAGGAGCAGTACACGCTCAAAAATAGACCAGACACGGAAATCGCAGCAGTCTGAGGCCGTGTGAGAGGCTGCGCCTAAAGCCAAAAATATCGCCTGTGTGAGGGAGGCAGGACGCCATCCTTTGTTATCATGTTTGTTTTTTCCTCCCCCTTTTATAAAATCATAACTCCTTTGTTTATCCATCGACGTCGCTGTATGAGGGCTTGTTTTTTGCGGGACGAGTTGTATTTTTCAATGGTGTTATTTAATGTACCATATAAGGTACTGAAAAACTTTTAAAAAATTCCTAATGCAGTAAATGGGGAAAAAATTGACATTCTGCCATCTTTCAGTGGTCTTGTTTCTACAACATACAAAAATGACATGATAACTTTATTCTATACGATACCAAACTTGTGTAGGGTTTTTTGTTTTTATTTTTTTTTTGCTGTACTACTTTTTTTTTTTTATTAATTAACCCCTTCCCGCCCCAGGGCGTAAGTTTACGTCCTGGCAGCAGGGTACTTCCTGCGACAGGGCGTAAACTTACGTCCTGGGGATAGCGCGAGATCACATATGAGGAGCTGGCTGTCAGTCATAGCCGGCGTCCCGCTGCAACAGTGGGGAGGGCATCTCCTTCCCTGCCACTTTTTAAATGCTTTTTCTCATATTAGCATAAAAAACCCCACATATTTGGTATCGTCGTGTCCATAAAGACTTGTAGAATAAATCAAACATGGTTTTTATCCTGCACGGCAAAAAGCGTTAAACGCAAAAAACTGAGGCAACATGCTAATTTTTAGTATTTTGCCTCCCAAAAAACGCAATAAAAGTGATCAAAAAAATCCGTATGTACCCCAAAATGGTACCAGTAAAAACTACTGCTCGTCTCGCAAAAAATAAGCCCTCACCGAGCTCCGTCCATGGAAAAATAAAAGTTATAGGACTTTGAATGTCGCGATTTAGAAAAAGAAAATAATTTCCAAAAAAGGGTTTTTATTGCGAAAAAGTGAAAAAAACAAAAAAAAAAGTTTTGGTATCATCGTAATCGTTACGGCCCGTGGAAAAAATGTTTTGTGTCATTTTATGCTGATGATTAACGCTGTAAGAAACCCAACCAAAAAAATCTATAGCAGAATTGATGCGCTTTGAATTAGTATTTTTTATACTTACTTTTCAGTCGCTGCATTCCAGGAGACATTATGTTTTTTATTTTTCCATCAATGGATCCTCTGAGTGCTTGTTTTTCTTTTTTGTTTTTTGCCGGAAAGGAGACTCTAGTACCCTGTTGTACTGCCTCTAGCTATGATACAAGGTATGATACAGGCGGGCATGGAGACTCTAGTACCCTGTTGTACCACCTCTAGCTTGAATACAAGATGTGATACGGGCTGGCATGGTGGCTTAGTACTCTGTTGTACCGCCTCTAGCTTGGATACAAGATGCAATATGGATGGGCATGGAGGCTCTAGTACCCTGTTGTACCACCTCTAGCTTGAATACAAGATGTGATACGGGCTGGCATGGTGGCTTAGTACTCTGTTGTACCGCCTCTAGCTTGGATACAAGATGCAATATGGATGGGCATGGAGGCTCTAGTACCCTGTTGTACTACCTCTAGCTGGGATACAGCATGTGATACAGTGGGCATGGAGGCTCTAGTACCCTGTTGTACTGCCTTTCTTTAGGTGTTTAGCGCCGGTCCGCGGCATCAGCGGGAAGTTTTGTTCTAAACACAAGGCCCGCTGCCTCGTGTCATGTGCGGCGTGCCGACGCCGCTCACCACTAAAGCGATTACCAGCTCAGGTGCCGCAGCTCCCTGCTGGTAATCGCGCTATTCCCACTGATCCAGCGCACACTGACGTCAGTGTGCAGCCAGGATCCTCCTCCCCGAGTCCCCTGCTCATTAGTTCCGCAGGAGAGGACTCGGGGAGGAAGCATGCCAGGCTACACACTGACTACAGTGTGCTCAGGGCAATTAGAGAGGGAGCGACGCTGACAGCAGGGAGGAGGTAAGTATATGGGTTGGGGGGGGGGTGCTTATTACTAGGGGGGCTGTTTATTTCTGAGAGGTGGTGGCTGCCTATTACTGGGGTGGGGGGTGCTTATTACTGTGGAGGAGGCTGCCTATTACTGGGGGGGGCTGCTTATTACTGAGGAGTGGGGGCTTCCTATTACTGGGGGGGGGGGGGGGGAGATAAATTATATGCTGCCCTATGTGTGTGCTGGGGGGGCAGGGGGAAATACATTATATACTGCTCTATGTGTGTGCTGCCAGGCTGGGGGGGGGGGGGATATATTATACTGCCCCCTTCATAACCCCGCCCCATATAACCAAAGCCCCACCCATGTCCCGCCCCACTCTGCCGGGCCTTGTAAAAATGGTCTTGCTTGAAGCCGGTCCCTAGTGCCAAAAAGGTTGGGGACCACTGCTCTAGATCATGCAAACTCGTGGGCTGTGGAAGTTGGCGTCCCAAATGGTCATATATATGTTCTATTGGTGATTAATCTGATGACCCACACCCTCACTTGGATGTCCGTGCCCTCGACCCTTACCCCTACTCCTCATCATGGCGGATTAAGAATAGAGCAGGGCCCAAATTAATTAGCCGACTGTACAGCACTGACAACTATGGCTTAATTCACCGCACACAGAGACTTGTAGATAGCGGAATGCTATGCTGTGACTTGAAAAAATTAACCCGCTGTCTTGCGCTGATACCTAGGGGTAATTTACTGCTCGCAGAGATTTGTAGATAATAGAGGCTGTATGGAGTGGGAGAAGACTCTAAAGCCAGTGGATAGTGCTGGTAACTGTGGCTATCTCAACCCCACCAAGAAAAGGGTATGGTGAGACGCTCTGCACAGCGGCAGAGCTGAAATATTTTGCAGTGGCCCAGGAAATATTACAGTACTGTTTAGCGGTGAGACCTCTGTCTAATGCACTGCAGACACCGAACGGTATAACTGAAGTTGTTTGCAGTAGGCTAGGAAATGTTAGCCTGGGTTCACACAGGGCGGATTTGCTGCGGTTTTGCCGCGGATTGCCGTTACATATCTGCACTGCGGCAAAACCGCTGCCTTTGCAGTGCAATGCAGCACAAATGAGTTTTGCAAAAAAGCTGTTCTCACAGGGCGGATTTTTTCCGCACAGCCGCAGTGCGTAAATGCAACTGCGGAGCGTTTTTCAAAGATGCAGCATGTCCACTCTTCTGTCTTTTCCGCAGCTCTTTTTTCCATAGACCTCTATGGACGCAGCAAAATCCGTACCAAAATACTCGGCAAAAACTTTTAAAAAACTGTGGAAAAGAATGCTTGCGGATTTTTCCACAGGAAAATCCGCAAGCCAAAATTAACCTTTTGAAGTCGTTTTGCCGCAGAAGCATTTCTTCTGCGGCCAAACCGCAACGGAAAAACTGCGGCAAATCCGCCCTGTGTGAACCCAGCCTTAGAGTGCAGTTTCATGGTGAGAGCTGGTTGTACGGCACTGCAGGCTGAGAACGCTATTACGGAAAGACTGGGAACAGGCCTAGATGCGTAATACAAAAGTTGGTGCACTACTGCTCCCAGCCAGCCACAATTGTAAAGTACACGGATCAGATGTAGCCCTAAGAAGGACCGTTGGGGTTCTTGTACGGAGGATGAGGACTGTATAACTTTCCCTATAGAAGCAGCTCTGTCCCTAAACTCTGCGTTATGCACTGCAGGCTGAGAACGCTATAACTGCAAGGCTGGGAACAGGCCTAGATGCGTAATACAAAACTTGATGCACTACTGCTACCAGCCAGCCACAACTATAATGCACACGGTCAGATGTAGCCCTAAGAAGGACCGTTGGGGTTCTTGCACAGAGGATCAGGAGTACTGTAAAACTTTCCCTGTATAGGCAGCTCCGTCCCTAAACTCTGCGTAATACACTGCAGACTGAGAACGCTAAAGTTGAAATGGCCTGCACAGCCCGAGATGGTTAAAAAAAAAATTGGTGCACTACTGCTCCCAGCCAGCAACAACAGTAATGCAGACGATGTGGAGTAGCCCTAAGAAGGACCGTTGGGGTTCTTGACGACAGGATCCTACTCTAACACTGTCCCTATATCAGCAGCAGCACTTTCCCTAACCCCTGCCAGCATGCGTCTGAGGCGAGCCGCGGGCGGGACCAGTTTAAGTACTCGGCGGTCACCTGATCGGCCCAGCCACTCACTACTGGGGGAAGGGGGGCACGTCACAGCAGGAAGTGGTAATGCCTTCTCTCTTTAATGGCTAGAAAATGGCGCTAAACATGCGAGGAAGGCAATGCAATTGACTCCAGTACCGCGTGGTGATCGTCTCGAGTAACGAGCATCTCGAGTACCCTAGTTCACTCATCTCTAAACTAGATACATCTGATATTGTTGTAATTATTCTGACAAAATAAAGTCAACATGTCATTTTAGCTGCAGGTTGTTTACTGTAACCCCCCCCCCCTTTACAAAAAATGGCAAACCTGAGGGTTTGTTTTTCATTTCAGCTCACTTAGAAATGTTTAAAGGGGTTGTCCCGCGAAAGCAAGTGGGGTTATACACTTCTGTATGGCCATATTAATGCACTTTGTAATGTACATTGTGCATTAATTATGAGCCATACAGGAGTTATAAGAAGTTATTCACTTTCCTGTTCCGTTGCTAGCGTCCTCGTCTCCATGGTGCCGTCTAATTTTCAGCATCTAATCGCCAAATTAGACGCGCTTGCGCAGTCTGGGTCTTCTTCTTTTCTCAATGGGGCCGCTCGTGCCGGATGCCGGCTCCGTGTTTTCCGCCCCGTCACGTGCCAATTCCAGCCAATCAGGAGGCTGGAATCGGCACATCAGGAGGCTGGAATCGGCAATGGACCGCACAGAAGAGCTGCGGTCCACCGAGGGAGAAGATCCCGGCGGCCATCTTCAACCGGTAAGTAAGAAGTCACCGGAGCGCGGGGATTCAGGTAAGCGCTGTGCGGATTTTTTTTTAGGTGCCCGCATCGGGTTTGTCTCGCGCCGAACGGGGGGGGGGGGGGGGGCTGTTGAAAAAAAAAAAAAACCCGTTTCGGCGTGGGACAACCCCTTTAATGCACTTTGTAATGTGCATCGTGCATTAATTATGAGCCATACAGAAGTTATTCACTTACCTGCTCCGTTGCTAGCGTCCCCGTCGCCATGGTGCCGTCTAATTTCAGCGTCTAATCGCCTGATTAGACGCGCTTGCGCAGTCCTGTCTTCTCCCTGGTGAATGGGGCTGCTCGTGCCAGAGACCTGGTCCTCGTAGCTCCGCCCCGTCACGTGTGCCGATTCCAGTCAATCAGGAGGCTGGAATCGGCAATGGACCGCACAGAGCCCACGGTGCACCATGGGAGAAGACGGCGGTGCATCGTGGGTGAAGATCCCGGCGGCCATCTTGGTAAGGTAAATAAGAAGTCGCCGCAGCGCGGGGATTCGGGTAAGTAGTAAACGTTTTTGTTTTTTTTAACCCATGCATTGGGTTTGTCTCGCGCCGAACGGGGGGCCTATTGAATTTTAAAAAAAAAACGTTTCGGCGCGGGACAACCCCTTTAAAAGCTTTTCAGTACATTATGTGGTACATTAAATAATACAATTGAAACATACAACTTGTCCGTAAAAATCAAGCCCTCAGGTGGATATGTTACCGGACAAATAAATAAGGTATGTTTTTTTTTTTTTTTTGTTTTTTTTTAATGGGGAGAAAAAAAAGAAAAATGTTAAACCAAAAATTGGCCGTTAAAAAAACCCTTTAAGGAAGGTCTCTTTACATATGGATGATAATCACTATCGTCCACATGTGCCACAACGCAAGAACGCAGATGAGGAGGGCATTGATGTCTATAGATGGCACAGCTATGTAGTGTATTAACTATGTTGGCTCAGTGCCTCCCTCTAGTGTCTGCTTATTAAACTGCATTTGAAGGGATAATCCTACCCAACACATAATGTCATTGATGGCATATTATGTGATATCTGATGCTATGTGATATCCATGGATGTCTGCACCCCCCGGGTAACGGCTCAACTGTCCCTTTAGCTTTTTTCTCATAATAATGCTGGTGAATGCAGCTGCACTTCCTTTACAGCAAGGTGTGGGGATTGTAGGGGTCCCAACAGCGGACCCCTCACTAATCAGACAATGATGAGATATTCTATCAATATACCATCCGTGTGAACCTGCCTCCAATTCTGTCATATGGCACTGCTAACGTGGGCACCCCGTGGCTGGCACTGTGCAGTGCTCTGATATTGTGAACGGGGCTGTTGTTGGGGTTGAACTGTTTACTGGGACACTATGGCTGCTACTCTTTATAGGGTCACTGTCAGGCATGTGTGACCGAGCTGTTCATAGGGGCACGCAAGCTGCCTGTGTACACTGTTTATGGGGGCACTCTATCTAGCACTATTAATGGGGGCGCTCTGTCTAGCACTATTTGTGGGGACACTCTATCTGATACTATTTATGAGGGCACTCTGTGTAGCACTCGGGTGGCATTCAGTATCTTGCCCTATTTATTGGGTCGCTCTCTATGGGTCACTATGAGGGCATTCTATCTGATACCTTTTGGCACTATTTATGGCTTTTGCTCGTGATCAATATGTGGATTTAGATCTGTCAGGGGGCAAAATCCGCGTACTGAATGTCTGACACATTTTTTCATGGATCCGCATGAAGAAGTAACATACGACTTTTTTTTCTTGAATACACGTCAAAAAACGTGCTCGCAAATTTTTCCCACTGATGGCTGCAGCCACGTGTGGATCCACGGCAAAAACTGCAGCAGAATGGAATTCCAGGTGGAATCCACCTTGTGAACATATCCTTACTGTCCCCTCATCTCACCATGAGTCACATTCATTACTGTCCCCTCATCTCCCCATATGTTACATTCCTTACTGTCCCCTCATCTCACCATGAGTCACATTCATTACTGTCCCCTCATCTCCCCATATGTTACATTCCTTACTGTCCCCTCATCTCCCCATATGTTACATTCATTACTGTGCCCTCATCTCCCCATATGTTACATTCATTACTGTCCCCTCATCTCCCCATATGTTACATTCATTACTGTCCCCTCATCTCCCCATATGTTACATTCCTTACTGTCCCCTCATCTCCCCATATGTTACATTCATTACTGTCCCCTCATCTCCCCATATGTTACATTCATTACTGTCCCCTCATCTCCCCATATGTTACATTCATTACTGTCCCCTCATCTCCCCATATGTTACATTCATTACTGTCCCCTCATCTCCCCATATGTTACATTCATTACTGTCCCCTCATCTCCCCATATGTTACATTCATTACTGTCCCCTCATCTCCCCATATGTCACATTCATTACCGTCCCCTCATCTCCCCATATGTTACATTCATTACTGTCCCCTCATCTCCCCATTTGTCACATTCATTACCGTCCCCTTATCTCCCCATATGTTACATTCATTACTGTCCCCTCATCTCCCCATATGTTACATTCCTTACTGTCCCTTCATCTCCCCATATGTTACATTCATTACTGTCCCCTCATCTCCCCATGTGTCACATTCATTACCGTCCCCTCATCTCCCCATATGTCACATTCATTACTGTCCCCTCATCTCCCCATATGTCACATTCATTACTGTCCCCTCATCTCCCCATATGTCACATTCATTACTGTCCCCTCATCTCCCCATATGTCACATTCATTACCGTCCCCTCATCTCCCCATGTGTCACATTCAATACCGTCTCCTCATCTCCCCATATGTTACATTCAATACCGTCTCCTCATCTCCCCATATGTTACATTCATTACTGTCCCCTCATCTCCCCATGTGTCACATTCATTACTGTCCCCTCATCTACCCATGTGTCACATTCATTACTGTCCCCTCATCTCCCCATGTGTCACATTCATTACCGTCCCCTCATCTCCCCATGTGTCACATTCATTACCGTCCCCTCATCTCCCCATGTGTCACATTCATTACCGTCCCCTCATCTCCCCATGTGTCACATTCATTACCGTCCCCTCATCTCCCCATGTGTCACATTCATTACCGTCCCCTCATCTCCCCATGTGTCACATTCATTACCGTCCCCTCATCTCCCCATGTGTCACATTCATTACCGTCCCCTCATCTCCCCATGTGTCACATTCATTACCGTCCCCTCATCTCCCCATGTGTCACATTCATTACCGTCCCCTCATCTCCCCATGTGTCACATTCATTACCGTCCCCTCATCTCCCCATGTGTCACATTCATTACCGTCCCCTCATCTCCCCATGTGTCACATTCATTACCGTCCCCTCATCTCCCCATGTGTCACATTCATTACCGTCCCCTCATCTCCCCATGTGTCACATTCATTACCGTCCCCTCATCTCCCCATGTGTCACATTCATTACCGTCCCCTCATCTCCCCATGTGTCACATTCATTACCGTCCCCTCATCTCCCCATGTGTCACATTCATTACCGTCCCCTCATCTCCCCATGTGTCACATTCATTACCGTCCCCTCATCTCCCCATGTGTCACATTCATTACCGTCCCCTCATCTCCCCATGTGTCACATTCATTACCGTCCCCTCATCTCCCCATGTGTCACATTCATTACTGTCCCCTCATCTCCCAGTATGTCCCATCCATTACTAGGATTGCCACCCTCCTGGTAAATGACCGGCCTGGACAGTAATTACATCTAGAGGCCGGTGCGGGTAATAATTTTTTACTGGCAATTTTAATTATGAGAAAAAATGATGTTATGGCGGGGTGGCAACTTGGACAAATGTTGGGAAAAAATAAGTAGCTGATTTTGTGCACAAATATAGCCAGCACTAAGACTTGTAACTTTTGGGATTTTTGCACCACACTCCACACTTTTAGAGAAGTAAGTGGGGGCACCCACTATATTTAGTAGAATTTACACCAGGGAACTTCCTCATAGCTGGTAACGATTTCTTCTTCTGGCACATGAGCCGCCCAAGACACTTGTATTAAGTGGCATAGACCTCTTACCCTTAATGCCACAGGACATAAAGTTACATTACTGGTTACAGTTACTGGTCTTAATAAATCAGCCCCATAGTGTTTAAACATAGAAGAAAGCCGTGTTGTGTCTCAGTCCAGCATGGAGAGGGTCCTGGAGCCGCTTGGGGAAGAGTTGGGAGGATACTCAACCCTCATTCCATCCCATGAATTACACCTGCTGCTCTGACTGACCAGGTGAGAAGAGCTGACTCTTTCTAAGTCACCCCGCTTGCCTTCTGCATATTGCGCTGTAAATGACACAGCGATAATCGCTCAGGTCGTTGTGTATAAATGGGCCTTTACAAATGTCTACTTTACTTCCATGTTCTAAAGTTTACACTTCATTTTTTTTATTCTAGTTTGGTCTGATGACGACTGGCTCAAAAGATTTTCTGGTAAAACACTGGAGGAGAGCGAACAGGCTGAGGGGACAGAAGCTCCTAAACCTGCAGCACAAGAGGTACTGGTCCTATAATAATCATAGCTCCAAGTACAGATATTAGGAGGATACAAAACCTTAAATCTTATTACCTTAACTCTTATCCTAGGGAAAAAGTATCTTCACATGTGGCATATAAGCGGCATATTTTCTACCATGGATTTGCGTGCGGAAAATCCGCAGCATATTACAATACAGACGAAGTGGATGAGATTATAAGAAGTCTCATCTTATCCACATCCTGACGATTGTTAATTGACCCGCAGTGCGAATTTTAAATCCGCAGTATGTCAACTTATGCTGTGGGCTTTCACTATGGATCTCAGCACGTCAAATGTTTAGGGTTGTAATCTGCCGTGAATTTGCACCAAAATCTGGACAATACCGATCCTATTTGGCCTATTGGAGGAAGAGGAATGGCCGTACCACACCCGCATTTTCCTACAGAAGACCTTATTCTTGGCGCGTAAAACAATAGCTACTTATTGGATGGCTGCGGGAATCCCTACGATCTCGTGTTGGGTTCGGTCGGTGAATACAGTAATCTCCTACGAAAAAATAATTTACCAAAACAGAGGCTGCCCAAACAAATTAAAAAAAAAAATGGGATATCTGGCTAGATACCAATTCCACTTTATCTGTAGAATGAACTCCCAGACTCATGTTCCCTCTCTCCACCCCCCCCCCCCCCACGCTCTCCTGTGTCCCCATTTACTAAGCAAATAGCAAACGCAGAGCTTTATCTCATAAAGAATTCATCCAATAGGCATGGACGGTTTGAGTTTAATTGTTTAAGTTTATCGCAACCTAAAAGAAAAAATGTACAAGGAATATGTTATGTTATTACGTTTAAGCAAGTTACAACACAGTATGTACTATTTGTAATATCGAGTTTGTTTACCATATGATTTTATTATGTACTGTGCAAATTTTCCTTAATAAAGAAAATAAAGTAAAAAAAAAAAATCTGGACAATACATTCCATGTGGAGGTATCCTAAGTGTTTGATGGTTACTGGACAATGTTCACCCATAGCACTAACTGTGCTAACATAACATAAGTAGCTGTACTTACCCGTCATCTGCCGCAGGGACCCATCACTGCAGCACCACCATCCACCCGCTGTTTGAAGTGGAAGATGTCGTCACAGGTTATCACCTGACTTCTGTAATGTCACTGCCCGCTCTCCTGGCATCAACACTCACATCCCGGCACCATGATGCCAGGAGTTTGTAATAGTGTTACTTACTGCGATTTACAATTGGCTGCAGCGGTCAGAGGATATCTGTTGATGTCTTCCTTAACTTAACATCGGGAGCACGGTTGGGCTCATCACCATGGCAATGGAAGGGTAAGTACAGCTGATTTAGTTATTTCTAGAATAGTTGGACCTGTAGGAGAAATTGTTATCCGATAACCAGGCAACCCCTACAGCCGAACATGCATGCCTGTAAATGTATTTAGTGTCTGTCATCTCGTGCCTCTTTTTTTCTTTTATCTTCTTTATTACTTGCAGGGAGAGCCACCTGCTAAAAAGGTACGAGCTAACCCCCAGGTATACATGGATATCAAGATTGGCAACAAGCTTGCTGGACGTATTCGCTTCCTGTTACGAGCAGATGTTGTTCCGATGACGGTAGGTGAGTGTCGGAATCTGATATTGCATAAATAATTCATGGTCACGTTGCGTTGGCTGTACATAATAGTTCTAGATCAGAAGAAAAGCAGATAACATTGGTATTAGAAATAACATTTCCTTTGTGAGAAGACATACATTCATTCTTACAATTTGTCAATTACACTCAACTCGTTTAGCAGTGTTTAACCCCTTAGTGACCACCCCATAGTCCTGGCCCGCTGGGCTTTATCCCAGAGGAGGTAAAAACATGCTTCCTTCAGGGATTAAAGCCCTGCAGGCTCTGGACATGACAGCTCCATGCTGTCAAGTACCCCCCACCCCAGCGATCGCATTAAAGGCAATGTAAAGTTTAAAAAAGTTAGTTTTAGCTCCCCTTAATGGATCAGATCTCAGGATACTCACCATCCTTCGCGATGTCCCCCGGCGTTCTGGTCCTGCAGGACCTGGCGTCTGTGCATGCGCGCCAGACATAATTACGTCACACGAATGCGCACAGGGCCGGGAGGCCTGGGAAATTTAAAAACTCCCTGCTCTCGGCTAGTATGAGTAGCCGAGAACACGGAGTTGTCACTGGGAGCCGCTGTATGTGGTCCCCAGTCACATGATCGCTGTTATCCAATGGATAACAGTGATCATGTAAAAAAATTTTAAAAAAGAAAAAAAAGTTTGTTTCATCTTTCCTCATGGATCATATCTGTGAGGGCAGATGAAATTACGTCCATAAGGCCCCCGGCTTTATCTGCGGACTTTATCTGGCTTCTGTGCACACGAATGGGTATGTTACTAAACACAAGACAAATACTGGTATCCATTTTGGGGTGCAAATCCTCATTTTCATGTGCACTGTAGAAAAAAAAATGTATTTTAAAATGACATATTTTCAAAATTATGAAATTTCATTTTTTCCCCTCAAAATTGTATTAACTTCTGAAAAGAAACTGTGGGATCAAAATACTCATGACACCCATGACAGTGAATATATTAAGATGTGTATTTTTTTAAAATAGGGTCATTTGTGGGGGTGTCTATAATTCTGACACTTATGAGCCTTTGCAATCTTGGCTTGGTGTAGGAAAACAAAGTATTCCTCAAAATGTTAATTAATGTTAAATTTGTACATCTGCTAAATCGCGTGTGTAAAAAAAAAAAAAAAAAAAAGAGAGAAAAAAAAGGTTTTCAAATGTGAGTCCAGAATAGAGTAAACGGATGGAAATATATATCTTATCAAACATGTGTACGGTATGTTTGAGACATTGCAATTGAAAATAAGAAAAAATTACAACTTTTTTTTCCAATTTTGGCGCTTTAAATAAATTATACACAAATTCTGTCGGTCTAATTTCTAAATAAAGTACAACACGTGGCGAAAAAACAATGTCAGAATCACCTGGATATGCAAAAGCTTTACAGAGTAATAATAATTTATGTTAAAGTGACACATGTCAGATTTCCAAAATTTGGTCTGGTCATTAAGGCGCAAACTGGCTTGGTCACTAAGGGGTTAATAGATTACACAAAGTCCTTGAATAGAAGGGTTGTACCAGTAATATATATGGCCTTAAAGCAACCTTCCGGTCCTGAAACAAAATTTTTCTTGGTACCAGACGCCGGCGTTCATTTTACCTGCTGCTCTTCTTTTCCAGCTTCTTGCTACAAATTCACCAATTGATGGGCCCTTTTTAGTTCTCGGAGATGGTCACATAGGTTCCCTAACTATCTGATGCACATGGTGTAGTGTCGGTGCATAGGTACTCTGAGGCGCTCCACATTGCTTTGATTGGGCAGCAATGCTTACATGAGAAATCTGCAACCGTGGTGGTGTGCACGGAGTAGTGACAGGAGCTGTACCAGCATCTTGAAAGACTGAAGGGGGGCTAGGAACTATTAGATCCAGGGGAGAAAGCTGTGAAAGGAGAGCCGCAGGTTATATTACTTCCCTCTCCGGTGCCTTTTGAAAAGTCAAACAGTTTTGTAGTTTATAGTTTTTATAGCTGTTCCCTGGTTACCAGATAACATCCATTTAATAGGGCTAATGCCACGGGAAGTTAGGTGACTGCTGTGGTGTCGCTGCTCATTCTATCGGCGTTGGTACTCTCATTCTGAACATGATGCCAGCAATTCGGGAACGCGGATGAAGAGCAGGGTAGTGTGATAGAAGTGCAGCGCTCCCATTGATTTCAATGGTAGTGAAGCCTCCCCTGCACGCTGATGACAATGTCCTGCTGCACTGACATCCACAGAATAGATCATCAGTTGAAAGAAGGCCAGAATACCCCTTTAATCAAGAATTAAGATACAGAGGTTGGGCTGCCTAGCATTCTATCCAGGTGCTGGGAATAGGATCAATGCTATCCTGTGTACTTGGGAAAACCTTTCTTAGGCCTCATGCAGATTTTTTATGCGGATTTCCGCAGCGGATGCACTGCGAGTCATTAAATTGATTTTTTTATTGCTTGCAGGAGATCGCGGATTGCGTTTTTTTTCCCACGCAGATGCCCTTCGGATCATCCGTGTGGAACAAATCCGCAGCCCCACCTCCCAGCCTTTCCGCCACCTCCCGAATAGATTATAACCTTTAAATCTGCAAATGTATTTGTGGATGCACTGCGGATCGTAAGCTCCCATAGAGATGAATGGAGCCACATCCGCGGTAAAATGGAGCATGCTGCGATTTATTATCCCCAAATCAAATTGAAAATCCGCTGATGTTAAATGAAGTGCAGATGCCCAATGCTTCCCTATGGGCGGCTTGATTTGCAGATCTCACACACAGATGCCACGCGTAGATTCAGCAAATCAAATCCACCCGTGGACATTGGGCCTTAGGTTTAAAAATAAAAATTGAATCTACTTGCTGTTGATGGGATCAGAGCTGTTCTGGCAATGTATACACGGCTCTGTCAGAGCTGGGTTATTACAGACTATTGCAGGATATTTCTCTGTCAATGACCTGCATGTTTCATTTGCATTTCCTGTCTTTATCCAAAAAATCTTTTTTTTTTTCTTCTAGTTTTATGTTCGTTAATCTTGTCCAATGTATGATGAAATAGTATTTTAATTTATTTCAGTTTCTCACTTTTTGAGATGTTTGCTTTCAGTGATTTAAAGCATTTATGTTTACATCTAGATCTACACCTGATCATGTCCAAGCGTTGTCCAGCTTTGGTACAACCCATGAAGTTTGACATGTTCAAGGCAAGTTTTTCAGCCATTGCAATGTAACAAATTTCCACACTCACTGATGGCAAGCAGAGATCTGCAAAATAGAATTAAAATGGAGCAATTAAAGCAGAAGGGATGTTAGAAAGCTGCAAAGCTATTTTACTATTGTACATTCATGAGTATTGGAGAGATACTTGCAGAGGCATGATTCTGGGTGGGGAGACCTCTGAGCGCCTGCCCGCCAGGTGATTTAGTCAAATGAACCATAATCCAGCCATCGCTTCAGATCGTCCGACCCTCTGAACGCTACCCATGGTTGCCATGTCTTGTAGTATGCTTCCCAAGTTTTGGGGTCATCGGCTCCCAGTTCATCAAATCTCATGAGGGTGTGGAGTTCCTCCACCCACATGCCCCTAGTGGGAACGGTTGAAGAGCGCTAGAGCCTTAGGATAAGTCTTCTCACCGCTAGTTTGAAATGTTTTAGAAGGCATAATTTGGTGGCTCTCATGCTGTCCGGGAACAGCGAGAGCAGGGCTAATTTCGGTGTCATAATCACTCTTGAGTGGTTGATGTGATTATATAGGGTTGTCACTAGAGATGAGCGAGCACCAAAATGCTCGGGTGCTCGTTGCTCGAGTGGAACTTTCCGCGATGCTCGAGGGTTCGTTTCGAGTAATGAACCCCATTGAAGTCAATGGGCGACTCGAGCATTTTTGTATATCGCTGATGCTCTCTAAGGTTTTCATTGGTGAAAATCTGCAAAACCCAAGAAAGTGCTGGAAACGACAGAAACGGAGCAGAGGCGTCACGGAGGACGGTGGTACGATCGGCTGCGTACTCCCTCACCATCTTCTTACAGTGCTCCCTCCGACTCAGCCTGGACTTGGGAGGTGTGAGACAGTCTTGCTGGGGAGCTATAAAGCTGGCAAAGGCCTTGGAGAGTGTTCCCCTGCCTGCGCTGAACATGCTGCCTGATCTCCGCGCCTCCCCTTCTACGTGGCCCTCGGAACTGCACCTTCTGCCACTAGCGCTGTCAGATGGGAAGTTTACCATCAGTTTGTCCACCAGGGCCCTGTGGTATTGCATCACTCTCAAACCCCTTTCCTCTTCGGGAATGAGAGTGGAAAGGTTCTCCTTACACTGTGGGTCAAGCAGTGTGTACACCCAGTAATCCGTAGTGGCCAGAATGCGTCTAACACGAGGGTCACGAGAAAGGCATGCTAACATAAAGTCAGCCATGTGTGCCAGGGTACCTGGATGCAACATATGGCTGTCCTCACTAGGACGATCACTTTGAGTATCCTCCTCCGGCCATGCACGCTGAATGGAAGAGAGGCAAGCTGCATGGGCACCCTCTGCAGTGGGCCCAGCTGTCTCTTCCTCCTCAGGCTCCTCCCCCTCCTCCTCCTCTTCCACGCGCTGAGATATAGACATGAGGGTGCTCTGACTATCCAGCGACATACTGTCTTCCCCCGCCTCCGTTTCTGCCCGCAAAGCATCAGCCTTTATGCTTTGCAGGGAACTTCTCAACAGGCATAGCAGGAGAATGGTGACGCTAATGATTTGATTACAGCATCGCCGCTCACCATCAGGGTGGACTCCTCAAAGTTTCCAAGGACCTGGCAGATATCTGCCATCCAGGCCCACTCCTCTAAAGAATTGAGGAGGCTGACTCCCACTACGCCGCCCATGTTGGAGTTGGTATTCCACTATAGCTCTACGCTGCTCATAGAGCCTGGCCAACATGTGGAGCGTAGAGTTCCACCGTGTGAGCACGTCGCACAGCAGTCGGTGCACTGGCAGATTAAACTGATGTTGCAGGGTCCGCAGGGTGGCAGCATCCGTGTTGGACTTGCGGAAATGTGCGCTGACCCGGCGCACCTTTCCGAGCAGGTCTGAAAAGTGTGGGTAGCTTTTCAGAAAGCGCTGAACCACCAAATTAAAGACGTGGGCCAGGGATGGCACGTGCGTGAGGCTGCCAAGCTGCAGAGCCGCCACCAGGTTACGGCCGTTGTCACACACGACCATGCCCAGTTGGAGGCTCAGCAGTGAAAGCCAGCGGTCGGTCTGCTCTGTCAGACCCTGCAGCAGTTCGTGGGCCGTGGGCCTCTTCTCTCCTAAGCTGAGTAGTTTCAGCACGGCCTGCTGACGCTTGCCCACCGCTGTGCTGCCACGCCGCGCGACACCGACTGCTGGCGACGTGCTGCTGCTGACACATCTTGATTGCGAGACAGAGGTTGCATAGGAGGAGGAGGAGGGTGGTTTAGTGGAGGAAGCCTACACCGCCGCAGATACCAGCACCGAGCTGGGGCCCGCAATTCTGGGGGTGGGTAGGAAGTGAGCGGTCCCAGCCTCCACTAAATTCACCCAATGTGCCGTCAGGGAGATATAGTGGCCCTGCCCGCCTGTGCTTGTCCACGTGTCCGTTGTTAAGTGGACCTTGGCAGTAACCGCGTTGGTGACGTTGTCGTGCAGGGCTGGGGGACGGCACATCGGGAAAAGTAGTGGCGACTGGGAACCGAGTAGCGCAGGGCTGCCGCCGCCATCATGTTTTTGAAAGCCTCCGTTTCCACAAGCCTATACAGCAGCATCTCCAGGCTGATCAATTTGGCTATGTGCACGTTTAACGCTGGAGCGTGCGGGTGCGTGGCGGCGTACTTGCGCTTGCGCTCAAACAGTTGCGCTAGCGACGGCTGGATGGAGCGCTGAGAGACATTGCTGGATGGGGCCGAGGACAGCAGAGGTGAGGGTGTGGGTGCAGGCCGGGAGACGGTAGTGCCTGTGTCCTGAGAGGGGGGTTGGATCTCAGTGGCAGGTCGGGGCACAGGGGGAGAGGCAGTGGTGCAAACCGGAGGCGGTGAGCGGCCTTCGTCCCACCTTGTGGGGTGCTTTGCCATCATATGCCTGCGCATGCTAGTGGTGGTGGCTCCCCGGCTGATCTTATCGCGACAAACCTTGCATACCACAGTTCGTCGGTCGTCTGCACTCTCAGTGAAAAACTGCCACACTTTTGAAACAGTTGGTGGATTATTCGGTCTGGCCCTGCCTCTACCCTTGGCCACCGCACTGCCTCTTCCAACCTGCCCTGCTGCTGCACTTGCCTCCCCCTCTGAAGACCTGTCCTCAGTAGGCTTAGCAAACCAGGTGGGGTCAGTCACCTCATCGTCCAGCTGCTCTTCCTCCGAATCCTCTGTGCGCTCCTCCCTCGGACTTACTGCCCTTACTACTACCTCACTGATAGACAACTGTGTCTCATCATCATCGTCCTCCTCACCCACTGAAAGCTCTTGAGACAGTTGCCAGAAGTCCCCAGTCTCCTCACCCGGACCCCGGGAACTTTCTAAAGTTGGGCATTGGTCATGAGAAACTCCTCAGGTGTTAGAGGATCCATTTTTTCGCACTCAAGGCCGGGACCCGAGAACAGTTCCTGGGAGCCTGCCTGCTCTTCTGAATGTGTCATTTGCTGGGAGGGAGGAGGCTGGGAGAAGGGAGGAGCAGCAGCGAGAGCATTCAGGCGTAGAAGACTGGGTGGTGACGGTGGATAGTTTGCTGGATGCACTTTCTGCCATCCACGACAGGACCTGCTCACGCTGCTCAGTTTCTAATAAAGGTCTACCGCGTGGACCCATTAATTGTGAGATGAATCTGGGGACCCCAGAAACTTGCCTCTCTCCTAATCCCGCAGCAGTCAGCTGCGATACGCCTGAACCAAGAGCTCGGCCTGTGCCCACACCCTGACTTGGGCCTCCGCGTCTTCGCGCGCGTCCACGTCCTCTAGGCCTACCCCTACCCCTCAGCATGGTGTATTACGAGTAGAGCAGAAACAGAACGCTGTAATTAATTGTGCCGCTTATTGGCCTGTGGTTGGAGGCTGACTTCGCTTACGGAACGCACAACAGAGCCAGGAAACAATTATGCGCAAGCCTGTAGTGAGACCTAGGTGCGTATGACTGAGCTACTGGAATTCACAGGGCAGAACCAGTCAAGTGGCAAAAGGCTAGTGGTAGGCCTTAAGTATTTTGCTTCAATTTTTTAAAATGGTGAGGTGAAAAACCAGACAGACACCGTATGCAGCGTATATATGTATACTCTTTCCCTCTGGCGGGATGACGGCGATCATGTAACGGACACAGCAGAGCCAGGAAACAATTATGCGCAAGCCTGCTTTAACGCTTAGCTGGGTAATAATGAGCGACTACTACCCCCAGCAGACACGCAGTAAACTGAAGACGGTCACAGGCAGCCCAAATATAGTATTTTTTTCCAATTTTTGGGAAAAAGCCCACTGCCTATATAGCCTGTATATGGATTTCCCTGTTGGAGGATGACTGTGGGTATTGAAAGCACAGTGCAGCCAGAAAGAATTATGCGCAAGGCTGGGTATTAATGAGCGACTACTACCCCCAGCAGACACGCAGTAAACTGTAGACGGTCACAGGCTTAGCTGGGTAATAATGAGCGACTACTACCCCCAGCGCACACGCAGTAAACTGAAGACGGTCACAGGCAGCCCAAATATAGTATTTTTTTCCAATTTTTGGGAAAAAGCCCACTGCCTATATAGCCTGTATATGGATTTCCCTGTTGGAGGATGACTGTGGTTATTGAAAGCACAGTGCAGCCAGAAAACATTATGCGCAAGGCTGCAGTAACACCTAGCTGGGTAATAGTGAGTGACTACTACCCCCAGCAGACACGCAGTAAACTGAACACGGTCACAGGCAGCCCAAAGATTTTTTTTTTCCAATTTTTTTGAAAAAGCCCACTGCCTATATAGCCAGTATATCTCTTTCCCTGTACCACTGTCCCTGCCTCACCAGTACTGCCCCTATACTCAGTAAAATGACTGCAGACTGAGGACGCTATGGTCTGCACGCCCGATATACAAAAAAAAAAAATGTGCAAAACTGCTAAAAGCAGCCTCAACAGTACTGCACACGGTCAGATGTGGCCCTAAGAAGGACCGTTGGGGTTTTTGAAGACGAAGATAACAGCCTAACACTCTCCCTATAGCAGCTACAGCAGGACGCCACTTTCCCTAATGTCTCTCAGCGTGCATCTGTGGCGAGCCGCGGCCGGCCCCAGTTTATATACTCGGGTGTCACCTGATCTCCCCAGCCACTCACTGCAGGGGGGTGAGATAGGGCTGGAACTTCACAGGAGGAAGTTCTAATGCCTTCCCTGTGTTTCTATTGGCCAGAAAAGGGCGCAAACTTTTCTGGGAAGAAAATGGAAGTGACTCGAACACCGCGTGGTCCTCGTCTCGAGTAACGAGCATCTCGAGTACCCTAATACTCGAATGAGCATCAAGCTCGGATGAGTACGCTCGCTCATCTCTAGTTGTCACCCCTTCCCATAGGTCCGCTACTGGCCGGCAGTCCCACCAAATGTGGGTCATTGTACCTCGGCTCCCACTGCATTTCCAGCACACAGGGAAGAACTGGTGAAAGATCCTCTGTAGGTGGTCCGGGGTCCTATACCACCTTGAGACTATCTTATAGTTGAGGTCTTGTATTTTGCCAGCTGTGGATAGTGCCCAGATTTTACACTAGTCCTCCCCCGTAATGTTTTCTCCCAACTCCCGTTCCCAGGCCTCCCTATAATTCAGAGTCTCATCCTCCGTCTCCCGATCCAGCAACATTTTATATAACGTGGAGATCATATGCCTCTGATTTAGACTTGACAAACAGAGTCGCTCATACTCAGTCAGGGGTGCCGTCAGATTTTCTTTCGGGATCAGCGTGCTCACAAACCCTCTCAGCTGAAGATATTGCAACCAGAATCCTGGCTGCGGTGGAGACTGGTTTAAGATCTCCATCATGGGTTTCAGTCCCGTTTGCGTCACTACGTCCCTCAATCTAGGGATTGGGTCCGCAGGAATAGCCAGAAGGCCCTTCTGATTTGTAGTAGCTTCAAAGAGGGGATTTGCTAAGAGCAGAGTTAGGGGGCCTGGGGCTGTAACCAGCCTATATTGAGGGGCGAAACTCGCCCATGCCTTAAATAGTTGGAGGCTGAAGGGGGAGATTTGGGTATAGACTTGATCCATTTTGGCAGAATCCAGGGAGCTCTGTATAGGCCATCTGTTTCGCCTGTGTGGTCTATATCCACCCATAGCTTTGAGTTTCTGCTTTTTGAGGATGTCAAGTACGCAGTTTGCTATGTTAGCTTTTTGGTAGAGGGAGAAGTCCGGTAGGCCCAGGCCCCCCTTCTCTTTTCTCCTCTTTAGCAATGAGTATCTCAGGCGCGGTTTGCGTCCTTTCCAAACAAAGTTGGAGATTAGAGATCGGATTTTTTTCAGGTATGTTCTTGGGAGCCCAATGGGAATTGTTTGACAAAGATACAGGAAACGGGGCAGTACATCCATTTTAATTACCTTGGGGTAGAGCGTTCCAGAGGATGGGTGCTGCTCTGGTGAAGTCCTGTAGGCGAGCATGTGAGGTTCGTACTACAGGGGTGTTTAGTCTGAGTGTGTTAGCCGATCGGAGTGAGCAGGCTGGGTGGTGTACTGACAGAAGAGAGGCGATGTATGCTGGTGCAGCGCCATGCAGAGCTTTGTGAGTGAGGTAGAGGAGTTTAAATTTAGTTCTGCAGTGGATGGGCAGCCAATGCAGCGACTGGCATAATGCAGAGGCGTCTGAGTAACGACTGGATAGAGAAATGGGCCTAGCTGCTGCATTTAGTATGGATTGGAGTGGAGCAAGTCATAAATGACACAATACATTTTTTCAGCGGTCGGTACGATTACAACTGTAACAAAAACATAATTTTTTAGATTTTTCCACTTTTGCACAATAGACACTCTTTTCTTTTGGAAATTATAATTATTTTTCAATCGTTCCATTGTCGCAGCTATGTGAGGTATTGTTGTTTTGCGTCACGAGCTGTAGCTTTTATTTTTCCCATTTTAGGGTACATATAGCTTTTTGGATCGCTTTTATTGCGTCTTTTTGAAGGTAAAATGAATAAATAAGCCTTTAAAGGGGTTGTCCCGCGGCAGCAAGTGGGTCTATACACTTCTGTATGGCCATAATAATGCACTTTGTAATGTACATTGTGCATTAATTATGAGCCATACAGAAGTTATAAAAAGTTTTTCACTTACCTGCTCCGTTGCTAGCGTCCTCGTTTCCATGGAGCCGTCTAATTTTCGCCGTCTAATGGCCAAATTAGACGCGCTTGCGCAGTCCGGGTCTTCTTCTCTTCTCAATGGGGCTCCGTGTAGCTCCGCCCTGTCACGTGCCGATTCCAGCCAATCAGGAGGCTGGAATCGGCAATGGACCGCACAGAAGAGCTGCGGTCCACGGAGGAAGAAGATCCCGGCGGCCATCTTCAACCGGTAAGTATAGAAGTCACCGGAGCGCGGGGATTCAGGTAAGCGCTGTGCTGTTGTTTTTTTAAGTCCCTGCATCGGGGTTGTCTCGCGCCAAACGGGGGGGGGGGGGGTTTGAAAAAAAAAAACCCGTTTCGGCGCGGGACAACCCCTTTAATCTTTTTTTCTTATTTTCAACAGTTTTTGCTGCACAGGATTACTGTGCTCAAATTATAGCACAGATCGTTACGGACACAATGATACCACACGTGCGTTTTTGTTTCTTACGTTTTTTCATATAAATAGGGGGTTGTGGGGTTTTTTTTCTATTTTTTAATGTTTTTCGTTTTACACTATTTATTTAGTTTTTTTACACTATTTAGGTCCTCAGGAACTTGATCCATTGCAGCTATGATCGCTGTGGTAAGGCATTGCAGGACTTCTGTCCTGCAATGTCTTATCGCTGGTTAAAGCGATCATAGGCAATGGCAAAGCAGGACGCCTGTAGCTAACGTCATGTTGCCATGGCAACTCGTCGGCTCTCCTCGATTAAATCGGGGGGGGGGGGGGGGGGGATCCAATGACATCACAGGGAGTGAGCTCCCTCTGTGAACCCTTTATAAACCTCGATCTACAAAGATTGCAGCGTGTATGGGGTTAACAGCATGGGTCGCTGTCCCAATGCACCCCTACTATCAGTAATAGCTGGCGCCCGCTGCCGGATACCGCAGGATCTCTTCAGATCCCGCGAGTTCCATATGACGTAAGGTTACGTCATGTTGCCTTAAGTACCAGCCTGCAAAGATGTAACCTTAAGTCATGTGGCGAGAAGGGGTTAAAAGAGGTTATGCCAACATGCACAATCCCATTCAAAATGATGATTTCCTCAGGCTCAACTCTTGTCACCCCCATTAAAAGCTGGTAATGCGAGGGAAAGCTGCTGCTAGTGAGATATTTCCACTGCAGGGAAAATGTGGTATTACAGGATGGACTTTCACATGACTGGTTTGTTCCGGCCAGTGAACCTTGTCTTTTGACATTCATGAGCCTTAATATGAAGAGGGGATGCCATCTCGGCACAATGCTTTCATTCAATAAATTGAGCTAATTGATTTGTACGTAAGAATGTCCACATTTGTGTTTTTATGTTTTTGTTTTTTTAATTTGCAGAAGACTTTCGCTTCCTCTGTACACATGACAAGGGCTTTGGCTGCAAAGGAAGCAGCTTCCATAGAGTTATCCCTCAATTCATGTGTCAGGGAGGTGACTTCACCAATCACAATGGCACAGGCGGAAAATCCATCTATGGACGGAAATTTGATGATGAGAACCTCATTCTAAAATACACAGGTGCAGGTGGGTAAGCTTATTTTGATAGATTTCACTAGCAGAGGTGTTTCCTAAATCATCACTTCAAGACCTTCATACTTATACCGCAGTTATCAAGACTATAATACGAAGTATCTAATAAAACTTAACCTTTATTAACAAACCATACAAATTTGTAATACTAAACACAAAGTCCCATAAACACTTAGGAGCCTAGTTACTTAAACTGTTGCCTTATACTCTGATCAAAGTAAACTATGAGCTGACTCGATGAGATAAATGTATTAAGAGGAACGTGCCTCTTAATATATTTGTGGCAATTGGCAGTACCTCCATGTGCCAGACTAACCCCCAAGCTAGTGTAGGTTTCAGCTACTCTGGTAGGCTATGGATGGCCATGCCTCCTAAAGCTAGACCACAACCACTTCTAAAAAAGTGCATCAAACCTAAAGCCCCTGAAAAGTCATAATTTTATATGTACCAACATTGCAACCTTTGTATTGCAGAAATTTGGCATACATAACTTAATAGACATGTCCCAATTTGTACAACATATGTCTCACTGTATATAGTCAATGATAAAGAAGAATTTTACCAAAATTGACTAGTAATGTCATTCAGGGTCACTTGCGGATCCTTCAGTCTGCAGCAATTGAAACATCCCTATACTAGGTCAGTATTTTAGGCGGTTTAGTTTTTCAATTCTAAGGTTCTGTCTTTGTACAGGGTTACTCTCTATGGCAAATTCTGGTCAAAATACAAATGGATCACAGTTCTTCATCACATGTGACAAGACAGACTGGCTTGATGGGAAACATGTTGTGTTTGGAGAGGTGATGGAGGGAATGGATGTTGTATGACAGATGGAAGTAAGTATTTGCAAACTTACCCCATGAATTCTCTTAAATGTATCTATAATTCAATGTTCTTAAATGGCAAAGATGGATGGAGCCCAATAAGAAACCTCTTCCCTTATTCAGAAGAAACTTTCTCTTTCTTGAAGGAGAGAAAAGGAAAAACAATCACTGCTGTGATAAGAAGTGCTTGATAATTCAAGCAGTCTAGTTTTCCACATAAACTCGGTCCTCTAACCATCAACAGAATCCAATTTATTCTATATTATATATTGTGTGTACAGGGTGCTTCACTTGAAGTGCAACCCAGTAACATTGTAATATTTGTGTTCGAAACAATGTCACGAGTGAACTCATCAGTCCTCACAGAGCATGTTGAAAGTGGCCACCGCTACCCTCCAAGCACTGCTGAACCCGGCACTCTGTAGTCAAGTGTGCTGCAACATGCCCACATCAATGGTGGCAATTTCATATCTAATGTTCTTCAGTGCGAGGTTTATTGAGAAACCGTTAACCCTTTTGGTGGCCCACAGGGAAAAGTCTGCTGGGGTAGGGTCCAGTGATCTGTGGGACAACCCACCTTCGAGTTGATTCTGTCCCCCAAGAAAGAATGAACTTCCATCATGTTGTGGTTGGACATGTGACAAGTTGCCTCTCATTAATCCATTCAGATGGGTTGTCTATCCAGGGATTATTCCAATTGCTAGATTAGAGTCAGGGAGAAAATATTTTCCTCCAAATGGGGAAAATTGGCTTCTAACTCATTGTTTGTTTTTTTCCCCCTTCCTTCCTCTGGATCAACGTGTGTGTTTGTGTGAGAGAAGTAATAGGTGGAACCGAATGGAATGGAGTGTTTTTTTTGTAGATAGCTGTTGACGCGTTTAGACCCAACGGTTATCACTCAAAATATGGCTTTTGAGCAATAATCTTTGTGTCTAAATGGGCATTTACTGTAAGATAGTTTGGATAAATGAGACCCACCTACTTGGAAATGTGAACTGCACACCAGCAGTTGAACGATACACCCATGGCATGAGACAGAGCAAGGGTCATTAATAAACTCTAGACTCCTGAACATGGTTACAGTTCTACACAAATAAGTTGGAATAAGGGTTACGCTTCCAGTGAAACACCCTGTATAATATATGTGAGTGCATATAAGATAGTGTGTGTGTAAAATATATACATGCAGATGTAGCAAACAATCTGTACTGTGCATGTCTGACGGTGAGCTGACAGAGCCAGCCGGTTTAAGGCCTCATGTCCATGAGCACGCATAGAATCCGAGTGCAGAATCCCACAGCCATAAGGCTAAAAATGACATTTTCTCACCTATCCGGACGCGGCACAACTCTTTCATCATGGCCGGTTCTTCTTTCTTCTGCCCGGCGGATCTGTCCAAGAGTCTTTAAATCTCCTGCTGTCCTACAGGAAGCTGCAGAAAATAAAGTCTGCAGCGATTTTTATCCCGCTCGTGCGATCCGCACACTAGGATAAAATGACATCCGTAGGTATTTAATTACTTGCAGATGCCCACCTCATTAAAAGCAATAGGAGAACTCCACGGTCCTCTGCCATGGCTGTGACAACCAGACCGGAGGATTCCTGAAGTGATGCGAGGCTGTTTTCACAGGACCCGGGCCTTGGGCAGTTGGGAGGAATCACTGTCAGCTGAATGAGTGCTCGGCCCTGCAGCTACCTTAGGGTACGCATATGCTGCTACTAAGGTATATCTAATATTCTATTAGATTGGAAGCTCATAGCAGCAGAGTTTCTATTGTACATTAGATTGTAAGCTCTTAGGAACAGGTTGTATATGTCTATTTCTGTACAGCGTTAGCTCTTCTAAATTTATAATTAATGTATATATGCAGCAGGACAGATTAGATCCAGGGTGATAGCCGATTGCCACATCTGGTGTTGGCAGGAATTATATTGGAAGGGATTGCCTTTCTCTAGATCAAGGGTGTCAAACTCCTTTTCACCAAGGGCCACATCAGGCATATGGTGACCTTCAAAGGGCTGAATGGAAGACAGTATAGTAAGGGCCTGTTCACACAAGTGTATTTGCATACATAATATGCAGTGAATAGAAGCCATTGATTTCAATGAGTTCATTCACATGATGTATATTTTCACACAGTATGACATATTTTGCTGCGTACTACGCACCCCAATAGGCCATTGGAGTGAATGGGCCGCGCAAATACGTGGTGAATGCGCAGGAAACCTATGTATTCACTGCATATTTGCTGACCCTTTCAGTGAGCCCATCTGCGTTATTTTTTGTGTAACCAAATATTCAGACATAAGCGATTTTTGATTGCGCAAATACACAGCGTATTTGTGCGACAGAAATATGATTACGCCCATGTGAACGGGCCTTAATAGTGACCACTATAGTGGTCGCAGTAGTAATAGTGACTCTCATAGTGGCTCCAGTAAAAATAGTGACCCCCACAGTGGCCCCAGTAGTAATGGCGCCCCCCACAGTGGCCTCAGTAGTAATAGCACCCCCCACAGTTGCCCCAGTAGTAAAAGGGACTCCCACAGTGGCCCCATTAGTTATAGCAACCCCCAAAGTAATAATTTTAACCCCCCATAGTAATATTAACCCCCCTTAGTAATAATATTATCACAGTCAGTAATATTAACCTCCACAGTAATATTAACCCCCATAGCACTATTAACCCCCCTCAGTAACAATAAACCCCCTCAGTAATAATATTATCCCCCTCAGTAATATTAACCCCAGTCAGAAATATAACCCCCCTCAGCATTAATAACCCCCCCTCAGTAATATAACCCCCCCCCCTATAGTAGTAATAGTTCCCCCCCTAACCCATATACTCGCCTCCTCCTTGCTGTCAGCGCTGCTTCCTTTCTGCTCGCCCTGAGCCCGGGCGCACACTGACATCAGTGTGTGCACCCAGAACCCTTCCTCCCTGAGTCCTCTCCTGTGGAACTGAAGAGCAGGGGACTCAGGGGAGGAGTATTCCGGCTGCACACTGACGTCAGTGTGTGCGCCGGGATCAACACTGCCAGCGTGATTACCAGCGAGGAGCTGCGGCACCCCAGCTGGTAATCAGTACAGTGGCGAGCAGCCGTCGGCAAACTGCGGGCCACATAAAATGAGGCAGCGGGCCTTTTGTTTGACACAAGCTCTAGATCTTTGGGTCCGGTGCCTTTCATCTTAGGGCATTGGGGGACTGGTCAAAAGGACTGCAGCAAGTTTTGTGGTCTCCACTGGTCCTAACCTAAGAGTCGCTGGGATAAAATACATTTTAGTAATATAAAAATAACATGTAATATATGGAGCAGGTGAGGTCTGTATGTGGGAGTGTCATATGATGAGCTGAACCCCTCCTCTTTCATCACATGGAACTTGGCGACAATTATCGGGCTACTGCGAACGCTGGAGACACTTTGACGTGTGATGTGATGGACATTAGATAAGCCAATGACAATACGGGCATGTGGGGGAAAAATAACGTCCGTTATCAAGATCACAAAACCAAGACCACAATGGTACATGGATATTGGGGTGCAGGTGCTGGATGATGAGGATAAAGCAATACCAGATGACTGCCCTAAGTGTAAGATGCACCTATAGGCCTTAGTCAGACGGGCGGTTTTTCGCGCGATTTGCGGATCGCATGACGGATGCGCATCCGCAAATCGCGTGACCGGTGCGCGCAAGTCGCCCGAAAATCGCCCGAAAATCTGCTCCTAGCCGCGTTTCATTAGAAACAGGCCGGAGCAGTCCAGCGCATTGCATTCAATGGAGACGGCAATAGAGCCGCCTCCATTTAAAGCAATGCGCTGCGGGCGAGCCCGGGATGAATTGTCGGTAAGGGCTTAAATATATAAGCCCTTCCCTGCAATTCATCCTAAAATGTGTTAAAATAAAAAAAAATTGTATACTCACCTTCTCCCGGCAGCCGGAGCTCCGTGCGGCCGTCCTGCAGTGGGTGTGAAGGGGGTGTGAGTCAGACCTGCCCCCTGATTGGCTCAGCGCTGAGCCAATCAGAGGCATGCCTCACTCACACCCATTCATGAATTCATGAATGGATGTGAGTCAGACCTGCCCCTGATTGGCTCAGCGCTGAGAGGCAGCAGTCACTCACCCATTCATGAATGGGTGTGTGAGTGAAACCGGCCTCTGATTGGTCAGGGCTGTGACCAATCAGAGGCAGATCATTCAGCAGGCGGGGATTTTAAAGCCCCGCCGGCTGAATAGTGCCGAGAAGCAGTTCAGGAGAACTGACAGCGGCCGCGGCTGGACTCCGGCTGCAGCAGAAAGGTGAGTATACAATTTTTTTTTTTTATTTTAACACATTTTAGGATGAATTGCAGGGAAGGGCTTATATATTTAACCCCTTCCCGACAATTCACCCCGCGCACGCCGGCAGCCCATTGCTTTCAATGGAGCGGCTGTATTGCCGCTCCATTGAATTCAATGGGCAAACATCGTTCTTCTCTGCCACAGCTGTTACAGCTGTAGCAGAGAAGAATGATTTGTCTTCTATATGTTCTCAATGGGGTCGGCGCTGCTGCCGCCGGCCCCATTGAGCGCATATACAGAAGAGAACAGGAATCGCAGATAGGTGCGATCTGCGATTTTTTTTTTTTTTTTTTTTTTGTTCTATAATTTATCGGACGAGCGCATAAAAAGCGCTCATGTGTCCGATACCATTGTAAAGCAATGGTTTTAAAAAATCGCCGGACACATGCGCATGCGCAAATCGCGGCTAAAAACGCCCGTCTGACTAAGGCCATAGGGTGTTGAATATTGGGGTACATCTCCGCTGTGGGATGGTGCTTTAATAACCATTGATGATATAGTTTGATATTGGGATACAGGCTTGGAAGTAAATAAATATTGAGGTTTTGAGAGGAATGCACAGTAATCCCTGGAGTGGGATGTTAGATGGCGGTGAAGTGAATGAAAAAGTCCAATAAATAGGAGGGTGCTGAATGTTGGGGTGCAGTGTGAAGTGTTGGGGCAATGCTGATAAATGCTGCAGTAATCTGTCCATATACTCTGCATAATGTCACCAGCAGCGGATTGTGGAGCAGCTACTTCTAACACCGGATATGTGAATTGTTCGTCTCAGTGCTCCAGTCTCACTATGATGATGCACATTTCCTTCTGCTGACCACCGTCTTCAAATTTGACCCACGATTGTGGCATCCGGTGAGCTTCTGACACATTATTACACAAAGATCAACCAGCAATACGTAGCCCTATCATGAATCCAGAATGTCTGCAGTATTTCCAAATCCAAAACAGAGTCAAAATCCGCAACATTGGTGCGAATTTTGATTTGAAATAAAACATATACTCATTATCAAAAGAAATTCCTCCCCTAGAAGATGTTCTTGGAATCAAATGAACCTTTCTCTGTGTGATTGCAACGATGATATCAAGAAGTGATTACGATATCAGACCAAAAGGAGAATTTACTGCAGAAAACCGAACACTTGAAGGGAGGCTCTAGTACCCTGCTGTACCGCTTCTAGCTTGGATGTAAGATGTGATACGGGCGGGCATGGAAGCTCTAGTACCCTGCTGTACCGCCTCTAGCGTGGATGTAAGATGTAATATAGGCGGGCATGGAGGCTCTAGTACCCTATTCTACCACCTCTAGCTTGGATGTAAGATGTGATACGGGCAGGCATGGAGGCTCTAGTACCCTGGTGGGTCACCTCTAGTTTGGATGTAAGATGTGATATAGGCGGGCATGGAGGCTCTAGTACCCCGTGGTACCGTCTCTAGCTTGGATACAAGAATACGGACGGGCATGGAAGCATACGGGTTCTGTATGGCAGCATATCGGTCCAGATTTGCTGTAACTGAGCCTCTAGATCATACAAACTCGTAGGCTGTCGAAGTTGGCGTCCCAGATGGTCCCATACATGTTCTATTGGTGATAAATTTTGTGCCCGGCGGGCCACGGAATTGTGGCAATATTGTGGAGGCGTTCCTGTGACACTTGTGTGCGATCGAGTATTATCCTGTTGGAAAATGCCTCTTGGAAGCCGCCATGAGAAGAACACACGTGGCTGCAGGATGTCCTGAACATATTGCTGAGCTCTCATTGTCCCTCGTGTCATTACTAGAGATGACTGTATATCATATTCGATGGCCCCCAGACCATCACACCATTGGCGACAGTGTGCAGCTCTACAGCAAAGGTAGAATTGAGGCGCTCACCCCTAGGTCTACAGACAGGAACACGGCGGCGTCGGTGCCCAAACTAAACTTGGATTTTTCGCTGAAGACAGCCCAGTTCCACTCCGTAGCAGTCCAGTTTAGCTGTGCACGACGCCACTGCAAACGGTGGGTGAGTGTCAAAGGCATAATGGGTGCCGTGACACCAAATCTCTTTCAGCCAAGTGGCCGGCAAATGTTTCGACAGAAGACACAGTGGCCTGTAACAATGGTGCCACCTGTCTGTGGATGGCAGACAATAATACGGTTGGAGCTGCTCATGCTTGTCGGGCAATCAAATGATCCTCCATACTGGTGGTCTATTAAGTGCCCTCATACATGCTCTGGTCCCAATGTCTCCTAACAGTCTGGTCAGCCCAGGTAATGGGCGATTTATACATAGAACCATCCAGGTTCTCGCATTCCAATAATACCTTCCCATTGAAACTCCGTTAACTGGGCAAAATCTCTTTGATTATAACGTAGAGGCGTCTAGTGGTCAACAAGCTCTACACAAGCGGAAAAAGAGGTCCAATACACACAAGTAGTCTCTGAGAGCCTTTCTATAGGCCAAGGGTGGAACTAATTTAAAGGAGATGTCTCGAGGAAGCAGTTAAATTTTTTTTTTGCCCAGTCCCCCCCATTAAGTACACATTACTAAGCCCCCCTGTAAATGACATTTCTAGCTGGTTCGTACTTACCGTTCCAGCGTTTCAGCAACTTATAAAAGTTTCCTCAAGATGGCCGCCGGCTCTTTCCCCGTCGCTCGCTGCAGCCCGACGTGCGCGCTCCCGAGACGCCGCCAGCTGTGTCTCCATGGCAACCGGACGCCCCGCAGCCGCCGACCAGACGCCCCGCAGCCGCCGACCAGACGCCCACCGCCAGGCAGCAGGTAACCGGCGCTAGCCCCCGGCTCCCCAGCGCTAGACCCTCAGCCCAGGTGAAGGCCCCGGAGCCCAGCGCTAGGTTCCGGAGCCCAGCGCTAGTTCCCCCGGCCTAGCGGCAGCCCCCCCCCCCCCGGCCTAGCGGCAGCCCCCCCCCCCGGCCTGGCGGCAGCCCCCCCCCGGCCTAGCGCTAGTTCCCCCATCACAGCGGCAGCCCCCCCCCCGGCGCAGCGACAGCCCGCCCGGCGCAGCGACAGCCCCCCCCGGCGCAGCCCGGCGCAGCGGCAGCCCCCCCCCCCCCCCCCCCCCCCCCGACAAATCACTTACCTGGGAGGCTTCTCGGGGCTGCTGGGCTGGGCTTCTCCGCTGGGCAGCTCCACTTTCTGCACCTTCCTCTAACAGAGGAAGGTACAGAATGGCCGCTGCAGCGCGCTCCCGAGCAGTGACAGCTCGTCTGCGCATGCGCAGAAGAGCTGTAGCGGGGAGCACACTGAAGCGGCTCGTGCTGAATGGAGAAGACCGGACTGCGCAAGCGCGTCTAAAAAAGCAAGCTGCCAGCGAATTTAGACGGAACCATGGAGACGAGGACGCTAGCAACGGAGCAGGTAAGTGGAATAACTTCTGTATGGCTCATATTTAATGCACAATGTACATTACAAAGTGCATTAATATGGCCATACGGAAGTGTATAACCCCACTTGGTTTCGCGAGACCACCCCTTTAAGGCCTCCTTCACATGGGCTACAAAATGCATGTATGTGAAGCCCATGGTGTCCATTGGGTTCTTTCACATGAGATGCTTTGTAGCCTGAAAGAACCCATTGGAAACCATGGACTTCACATACATGCGTTTTGTAGTGGCAATTTTGTAGCCCGTGTGAAAGAGGCCACAGCTGGCAGGACTGTTCATCTAATCATGCCACCACTATAATTATTTGCATATCTGCCGGAGATATAACTGCATGGCGGGTTTTGTAGTAAAACGACAACTAATTCTAGCTGCTTGATTTTTTTTTGACAAAGAGTGTATTATTTTTGCCGCACGGCTAACACCATTAGAAAAAGGATACATCGTACAAAAAGTGCACTTTTATTTCCAAGAAAAAAATGTTATAGAAAGCGATTAAAAATCCGTACATACCCCAAAATGGTGTCAATAGAAACTAGAGTCCCCCTTCACCCCCCAAAAAAAGAAAGCCTTTAAACAACCAACTTGATAGAAAAATGAAAAAGGGATGGTGTCAGAAGATGGTGACAGAAAAAATATATTTTATATATTCATTTTAAAAATAAACTAGATACATGTGATATTGTTGTAATCATTCTAACAAAATAAAGCCAACATTCCATTTTAGCTGCAGGTTGTTTACTGTAACCCCTTCCCTTCCAAAAAATGGCGGGGTTTTTTTTGCATTTCAGCCCACTTAGAAATTTTTTAAAGCTTTTCAGTACTTTATGGGGTACATTAAATGATGCCATTGAAACCTACAACTTGTCCGCAAAAAACAAGCCCTCAGATGGTTATGTTGCCGGACAAATAAATAAGTTATGGGTTTTTTTTAATGGGGAGAAAAACACAAAAGTGTAAAACCAAAAATTGGCCATTAAGAAAACCCTTTGAGGAAGGTCTCTTTACATATGGATGATAATCACTATCGTCCACATGTGCCAAAACGTAAGAACCTAGATGAGGAGGATATTGATGTCTATAGATGGCACAGCTATGTAGTGTATTAACTATGTTGGCTCATTGCCTCCCTCTAGTGTCTGCTTATTAAACTGCATTTGAAGGGATAATCCTACCCAACACATAATGTCATTGATGGCATATTATGTGATATCTGATGCTATGTGATATCCATGGATGTCTGCACCCCCCGGGTAACGGCCCAACTGCCTCTTTAGCTTTTTCCTTGCCATAATGCTGGTGAATACAGCTGCACTTCCTTTACAGCAAGGTGTGGGAATGGTAGGGGTCCCAACAGCGGACCCCTCACTAATCAGACAATGATGAGATATCCATCCGTGTGAACCTGCCTCCAGTTCTCTTACATGGCACTGTTAATGTGGGCACTCTGTGGCTGGCACTGTGCAGTGCCCTGATATTGTGAACGGGCCTGTTGTTGGGCTAGGACTGTTTACTGGCTAATAGTTTTTGCAGGGTCACTGTCAGGCACTGGTTATGGGGCTGCTCTTTGCGGGGACGTTATTTGGCGGATACTGTTCATGGGGAATGCTGACTGCCTACATTATAGAGGAATTCTGACACTGCTTATGAGGGCGCTCTGTCTAGCACTATTTGTGGGGACACTCTCCATCTGATACTATTTATGAGGGCACTCTGTGTAGCACTAGGGTGACATTCGCTATCTCGCACTATTTATTGGGTCGCTCTCTATGGGTCACTATAAGGCATTCCATCTGATACTATATATGGAGGCATTCTCTGTCTGGCACTATTTATGATGGTAGTCTGTCTGGCACAATGGGGGCACTCTCTATCTTATACTATTTATGTCACATTCATTACTGCCCTCTCATCTCCATGTGTGACACATTTATTAGGCTTTTGCTCTTGATCAATATGCGGATTTAGCTCTGTCAATGGGTAAAATCCGCGTACTGAATGTCTGACACGTTTTTGCATGGGTCCGCATGAAGAAGTAACATACGACTTCTATTCTTGAATGCACGTCACAAAAATTTGCTCGCAAATTTAGCCCACTGATGGCTACATCCACGTGTGGATTCACGGCAAAAACTGCAGCAGAATGGAATTCCAGGTGGAATCCACCTTGTGAACATATCCTTGTTGTCCCCCCATCTCCCCATGTGTCACATTCATTACTGTCCCCTCATCTCCCCATGTGTCACATTCATTACTGTCCCCTCATCTCCCCATGTGTCACATTCATTACTGTCCCCTCATCTCCCCATGTGTCACATTCATTACTGTCCCCTCATCTCCCAGTATGTCCCATCCATTACTAGGGTTGCCACCCTGCTGGTAAATGACCGGCCTGGACAGTAATTACATCTAGAGGCCGGTGTGGGGAATAATTTTTTACTGGCAATTTTAATTATGAGAAAAAATGATGTTATGGCGGGGTGGCAACTTGGACAAATGTTGGGAAAAAATAAGTAGCTAATTTTGTGCACAAATATAGCCAGCACTAAGACTTGTAACTTTTGGGATTTTTGAACCACACTCCACACTTTGAGAGAGGTAGGTGGGGGCACCTACTATATTTAGTAGAATTTACACCAGGGAACTTCCTCATAGCTGGTAAAGATTTCTTCTTCTGGCACATGAGCCATCCAAGACACATCTATTAAGTGGCATAAACCTCTTAACCCCTTAATGCCACAGGACACAAAGTTACATTCATGGTTACTGTTACTGGTCTTAATAAATCAGCCCCATAGTGTTTAAACATAGAAGAAAACGGTGTTCTGTCCCAGTCCAGCATGGAGAGGGTCCTGAAGCCGCTTGGGGAAGAGTTGGGAGGATCCCCCACCCTCATTCCATCCCAAGAATTACACCTGCTGCTCTGACTGACCAGGTGAGAAGAGCTGGCTCTTTCTATAGGAGTACTAGTGAGTGATTGCTGTAAGACTGGAGCAGACAAAAGGGGTAAGACCAGGGCATAGACTGCTGATGTGGCTGTGCTGCTAGTATGGCCCTGCTAGCACGGAGGAGTACTACTGAGTGATGCCTGTAAGACTGAAGCAGACAAGAGGGGTAAGAACGGGGCATAGACTGCTGATGGGGCTGTGCTGCTAGTATGACCCTGCTAGCATGGAGGAGTACTACTGAGTTATGGCTGTAAGACTGGAGCAGACAAGAGGGGTAAGACCACTGCAGAGATGTCTGATGGGGTTGTGCTGCTAGTATGGCCCTGCTAGCACAGAGGAGTACTAGTGAGTGATGGCTTTAAGACTGGAGCAGACAAGAGTGGTAAGACCAGTGCATAGACTGCTGATGGGTCTGTCCTGCTTGTATGACCCTGCTATGCAATACATTGTGTATGTGTAGCATTTTCATATGCATCCCTGCATGTCTGTGTGATACTCATAGACTCAGAGTTGGAAGGGACCTCCCAGGTCATTGGGTCCAACTCCCTGCTCAGTGCAGGATTCACTAAATCATCCCAGACAGATATTTGTCCAGCCTTTGTTTGAACACTTCCATTGAAGGGAAACTCGCCACCTCCCGTGGTAACCTCTTCCACTCATTGATTCCCCTCACTGTCAGAAAGTTTTTTTCTAATATCTAATTTGTGTGTCCTCCCTTTCAGTTTTATCCCATTGCTTCTGGTCTTTCCTTGTGCAAATGAGAATAGGGCTGATACCTCTGCACTGTGGCAACCCTTCAGATAGTTGTAGAAGGCTATTAGGTCTCCTCTCAGCCTTCTTTTTTGCAAGTTAAACATTCCCAGATCCTTTAACTGTTCTTTATAGAACATGATTTGCAGACCGCTCACCATCCTGGTAACTCTTCTTTGGACTTGCTCCAGTTTGTCTATGTCTTTTTTAAAGTGGGGTGCCCAGAACTGGACACAGTATTCCAGATGAGGTCTGACCAAGGAAGAGTAGAGGGGGATAATTACCTCACATGATCTAGATTCTATGCTTCTCTTAATACATCCCAGAATTGTGTTTGCCTTTTTGACTGCTGCATCATATTGTTGACTCATGTTCAGTCTATGATCTATTCGTATACACAAGTCTCTTTCACATGTGCTGCTTAGCCCAATTCCTCCCATTCTGTATGTGCTTTTTTCATTTTTATTGCCTAGATGTAGGACTTTGCATTTCTCCTTGTTAAATACCATTCCGTTAGTCGCCACCCACTGTTCAAGCTTTTCTAGATCTTTTTGAATACTCCCTCTCTTCCCTAGTGTTAGCTATCCCTCCTAGCTTTGTGTCATCAGAAAATTTGATCAGTTTCGCATCAATTCCCTCCTCCAGATCATTTATAAAAATGTTGAACAACACTGGGCCTAGGACAGAGCCTTGTGGTACCCCACTTGATACATTCTTCTACTTGGATGTGCAGCCATTTATGACCACTCTTTGAGTACAATCACTCAGCCAGTTGTGAATCCACCTAACAGTTGCCTTGTTAATCCCATATTTGGTCATTTTTTTCAATAAGTATAGTATGAGATACTTTGTCAAATGCTTTACTAAAGTCAAGATAAAAAATGATACGCGGGCATGTGCAGTGCCATACGCGGTCTGTGCCAGCTCTCTGGTCACAAGCAGAGGCGTAACTAGAAGCTCTTGGGCCCCGATGCAAAATCTATAACAGTGACCCCCTACTTACATGCGGTGTTTATAATACTTTGGTCTACTTATATGAGGGAGGGGCCTCTGTAGTTAAACTCGTGTTTTACACATAGCCCATGGGCCTGAGCCCTTAATAAATTTGGGGCATTTTGTGCCAAGGTTTGTAACAAATTCCAGTATTAGTAAATTCTTCCCCCATAACTTTACTTTTCTAGTGATATAGTAATTCAATCTGTGGCCAAGAGAGGGGGTAGGGTTAGCGGGATCCTCCCGCTAGCCCTGCCTTCTCTCTTTGCTAGACAAGAATCACTATGAGAATCCCTCTAGCCTCACCCTTCTCTCAGCTAAACCCTGAGAAAGCCCTTTAGCAGCGCCCCATATCTCTTCAAGATATGTCAGAGATCCCGTGTAGCTCCGCCCGCTCTCTCCCCTCGCTATGGGGGATTCCAAGACTGTTGTGCGATCTTCTCCTATTGATTTTAATGGGGCCCCGGCCCCATAAAAAACAATGGGTGATATTGCAAGTTTTTTTGTATCGCACGGAGGCTTGAGTAAATACAGCAAATGAGAAAGAAACCATTGAAAAACATTGGTTTCATAATCATGCATTTCCACTCACTAGAAAACCTATCGCCAGTGTGTAAGAGACCTTACTTTGGTCGCTCTGCTCCAAAAATGGGATAGACGGTTTGAACGGAGGTAATTACCAAAGCACTTATCTCCTACTACTTACCAGGCCAACTTTGTCACTTTTTTCAGACAACCAGAAGTGTTGCTTTTTATTTTGCATTTTAAATTCTACAGTAACGAGTGGCAATAATGTGTTACCTTTATTCTCAGTACAATTACAGTGATGCCAACTATGTAGAAGATTTTTCTTTATTCTTCTATTGCGCAATAACAGCATAGCTTGTCACTTAGTTTTTTTTGTTTTTTTTTTTACAGAAAACCTGTCTAGTCCCCACAGCGCCATAAACAAAGTTATGGTGCTGTTGAGACACGTGACAGGGAGCCAGATGTAGTATTTTTTAGAAACTCTCACGATGCCCCCTCTGAAGACAACGCATGGCACGAAATTCCGATTCTTTTCCGAGTCCTGTGCATGCACACTCCCATACACGTCTGTTGGAGAGCACATGTATGAGACTCTTCACTGGATCATGGGGATCGGTGAGTATATATAATACATCGTCTGACTCGGTCACATCCCCTAATGGTGCACTAACTTTGTCTATGGTGCGGTGGGGACGTGACAGGTTCCATTTATATTCCTGCTCACAATGCAAAAAAATATATATTACATAGAAATAATGTATAGCCCCTTCTCCCAGGTTTGTGCAGCTGCAGTGTCACATCCGTCAGTCTTCTCTCTAATGCAGTGTGGACAGGCTGCAGTCGGCCTGTGTATGGAATGTCACAGGCAGATGGAGCCAATCAGATCTCAGCATTCGAGCACTGAGGTCTCTGATTGGCTGCCGTAGTCTGACTTTCTGTAAACGGGTTGAATGCAGACTGTCAACACAAACCCTATGCAGAGGGGAGTATTGGATCGGCATTTTACCAGTCAAAGAGGAGAACTGAGTGCTTAATACAGGGCTGTTTTTGTTAATCTCATTGAAGTAAATGGCGGCTAAGGAAACTGCACAGACCAACACTACACTGTTATCAAAAGTCTGGGAGTTAAGGAAGCAGCACAGTGCACGGTGTTAGGGCTTATTCAGACGTGCGTATATCGGTGGGGTTTTCACGCCCGGCTGATATACGCTGTTCCTCTCTGCAGGGGGAGGAAGTGGGCCAGGCCAGAAGCAGTGCACTGAGCTCTTGCCCCCTCTACGCCCCTCGCCACTATTTGCAATAGAAGGGGCAGGGTGGAATTTAGCTCCACCCCATCCCTCCCATTGCAAAGAGTGGCGAGGGAGCGGGAGCTCAGTGTACTGCTGGGCATGAAAACCTGGCTGATTTACGCACATCTGAATAAGCCCTTATGCTGTATCAGTAGCCTCTTTTTTCTTCAATAAGAGCTACAGAAAGAGTGCTGTGCTAATCTATACAATGGGTAGCCTTGCAGAATCTTGCATTGAGGCCTGCCAGAGGATATGTCCTCAATTCAGAGTCTAGAGGGCCGCTAGTTCAAATTAAGAACCAGGTCACAGACTACTACTGAAAGCGTGTGTAGGTAGATTTAACAACAACACACATTGCAGTAAAATAAAGGTCTATTTGACAGCTGAATTAGTGGTACAGTCACAAACTTGGAACAGTTTCAACTACTTTGACTATGCTTGCTTTACTATTAAACAACACTGTCTCTGTATGCAAGCTTTTGCAGGAACAAAGAGTCTTTTAAACCAGTGTTCCCCAACTCCAGTCCTCAGGGACCGCCAACAGGTCATGTTTTCAGGATTTCCTCAGTGTTGCACAGGTGATGTAATTATTGCCGGAGCCTCAGACATTGCCACAGCTGTTCTTGCCATAGGATATCCTGAAAACATGATCTGTTGGTGGTCCCTGAGGACTGGAGTTGGGGACCGCTGTCTTAAACTATGGAGCTGGTGGCGGCTTCTGTCTTGGGTGCAGCTGGTGGCGGCTTCTGTCTTGGGTGCAGCTGGTGGCGGCTTCTGTCTTGGGTGCAGCTGGTGGCGGCTTTTGTCTTGAGTGCAGCTGGTGGCGGCTTTTGTCTTGGGTGCAGCTGGTGGCGGCTTTTGTCTTGGGTGCAGCTGGTGGCGGCTTCTGTCTTGGGTGCAGCTGGTGGCGGCTTCTGTCTTGGGTGCAGCTGGTGGCGGCTTCTGTCTTGGGTGCAGCTGGTGGCGGCTTCTGTCTTGGGTGCAGCTGGTGGCGGCTTCTGTCTTGAGTGCAGCTGGTGGCGGCTTCTGTCTTGGGTGCAGCTGGTGGCGGCTTCTGTCTTGGGTGCAGCTGGTGGCGGCTTCTGTCTTGGGTGCAGCTGGTGGCGGCCTCTGTGTTGGATGGCGCTGGGGGCGGCCTCTGTGTTGGATGGCGCTGGGGGCGGCCTCTGTGTTGGATGGCGCTGGGGGCGGCCTCTAAAAAGAAAAAGAGAAAAGTGAGTATAGTACATAATTTTTTTAATATATGGGGTCCCACGTCGGGCCTCTCGGCCGGTCTGTCCCACGTCGGGCCTCTCGGCCGGTCTGTCCCACGTCGGGCCTCTCGGCCGGTCTGTCCCACGTCGGGCCTCTCGGCCGGTCTGTCCCACGTCGGGCCTCTCGGCCGGTCTGTCCCACGTCGGGCCTCTCGGCCGGTCTGTCCCACGTCGGGCCTCTCGGCCGGTCTGTCCCACGTCGGGCCTCTCGGCCGGTCTGTCCCACGTCGGGCCTCTCGGCCGGTCTGTCCCACGTCGGGCCTCTCGGCCGGTCTGTCCCACGTCGGGCCTCTCGGCCGGTCTGTCCCACGTCGGGCCTCTCGGCCGGTCTGTCCCACGTCGGGCCTCTCGGCCGGTCTGTCCCACGTCGGGCCTCTCGGCCGGTCTGTCCCACGTCGGGCCTCTCGGCCGGTCTGTCCCACGTCGGGCCTCTCGGCCGGTCTGTCCCACGTCGGGCCTCTCGGCCGGTCTGTCCCACGTCGGGCCTCTCGGCCGGTCTGTCCCACGTCGGGCCTCTCGGCCGGTCTGTCCCACGTCGGGCCTCTCGGCCGGTCTGTCCCACGTCGGGCCTCTCGGCCGGTCTGTCCCACGTCGGGCCTCTCGGCCGGTCTGTCCCACGTCGGGCCTCTCGGCCGGTCTGTCCCACGTCGGGCCTCTCGGCCGGTCTGTCCCACGTCGGGCCTCTCGGCCGGTCTGTCCCACGTCGGGCCTCTCGGCCGGTCTGTCCCACGTCGGGCCTCTCGGCCGGTCTGTCCCACGTCGGGCCTCTCGGCCGGTCTGTCCCACGTCGGGCCTCTCGGCCGGTCTGTCCCACGTCGGGCCTCTCGGCCGGTCTGTCCCACGTCGGGCCTCTCGGCCGGTCTGTCCCACGTCGGGCCTCTCGGCCGGTCTGTCCCACGTCGGGCCTCTCGGCCGGTCTGTCCCACGTCGGGCCTCTCGGCCGGTCTGTCCCACGTCGGGCCTCTCGGCCGGTCTGTCCCACGTCGGGCCTCTCGGCCGGTCTGTCCCACGTCGGGCCTCTCGGCCGGTCTGTCCCACGTCGGGCCTCTCGGCCGGTCTGTCCCACGTCGGGCCTCTCGGCCGGTCTGTCCCACGTCGGGCCTCTCGGCCGGTCTGTCCCACGTCGGGCCTCTCGGCCGGTCTGTCCCACGTCGGGCCTCTCGGCCGGTCTGTCCCACGTCGGGCCTCTCGGCCGGTCTGTCCCACGTCGGGCCTCTCGGCCGGTCTGTCCCACGTCGGGCCTCTCGGCCGGTCTGTCCCACGTCGGGCCTCTCGGCCGGTCTGTCCCACGTCGGGCCTCTCGGCCGGTCTGTCCCACGTCGGGGCCTCTCGGCCGGTCTGTCCCACGTCGGGCCTCTCGGCCGGTCTGTCCCACGTCGGGCCTCTCGGCCGGTCTGTCCCACGTCGGGCCTCTCGGCCGGTCTGTCCCACGTCGGGCCTCTCGGCCGGTCTGTCCCACGTCGGGCCTCTCGGCCGGTCTGTCCCACGTCGGGCCTCTCGGCCGGTCTGTCCCACGTCGGGGCCTCTCGGCCGGTCTGTCCCACGTCGGGCCTCTCGGCCGGTCTGTCCCACGTCGGGCCTCTCGGCCGGTCTGTCCCACGTCGGGCCTCTCGGCCGGTCTGTCCCACGTCGGGCCTCTCGGCCGGTCTGTCCCACGTCGGGCCTCTCGGCCGGTCTGTCCCACGTCGGGCCTCTCTTTATGGAAAGATAAGTGGGTATTTTAGTTGTTTTTTGAAACAAATGAACGGCTTGTTCTGTATAGAGCAGGTGAGTGTACCATTTTCTTCAGATAGTGAGGTATTGGCATGCTTCTCTGATTCCTGTTGGTTAACATCAACATTGTATGAAGTAAGTTTACGTCATGGCAGCATGCTACTTAATGCACCAGGACATAAACTTATATCATGCGTTGCAACACCTGAGAACAATTAACATTAATCTTTGCTTTTAACCCCCTATAAGCCACTATCTATTTAGATCACGGTATGAATAGGGTTTACAGAGGGCGGGCGCTCTATTCGTGACATTATTGGCCCCCCGCAATGTAATTGCAGCCGGGTTATGAGTTGCTATGGCAACAGCATGCCAGATACTGGTGTCCCGTCTTGCCATTGCCTATGATCGCTATTACAATCAATAAGGCATTGCGTTACGGAAGTCCTACAATGCCTTTTAATAGCGATTATTCGCATTATGATTCAAATCCCCTACAGGAAAATGAAGGGGGAAAAAAATGAAACGTTTAACCCCTTGAGTGGCACGCCCGGAAATTTTCCGGGACGAGCTCCACTGCTCATAGTGACAGCCCGGAAATCTTCCGGGCTATGTATCACTATGGAAGCTGCAGAGCACAATGCCACAAGCTGTGACACTGTGCTCTGCCTGCACAGACCCACAAAGAAGAAAGCAAGGGCTTTGAAAAAGCAGCAGAAGATATTGCCGGCATATCGGCAATGTCCTGCTTTGTTTACAGGTTGCCATAGAGACCATCGGCTTGTCAGAAGCAAGCCGATGGTCTCTGTGACAGGGAGAGCTTGGTGCTTGGCTATCAGAGGACAGCTAGGTACCAGCTCTTAAAGCAGAGATCAGAGAAAACCTCCGATCTCTGCTGTGTTAACCCTTTACATGCTGCAGTCTATGTGACTGCAGCATGTAAAGGGCTGTCACTACAGCATGTAAAGGGCTGTCACCATCAGACCCCCGGAATGTGATCAGGGGGTCCTGATGGGTCCCTGTGGAAGTCCCCTAAAGGGACAAAAAAAAAAAGTTAAAAAATTATTCAATGACATCATTGAATGGGTGTGATTGCTAACACACGTGCGCCTTCAGCCAATCACAGCCATTCAATGATGTCATTGAATAGTGTGATTGGCTCAAGCCACGTGTGTTTTAGCCAATCACAGCCATTCAATGCTGTCATTGAATGGCTGTAACTGGCTGACGGCGTGTGTATTAGCTTTCTGGAAGCGGGGATTTCAAGCCCCGCATTCAGAAAGCAATGCTGCGCCGGGGACGAGGAGCGAGCGACATCCTGCCGGAGCGCGACAGAACGCCGGGGGAGGTGAGTAATGATTTTTTTTTTTACCCTTTTTTTTTTTGTATTACCGGCGCATAAGACGACCCCCGACTTCAGAGCAGATTTTTCGGGGTTCAAAAGTCGTCTTATACGCCGGTATATACGGTATTTTCTTTTTGCCTCCCAAAAACGCAATAGAAGTGATTAAAAAAGCAGTACCCCAAAATGGTAACCAATATTAACTACATCTTGTCACGCTAACAGCAAGCCCTCACAGAGCTCCAAACATGACAGAAAAAACGTTATGGGACTTTGCAGCGATGTAGAAATGAAATATTGCGGAAAAGCTAAAAAAATAAGAATTTGTTATCGTCATAATTGAACTGACTCTCATAAAAAATGTATTATGCCGCATGATTAATGCTGTAAAAGAAACAATGGCAGAATTGACGTGTTTTCTCTCTTTGCTCTCCAAAAAGTTACGATTTACAAAATATGGTATTTTTTCACTAAACATGGTACTAATAAAAACTACATTTCGCCTTGCAAGTAAAAGAAGCCCTCAAGTCATCAGAGAAATTAAAAAAAATATGAGTTTTGACAAGTGGGCATCCATATGCCCAAAATACGTCATGTCCTTAAGGGGTTAAAGAGAGTGGGGATTGGGTGAATGAGATCCCCCCCTCTCTTGTCACATCCTCTTTCCTTTCCTGTCGGCTGCAGTAGTGGAACCATGTTGGCACATGCGCACTGTGCAAATTCAGAAATGAAAGCTGAAAATTAATGAACGTTGCTTTTTTTTGGGATAGAAAAATAGCACCCAGTTTTTGTCAACTGTTCATGAATTTATGGACGGTTGGCAGCCCTGAATTTGGGTGACTTGACAGGTTTGTTGTAACCGGGCACATTATTCTGCATACCATATGGAATGGACAAGTACATAAAGCGCTTCTTATACATACAGCGCCATAAACTTTAGACAGGAAAGAAATGTTCATTTTGGCAGCTTACCTTATTTGTGGCTGTTTTCTACTTCGGACTTCTTCCATTCAAATACTGTGTAGGTATGTACAATATATGAACAACCTGCAACACTTACATGACGTAATGTCTGTAGTGCTGTGATCCTTTCTACTGTGTCACAGCAATTATATTTATTTATTGTCTAGATATATGTGAGAGGTTTAATAACATTTTTAAAATAAAATATATTGAAAAGTTAAAAACACTTTTTAGTCCCATTAGGGGACTGGAACATGCGATTGCTGACAGAAAACACTGCAATACTTATATATATTACACCTTTTCACTGTTGAGACTTAAAAGGCCTTAATATACACTAGTCCCAGTAGCATTAACTAGGCCTTGGGTTACCATAGTAACCCATAGCCACCCTACAGTTGTGTTGCTGGGGAGGGATGGAGGGATTCCCTCTAACGGCTTAGATGCCACGTTCATCATTGAGTGTGAAATAAGTTAAGCAGCTGGCATCTGATCCCTGAAGGTGGATGTCTGCTATGTAACACATTGGGCACCCTCCGTGCTTGGAGCGGGCTTGGCTCCCAAACATGTACAACCTTTATTATGAAGGGGTTAATGAAATAACCAGCATTTTAGTTGTGTAATTTCCAGAGATGTAATTTCTACCAATATCTATAATAAAGCCCCAATGACCCGTATGTCATCACTACAAGCGCTTCAGTCATTGAGGAATAACGATCACTACTTACACCTACATATTAGTCTATTGTGGACTGACTGCTCCTTATAGAACCGTTTCCTTAGATAAACATGAAATAGATAAGGGTCCTCAATGAATACCATATAGGCCAAATAACTCAGTAGGAAATCGTTACTTGTGTATCGGCCCATTTGAGGAAAATACAGCAATGTCATATTTCTATATTAAAGGGTTTTCTGGTTCGGTGACGTTTTTCATGTTTCCTCTTTCTGTTCTCTGGATAGGTGATACCTGATAGATCGGTGAGGGTCCGACTGCCGGCATCCCCACCAATCACCACAATGGTAGTGCTGAAGTTGGCAGAATTAATTGAGCGTTGGCTGTACATACACACTGCTGCTCCATTTATTGCAGTAGGACTGCTAAAGGTGGCCATTTGAACGTCTTTAAAGCCATTATTCTGATGATCAATGGGAGGGGGTTCCCAGCAGTAGGACCCCCACTGATCGATCGATTTTCAAAAAATGTCACCGAATTGGAAAACCCTTTTAACTTTATTATTTCAAGTCTCAATGGCTATTCAGTGTGTGTGTATACATATATTATTGTTCTGTATATAATAGTCACACCAATATACTACATGTAGAATTAGGCCGCCTGCACACGGCCGTGAAGGGCTTCGCCGCGGAATATTCCACGGCGAAGCCCGTCATGGCGCCCCCCAGAGACCCCATACTTATCAGCGAATCTGGTGTTCTGGGTCCCGTATGACGCTTCGGCGTGACGAGCACGCATCGTCATGTGACACGCCGGCCACGTCACAAGACACGCCCACAGCGTCGCATGACGCGGCCGGCCATGTCATATGACGCGCGGCGGCGATGGGCGGAGAGGCGATTTCACGCTATCTTCCGCTGTGCTACAGCGGAAGATAGTGTGAGCGGAAGGCTTCCATTGACTGCAATGGAAGCCGGCCGCGTGTACACCCGCGGCAAATAGAGCATGCCGCGGGTGAGGACGGGAGATTTCACGGTGCGGAATTCCACACCATGAGCATTGAGCTATTAGGTTCAATAGAACCTAATAGCTGCGGGCAACGCGGCGGATTTTTGCCGCATATTATGTGGCGGAAATCTGTCCGTGGGAAGGAGGCCTAATCGTCCAAATCCTCCTGGAGCATTAGGGTATATCACATGGGACAAGAATGATTTTCGGTGTGGACTTTGCGCAAGGTGAATCAGCAGCATTTACAATATAAGCCATGGGGATGAGAGTTTAGCAAATCTCCCCCGCAGAGTGCAGACGATCTCCCCGAGGGATACGCTGTGGACTTTATATCCGCAGCAGGTTAACTATGTGCTGCAGATTTCACCTTTTTGAATCCAAAGTGTGAAATCTGCGGCAAGTCCACCCAAAATGCAAGACAAAATCTATAACATTAAACTGTGAATTAAATGACTGCTAATCTTTGTGTGACTTGGTTGCTTACGGCTCCAGGTGACCCCCTCGCTGGCGCTCCTTGAGGCTGACGCTGCGGCCGGCACTGGCTTCCCCGCGGACAGCTGCAGATCACTGGTCCTATCAGGTAATAATCCAGTCCTTAATGTCTGTTCCTTCTGTCCTCCAATCCAACGTATTGGGCCCCTAGTTGGGTCTCCGCTGCGCTCTTTGTCTGCCTGGTCTTTGCTACAGGATAGATCTCCTTGGACTATGACTTTCTGTTGCCTCTTCTTTCTTCTTCATCTGCCACTGTCACCATTTCTCCTCTTCTGGCTTCTCCAGCTGTTCCTGGCAAAATCCAATCCAGTAGGGTTAGCTTCTTGTCAGCAGCAGCAACAGTTCTCATCTGGCTTCAAGATGGCGTCTGACTGACCAACTGCCACTTTTTCTTCTGGAAGCTCCGCCCACTTCAAGCTCCGCCCACTTCACTGCACTACACAGAGGATAACTGTTATGTCTTGTCTCACAAGAGCTAAATTAAAGGGCCCATGTCGCTCCATTACAATATATATATATATATGAATGTAAATGATGATAGTGCAAGGACTGATTATCACTGGTTAAGCTTGTACAATGCATGTATGTTATAAAACAGTATGTTTTATTTCTGGGTTTTCAGTGTTTTTTTCCTTGCATCTCATAAGTTAAAAACTCCCCACAGTGAGATCTCAGCTTTAGGGCTCATTCATACGGGCGCATGCTATTTTGGTCTGTGTGTAATTTGTGCTTTTTTTCACTTGTGCAAAAAAAAGGCCCAACTGATGTCCGCTCTTCTTCACACGGTCTTCTGGCATAAATGCAGTGAATATGCATTTGACAGCCGTAGGATAGTTTTTTTTATGCATCTATAGATTTGAATGTGCAATTTTGGTGTGTAAATATGGAATAAAATAAGACATGCTGAAAAACACCGCACACATGAATACACCAATGCAAATCAATGGTGTTGTAGGTTGTCCGTATTATGTCCATTAAATATATGAGGTTTCAAGCTGGGTTTACACATTCTGGTTAAAAAAACGTAACCGCTGCGCAGTTGTTTGGGGTTTTCAATTGATAGTTAATGACTGTGTGATTTAGTAAATAAATTACTGTAATATCGGGAAGAGGTGGGGCGTTAACCACCGACATGGAGAAACATCTCTGAGAGGAGTTCCCAAATTCAATATCCTGGCCTTCTGTTGGCATCCGCTGCCTCTTATCATCCAGTACTTACTGTTGCTGCCCTGGATCAGCCTCGCCCTCGATCTGTGGTGGAGCTTCAAGGACCAGCTGCCCATATCTCGCACTGCGGTCCAATACGGCTTAGCCACATGTCAGCTAAATGACTGTGTATATGTGTATATACATATATATATTATCTATCTATATATAGATGCATATATAGCGATATAGTTAGTTATCTGCGGCAACAAAAAAAAAATGCATACCGTACGTTTAACTTCTTAGGCCAAGTCGATGATTATTATCATCCAAGCAGTTATTTTCCTGTTACTATAGCAATTATACTCTTGTATATAGGAGACAGTATTCTAGTAGTTATATTATTGTATATAGGAGACAGTATTCTAGTAGTTATATTATTGTATATAGGAGACAATATTCTTGTAGTTATATTCTTTTACATAGGAGACAGCATTATAGTAGTTATATTCCTGTACATAGATGGCAGTGTTCTAGTAATTATATCTTTGTACATAGTAGACCATATTCTAGTAGCTGCATTCTTCTACATAGGGGACAATATTCTAGTAGTTATATTCTTGTACATAGAGAACAGTATCCTAGTAGTTATATACTTGTACATAGGAGACAGTATTATAGTAGTTATATTCTTGTACATAGGAGACAGTATCCTAGTAGTTATAGTCTTGTGCATAAGAGACAGTATACTAGTAAATATATTCCTGCTAATAGGTGAAAGTATAGTAGTAGTTATATTCTTGTACATAGCGGGCAGTATTATATTAGTTATATTCTTGTATGTAACAGACAGTATTCTAGTAGTTATATTCTTGTACTTAGGAGACAGTATTCTAGTAGTTATATTCTTGTACATAGGGGACAGTATTCTAGTAGTTATATTCTTGTACACAGGGGGGGGAACAGTATTCTAGTAGTAATATTCTTGTACATAGGAGACATTAGTAAAGTAGTTATATTTTTGTACATAAGGGGCAGTTCTATAGTAGTTATATTCTTCTACGTAGTTATATTTTAGTAGTTATATTCTTGTACATAGGGGGCAGTATTATATTAGTTATATTCTTGTATGTAACAGACAGTATTCTAGTAGTTATATTACTTTATATAGGGGGCAGTATTCTAGTAATAAAATCTTTGTACATAGTAGTCCGTATTCTAGTACTTATATTCTTGTACATGAGACAGTATTATAGTAGTTGCATTCTTGTACATACGGGGCAGTACTGTAACAGTTATATTCTTGTACATAGGGGACAGTATTATAGTAGTTATATTCCTGTACTTAGTGGGCAGTACTATAGTAGTTAGATTCTTGGGTACTGGTGTATCTTGTCTCCACCACGAAAATGGGTGTAGACCAGGGATTGTGCTGTGGAAGGTATAGGGAACACCTACAGCTGCTGATTGGCTTGGCTCCTGTCTCTGCTGTGCTATGCCTCCTTTTCAGCTTCAAGCGGCTTCACCACTGGGCTCCTTGCAATGCCCCCAGCTGTGACCTCATGGGATGGCTTCGCCTGTGTTCAGTGGGAGCAGCATCAGCACCGTAGAGGGGAAGGGGTATGGAGTGGCGTAATAAATACCTTATTTGACAGCAGCACTCCACAATGCCCCTGAAATAAAGGGGGTGCGAGATAACTGACCACTGTATGCAGGCAGTCAGCTGTGAGGTAACCACTGCTTGGTATCTGTCAGCTGTGAGATAACTGGCCACTGTATGCAGGCAGTCAGCTGTGAGGTAACCACTGTATGCAGACTGTCGGCTGTGGGGTAACTGGAGGATGAGGCTGTGATGACCGGAGGAACAGAGATGGTTATTAATGGTTACCGGGACGCTGGTGTTTCCTCAGTGTAACTAGTTAGGTGGTTGTTAGACATCCTTGGGGCGCCTCACTACCTCGGTGTAACTAGTTAGGTGGTGGTTAGACATCCTTGGGGCCCCTCACTACCTCGGTGTAACTAGTGAGGTGGTTGTTAGACATCCTTGGGGCCCCTCACTACCTCGGTGTAACTAGTGAGGTGGTTGTTAGACATCCTTGGGGCGCCTCACTACCTCGGTGTAACTAGTTAGGTGGTGGTTAGACATCCTTGGGGCCCCTCACTACCTCGGTGTAACTAGTGAGGTGGTTGTTAGACATCCTTGGGGCGCCTCACTACCTCGGTGTAACTAGTTAGGTGGTTGTTAGACATCCTTGGGGCGCCTCACTACCTCGGTGTGACTAGTTAGGTGGCTGTTAGACATCCTTGGGGCGCCTCACTACCTGGATGTGTGTTTACATTTATGGGATCGAGGTAATGGAGAGCTGTGGGTACTGCCATGAGGGCTCATATTGTGCCGCTCTCATCCATTTATGGTTGTTTTAGTCAGAAATCAGTACAAATTCCTTGCATCCAGGAAATACAGTTTCCTGCAATAGGGCAAGACTCCAGTGAGCCTCTCATATTGGAAGTAGGCCCGGCTCAATAAAGAAGGATCCCGGTACGGCTTATATGTGCATGAGTTAAAGGGACCCGGCTGTGAAGGGGTTAATAAGTTAATTTCAGCTGTTTATGATCCTGAGGTAGTTAAATTGCTAATCACATAGATGAGGGCAGAGTTGCCGGTCATTTTGATACCCCCCTTTTTTCAATTTGAGGTTGTCCCCTTTAAGGGTGATACCACAGAAGGAGTCTATCTCCTCTCAGTGATTTATCATCTATCTTACCCCAAGCAGTCTTCTCTGAATGCTGAGGCGCTCCTGAGCTGCTGGCATTAAGATATGCATCATGTGACTACATTGGCTTTGATATGGCACTTCGGTCATGTGATGCAGTATTCGGATAACTTCTTATTGGTTGGGGTTTTAATCCTTTGGTTTCCGGTTTGGCGTTACCGATGGGATCTAAGGCATCCTACTATTATTTAGGACTATCCTTATTTTTAGAGTAGGTGGAAGGAAGGAATCTCCGGATGTTGGTGTAATACACTACTTAGATGATTGTTGTTTATGGGGCATCAGGGTAATGAGGGGTGCACAAGTTTTAGAGGGCATGTGGTCAGGATGGAGGATTTTGGGGGTGCTGCTGGCGAACGGAAAAAATCCCATGGCCATGTACTCGGTTGGAATTTTTAGGTATTCAATTGATAGCATTGTGATGGTTGTTCTAATTGCCAATGTCAGGGGTGTATAGTTTATGGGTTTAATTAGTCAGACATTACGTATGAAGGACGATTACATGGAGGGAGTTGCAGCCATTAGCAGGTCGGTCCTGTTTGGCTTCACAGGTGATTATTATTGGTCCAGGTATTCCTGCAAGTTATGTGTGGTGATGTGCGACTGGAAGGCCCATACATCGCATGCGCAGATATCAAGGGAGCTAAAGCAGGATCTAGTGGTATGGTTGGTATCTGTGACTTTAATGGTCAGTCAGCTTGGTGATGGGAGTTTGTGGAAGCGGAGGAGTTATCATTAGTGGATAATGGTTATGGAGTGATTGTTGGTAAGAGCCGGTCGGCAGGAGTTAGTTCGTATACTAATCAGATTATGTCTAACATATAACCTCTTATTGAGGGTTAGAGATGGTCAGTGTGAGATTAATGCGGCTGCTATTTCATAGTCTTGTTTGCTGATGCAGCAATTCAGGGAAGAAGAGTCCAACATTTAGGATGCAGCTCATATAGCTCAGTTTGGAAGGTATTGTTGGGTATGGCTTTCTTTCAAAGATGGTATAATGTGGTACCTATTAATTCTGTTTTTCAGGTAGAGCGCTTGATCAGGGGCTGTAGGGCAGTAGCGTATGCCGCTGATCAGGGGCTGTAAGGCAGTAGTGTACGCCACTGATCAGGGGCTGTAAGGCAGTAGTGTACGCCGCTGATCAGGGGCTGTAAGGCAGTAGTGTACGCGCTGATCAGGGGCTGTAAGGCAGTAGTGTACGCCCCTGATCAGCGGCTGTAAGGCAGTAGTGTACGCCGCTGATCAGGGGCTGTAAGGCAGGGCAGTAGTGTACGCCGCTGATCAGGGGCTGTAAGGCAGGGCAGTAGTGTACGCCGCTGATCAGGGGCTGTAAGGCAGTAGTGTACGCCGCTGATCAGGGGCTGTAAGGCAGTAGTGTACGCCGCTGATCAGGGGCTGTAAGGCAGTAGTGTACGCCGCTGATCAGGGGCTGTAAGGCAGTAGTGTACGCCGCTGATCAGGGGTTGTAAGGCAGTAGTGTACGCCGCTGATCAGGGGTTGTAAGGCAGTAGTGTACGCCGCTGATCAGGGGCTGTAAGGCAGGGCAGTAGTGTACGCCGCTGATCAGGGGCTGTAAGGCAGTAGTGTATGCCGCTCATCAGGGGCTGTAAGGCAGTAGTGTACGCCGCTGATCAGGGGTTGTAAGGCAGTAGTGTACGCCGCTGATCAGGGGCTGTAAGGCAGTAGTGTACGCCGCTGATCAGGGGCTGTAAGGCAGGGCAGTAGTGTACGCCGCTGATCAGGGGCTGTAAGGCAGTAGTGTACGCCGCTGATCAGGGGCTGTAAGGCAGGGCAGTAGTGTACGCCCCTGATCAGCGGCGTACACTACTGCCTTACAACCCCTGATCAGCGGCGTACACTACTGCCTTACAGCCCCTGATGAGCGGCATACACTACTGCCTTACAGCCCCTGATCAGGGGTTGTAAGGCAGTAGTGTACGCCGCTGATCAGGGGCTGTAAGGCAGTAGTGTACGCCGCTCATCAGGGGCTGTAAGGCAGTAGTGTACGCCGCTGATCAGGGGTTGTAAGGCAGTAGTGTACGCCGCTGATCAGGGGTTGTAAGGCAGTAGTGTACGCCGCTGATCAGGGGCTGTAAGGCAGTAGTGTACGCCGCTTATCAGGGGCTGTAAGGCAGTAGTGTATGCCGCTGATCAACGTTCTGCTATCACATTTAGCTTACTAGGGAAGTTGGTAAAAGTTGCAGTTAATAAAAATAAAAAAAAAACTCAATGTAAATAGTGTCCACGCAGCTATACATGGCAAAAGTAAGATCTTATGGAGCAATTAGTAGAAGACCCTGTATTGTTTTCGGGAAGACGGGGATGATGGAGAATCATTATCTTTTAATCTTTAGCTTTTAATGTATAATGGTGCTTAAAAACTGTTTACAGGTGCGGTTTTATTGAAGAAAAAGGTAGACAGATGGGGTTCATCTCGGTGTAAGTTGTACATGTGCCTGAATAATATGGTGTACTAATTCTTCTTTCATTCTAGGAATTAAGAAAAGTATTGTGTGGATTGTTGGACACTCCTTTGTGTACTGGGCTTGGAGAAGGGCGGCGGATCACTGCTATTCCGAAAATTTGGGATTGTACAGATCACAGTTTGCGGTAATAGATGTATGAGGTGGAGTGGATTAATGGCTGAACTGATCTATAAAGAGTCACATGGGCTTAGAAAGTCACGTGGGCCCTGTCCAGATGTTTTAATTTTACACTTAGGGGGTTAATGACATAGAAGAGAACACATTGATGTGGCGTGGGACATTGAAAGGGAGATGTGGAGCGTTGAAACTAGGTTCCGGATACAGTGATAGTTTTTTTTTTTCCAGATTTTGTACCTCGATTATTATGGTCATTGCCGAGGTCTGTATATAGCGAGAGAATTTGGAGAAGGGTAACCCGATGGTAGAGAGCTCATGCCAGGAGTGGATTTTTTTTCTTTTATATATACTGATTTGGAAGGTTTTGGTCTAGGCTTCCATAGGAATGATCTAGTATACTTGTCAGAGATTGAGTTGGATATTTTTAACATGGATTTGTGTAGATGACTGAGGAGGCTGCGGGTGTTGAGGGGGCCATGTCATTAGTGGATGCCATGGCCTGGTGGGGGATTGTCGCCCGCATTAGGCGGGTGGGCAGGTAAACTTGGGGAGAGTTTGGTGGTGGTAAACTCGTGTCTGTAAGACAAAGTTTACATGAACTGTTATGGTTATTGATTCGTTAAAGGGGTTGTCCCGAGGCAGCAAGTGGGTCTATACACTTCTGTATGGCCATATTAATGCACTTTGTAATGTACATTGTGCATTAATTATGAGCCATACAGAAGTTATAAAAAGTTTTTTACTTACCTGCTCCGTTGCTGGCGTCCTCGTCTCCATGGTGCCGACTAATTTTTGGCCTCCGATGGCCAAATTAGCCGCGCTTGCGCAGTCCGGGTCTTCAGCAGTCTTCTATGGAGCCGCTCGTGCCAGAGAGCGGCTCCGTGTAGCTCCGCCCCGTCACATGCCGATTCCAGCCAATCAGGAGGCTGGAATCGGCAGTGGACCGCACAGAAGAGCTGCGGTCCACGAAGACAGAGGATCCCGGCGGCCATCTTCAGCGGTAAGTATTGAAGTCACCGGAGCGCGGGGATTAAGGTAAGCGCTCCGGTAAACTTTCTTTACTTCCCTGCATCGGGGTTGTCTCGCGCCGAACGGGGGGGGGGGTTGAAAAAAAAAAAAACCCGTTTCGGCGCGGGACAACCCCTTTAATAAACTTGGGTCTGTAAAACAGAGTTTACAGCAAGTAACTCTCCCTCCCCCCCCCCCCCCCCCCCCCCCTCCCCTGCTCCCCGCTGCGACTCACCTGTCAGCTGCGGCGGCTCCCGAATCTTCAGGGACGAGCAGGGAGATACTCGGCTAAAGCACATTACTCGAGCGAGTAGTGCTTTAGCGAGTATACTCGCTCATCCCTAGTTAGCATACATCACACAAAATATTAGATGCCACAGTGGGAAAGTGCAAGGACTGTGTGTATGGCGTAATAACCAGATCACAGTAACCAGTAAACAATATGAAGTAATATGAAGAAAGTTAAGGCTGGGTTCACACAGGGCGGATTTGTTGCAGTTTTGATGAGCTTTTACCGTAGCAGTTTTGCCGCAGAAGAACTGCTTCTGCGTCAAAACCGCTTCAAAGGTTAATTTTGGCTCACGGATTTTCTCGCGGAAAAATCCGCAAGCGTTTTTTTCTGCAGCGTTTTTGCTTTTTGCCGCGGATTTTGCTGCGTCCATAGAGGTCAATGGACAAAAAAGCGCTGCGGAAAAGACAGAAGAATGGACGTGCTGCATCTTTGAAAACCACACCGCAGTTGCATTTCCGCACTGCGGCTGTGCGGAAAAAATCCATCCTGTGAGAACAGCTTTTTGCCAAAACTCATTTGTGCTGCATTGCACTACAAACGCAGCGGTTTTGCCGCAGTGTGGATATGCAACGGCAATCCGCGGTAAAACCACAGCAAATCTGCCCTATGTGAACCCAGCCTAATACTTAAAGGGGATCCCCTTACTGCTGGACTTCCTAGCTTAAAAGTGGATCTTTCATGACTTCTATGCTTACCCTATCTCAGGTCAGTATAGGAAAGAGTGGGAGATCCTGAACTCGGGGAAATCTAGAGTTCTATGGTTTTGTTCAATTTTTTTTCTAAGCCATTGCTTAAATGCTGGCAGGACTTGTATAGAGAGCCTGTGAGTGCTGCTTTCCCTGCCCACACACAGTGATTGATTGCTCTTCTTGTATAAGGCCCCATTTACAGGCAACGATTATCACTAAATATTTGATCAAACAATGTCTTTTGAGGGATAACTGTTGTGTGTAAATGCTACCATTGTTTGCTTTTCTGCCGAACAATGATTTTTAGTTGAGCTTAAAATCCATCGTTCGCCGGATAGCTGATAGCAGGGACTGCACGCTGTGATTCTCCCTGGGACCACTGTTAACATTGTGTTCAGCTGCAGTGCTGCAGGAAAACATAGGGGCTGTATGCAGAGAACAGACCACCTGTTGTTCTCTATATACAGCTCAGGGAGGCTCATTTACTTGCAAACGAAGGTAATAAGTGCCCATTAGCAGCTTATGTAAAATGATCGCTTAAAACTGTCAATCATCCTATCTTTTGAATGAATTTTGAGCGATCATATTTGCGTGTAAATGGGTCTTAAGTCTGTATATAGCCATTTCTGTCAGTCACCCTGCATGGGCAGTTGAAGTAGAACTCTCAACCTCTCATTGAGTCTTGACAGTATCTCAAAATTGTTTTACATAAAAATACTGAATCCGATCATAAACTGTAAATCTCTAGAAGCTCAGCCTTTCCCCCTCTGTCTTATTCTGCCCTAATATTTAAAGCCCTTCCCTGAAAAACATTTCAGGGGTGATGGCAGCAGGATCCTCCACCACAGCTGTCATGTGTGACAGCTGCGGTAGGGAATCCTTTATTCTCCGCAGGGATTCAGAATTCCCCTGCTGCATCTGTCACAGCAGCAGATGTGTTCTGCATCTGCGTGGGACAAGGCAGCGGCAGAGAGGTAAATTTTTTTTTTTTTTTACACTAATATTTTTGTTTTTCAGGGAAGGGCTTATATGTAAAGCCCTTCCCTGAAAAACATTTCAGGGGTGCCGGTAGACTATTGTTTTCAATGGAGCCGCCGGCAGCAACCGCGGCTCCATTGAAATCAAGTCAGGCAGCTACTGAGCATCGATCACCCTGAAAAATGCTCGGGTCTCTCATTGACTTCAATGGTGTTCGTTACTCGAAACGAGCTCTTGAGCGTTACAAAAAGCTCGGTTTGAGTAACGAGCACCCGAGCATTTTGGTGCTCGCTCATCTCTAATCGTATCCATGAGGGGAGATGAAATTGCATAACTAAAGTCCCCTGGTTTGTCCCACAATAGGATCTTTATCTGCGGACCTTACCCCGGCTTCGGAACATGCGCCCATCAGCAAAATAGCAGACACATGTGCAAAAGTCGAGGATTGCCCAGAAAATGAAAAAGCTTCCTGTTCCTGGCTACCGAAGGTAGCTGAGAGCTTGGAGATGTCACGGGGGGGGGGGGGGCTGCAGTAAATGGTCCCTGGTCAATGGATAATGGCGATCACATAAAAATATTTTAAAAAGTTGAAGTTTCATCTTCCCTCACCAATGCGATCGGTGAGAGAAAATGAAACTTTTTACCGGAGGCCCGCATATTTGAACCCCAACGTAATCCTTCTCCATGGACCTTCCTGGCTTCTGCGCATGCGACCGCCAGCAAAATGCCAGACACATTCGCTAGAGCCAGGGAGCCCGGGAAATTTAAAATCTCCTTGCTCCCGGCAATCAAAGGTCATCGAGAGCCTGGAGCAGTGACCAGGGGCCTCGTTGAGCGGTCCCCGGTCACCTGATAAAAAAGGAAGCGATCTACCTCAGGCCAGTCTTATACGACTGGATAGAAATTTCCGACTCCACATGCGTCTGATTTGCGGTAATACGCGGATGAATCAAATCAATGGATTACGCAATTCTCCACAGACTAGAGGGTCGGAATTACGTAATCCACTCGCAGAAAACAGAACGCTGCATGTTCTATTTTATCACGGATATCCGTGACATAGAGTCCATTGTGCTCCATGGTCACGTATAAACCCACAACTCATACGCAGTTATATTATGTACGGGCTGCGGGTACCCGTGTCATTCCTAAGCGACAGCGCAGGAAATACAAACAAAAAATGGTGTATTACACATGGCTGCCTGTGTAAGTATGCAGTTATGCGCAGTACATTACACGCCATATGTAGCGCCACAGCCAGGCACACAGCTGGGATCCGCTGCGGGCCTTCACAAGCGGATTCTACATACAGCCGTGTGAGCCTGGCGTTATTCAGACTGCTACCAGTAATACGTAATTTACAAGAAGCCCTGGCAACTCTCACCTTCCTGCAGTTCCAGGAGCAGCTTGTTCAGCGCCTTCTGTGTGAGACCGCCGCACCTCACCAAGATTACAAAGCCTCACAGACCACCACTTTCTACACCCCATCCCTGCCGCTGAAGTCAAGAAATACCCCCCAAAAAAGCATGGGAGGAGGAGGGATACCTCATGTTTAAATGCCCCATGTGCCCATCCCCAGCAGCCTCTGTAATTACCCTTGTCTTCGGACACGCCACACAGTTTACATTATTACTTTTGTCTAAGATTTTACAATGGCGCCATCTGCTGGCTAGAGCCAGTACTGCGATGTGTGACATGCTGGAGAGGCCCCCCGACAACAGAGCAGCCAGTAATATACAGTAAGAATACCCTGCCGGACATCTTCTGACATCGAAGCTGTACAGGCTTCAATCAGAATGTCTTCAGATGTCAGACAGTGGGTTGGAAAGCGTTAAGCATCTTTAATTCTACAGCTTCAAAATGTTCAATAAAAAATTAAATTTGAAAAAAAATCTGATCTTGATATTTTAAATATCAAGTTTAAATAAAATACCTAGTTTAAATCTAACTTTAAAGTTAAAAGATTCAAGCCTAAGCAATTCAATCTGCGGCCCAGAACTTGAGCCATAAAGTCCAGAGGGAGGTTCCCGACACTGCTGCGGTGCGGGCCAATAATCTTGCTGTATCCGCTTCGCAGATAAATTTTCCTGCCTAGCCTATCTCCTGCACAATGTCTAATTCTTCTGGCGAAGAGACAAAAGACTGCTGCAATGTAGTTGCTTGGCAGATTCGCTGGTGGCCCTATCGAACCAGGTAAAGACAAAAACAGGTTGTAGTGCCGAACCCTCTGCCCCAAAGGAAACTTTGGCTAGGGATTCAAAATTTTTGGCTCCTGCCTCCCTAAAGAACGAGGCATCAGCCATAGGCACTACTGGTAAAGACGAAATGATACAAGATATCTAAATGCTTTTGTTTGGTGAAGTGTTTGCTGGGAAGGTTTCATTCCCTAGCTAAAAGGTCCTCAAATTCTGTATGGGAAGGGAAGACCTTTGGGCGTCTGAAGGTAAAGGTTTTCTCAGATGAAGTAGGTGTCAGACCCTTCAGGTGAAGGTTCACTTTCACTGCAAGTATTAGGCTACGAACCAGAGAGGAGAGTTTAGAGACCTGTTCCTCATTCAAGTCCAAATCCAAGTGAGACTCAGATAGTTCGGCTTTAACGCGATGGCGATGTAGGGGTGCTTGAAGATTGCTTTGAACTAGTAGGCCTAACCTACTTCCAGGACCTACCACCGGAAAGGTACGCATGGGGAAATAGTCATTGTTTGTTACACACTGTGGCAGTAGACAGTGCGGTCCAGCCTGTGTATAATAGCATTGGACGTCAGAATTGATGGCAGCGTTTGAAGGGTTAACAAACCCCGATGAGCAGCACTGCTTCTCAAGGCTATTGTGGGCGGGTATCGGCTGTAAAAAATAGCTGACACCTGCATGGTATAGAGCGGGATCGACCCGTGATCACCCTCCATTACACACCTTGAACCTCCAGGATGTAACTATATGCCCTGCAGTGGTATGGGGTTAATGGTTATAGCGCACATTCTGATGCATGGAATGCATTAGTTACATCATCCTGCAATACTAAAGAGGAGCGGTTGTGTATAGAGTGTACTTCATTTGTGAATTTACAATGAAGGCCTATATACTGGACACAAATATGAATCCTTCCACACAAGAGAGAAGAACCCAACAACAAAGCAGGACTGATAGAAGAAATGAATGACAAGTCATGTAATGAGATATCAAATACATTGTCTCAGGTCTTTAGAATGTTATGTACAGAATATACAGACGGGGGGGGGGGCACAGTTATTCAGGATGTGTGTATGGGGGCGCTGAAGAGTCAGTTCCACTCATTGCGATACTGTTCTTGTCACTGAGGGCTCTGGTCACGGTGCTGGCAAGGGAATGCAGAACTTTTCTGGACAACCTCACTCTACCGTCGGTCGGATCACGGCCAAATTATTTCACTGGTTTGATAAGGAACAGACCGTTATCATTTCACACTGTTACCTGCAAGGAAACAAAAACCGGGCAGGACATGATTTGTATTCGCTCTACTTATAGTAAATCTCCATGGTCAAACTATTGTATGTAATCACATGAAGAACCCTAAAAGAGAAGGTATATGTTTGCCTAAACTTGTGTGATCCCAGCGGGGTCTACATTCACTTTATGTAGATTTACTTCTCGAAGTTTGAGAATGGTCCAAGGCTGGACAGAAGCTTCACCTGAGGCTGAGATTCCTCACTGACAGATTAATAAACAGGGGTCATATTTGAGGGCGGCATTCATCTTCTTAGTCTACAGTCACATTTGCATTGGGGATTCCATTTTCCTTCTCTGTTTATGCAAGCTGAAAAAGGGAATCCTCTGGACAAATGGTTCAATGACCGAATGAACCCCATTGACTATAATATGGGTTCTGCTTGGCTCTTGCAGACATTTCATGTTGGATCTGCGCTGGAACTGAGCGGGATGATTAAACACAATGATAAGTGAACGAGCTCACAATGACTGTTAGTCCTGTTGAATCTCATTCTGTTATTGGCTTTTGTTTAAACCCAACAATTATCTTCACTTTCGCTCATTTGAACCATTTTTTGATGGATATCGTAATAAGGCAGCATTACTCAGAGCATCGTACTATTCCTGGCAGCCCTACTGAGTACTGCAGCATTGTCGCATTCACGTCAATGGGACGGCTAGAGATAGTCGAGCTCTTGTGTCACGGTTTTCTATTGTAAACAGAAGTGTGAACCAACACTTGGCATTATTGGAGCGTGTCTGCACTTGGGTTGTGTAGGATGATCTTGGATCACGTGTACCGTCATTACATATATTACAAGGAGCAGACTGGCTGTATGTTTATTACTAAATCTATAGCCTATATATGATTCTATCTATCGCTCTCTATCTATCTATCTATCTCGCGCTCTCGTCTACCTATTGTGAGCTGCTGGGATTTCCTGGCAAAGTTTCCATTTGAGTTAATACTACTGATATGAGCAGAGATCCCAATGATAAACTCTTTCCCACACAGTTTACATATTACTAACTAGAGGTATAAATGTGAGGTTCTTGGCGCACATTTTATTCCAATTGTGCGAGCCCATCTGCCCCGTCACGGCGACCTCATTCAGATGGGTCCCTACACTAAGACTAGATTTGTAGAAGAGGAGATACTCAGATGTGGCATGTGTCACTTCTCCATGTGGCTCATGTCATCCTCTGTCAGAGCACAGAATCACATTGTCCTCTATATGCATCAATATGATGCAGAACCTTCTAATAACTGATCTAGTTTGCAGTTGTTACACTGCACACATTGTATCTATACACTTCTAGGTGGCTTTTATTCTACATTATGTGCTTCATTCCAGCAGGAGCCTTGCTGTATGCTACCTTATATAATAACACATGGACAGATAATACTGATGTGAGTGACTATACAGGTAAAGTATCACACTGCTATGGTAAAGCATTCCCCGGGAATATATAACTAGCTGCTAGATAACCCGTCACTAGAGCTCTAACCTGTTATCCTCATCTATGATCAGGAGCATCTTTACACTGTGCGCCCCCTGCAGGGCAGAACCAGAGATCAGCGCTCAGGATTCTGTAGGGTCACAGTGATGATATAAGAAGGTCAGAGCGCATGTAGTGATCAGTTATGTATCTGCTATATAAATGCTACTTACATATAACCAGAGAATCCCTATAAAGCCGACCAATTACACTGGAGATCTCCTGTTCTACATATACAGTGTCAGTATAGGGACCCATCTCCATAAGGGGCCCTGGAGGGCCTGATGGGAAGAGAAATGTCATTTACATCCTGCTCTGCTTATTTAGTGACAATACTGAGTGTAATTGGAAGGCTTTGTCCATTGCAGCTTGTCCTGTATTCTGCTTCTTCTGTACGGTCAGTCACATCAGGGTCAGAACTTATCACATAATACAGTCACATAAACATTAACAGGATACAATAAGAAGCTTATACTGAAGATACTACTATTATCTCAAGCAATTAACAATACATTATACTTTATTATATATACTGTGTACATATATACAATGACATTAACATAACATTAATTACATTGAAGAGCATCACATATACACATATTCATATAATATCCATACAGGCATAAATATACACATTACCAATGCAAACAATATATACATTAAATATATAACATGAATACATTTGTGGGCACCAATCATATATACAGATATTGATGTGCTAATGCAATACACAGAAACATTAACAGGATATAGAAACATATCACATATGTATTACAGAATTATTAGTACATGGATGTGTATGCATATATAGATACTCACAGTCTTCAGATGTGAAGGCAGCCTAACTCATGGGAGAGATGCTTTTGTTACCATTATACTCTATACATATATTATATGACAGAAATAATAGTACACAGATGTATATGCATATATAGGTACATATACACTTTTATATACTCACAGTCTTCTGACTCCCTAAGGATATAACATAAATACATGCGTGAGCATCAATCATATATACAGATATTGATGTGCTAATGCACGGAAACATTACCAGGATATAGAAACGTATCACATATATATTACAGAATTAATAGTACACGGATGTATATGCATGTATAGATACAGTTACACTTATATATACTCACAGTCTTCAAATGTGAAGGCAGCCTAACCCATGGGAGAGATACTTTTGTTATATATTATATACATGGACATCAGTATATCCAAACTTTATATAAAAATAAACAGGCATAACACCAAAAAGTAAAGTACAAATATTATACGTATAAACACTGTGTGCACATTATGTGTAGATTGTGTATAAATATATCTAAAACATGTGGACATTTATAATATGTACAGACATTGCAATATTAATAATACATACACAAACACTATATACAAGAATATGTTATGTACATTGCATATGATATTACCAACATGAATATAAATTACATATGTGGACATTGCAGAATATATATACACCATTATATACATGCAGACAGTATATACAAGCAGAACAAATGAGTATTCAAAACAGGTTGTAATGCTAATGATTAACATATGTTTACGCCTTAAGGTGTAGGTTACAGACGTGCTACTATTCAGACGTGTGATTTCAAAGACACAAAAAGAATGAAACTACTAGCAGACATGTATGTGATAATGCCTCATGTCCACGGACACGCACGGTTTCAAAGTGTGGAATCCCGCAGTGGTTTCCACCCGTGCCCAAAGCCATGAGGCCTAAAAAACATTTTCTTACTTGTCCGAAGCCAGTGTGGGTCTTTTCTGTCCACGGCCAGATCTTCTTTCTTCTGCACTGCGGGTGCGCTGTGCTTTTTTTTTAACATTTAAATCTCCTGTTTTCCCGCGGATCTGCTGCACATCCACAGTGTCAGCTTCAATGGAAGCCGTCAGTGCTGGATCCACAGAAAAATGGAGCATGCTGTGATTTTTTTTTTTCCTGCATGTACGATTTGCATGCCAGGAAAAATTGACATCCACATGGTTTTAGTTATTTTGTAGTGCTAATGCATCCCTATGGGTGGCTTGATTTGCGGGTGCCTCATGAGAACGAGGTGTGGGGGTACATAGAAAAACATTGCACATACAAGCATATAATATTAAACACGTTAACTATTTAGCTGCTGCTTATGCTAGCAGGGTGCTATATCTTGCCCAGGCTAGGAGACTTAATACATGTGTCCCCTTATTCATTTTAACTATTTAGCTGCTGCTTATACTAGCAGGGTGCTATATCTTGCCCAGTCTAGGAGACTTAATACATATGTCCCCTTATTCATTTTAACTATTTAGCTGCTGCTTATACTAGCAGGGTTGTATATCTTGCCCAGGCTAGGATACTTAATACATGTGTCCCCTTATTCATATGAAGTATTTAGCTGCTGCTTATACTAGCAGGGTGCTATATCTTGCCCAGGCTAGGATACTTAATACATGTGTCCCCTTATTCATATGAAGTATTTAGCTGCTGCTTATACTAGCAGGGTGCTATATCTTGCCCAGTCTAGGAGACTTAATACATATGTCCCCTAATTCATTTTAACTATTTAGCTGCTGCTTATACTAGCAGGCTGCTATATAATAAATATATGCTTTGTATTATGCTTTCAGGGACTTATATTATGTGGGGATCTTTTTAATGTAATGTGTTTTTATGATTTGTGTATTTCTGTGTTTTTCACATTATTATACTTACCTGGCTTCCCATTGATCCCTATTATGAACTCATCTTGTCCTTTGGCTTCGGTCATGTTCTCTTGGCATCACTTGCTTTCAGCTCTATATCAACAAAATAATTTGATATTTGTGACTGATAGGCTGTGATTGCTGTGATATATCTATACGAGAGGCCACATTGACACGTAACCATAGAAAGCAAGAGAAGACCTCTATATCCTCAGAGATAAAGACCCAAAATAGGACTTACAAGTGAGGAGCCTGCGGGCAGCAAATGCCCTCCATAGGGAATAAGTGCTCGTTCACCTGGGCGTATTCGCACAACATAAAACCCACACAAATTTTGCATGCATAATCCTCAGTAAATAGAACCCATTGATCTCAATTTCATGCAATCTGCGATCGCGTGAAAAATCTGCAACATGACCTTTCCTGGTGTCATTTGTGCACCGCAAGAGCCTATTGAAATCAATCCACTCAACATTTGTGTGCGCAAACATGTGGCAAATACATGCCAAAGCCGGCAAAATAAGCGGGCATCAGTGCATTCCAGTCACACAAAATGCTGCGTATTTCTGTGGCTGAAATGCCCTTACGCCCGTGTGAATGAGCCCTAAACACAGGACAACTATAGATCTTCTACTCGAGCTTCCAGTATAGATCTCCATCACATGTCTACTAGTACTGAATGGAGAGAAGAACATCACCCACCAATAACTGACTGCACACAACTGACAACTTTCAATTTGATGACCAGCAATCCTATTGGTGGTCGTCTCCTGACGTTACTATGGCAACATAAACAATTTATAAGGAAATACCTCTGTCATGAGACAGCATGTACATTTACTATCTATATAGGATTGCTATTATGACGCCTATTTTCCATAAAGAATAAAACTATCAGGTAATTGGTAGTTTTGAGTTCAAGTAAAATATATTAATAAATCTATATTTTATATATGATACTGCATTTCATGTAACGCTACAGCACAGTGCACCTCCTCCCCCTCCATGCGGACTCTATAACCCAGTTCCCATCTACTTACTGTATTGTTGGATGAAGAAGCGATGTATCATTTCCTCTGGTCTCAGATGTGTCTCCACCTCTTCAGAGTCAGTGCTGTTGTTCAGGTGGCAGAGAGAGTGATGTCATACCACTTATGGCAGATGTCTTGGTTACGATGAGGTCACAACACTGGAGTTCTGTAAGTGCTTAAAGAGGTATTCCAGTAATATAAAGTTACTCATAGGATAGGGCATAACTAAAGTTACAATCAAAATTATCCCCCCCCCCCTGCAAATTAGGCTTGTCAGATTTAAGAACTTACGGCTGTTTGTAAAACTCAATCAAATAAAAGCAATTTAAATAAATCTACACAACTGATATAAAAGTGGTTTCTCCAAGTTGAAGATAGAATGCCACTTTTAAAACCTCCTGCAGTCTGAGAAGTATTCAGCCCCTTCATGACGAGCGTCTTCAGGGCTTATTCAGACGACCGTATATCGGATAGGTATTCATGAGAGGGGGCAGGGCGGGGCGGGGACAGAGCTAAGTTTCGAGACCTAGCTCTGCCCTGCCTCGCCCCTCCCTTTGCAAATAGTGCCGAGGGGTGGAGAGGGCGTGGGAGCTCAGTGCACTACTCCCATCTCTTCCAGCCTCCTCCCCCTGCAGAGAGGGACACCGTATATTGGCCGGGCGTGAATACCTGGCCAATATACGGTCGTCTGAGTAAGCCCTTAGGCTGTATTTACACCAGCGGTAATAATCCGGGGGTTCTGTGTTGTTGCGCCGCGCACAGAACCTGCGTGTTTAAAGAACCAATTATTTTCAGTGGATTCGCTCTCATCCAGCAATGTTTCGCTCGTACCAATACAGTGAAAGTGAAAAATCACAGTTTGTCTTATTTTTGGGTGATTTTGTCTGCAAGGATCACCCAGTATTCTGTAGAGGAGACAAAAATACTGCATTACACTCATCTGCAAATGCAGTTCTCATGAGTTTGATGTGTTTTTCCATTTTAACTATTGAAGGCATGAGCAATTGTTTTCATGAGTGACAAACACGTTCAGCGATGCAAATCGCATGTTTTTAAAGGGGAAGCGCATTGCAGAAGCCTGTAAATCTGCGGTTTACGAGTGCGATATAGGTCTGAGTTATCACACTTGCCTGTGTACATATAACCTCATGCCCCATTTACATGAAACAACTGTCAGCTAAACGATCTGCGCGAACATGTGACGTCACCACTGGTTGTTCGCGCTCGTGCAGAACGTTTAGACAGGCAGATCATCATATTCTGTGAGAAGCACGGAGCGGGGGGGTTAGTCGCAGCGAGAAGTAAGCAAACAGCAATGATTATTATGCTGGTTGAAACGAAAAGTAAACTAATAGCGCACGATGGCTGCGCATTTACACGCAAGGATTACGGCGCAGTTTCTTTTGTTTGAACTAATTTAGAATGGAGCATTAGTACTTAGTAGGGCAGCGTCTGGCTTCCAGCTGTGTCTCTAGGGGCGTTCAGCGCCTCGTTATCTTTCTGTATCCCTTTCCTTGTCTATAAAAAGTAATAATCTCTTCTCTTAGGCCCAATGCCCATGGACGGACTTTTGCTGCGGAATTCGCAGTCAGACGCCCGCCGCGAAATCCGCAGCAATGTCCGTCCATTGACATGCAATGTTAAAAGATTCTTCCCTGCCCACTGGCGGAAATTAACTGTGATTTTCCGTTTGCGGGGGTGAGTCGCAGCAGGTTCTATTTAGTGCAGAAAAACGCACAGACAGTTTCCATTGCAGTCAATGGAAGCTGACCGGCCGTCAGCACTTTCGCAGTAGTATCGCAGGAATCCGTGTTAGAGCCCAGCGCTGGCGCGTTACGCCCTGCCCCAGCCGAAACACTCGTAGCGGATCCGGATAGGCGAGTATAGAGTCTCTGGGGGTCACCAGGTCTGATTCCGCTGTGAGATTTTGCAGTCGGATTCCGACCCGGCCGCGGGCAGGAGGACTTACAGGGGTTTTCCAGGGAAATACTATTGAAGATCTTTCCTCGGGATATCAATAGTTGATCGGCTGGGGTCTGTTAATGGGTGTCTCTCGTCTACCCATCTCACACCTACCGCCTCCCACCTACCTGTCTCACATCTCGCATCTATAGTCTATGCTTATTTAACCCCTTCAGTTCTGTGTAAATGTCTCTTCTCAGAGTCAGTGCTGACATTTTCACTACAGGATACGGTTTACTAGTAGATACATGACTATAAATGTGCTTTCAGGCCAGTTGTCACCTTTCTGTTCAGCGGCTCACTGTAAATAGATGTTTCTCATATTCTATTATATACACACAATTTTACAATCTCCTGTAATTGATGCTTATGTCTTCCGTTCCGAAGCAAGTGTGTGCATAGAGCTGTATAAAAATGAGAAATCAGTACGGTATGTAATCTTTAATCCTTAAAAGGAAGCTGTCACTAGGTTCATGCCACCCAAACCCACGGGCAGCATGAACCCAGGACAGAGATGCCCATTTGGCATGTGTCTTGTTTTATTCTGAACCGCTGCTGCGCTACAGAAAGAAATCTACTTAGAAGTTTGACGCAACACTCAAGTGAGGGGGCCGAGCCACAGCGGGCGCTCCTTGCCGGTAGTATCCAGCCTTGGCAGATCTTCTCCTTGCTTGTGTATATTGAGTATTATTTTTGTATACCATGTGTGTTATCGGTGGGGAAACTCATTTAATATATTCTGTAAGGGAAAGGAGTATAGATTGTATATTCTCTAAATGTTGTTGGGCTAATTATGCATCTGTCAGACCCGTCTTACATATTTAATCTTCCCTCTCAAATGCTCTTGTTTTATTTCTAGTTGCATAAAAAGAAATCCTGCAGATCATGAATAGAACCATCTCAAAGCCAAGAGAAACCCAGAGAGAAAACAGTCCTGTAACCGGTAATACATGTATAATATTAAAGTGCAGTGCTAAATGGAAGCCAATTAAAGTCTAGTGAAGTAGAATACTTCACAAAGATCTGTTACCGGGTCGGAGGGAGAAGGGGGTATATAACCTGCAGTTGTTCTCTGCCGTCCCTCTGATCCATTGGTTCTGGGTACTGTTTTTGGTTGTCTAAGGTGGCTGATATAACCTGCTATACCTGCTCTCTGATTGGCCAGCACTGATCACATGAGCAACACTGGTCAATCAGAGAGCAGTGCACAGTATACATTAGATAGTTAGAAAACTGCAACAGCCATCTTGGGCGCCTGAAAAATGTGACCTGGAATTCGTGAATCGGATAGATGGCAGAGAAGAACAACTGCAAGTAATATACCCTCCTTCAGTCCAGGGTAGAAGTTTGGTCCTGAAACCAGAGGGTTGCTATAAAGCACTAATCTCAGGATTGTCTTGGCACCTATCCACAAAATAGGTGCCGAAAGTCTGATTGGTGAGGGTCTCGCCACCGAAACCAGCACTGATGCCAAGAACAGGGTCGCCGTATCCGCCTCTCCTGGTGCATGAATGAAGGTGCGGATGACTGTTTGCTTCTGCTCAATTCCTTTCAATCGGGCTGCCGGAGAAAGCTCAGGACAAGCACTTAAGCAGGACCACAGAATGTAATGGACTGGCATTGTACATGCTCAGCCGCCACACTAGTCAAGCTGCTCCTCACTGCGGGGTTTGAAGTGAGCAGCAGAGAGGGACACGGGATTGGCGTTTTTGGGATCGGTGGGTGTCCCAGTGGTGAGATTCGCGCTGCTGATCAGACTTTATCAACTGTTCTGTGGATAGGTGGTCGGTCCGTTCTGGAAATACCCATTTACAACTAAAAAAACAAGTCCTCCTAGCCAATGTTATATTCCAGTACCGGCCTGTGGAAGTGGTTTTATCCTTCCACTTAGTAGACATTGCTGAGTAGTTTGTAAACCCGATCACTAAACTGAATCATAAACTAATGCTTAATTTTCTAGAATTTTTTTTCAGCTCTATGCTGAATTAGGGGAAAAAAGCTATTCATACTTTGATCTGTTGCTCTTAAGAAGCTAGTGGTACACTTGATGGATGAACTGTACTTTTCCCGCAATATCATGGTAGAAATTGTTACCATTTCTGCTTCGTTTTCTAGACACTGTCCAAGCGCCGTTGTCCAAGAGAACCAGATTTGTTGGACCTGGAGGATATCATTTTAAAAAAACCTTCAAGCTGAAACAGGTGAGTGACACAGCTTCACCCCTTTGTGTATTATGGCTTGGTGGGTCTGAGGTACTTAGAGGAGGGACCGTTGTCTGAGATTGTCCATCCATTAGGCCGCCATATGATTACCATGTATTACGTGTGTTCTGTATGCCCGTATGAAAGGTGGTAACTCGCAGGCAATTAATCGCATTGCCTTACGCAGTTCCTCTCAAATTAGCGTATCGGAATTGTGTAATACATGAGCGCAAAACAGAACGCAGCATGTTGTATTTTTGCCACATATATGCACATGATAGAGCCAATACGTGTATATATATATATATATATATATATATATATATATATGGGCTTGTATATACACATACCCATATGCAATTACATTGGGGTGAGCGCCCCCTAAGGTAGATTGGTCAGTTTTAAATGTGTTAGTGGTAACCCTTACTAGGCTGTAAAGAAAGGGTGAGTCAGGGTGATGATGGGGAATGTACACTACCGTTCAAAAGTTTGGGGTCACCCAAACAATTTTGTGTTTTCCATGAAAAGTCACACTTATTCACCACCATGCGTTGTGAAATGAATAGAAAATAGAGTCAAGACATTGACAAGGTTAGAAATAATGATTTGTATTTGAAATAACATTGTTTTTACATCAAACTTTGCTTTCGTCAAAGAGTCCTCCTTTTGCAGCAATTACAGCATTGCACACCTTTGACATTCTAGCTGTTAATTTGTTGAGGTAAGCTTGAGAAATTGCACCCCACGCTTCTAGAAGCATCTCCCACAAGTTGGATTGGTTGGATGGGCACTTCAGGCGTACCATACGGTCAAGCTGCTCCCACAACAGCTCAATGGGGTTCAGGTCTGGTGACTGCGCTGGCCACTCCATTACCGATAGAATACCAGCTGCCTGCTTCTGCTGTAAATAGTTCTTGCACAATTTGGAGGTGTGTTTAGGGTCATTGTCCTGTTGTAGGATGAAATTGGTTCCAATCAAGCGCTGTCCACTGGGTATGGCATGGCGTTGCAAAATGGAGTGATAGCCTTCCTTATTCAGAATCCCTTTTACCCTGTACAAATCTCCCACCTTACCAGCACCAAAGCAACCCCAGACCATCACATTACCTCCACCATGCTTAACAGATGGCGTCAGGCATTCTTCCAGCATCTTTTCATTTGTTCTGCATCTCACAAACGTTCTTCTTTGTGATCCAAACATCTCAAACTTGGATTCATCCGTCCACAACACTTTTTTCCAGTCTTCCTCTGTCCAATGTCTGTGTTCTTTTGCCCATCTTAATCTTTTTCTTTTATTGGCCAGTCTCAGATATGGCTTTTTTCCCGGCGTCATCCTGACGGCAGACATGGAGGTTGCACCTTGACCTTGTAGGGACAGGAAGCAAGAGACTTCAAAAGGCTCCTCCTGCCTCCCATTCACCAGTGCTTCCTGTCCCTACAGGGACATGCAAGAGGTGCTCCCTCCAGGGAGCTACAGGATAACACCGGGATTGACGGTCCACAGGGCCGCTTCCCCTCACCTTTCCAACGGAATCTGGCTGACAAGCGGGGCTGACGGTCCACAGGGCTGCTTCCCCGTTTACCTCCCCTCCGGAGGGTCAGCGCGGTCCGGGAGCACGGCGGGCCACAGGTCTGACCGCCCGGGGATTACCACCGCAATGGTCGGAGCGGCGGACCACAGGTCCCTGAGTCCTCTCCTTCCTCCTTTCGGCTCCGTGCAGCGTTTTCTCGGCAGGGGAGAGCGGCGGGCCACAGGCTCAGATGCCTCTCTCCCCCAGGCATGCCGGCGCGTCCCCGCGCGGCGGCAGGGGGCGGAGCCAATGACGCACCGTCGGGGGGCGGAGCCAAAAGATGCAGCGTGACGCGGTGACGTCAGACGCCGTCGGAGAACCCGGAAATGGCGGGAGATTTAAAAATGGAAACCCCCCCGGCAAGCTTCCACTGACAGCACACCTTCAGGGAAGGATTTATCTGTCTGGCTGGTCCTGTCTATCGCTACCTAGCATGATGACTACTAAGGAACCAGAGATGGAAGCCCTGCAAACCGTAAGTGTGACAAATTGCAGGGGTGATATGCTGGGGATTTAGCATTGGATGGCGGTTTATTTCCCTTATGTGCATGCATGTATTTTTGCAGGACAGGGAATCTACCCGGTCTAAACAAGACCTTAAAAAAAAGATGCAGGAAATGCGCCCTGTGTCTCAAAAAACTTGACGAGACATATAAAAAGCCGCTATGTCCCGATTGTACCGCAAAAATCCTGACGGATGAACAGGCCGCCTTCAGGGAGGATATTAGATCCCTGGTCCGTGAAGAGGTCCGGGCATCAATCTCTAGTCTCCCCCCAGCACAGCGGGAAAAAAGAGCCACTAAGAGGGCGAGCCACATGCCGCTGACGAGCTCAGAGTCTGAGCAATCCCTGGGCGACCTGTCAGACGGCGAACTCTTCGACCGTCCCCCGGACTCCAGAGATGAGAATAGAAAATACTATTTCTCATCAGCAGAGCTGGACGACCTGATCAAAGCGGTCAGGGACACTATGAAGCTGGAGGATGTGATTGAGCCTAGGTCCGTACAGGACGACATGTTCGGTGGGCTCAGACCGAGAAACCGCATCATGTTTCCCGTAAACGATACCTTAAAGAAAGTGATCACGGATGAATGGGCCTCAGCAGATAGACACCTCTATCTATCCCGTGAGTACAAAGAAAGACTCCGGTTTGCGGAAGAGGATGTGAACATCTACGAGGATGTCCCCAAGGTGGATGCGCAAGTGGCCAGAATGGCTAAAAAGACAGCCCTACCGTTTGAGGACTCCTCCCACCTTAAAGATCCAATGGACAACAGGGTAGATGCCCTGATGAAACGGGCCTGGCAAACCACGGCCTATACGCTGGAGTCCAACATTGCAGCAACGTCCGTGGCCAGGTCAATGTTCCTCTGGTTAGGGGAACTCGATGACCAGATAAAACAGAAGGCCCCTAGAGACGCATTACTGGAATGCATGCCTCTATTGAAATCGGCGACGGGCTTCCTGGCAGACGCATCTGCCGAATCCATGAGACTGGCGGCTAGGAGTGCCGCATTATCTAATATGGCCAGGCGGGCAGTCTGGCTGAAGACGTGGAAGGCAGACACGGCATCTAAAGGGAGGCTATGTAATATTCCCTTCCATGGCCGGTACATCTTCGGCGCAGACCTAGAGGAGATCCTTAAAAGAGCTACGGATAAAACCCACAGCTTTCCGGACCAAGCGAGGACTGGGTTCTCTCACAAGCGCCAGCCATCCTTCAGGCCATATCGGGGCAAAGGGAAGACGGGACGCTGGTCCTACCCCAAAGGCGGCAGGGGTAAGCCTAAAACAACCCCTACCCCCATAGAAGAGTGCCAGGTGGGGGGTAGATTACTGAAATTTTCCCGAGAATGGCAGGGGGTTACAGACAACCCGTGGGTCTTGCAACTCATAGCTCAGGGGTACAGAATAGAGTTCTTCACCCGACCCCCCAATGTCTTCAGAATCACCCCCACACAATCCCCAACCCTGCAGGATATCTTTATAGACGAAATCTCAAAGCTGCTGCAAATGGGGGCGATAGTCCGGGTCCCCACAGTAGAGCAGCGCCAGGGATTCTACTCACCTCTCTTCCTGATCAGAAAGCCAAATGGTAATTTCAGGATGATTCTTAACCTGAAGGGCCTGAATAAATTTATTGCCTACAAAAGATTTAAAATGGAGACCGTCAGGTCAGCGGTAACGCTGATCAAAAGGGGGGACTTCATGAGTACCGTCGACCTAAAGGACGCGTACTATCACGTCCCAGTCCTGCCGGAGCATCACCAATATTTAAGGTTTGCTATCAAGATAGGGAACAGGGTGCGGCACTTTCAGTTCCGGTGCCTACCCTTTGGCATTTCCACGGCTCCCAGAATATTTTCTAAAATAGTGGCAGAGATGGTGGCTCATCTCCATCTGGCGGGTATAAATATCATCCCGTACCTGGACGACTTCCTAGTGATTGCTTCCTCACCCAGGGTCCTCAGGGACGATACTAGCAGAGTCATCTCCCTTTTCCAGAGTTTGGGGTGGATAGTCAACTTCCCCAAATCTAGCCTTCTCCCCGAGACGCGGAAGACCTTCCTGGGGGTACAGATAGACTCAGTGTCACAGACTTTGTCTTTACCCCCACCCAGACAGGAGAGTCTTAGACTGGCAGCGCAGGAGGGCGGCCAGAGAAGGCAAATCGTAATTAGGGATGCAATGAGGCTCCTGGGCCTCATGACCTCCTGTATCGGCATTATCCCTTGGGCCCAGGCGCACTCTAGGACACTACAGAGATCCATCCTGGGTAACTGGGATGGGGCATCCACCTCTCTGGACAGGAGAATGCCCATGTCTCCAGCTGTCTTAAGGTCCCTCCGCTGGTGGCGGTCATCTGACATCCTTGAAGCAGAGTCCCCATGGGTGGCAGAACCCTTCATCCCCGTAGTAACAGATGCAAGCCAGTCTGGCTGGGGAGCACAAGTAGGGCAGTGCCTACTCCAGGGTGAATGGGGGCCGACGTTGCGTGCCCAGTCATCAAACTTCAGAGAACTTAGGGCCATCTGGGAAGCACTTCACAGAACCCAAGACATCTTAAAGAAGAAACATGTAAAAATCTTCTGTGATAATATGACTGCAGTTTCACTTATTCGCCACCAGGGAGGCACCAGAAACCTTCACCTGCTGAGACTAACAGCGCGGATCTTCCGATGGGCCGAGACCACAGTACAATCCCTAACAGCGGTCCATCTCAAAGGGTCCCAGAACCAGACAGCCGACTTCCTAAGTCGAAAACGCCTGGACCCCGGGGAATGGTCCCTGAACCAGGAGGAGTTTCATCATATTACGGAAACCTGGGGCAGTCCACAGGTGGACTTGTTCGCGACCAGCAAGAACTCAAAATGCCCAGCCTACTTTTCCCTAGATCCAAGGGACAGGGCCGAGGGGTTAGACGCCTTCTCCCAGAGGTGGGACTTCAGTCTGGCTTATGCCTTCCCACCCATACCCCTGATCCCGAGAGTTCTTCGGAAGGTTCAGCAGAGCAACATTACGCTGATCCTGATCGCCCCACACTGGGAAAAAAGGGCATGGTTTCCGGTACTTCTAAAGCTCGCCATCACGGAGCCAATCCGCCTGCCATCCAGGAAGGACCTTCTAGTGCAGGGCCCAGTTTCGTGCCCCAACTCAGAAAGGCTGAACCTAGCGGTCTGGATATTGAGGAACAGACGCTAATAAGGCAAGGTTTATCCTCCAGAGTCATCGCGACATTACTCCAGTCCCGAAAGCCCGTGACTTCAGCGATCTATAATAAGATCTGGAAAAGATTCTCCTCCTGGAGAGGGCTGGAAGTCTCCAATCTCGATACTTCGGTGGCGGAGATTTTGGATTTCCTCCAGGATGGTCTAGACAGAAACCTGAGACCGGGAACCCTGAGGGTACAGGTATCAGCGTTCTCGGCCATTCTAGATGAACCCCTGGCGGAACATAGATTGATCCGAAGGTTTTTAAAAGCGGCGGAAAGAATTAGACCAATTAGCCGTAGTACGGTCCCCCCATGGGACCTAAACTTAGTCCTCCAAAGTCTGTGCAAAAGCCCCTTTGAGCCTATTGATCAGGTACCAATTAGGTTCCTCACATTTAAAACGGTATTTCTGGTAGCTATTACTACAGCGAGACGCGTAAGTGAACTCCAGGCCCTATCCTACAAAACACCCTACCTACTAGTCCAGGATGATAGGGTCATATTAAAAACAGACCCCTTCTTTCTCCCCAAGGTAGCCTCAAAATTCCATAGGCAGCAAGAAATTATTCTTCCCTCCTTCTGCCAAAATCCCCAGAATGATAGGGAAAGAGACTACCATAGCCTGGATGTAAGGAGGGCCATTTTATGCTACCTAGAGCAGACCTCATCTTTCAGGAAGGCTGATTGTCTTTTTGTCCAATTCCAGGGGCCGGGCAGAGGAAGAGCGGCTTCTAGAAGATCCATTAGCCGCTGGATAAAATCCACCATCCAGCAGGCCTACTCTTCCGGCAACTGTGCTATTCCTGAAGGACTCAAGGCCCATTCAACCAGGGCAGTATCCTGCTCCTGGGCAGAGAGGGCTATGGCGACGCCGGATCAAATTTGTAAGGCAGCCACATGGTCCAACCTGCATACCTTCACAAAACACTACAGGCTGAATACGGACCTCTCCTCCGATCTCTCTTTCGGGAGAAAGGTCCTGCAAGCAGTGGTCCCTCCCTAAGAGTTAATTTGGTATACTCCATGTCTGCCGTCAGGATGACGCCGGGAAAGGGGAGTAATTTCTTACCGAAAATTCCTTTTTCCCGAGTCATCCTGACGGCACGTATTTCCCTCCCTAAAAATTCACACGGTGGTACCTACGTCTGTGTGGGCGCGAGCCAGTAGCCCAGGGGCTCCTATATTGGACATTTTTCTTTGTTTATGCGGAAAATTCGTGCATATTTTCTTTGTTTAATCCGGGTAAGCTACCCCCTGATTGTTTATGTTCAAAATAGAACTAACCATGTTAATTTTGTTTCGGAGCAATAAAAATCTTCCTTGGTTAACCACGACATGTCCATGTAAGTAATTTAGAAGACACTGGTGAATGGGAGGCAGGAGGAGCCTTTTGAAGTCCCTTGCTTCCTGTCCCTACAAGGTCAAGGTGCAACCTCCATGTCTGCCGTCAGGATGACTCGGGAAAAAGGAATTTTCGGTAAGAAATTACTCCCCTTCTTTGCCACTCTGCCCTGAAGCCCAAAATCCCGCAGCCGCCTCTTCACTGTAGATGTTGACACTGGTGTTTTGCGGGTACTATTTAATGAAGATGCCAGTTGGGTACCTGTGAGGCGTCTGTTTCTCAAACTAGAGACTCTAATGTGCTTATCTTCTTGCTTAGTTGTGCAACGCGGCCTCCCACTTCTTTTTCTACTCTGGTTAGAGCCTGTTTGTGCTGTCCTCTGAAGGGAGTAGTACACACCGTTGTAGGAAATCTTCAATTTCTTAGCAATTTCTCGCATGGAATAGCCTTCATTTCTAAGAACAAGAATAGACTGTCGAGTTTCAGATGACAGTTCTCTTTTTCTGGCCATTTTGAGCGTTTAATTGACCCCACAAATGTGATGCTCCAGAAACTCAATCTGCTCACAGGAAGGTCAGTTTTGTAGCTTCTGTAACGAGCTAGACTGTTTTCAGATGTGTGAACATGATTGCACAAGGGTTTTCTAATCATCAATTAGCCTTCTGAGCCAATGAGCAAACACATTGTACCATTAGAACACTGGAGTGATAGTTGCTGGAAATGGGCCTCTATACACCTTTGTAGATATTGCACAAAAAAACAGACATTTGCAGCTAGAATAGTCATTTACCACATTAGCAATGTAAAGAGTGCATTTGTTTAAAGTTAGGACTAGTTTAAAGTTATCTTCATTGAAAAGTACAGTGCTTTTCCTTCAAAAATAAGGACATTTCAATGTGACCCCAAACTTTTGAACGGTAGTGTATGTCTGCTTAACAATTGTGTTTTATTAATGGTGTCATGTCTGAGCTGAGGTAGCTGAGCTCTGAGGTGACTGGGCGCTGCTCTGAGGTGACTGAGCTCTGAGGTGACTGAGCGCTGCGCTGAGGTAACTGAGCTCTGAGGTGACTGAGCGCTGCGCTGAGGTAACTGAGCGCTGCAGGAGACTGTTCTGAGGTAACTGTCCACTGTCAGCTCTGAGGTAACTACTGCTTGGTATCTGTCAGCTGCGAGATAACTGACCGCTGTATGCAGACTGTCGGCTGTGGGGTAACCGGAGGATGAGGCTGTGATGACCGGAGGAACAGAGATGGTTAATAATGGTTACTGGGAGGTTGGTGTTTCCTCAGTGTAACTAGTTACACTGTTGTTAGACATCCTTGGGGTGCCTCACCACCTGGATGTAACTAGTTAGGTGGTTGTTAGACATCCTTGGGGTGCCTCACTACCTTGGTGTAACTAGTTAGGTGGTTGTTAGACATCCTTGGGGTGCCTCACTACCTGGATGTAACTAGTTAGGTGGTTGTTAGACATCCTTGGGGTGCCTCACCACCTGGATGTAACTAGTTAGGTGGTTGTTAGACATCCTTGGGGCGCCTCACTACCTCGGTGTAACTAGTTAGGTGGTTGTTAGACATCCTTGGGGCACCTCATTACCTCGGTGTAACTAGATAGGTGGTTGTTAGACATCCTTAGGGCGCCTCACTACCTCGCTCTAACTAGTTAGCTGGTTGTTAGACATCCTTGGGGCGCCTCACTACCTCGGTGTAACTAGTTAGGTGGTGGTTAGACATCCTTGGGGCACCTCACTACCTTGGTGTAACTGGTCAGGTGGTTGTTAGACATCCTTGGGGCGCCTCACTACCTCGGTGTAACTAGTTAGGTGGTTGTTAGACATCCTTGGGGCACCTCACTAACTCGGTGTAACTAGTTAGGTGGTGGTTAGACATCCTTGGGGCACCTCATTACCTCGCTGTAACTAGTTGATGAGGTCACTGTCATGTGATCAGGGGCGGAGCATGTAACTCACCGACAGACGGGTGGTCGTTAGTATTTTGATTGTTTTTTTCAATCAACATATGTAATGCCTAATAAATTAACCCATACAAGGGAAAGCATTGGTTTTACTAGTCGCGCTATGGTCTTGAAGGGGTCCAGCTCGAAAAAGGCCTTATTGATCAGAACTTACCGTGCATTCACAAGGTTAAAGGGAAAAATCTATTTCTACATCTTACAAAATCAAATGTGGATTCTGGAGTAAAAGCCTGAACGTGTTACACATAATTTACGTTGTTTACTACCTGCCTTCTCCTGATTAATGGTATTTGTCTTCCATTCACTCTAGGCAACCCTGTGTCAGCAGTAGTTACCTGTAATCTTTTTGTCGTACCAGCACTAAGAAAGATGCAGGGAATCCTGGATCCAAGACCTACAATCATCAAAGCCAGGGTATTTATACCGCCCATGTTATATGGAGAGCGGAATTCGTATCTGCCGTTCCATCGCTATTTATTGCAGTCACCCCTATTAGGAAATGTTATACACCTCTAAAACAGTGTGTGTTTCATGTCCAAGTGTCTAGTGAGGCGGCTCTATACACGTACAAAGGGTCTTTATTTTGAGAATTTACCATATAAAGCAGTTATATGACTTTACATCAACATGAATGTCTCTGTATATGAAGACACAAAATAGCTGCTCAATTTCCATTACTTTGCCGCTGTTTGAAAACTTATATTGTTTTTGTTTTATAAGTAAATGTTAAAGTGACCCTCCAGTTTTCTGGACAAAATTCTGCAATGGAGCCGGAGGAGGAACGTGGGTGTGTATATTATCTGCAGTTGTTCTTCTCTGCCGTCTTTCCAATTTGCAGTTCCAGGTCCTCTTTTCGGGCATTCAAGATGGCCGATTCAGTCTTCAATCTAGCTAATCTCTACAGTGTATTGGTAGTCTTAGACTAACGATGCATTATACCTGTTCGCTGACTTGCCAATGGACAATCAGAGAGCAGTGCATTAGGTAGTTAGAAAATAGCTGTAGCCATCTTGGACAGGTGGAGCCACGGCCTGAAACTGGCAGATTGGGAGGCGTGGCATAGAAGAACAAGTGCAGGTAATTTACCCTCCACTTCGTTAGGTACAAGGACAGAATTTTGAAGGTTTACTTTAAGAGGGATTTTCAACGATGGGATGTTTCAACGGTGGGGGTATGACTGCTGGGACCCCCAGTGTTCAGTGTTCCTGAGACTGGGGGACCTGCGTCCCGCTTATTTCACAGTTCAGCATACATCGTCTCGCTTCTGCAGGGAAGCAGGGAATAGAGCTGCTGGTCACACAGAACAGGCTGATTCCTCTCAACGGTGCAGGCAGATAGCCGAGTGCTGTGCTGTGTTTGCCTATATGTCTGACCTATTGAAATGAATGGAGTAGTGCCACTCCATTCATTTCAACGGGGCAGACAGAAATAGCCGAGTGCTGTGCTCGACTATTATTGTCTGCTTCATTCATTTCAAAGGGGCAAACAGCCAAGCACAGCAATCGGACGATCCCACTGATCTATCAGTTTTCACTGGATGGGTGAAAACTGGAAAAAATGTCCCATCGCCCGGAATACCGCTTTAAGGAAAAACTCCAGGTAAATGTGTATGTGATTAAGGCCGATTTCACATCGGAGTCGGAGGTTCAGTCGCAGATTCGGCTCAAAGTACTGGAAGAAAAAGTGCTGCATGCAGAGCTTTTTCTTTCATCTAAAGTTAGGCAGCCGAGTGGAAAACAGACGGACCTCATTATAATCAATGGGGTCTGTCTGGTGCTTGTGGTGCTGTCCAGAGAATGAGCCATTTGGTTGCAGAGATTCCCCTTTCCTGCTCCCCGAACAGAGCACAAAAGTGGAACCATGGCTGCAGATATAAAACCACCCTAACTTTACACTATACGGTCTTTGTGTTCCCCAATTTCACTACTACAATATGTTGCTAACAATTGGAGGATGTTATGTTAAAGGGGTTGTACTGTTTTTTAAAAAAAAACATTTTCGTGTACCCTATTAGGGAATTATGAGTTAACCCTTTCCAATCAACTGTCTGACAGCTTCCGACATTCTGATTAAAGCCTGAAGACGTCCGACAGGGTATTTTTACTGTATATTGTCGGCTGCTCCGTCATCAGAGCCTCTTAGGTACACCACATACTGCAGTGCTGGTTTTAGCCAGCAGGTGGCGCTCTTGTATAATGACAGAAAGAAAAAGCCTCATAGGAATCCAAAATTAGATTAGAAGAGGGCATTGAGGGTCCCTGTCTCCTGAGGAGTGGAGAGCAGTTAGAAAGAATGTCTCCTGATCTGGAGGACTTGACCTGCCCTGCATTACACAGACCTCTTACTCATTTTTTTTTTTTTTAAACTCGTTTTATTGAAAATTAAATAGCATAGAGAAACTTACAATCGCAGGAAGGTGCAGCACGTAGATAATACACATAACTGTATAATTAGGTTGGTATAAAGGTTCAGTCAATGCAGTACAACATAGATAACACATTAATTCTGTAAAACCTGATCAGGTACACAGAAGCCAAATCTCCGAGGCCACAGGTCCCGCTCCAGAACATGTATCCACTATGGGGCACGTCTGAGCTCCAGAATGGATGAAGCCATTAATTGTGGTGAATATAACGTGAGGGGGGAATCGCACCACAGACCCCACACTTTATCAAATTTCTCAGGACACTTGCGTCCCTTGTAGACTATATAATTATATGGCACCACCGAGTTGACCAGCTTCCTCCACATTGAGAGTGAGGGGTTCTTACGATCCATCCACCGCAATGCAATCGTTTTTCTAGCAAGGAACAAAGATTCCCTCAGAAAAATCTTTTTATGGTGTTGCCAGCTTTCTTCATCTAGTATTCCAAATAAGCAGATCTCTGGGCTCGGTGGAACAGGGACTTCCACAAGTTCAGAGAGGAAACCTGTGACCTCCCCCCAGAAACTTTCAATAACAGGACACTCCCACATCATGTGCCAAAAATCTGAATATTCGCAGGAACACCTAATGCAGTTTGTAGACTGTATTCTGCCCATTTTGTACAATCTCGCTGGAGTGAGATAGCACTGATACACTATATACAGCTGGATCATTTTATTATTGGCTGCTGGGGATACATATAGAGGAGATTCCAGGAGCTCTTGGAACGTATCGTCTGTTAGTGTCGGTATCAGTGTCCTCCATTTTGTTAGGGCAGAGGGTATATCCTGAGAGGCTCGTATTGAGATGAGGTGGGAGTATAGTGCCGATATGAGGCCCCGGGGGCCTTGGGAGCGAAGGATGCCTATTAAGGGGTAATGAGAAATAGCAGGTCTGGGTGGCGGGAACTGCGCCTCCAAAGCGTGTCTGACCTGGAGAAATCTATAAAAATGGGAACGGGGCAGATCATATTTATTTTGTAGCTGCTCAAATGAGGACAGGGTGTTCTGTGGATAGAGGTCTGCCAGGGTCCGGATGCCATATTGTTCCCAAATGTGAGCGTCCTCCAGTCGGAGTAATTCTGGGAGCCCATGATTACGCCAAAGGGGAGTGTCAGCTATTATGTCCATAAAATTGCCAATTGACTTGGCCTGCCGCCAGACCTGAGAGGCCAACCTATGAATTGGTAGCATTTTGCCTGTTAGGGTAGAAGGAGATTCCAGCAGGGGCCACAATCTAGGGATTTTAAGATAATGTGCCAGATGCGCCTCAGAGTTGGGGAGAGGGTCATCACTCAGCCAACTTCTCAAGTGAATTAGCTGGCCTGCCACATAGTAAATGAACAAATCTGGCAGGGCAGCGCCCGCGTCTTGCTTCGGCCTCTGAAGCGTAGAGATTCGTAGTTTGGGGCGGGAATTTCCCCAAATAAAGGAAGACATCAGGGACTGCATGGATTTAAAGAAGCGGGACGGGATATGCAGCGACGCATGCTGCATTATGTATAAGCATTTTGGTAATACTATTAGTTTGATAAGATTGATTCGCCCCGCTACCGAGAGCGGTAGGGAGCCCCATATTTTAAACTTAGACCTGAATAAATCTATGAGGGGGTATACATTTAGCTCTAGAGACTTTCCCACATCATTGGTTATCTGTAACCCCAAGTATTTAAACTGGTTTGAGATCCGGAGGCCGCAAAGTGAGTCAATATCGCCCAGACGACTCTCACGAGAAACAGGCATCAGGGCTGATTTAGTCCAGTTGATTTGAAGGCCCGAGAATTCACCAAAAGTATTAATAAGATTTATCACATGGGGGAGGGTTGCCTCAGGGTCCGCCAAGAAAAGCAAGAGATCATCGGCATATAAAGCCACTCGATCTTCCCTATCCCCCACTGTGACACCCCTATATAACTGGGTTTCTCGTAGAATCATTGCCAATGGCTCAATGGCCAGGGCAAATAGTATGGGGGAGAGGGGACACCCCTGTCTAGTTCCTCTATGTAGTCGGAAGTAGGGAGAACAGGATCCATTAATGGAAATAGCTGCTAGGGGGGATTTGTACAGAAGAGTGATCCAGCGTATAAAAGTCTCGCCGAAACCAAATCTCCGTAAAACTTGGAAGAGAAAGGGCCATTCAATGGAATCGAATGCCTTTGCTGCATCTAAGGAGGCCAAGGCCCAATCCTCTTCTCTGGCCGCCCCTATCTGCGTCACCACTTGGGCCCTCCTCAAATTCTCTCTAGTGGATTTTCCGGGCATAAATCCAGTTTGATCCGGGTGGATTAAATCCAGTATTATGGTATTGAGACGATTAGCCAGCATTTTAGTTAGGAGTTTGTAATCAGTATTAAGTAGGGAAATTGGCCTGTAGGAACCACAGTCTAGGGGATCTTTATCCGGTTTTAGAATTAATACTATTGTTGCTTCGTAGAAGGATGGAGGGAGATCTCCGTTCTCATAGGCCGCATTGTATGTTGCAAGTAATGTAGGGAGCAATATGTCTTGGTATTTGGCATATACCTCAATTGGAATGCCATCAGGGCCTGGCGATCTACCGTTGGACATTCCCGAAAGCGCTTCCGTTAATTCAGTCAGGGTAAAGGGTGCATCCATAAATGCTTGTTGGTCCTGTGTGAGTGTCGGGAATGTAGGCTTATTTAGGAAATTGTTCAGGGTGTCCTGAGAATGCTGGAATTTGGTGTTGTACAACTCAGTGTAGAACTGTTGAAATCGCATCCCAATCTGATCCCCGTCAATAAGGACTTCTCCGGAATCAGATTTGATACGTAGTATAGAGGGAGACGCTGAATTCTGATGGACTAACAGAGCCAGCAAGCTGCTGGATTGATTACCTTGTTCATAATATTTTTGCTTAGCAAAGAAAGTAGACCTACGGGCCTTCTCCTGCAGATATATAAGATATTGTCTTCCCTGACTCAACCACCTTGTTCTATTGTCATCTGAGGGGTCTGCGACATAAGTCGCTTCCAATTTGGAATATTCGGATGCCATCTCCTGCTCACATCGGGAAGTATTGCGTTTAATAAATGATATAGAGGAGCGAAGGCAGCCTCTGAGAAAGGCCTTAAGGGTCTCCCAGAGTAGTGCCGGGTCAGTATCAGGGCTATTTATTTCAAGAAAGGTGGCAAGCTGGTCGGGAATACGATCGTGTGGGTCAAATAGACTTAGCCAGAAGGGATGTATTCTCCAACCATGTCTATTAGTCTTACTATTTGCTATAGCAAATTCAGCCCAAAGGGGAGAATGGTCCGACACACCCCTAGGAAGGTATTGTACTTTCGCTACTGTTGAACAAGCACGGGCGTTACCGAAAATGTAATCAATGCGTGACAGAGAGTTGCTGCCGGCTGAGTGGCACGAAAACTCCCGATCCGCTAGATGTTTAGCTCTCCAAACCTCCTGCCAGCCTACCTCCTGAGAAAATGTAGTTAGTGTTGTAGGGTGTGGGTTAATAGAAATTGGCAGAGTAGTGCTAAATTTATCTAATGTTATGTCAAGCAACATGTTAAAATCACCCATACAGACAACAGCAGCGTTTGGGAACTGAGCCGCAAACTGGGCTGCCTGATGAAGGACAGTCAGGTTTGCCGGTGGCGGCAGGTAGACCCCAAGGATAACATATGGATTTGACTCAACCCAGGCCTGTATAAAGACATATCTCCCCTCAGGGTCTCTCAGGGTCCGACCAGGCTCCCATCTAAGTCGCTTGTGTATCAGGATGGATACTCCCCTGGAGTATGAAGTGTGGGTAGCGTGGATGGACCACTGGACCCAGGGCTTACGCAACCATGATATAGACTCTGGAGTCAGATGGGTCTCCTGGAGACATGTAATATGCGGGTTACAGCGCCTCACCTGTGAGAAAACCATAGAGCGTTTTCTGGGAGAGCCCAGCCCCCGGACATTCCAGGACAGCATAGTGAAATTAGACATTAATATTATACTTTACATGTAGTAGTAGGATAATCCCTAAGTTAAAGAAGGTGGACCCCCAGTAGTGGCCCAGGAGCATCCCAACCTCTACAAATCCCCTCCAATCACATATCCATACATTGTGCTGCACCAATCCTTGCAAAACTTGAAAAAAAACATAACTAAACGTTATAAACCAAACTTGAAGTTGCATGTGTGCCCGATTACTTAGAATGAGGAGAACATTGGTATTTAGTTCATGCAACATAGTAAATATAGGGGGAGAGAGTGCACCTTTCAGATGGCAATATATAGGGCACAATCTCACATTTCGCACCAAGCATAAAGTCCGTGGATCCCGGAAAAACATATATAACCGTTATAATGATAATTCCCTGAGGCGTGGGAGAAGAAGTCCCAAAAGGTCTCTGTCATGTAGTACTGCCCAATCCACACAGGGTAGGGGAACAGAAGGGAGTTGAAGGTGTTAAATACGAGGTAGAGAGGGCAGACCTCCGACAGGGTTACAACGCTTAGGTTACCAGTTCCTGAACTCCTGGAGCTCCAGGTCAACGTCTGGGCGATCCCGGGAGTCGCTCCAACCAGGTCTCAGCCTCCGCAGGTGTAGAGAAGAAGATAGTGCGGTCGCCATGAATGACTCGCAGACGGGCAGGATACATCATGGAATACTGGATAGCAGCTTCTCTCAGCCGACGCTTGACGTTGACAAAGGATGCCCTCGTTTTTTGAAGAGTGGCCGAGAAGTCGGGAAAAATGGAGACGGTGGTGTTGTTGAATTTAAGTGCCCCTTTACGTCTAGCAGCTTGTAGGGCGGCGTCTCTGTCCCTGCTACTGAGTAATCGTGCCAGCATCGGTCGCGGTGGGGCACCCGGAGGTGGGGGCCGAGATGGAACTCTATGTGCCCGTTCAATGGCGAAGGCCGAAGAAAAGGCCGCCTCTGGAAGAAGGTCTTTCAGCCACCCCTCCATAAACGCACACGGGTTTTGTCCCTCAACACGCTCCGGCAGGCCTAAGATTCGAAGATTGTTTCTTCTTAGTCTGTTTTCGAGGTCATCAGCTCGTTGAGACCATAGACCGGCCATCTTCTCCACTTCGGTCAATTTAGCTGGTATTGGAGTTAGAGTATCTTCCACCTGTGAGATGCGGGCCTCAGTCTCTCCGACTCGCTCCCTAAGATTCTGCATATCCTGTCGTAGGAGGCCCACGTCAATTTTAACTTCCTCAATTTTGCTCGTTAATGAGGTAGTAGAACCTTTAATGGCATCTAGCAGTTGGGCCGTAACTTGCCGTAGTGTAGGTTCTGAGTCAGAGGGTAGAAGCGTGCTAGAGCCTGGCGAGGGGGGTGGCCGTTTCAGTGGATCAGAGGGTGCGTGGCTAGCATCATCAGGTTGTTCGTGAGCAAATTCACGTAGCCGCTCTGCTATTGGTATATTAGATTTGCGGCTCATTTTTGAGGTTCTACGGCTCCCTCGCCGGCAGGACACCGGTGTCGATATGATTGCGGTCAGCAGGACCCACCACTAAGTCTGATGTCACCCACTCTACTGGGGTACACTAAAGGCATACACAGGTCTTTTTAGGTAGAAAGTGTCACTGGCTCCAGCTGGGTTGTGATCACCAGGAGTGGTAGTACTAGAAAAACTATCTCCAGCTGTGGTATGACCGTTTGGAGTGGTAGTAGTGGTGAAGTGACACTATTTCCAGCTGCGATGCGTCCGCTAGGAGGAGTAGTAGAGTGACTATTTCCAGCTGGGTTGTGTCCTCTAGGAGTGGTGAAGTGTCCCCTCTCCCCAGCCGTGATGTGTCCGTTGGGGGGAGTAGTAGTAGCAGAACAGCTCTCTCTTCCACTGTGTGCGTCCGCTAGGATTAGTAGTAGAATGGCCCTGTTTCTAGTTGTAATGTGTCCGCTAGGAGTAGTAGTAGCAGCAGCAGAGTCACTCTATCTGTAGCTGTAATGCGTCCACTAGGAGTAGTAGTAGCAGAATATCTGTCTCCAGCAGTGACGTGTCCGCTAGGAGCAGTAGTAGTGGTGGCAGAGTGGCTCTATCTGCAGCAGTGACGTGTCCGCTAGGAGCAGTAGTAGTGGTGGCAGAGTGGCTCTATCTGCAGCAGTGACGTGTCCGCTAGGAGCAGTAGTAGTGGTGGCAGAGTGGCTCTATCTGCAGCAGTGACGTGTCCGCTAGGAGCAGTAGTAGTGGTGGCAGAGTGGCTCTATCTCCAGCAGTGACGTGTCCGCTAGGAGCAGTAGTAGTGGTGGCAGAGTGGCTCTATCTGCAGCAGTGACGTGTCCGCTAGGAGCAGTAGTAGTGGTGGCAGAGTGGCTCTATCTGCAGCAGTGACGTGTCCGCTAGGAGCAGTAGTAGTGGTGGCAGAGTGGCTCTATCTGCAGCAGTGACGTGTCCGCTAGGAGCAGTAGTAGTGGTGGCAGAGTGGCTCTATCTCCAGCAGTGACGTGTCCGCTAGGAGCAGTAGTAGTGGTGGTAAAGTGGCTCTATCTGCAGCAGTGACGTGTCCGCTAGGAGCAGTAGTAGTGGTGGCAGAGTGGCTCTATCTCCAGCAGTGACGTGTCCGCTAGGAGCAGTAGTAGTGGTGGCAAAGTGGCTCAATCTGCAGCAGTGACGTGTCCGCTAGGAGCAGTAGTAGTGGTGGCAGAGTGGCTCTATCTCCAGCAGTGACGTGTCCGCTAGGAGCAGTAGTAGTGGTGGCAAAGTGGCTCTATCTGCAGCAGTGACGTGTCCGCTAGGAGCAGTAGTAGTGGTGGCAAAGTGGCTCTATCTGCAGCAGTGACGTGTCCGCTAGGAGCAGTAGTAGTGGTGGCAGAGTGGCTCTATCTGCAGCAGTGACGTGTCCGCTAGGAGCAGTAGTAGTGGTGGCAGAGTGGCTCTATCTCCAGCAGTGACGTGTCCGCTAGGAGCAGTAGTAGTGGTGGCAGAGTGGCTCTATCTGCAGCAGTGACGTGTCCGCTAGGAGCAGTAGTAGTGATGGCAGAGTGGCTCTATCTGCAGCAGTGACGTGTCCGCTAGGAGCAGTAGTAGTGGTGGCAGAGTGGCTCTATCTGCAGCAGTGACGTGTCCGCTAGGAGCAGTAGTAGTGGTGGCAGAGTGGCTCTATCTGCAGCAGTGACGTGTCCGCTAGGAGCAGTAGTAGTGGTGGCAGAGTGGCTCTATCTGCAGCAGTGCGTGTCCGCTAGGAGCAGTAGTAGTGGTGGAAGAGTGGCTCTATCACCAGCAGTGACGTGTCCGCTAGGAGCAGTAGTAGTGGTGGCAGAGTGGCTCTATCTCCAGCAGTGACGTGTCCGCTGGGAGTAGCAATAGTGGCAAAATGACTCTCTAGCTACAAGTGTCCACTGGGAGTAGTAGTAATACAGTGCCTACCTCCAGCTGATGTCTGTCCACTGGGAGTAGTAGTGCAGTAACTTGATTGCTAGCCGTGCTGTGACCTCAGGATGCTGTAAAGCCCCCCACAGAGCTGGTCTGTTTGAAGCTGGAGAGAGCCGGCCCGGGATTCTCAGTCTCCCGCTGTGTGCTGTAGCAGTTTTCCTCCCCCACGCTTCAGCTAAGCAGCAGCCGCCTGTCAGGATGGAGGAGGGGCCGTCTCCTCAGCCTCGGCACCCACTCTCAGCCTCCGCAGCAGTAAGGGACTCCCGAGGAGAATCCCAGCCCCGTCACCGTTCACCTCCCAGCCTCCACGTCAGTGTTCTGCCTGCAGGGCTGGTGAGTGCCCGTCAGCGTCCCCGCGCTCCCCCGCAGCCTCTCAGGCAAAGGTGGGGGAGGTGCCGCACTGCACCCGACACTCAGCTCCCTGTCCGTATCGTGAATCTCACCCACCAGTTGCTTCAGGGATGCTCAGCAGGGAGGGAGCCGCAGCGTTATCTCTCCTGCCGCCGTGTTCCACGTGGGCCGGTCTCCCAGCGCGCGGCACGTGTAGCATGCAGGCCCAGGTCCGGACCTCCCGCCTCTCACTCAAAACAGCCCAGAAGTTGCACCAGGGACCCCGCCAGCACGACCACCGGCACCAGTGCAGTCTCCGGGCGCCAGTACTTAAGTTTAGTGCCTCAGGGAAGGAAGGATGTGACAGGATTAATGGGGTCTCCACGGAGCTGCCTTTAGGTGCGACTGTTCTTCATGGCCGCTTAGCCACGCCCCCCTCTTACTCATTTTAATGGGCTGTGTGTAATGCTCAATTTCACCATGGCTTATTTTTGTGCTTGAAGAAACTAGTAATTTAATTGGTATGCAAGCAGAACACCAGCTCCACTTGTACGGAGTTACATCCTGTATTATTCTCCAGAGCTGCATTCCCAATTCTTCAGGTTTCATTGCCAAAATACCCTATGATTTATTACTGGATGTATGTCTGGATATATATTGGCATATTTGGGAAATGTGATTTTCACATCAGGCACTGAATAGTTTCACTGCATCATAGGAGTGCAATGGGGACCAGCAGAATTATGGGCACAGCTCTTGATTATAATGCAGACTGTAAGTCATGATCAGTACAAGATAAGTAATGCTATATATTTACAAAGTCCTCTTTAGACCATTCCTTTTTGTTAGAAGGGACCCTCATTAAAAATAAGCTAATCCCAGTTTGTCCAACTGCTGGACCCCAAGCAAACCACTGGAATCTATGAGGGAAAAGACAGCAAGGGGAACTTCTACACTTGTCCATTGCTATCAGTGGCATGTCTGTGTAATACATAGATGTGTCTGTTTTTTCAGATGCTCCTAGCTGCCGCTCTTCACTCTCGTAGATGGTATTTAAAGTTGGACAGATGATTGAAATACAACAAGAAAAATAGGTGAATATGACTGAATATAGGAGAACATTTTCTTTTCTGTCTTGCAGTTATCTTGTGATGTAAAGTTGGATCCTCGCCCAGAGTACCATCGCTGCATACTTACGTGGCATCACCAAGAGCCACTGCCTTGGGCACAAAGTACAGGTCTCTATTGACTACATATAACTGGACACTTCTATCAGTTAGGTTGTACTGGATATTTTAATAACATTGCCATCAACTTGATAATATAACTAGCAGATATCACACAGTCAGAAAGTGCCATGGCGGGGTGCCCACCCCTACAGCTTCTAACAAAAAATAACTGCATAACCGGTAATGGAAGCCACCATTTTCTTTTCTTAGGGTAGCTTTTCACAGGATGACTTTCGGGTATGTAAGCGTTCGAAAGCCATTCCAACAACTAAGACTTCTGTACTTTCACACAGGAGCGATAGTCGTTCAGTTAATGGAGGCGAAGCGCGCTGGAGATCTCTTCCGGCTGTCAACCTCCGTTTACTGTGAACAAACAGTTGTTCAATGAGAACTCACTAGTTGCTTTGTTACACTTAGCCAAAACAAAATGATCAATGAGCAATTTCTCGCTCAATCGAATCCTGCGTTATTGCACAGAAAAACTATCAGTCAAAATTGCTAGTTCGAACGATTTTTCAGCCAATAGTTGGCACAGGTGAAGCCACCCTTAGGCTCCTTTTAGACTTGTAAAGGTTGATTTCTATTAGCCCTGCAAGGAAGAAGAGGGATTTGAATGGAAATATGCTGGTGGATGACTCGCTATAAAGCAAAAAGAATTTATCATATCAGTCATGGAAGAAGTAAAAAAAAAACTGACCAAATGGTGGCAAGAACCATTTTTAGGAAAGGTTCCTATAGCTTGCTTGTATGGTAAAGCGTTAACAGTCGATGTGGCAAAACATTGCAAAAAGAACAGGCGTGGTGCATAATATGGTGTAAAAATACATTGGGATGAAATGGAAATCCGCTGGCTCTATTCTATATTGTATCATCAGGAGATCTGAAAATCCTTTAGCTGGAAACCTGACCTTGATTGCCAAACAGACATTACTCAACCCGTCACCACAATAGATGACCACTAAGGGTCCCACTACCTACATCAAGAAAGTCAGAGGAGTAAACTTGAATTATACACAGTATATTGTACCTTACATTGTTTTAGTTTTTACTTTATGTTCCTAAGGACCAAAAAAATGGATGCCAGGTTTGGAAAATCTTTTTATAGTTCCCATAAATATCATAGAATCGTGGATTTGGAAGGGACCTCCATGGTCATCCGGTCCAACTCCTTGCTCAATGCAGGATCACTAAATCATACCAGACAGATGTCTGTCCAGCCTCTGTTTGAAGACTTCCATTGAAGTAGAACTCGCCACCTCCCGTGGTAACCTGTTCCACCCATTGATCACCCTGACTGTCGAATATCTAATTTGTGTCTCCTCCCTTTCACTTTCATCCCATTGCTTCTAGTCTTTCCTTGTGCAGATGAGAATAGGGCTGATCTCTCTGCACTGTGACAACCCATCAGATATTTGTAGACCGCTATTAAGTCTCCTCTCAGCCTTCACTTTTGCAAGCTAAACATTCCCAGATGCTTTAACCGTACCTAACAGGACATGGTTTGCAGACCGCTCACTATCCTGGTAGCTCTTCTCTGAACTTAATCCAGTTTGTCTATTTTTTTAAAAATTGGGGTGCCCAGAACTGGACACAGTATTCCAGCTGAGGTCTGACTAAGGAAGAGTAGAGGGAGATAATTACCTCATATGATCTAGACTCTATGCTTCTCTTAATACATCACAGAATTGTGTTTTTCATTTTTGCTGCTACGTCACAGTGTTGACTCATGTTCAGTCTGTGATTTATTAGTATAGTCAACTACTTCCTCCAGACCCTAAAGACGAATAACCCATCACACTAGAAGGTTAATCATTAGCCACTAGGTAGAGTAAGCTGATTAATGAACCAGTCTTTACATTACGTCGACTGATCCAGACACCAAGAACTCCCATATAGGAAATGTCCATTGTCATCTTGTCTTACGAGGAGTGTGCTAACGTCTATGTCTTCTCCACGCAGGTAATCAGATGAGCAGTCGCCTGATGAGTATGCGCAGTGCCAATGGACTGTTGATGCTACCTCCAAAGACAGAGCAGTATGTGGAACTTCACAAGGGAGAGGTGGTGGATGTCATGGTCATCGGAAGGCTATGATGACAAAAGCAAGAGAGAAGCATTGATGCATGTCCACATATCATTGACTGTATCCTGCAATATGCAACGGCACAGCTAGTTTTTATGATTTGGATAAAGTTGATCAGTGTAGTCAACATCTTGAACTAAATTTCAAAAACTGACTTTGAGGAGAAAAACTGAAAAAAAAATCTCCCCCCCCCCCCCCAAAAAAAACCTTATAAAAAAAAAACTCTTATAAAACCTTATTCTGATTATATCAAGGCAACTTTTCCTTCATTGCAATTGCTTTGTGTGTTAAAATGCTAGGTCTAATAGCAGTAGCTTTTAGTAGACAGCAGTAGATGCCTGCAAAAGTTGTGTTTCTCTCATCCTTAAAGTACAAATACTTAAGCTCTTAACCAAGGCTGTCTGCTTACTTTATACTAGCTTAGATGACACTGCTGTTTCCCTTATCAGTATGCTTCATAACCGCTTCACAAGAGAGCTCTGCTTGTTCTTTATCTTGTATAACGTGTTGATGTGCCAAGTGGTTGCATCTGGATCCAGACTCCCATCTTCTTAACAAGGAGGAGAGACGTCCTGGCAATCACTCCGCTCAGTACTATTGGGCAGTAACTGAATACCTTTTCTTTGAAAAAAAAATTGCTTCCTTAAGTGCTGACAGCCTTTTTAACCAATACATTTAAGAAATGTACAGAAAAAAAAATCAAAAACTGATCTTGTACAGATTACAGTGTACCAGCATTCATGTGGAGAAAAAGAAGCAAAGAAAATACTGAAGAACTCTGTACCATAACATTTTCTGTAATGATATTGAAACAAGATGAATTAAATCCTTGACCATTATTTAAAAAATAAATAAATAAATAAAATCTGTTCTTCTTTTGTCCTATGTTTCCTGACTTCAAAAAAGTGTAGTAGAGAATGTACAGCGCTGCTCCATCTCCGCAGTGATGAGTTTCTTTTTACTTTTATTGCTTTACTTTTTCTGTTGTTTTCGCCGAGTACTTTTTGTCGAACTTTTATAAAGTTTCCTCGTAACGATGGAAGTAAAGTTATTCAGTTTGTTGTTGCCAAATCCTATGACCAACGATATAGTTAGAAAAAACACATGGATGCCATTGTATGCTGGTTTTGAAGATACAAAAATACAGTCAGGATCTAGATGATACATTGTTTTGTTTTCTATGGAGGATGCGCCTTTTATTATTAGGAGGATGTGGGTTGGTCCAATCATATTCTGTGGTAGTGTATATGCATAATTCTTGGATTCTGCTCTTGACTTATAATTTTATTGTTTTTAGTACTGTACCAAAAAAAATGTATCCAGATGTATCCCATAAAGACATATATACTTTTGGTGTATGTTGGTAGGTAAAAGTAAAGTCCCCTGGTGCAAGCACAGAGTCATGACTGACTCCTAGGGCCACGTCACGTCATGACATTTTCTTGGCAGACCGTTTTTGCCGTGTGGTTTGCCATTGCCTTCCCCAATGTTCGTACCCATACACATTAAACTTAAGTTGATGAAAATGGACAATATCAAGCAAAATCCTCATTCATAAGGTTAAATTTAACAATCAACAATTGTTTCATCTGACCAATCGCATACACTCATCTAGTCAGATAGTTGACTGCACTGTGGTGTAAGCTGGGTGCTAGAATAGGAGTTCCATCTGATATATGTAAGTAAGAACTCTGCATTATATGGTGCCATACACGTGACCGATGTCTTCTCCTTCGTGCAATTCAGCTAATCCTTTGTGATGATATTTGATTACCAGTAACAATTGTTTGAAAAGGGTCCAAATATGTGAGTGGAATGAAATGTTACTGACTTAGGATTGCCTGTCTAATGAAACCCTCACATCTACAATTGTATGTTGGAGTACAGAGCTCTTTCTTAGACATACAGACCTTGTCTGGAAATCTTTGTCCAAGGGTGAGGCAAAAGATTCGAAGAATCATGCACAAAAGCTCATTAGTCTGTCGCCAAGTGTCATTGAACTAGTATGGCCAGTTTGAACAACTGTGGCAGCCAACACGGACTTACAAACGTATGGCTACATCTGTGAAACAATCATTCACTAGATGAAAATTTAACGACTGATCAACCACCTTCTATACGTCTTTGTACATGAGCTGACAATCTGGCATGAACGATCACATGAACACCCTTTTACCTGACTTTTGACCTATGTAAAGCTGTACCTGATCCACCATTTAATAAGCAAACATTTGTTCAGCAGCTGGTCGCAACTTTCATGCAGCTGAACAAAATCATCGCCAGCTGCAAACCTCATGATGTCAACAAGGGATGTGGTGCCGACAGCAATGATTCTCTATGTGGGACAAACGATTAGTCCTGCAGAAGGTTTGAATCAGCTTATGTAAAGGCTTGGTATACAAGTGCCAATGATTTGGCGCTTGGCTACCGGAGCAAATTGCTCCATGCAAAATGCACTTAAAGAGCCTCTGTCTTCAACTGTTGGCCCCATGAACTGTATAATGGGCCTCAAAGATAAAGGGACGGGGGATCAGGTAAGATGCTTTTTATAGCCACAGGGTCCCTGTTCCAGGACTGTGTTTCTGAGAAATTAGTGTTCGCATATATATGGTGACACTCTTCCCAAGGCTGTGTGCGCCCACTCTCCTAAAGAGATAGATGGGAGAGCGTATGCGCACAGCCTTCTGATATGGTCACTGTGTGTGTGTGTGCTGATTTCTCAGGGGCCCAGCACTGAAACAGGGGACACTGAGTATAATAAGCAGACCACCGGCTCTCACCTTTGAGCCCCATAACTTAGTTTACAGTTAGTGATGACAGAAGCCCTTCAACTAATGTGAATGGCCACCTTTACTTTAGAAATGCTGTATTATATGCTGTATGATTAGATATTTTTAAACATATTTTGCCATCTATAATTGCAATGAAAATTGTTCAATCCCATTGCAAGTTTATTTGCCAAATTTACAAACTTTCAGCTGTTTGCAAAAAAGCAGGGGATGAACAATTTAAATAGCTCAACACAACTAACATAAGTGGTTTCTCCAAATACAACACAAAATATAATTTTTCATGACTACTGCACTTTTAGAATTATTCACCTTCCTCCCTCAATAAAATCCCTCATGGGAGCACACATTTGCAAATTAGGTGTTGTCTTAAGCACACCTGATGCAACTAATCAAGGGCTTTATTATCTATCTGGACTAGATAGAGGTTTGTGGACGACATTTGACTGCATGTTAGAAATATGGTTAAAGGCCCATTTAGACACAACAATTATCGCTCAAAATTCGCCTTTTGAGCGATAATCGTTATGTTTAACTGCACTGACTTCATGCAGTTTTCGTTAAGCTGTCGCTCAACGTTGTCTTTCAGCATGCTGAAAGACAACAATGAGCCTTATCGGGGATTCACAGCGGGATACAGCTGATACTATTGTTTCAGCTGTATCCCGCTCCCTGCTGACAGGCTGGGTATGAAGAACACAGCTGTCTAGCTGCGTTCTCCATACCCTTCTCGGGGCGTTCGGCTGGATAACAGCCGGGCGCTACATGCAGAAAACAGCTGGATGCAGAAGACAAGCAGGGCCACCCCGCTTGTCTTCTGCATCCTCCGCTCCGAGCGCTCGGCTGTATGACAGACGGGGGCTCCCAGCGGGGAACAGCTGGATGCAGAGAACAAGTGGCTCCCCGCTTGTCATCTGCATCCTCTGCTGGGATCGCAAGGTGATCGCTCAACGTTTGAGCAATCACCTTGTGCTTAAATGACAACGATTATTGCTGAAAAGTCGCTCAAAAGACATCTTTCGAGCGATTATTGTTGTGTCTAAATGGGCCTTAACATAGTATGTTAGGCTGAAAGAAGACAATGTCCATCTAGTACAACCTGTTTCCAACCCCCTCTCCCCGGAAAGTGAAGACATCATTGCATAAACAAGGAAAATTATATAAAAAGTTAGCAAAGGCACTGACTGTTCCTATAGATACAGTTGGAAGCATAGTTTGCAAGTTTAAAGTTAAAGACATACTGGCTACACTACCTAAATGTGACAGAAAGAGGACGCTATCACCGGCTGACACCAGATTCCTAAACAGGTAGGTGGGCAAATACCCTTGTATAACTGCAAAACACCTGCAGCAAGATTTGGTGGCAGCAGATACTGCGGTTTCAATTTGCACAGGAGTACAGCTCTACTGACCCAAAGCACAAGAAAAGTCAGCTCATGCCTAAAGCCATATAAATAAGCAACAGAAGTTTTGGGATTCTGTTCTGTGGAACATGAAACAAAAGTGAAACTTTTCAGGCCTGTGGATCAGCGGTATGTTGGGAAGAATAAAGCATATGCTAAAAAGAACCCCCTGCTACAGTGAAGTATGGCCGTGGCTGGGTGATACTCTGGGGCTGCTTTGTGTTGTTCTGGCTCTGGAAACCTCCAGTATGTAGAGGGCAAGATGGATTCAATCAAGTATCCAGGGCATCTTAGAAGAAATCATGCCTCTGTGAGGAAGCTGAAGCTTGGATGTCATTGGACCTTTATAATAGGACAATGATCCCAAACATACCTCAAACTCCACCAAGCCGTGGTTTCAGAAGAAGTCCTGGAAGCTTCTGGAGGGGTCTTCACAGTTGCCTGACTTGAACCCCGTAGAAAAAAACCTTTTGCGGGATGTGAAGAAGGCAATTGCAGCATTCAAACCCAAGAATATTGGTGAGCTGGAGGCCATTATCCATGAGAAATTGGGTAAGAGTCCTCAGGAACGCTGTCAGAAGCTGCTGTCGGGCTATGCATCACGGTTACAGCAGGTCATAACAGCAAAGAGCTCTAATTAGTACTAAAGACAATTCTCATGAGGGGGTTGAACAATTCTGAGACTGCAGGATTCTTTAAAAGTGTCATTTTGTGTTGAATTTGGAGAAGCCCCCTGTTATATTAGTTGCATTGAGATACTTAAATAGTTTTTGTTAGCTTTAGTTTTTTTTTTGCAAAGAGCCGGGAGTTCGTAAATTTAGCAATGAAATGTAATTTGGGGGTGAATAATTTTGATTGCAACTGTATATGATCAAACATGGTATGTATAGAACCCAAGGCAGGAAATACAATATTTGGGATCACAGTAAGAGTCAATAGAATTATTCTAGGTTAACGTATATTCAAAGCCTAATTTATTTTCCTTTCCATGAATATTTTGTATGTGGGTGTGTTTGTCGGGGGGGGGGGGGGGGGACATAATATATAAGGAACTTCTGCTGCAGCATTGAGGCTCATGAAGGAAAAAAAGGAGGTGATTGGTTGGTTAAACTCTTTCCTATTGATGCTATGAAGGTGTTCAAAGCTCTAGTGCATATAACATTTGCAAAAGGGAAGCAGAATAGCCAGAGCAGGCACAAATATATTCAGTATTTTTATGCACTTGCACGAATGGGAAGGGGGGAGTAGTGGCACCTGGTGAGGAGCTCCTTTGTCTTTTGCTCTATGTACACCCATTTGTGTATTCCTATGGTTGAGAAATAAAATCTTGTTCTTTGCCTGGTTAGTGATTCCGATGATGGAATCAAGCATATTGTGTTGGAGTTACTTTTAAAAAATACTATTAATGTCTCAAGAGGACTGCCCTTAAAGGGGTTGTTCAGTTGTCAATTGTTGATGGCCTATTCTTAAGATGAGTGATCAATAGTAGAGAGGCGGGAGGCAGACCCACCGATCAGCTGTTCTCTGGGCTGGTGCACTCAGCTGATTTCCGCAGAAGTGTACAGCTCTGTTCCCACTGCAGTAACGCATCTTGGTATTGCATGCCAAGTGCCCATTCATTTAATTGAGAACTTAGCTAGCAATACCAAGCCAGGCCAGTGCAGTTGGAACAGAAATCAGCTTGGTACTTGAGCTCACTGACCCACAAAACAATCGACCGGTGGGGGTCCCTGGCACTAAACCCATCCCGAGAAAACGCCATCAATAATTTACCTCTTTAAGCTTGAAGATGGCCATACACCTCCCTGTAGAGATGCGTTGTTCAATATCATTCAATAGGTGAGAGCGACAAGCTGCTGTCAAACCAATCTGATCAGCTTCTATGAGGAGGTAAGTTCTAAGCTGGATCATGGTAAGACACTAGATATTGTACTGTATGTCCTGATTTTTCCAAACCATTTGATATTGTGACACATAAATGGTTGGGACATAACATGAGAATGCTTGGTCTGGTGGAAAATGTGTCTTTGGGCTCAGTGATGGAAAACAGTTGTTACTAAAGGCAAGGATTTAAGCCTGAAGAAGAACCCTGCGTTGGTTCTGAAATACTTTGTCCAGTTTTGAGCACCCCACTCTAAAAAAAGACATAGGCAAACTGAAGCAAGTTCAGAGAAGAGTTACCAAGATTGTGAGCCGTCTGCAAATCATGTCCTATGAGGAGCAGTTAGGAGATATGGGAATGTTTAGCTTGCAAAAAAGAGGGCTGAGAGGAGACTTAATAGCTGTCTACAAATATCTGAAGTGCTGTCACAGTGCAGAGGGATCAGCCATATTCTCATCTGCACAAGGAAAGACTAGAAGCAATGGGATGAAAGTGAAAGGGAGGAGACACAAATTAGATATTCGACAGTCAGGGTGATCAATGAGTGGAACAGGTTACCACGGGAGGTGGTGAGTTCTACTTCAATGGAAGTCTTCAAACAGAGGCTGGACAGACATCTGTCTGGTATGATTTAGTGATCCTGCATTGAGCAAGGAGTTGGACCAGATGAGGAACTTCTGGTCTTGGAACGGAATAAAATTGCTGATTCAACTGCCAAGCTGTCTGTCAATGTATCAATTATTAAAGCAGGCTGCAAACTCTTAATGTGATGGTATCTGAAGCCTCAAAGACTGTCCTGTATGTTTCCTAGGGTATCAGGTCTCCGGTTTCAGGCCTATGAGGGTGAGGGTACCTTCTTACATATATGGTGGAATTGCCCCAGACTTCACTACTTATACTAGCATGCTAAATCTTTCTAGTCTATAATCCAATAAAAGAGCTATTAATTGATACATTGATCTACAATTTCCTTAACATATACCTGGGTCCAGAAATGGTGAAGGGGATAAACGAAACCTTTCTATATTCGTGCATGGTACTGGTGGGACAGACAGCAGATAAGACAGTCTCCCAGAACCCCCACCCCCCCACCCCACCTTCATTCCTTTTCAGTGAACTCATAACGGTCTCATTGTATGTTATAGTAACACCTTAAAAGGTGTAACTTATGTTAAACATTTTAGTTTCAGCCTATCATGTATTATTATTAACCTTGGAGGTATATACTTTTCCTGTGATGTCATTTATGGTATATAAACCAAATACACCTTTGAATAAATTAGAAATCATCTGATACCGCACAGGCTGGTGTGATATGTATTTCTCCTGGGTCCAGACTTCTGCACGAGATCTGGGATCATCTTCTCTTTGATAAACACATAAATTCTCCTTACATTTTTGGTCCTTCGAGACGGAAAGACTCACTGCAGAGGGAAGGGACAGCCTGGCTGTGAAAAGGTGGGTCTGAAGTACTCTCCAATCATTAAAAGACCTCCGTCTTGCTTAGACGTCATTAGAGGCCAGTCGGGCATCCTGTCTGAAACAGTGATGTTTTTCCGAACTAGCCTAAGAATTTAGAAGCCTCCCAGATAACGTGTAGTAAGTATAACAATGGTTAAACTTTTCTTCTCTCTTCTTCTGTATGCTTTGGTGTTAGTAAAATTTACAATGGGTATTGTAAAAGAGAAGCAAGTATAGAGGAATGGGTTGTCAAGGGACAATAGCAGTAGTCTATGTGCGATGTGTATTGTAAATTAGAAGCAAGTATAGACAAATTTGTTGTCAAGGGACAATAGCAGTAGTCTATGTGAGACCATAGGCATTGTGAGAAGGCTACAGGAAAGAATTACTCCACGCAGCACGTAAAAGAATCGGTTAGATGACGTCATGGGGCACAGGGGTGTCCAGGAACTTTACTTCTTATCTTACTACTACTACTTTTTCTTTGATATTGTGTTATAGAGTAACTAAGAATATAAAGAGGGCGGCCGCCTACTAACATATTGTAATATTTGTATTGTTGACTTATACTGCATGAAGCGAATGTGTGAGTGATTTGAGATAAGCGGATCTGATACGTGGGCACTGACCTCTAGGACACATTAAGGACCAGCCTTGCTGTGCAGGTTGTTTTCGGACAAGCCCCATATTGTGTTTTATGTTCACAGGCCCTACTCGGAAAGGCAAGAAGGAGTCTTCGTGTATATAGCGAAGCACTGATTCTGGTCAGGAACCCCTGCGTTTTCACTATACATTTTAGTGGCCAGAGGCTTGTTTTATGTTGTTTGTCTTGTAAATCGATGTCAAGAACATAATTACTAACAATGGGAAATACAAATTGTAAGGCATTCTCCTGTGCATGTCTCTGTTGTTGCCAATGACAGGAAGTCCTTGAAGGGGATAAGAAGTACATGGACAAGTTAGATCCTGACTGTCAAATATTGTGACATAAGGGGGGATAGAAATATGGATTTAAAAAATAAATTAAAAGTTGTAAAGAATTATGTGATAAAATACGGACAAAATCAGCTAAAGATCAGCAGAAATACGAATTATCCGCTGCTGAAGCCTGGTTAAAAGAAGCCCCAAACTGTCACGCCCATATAAATAGAGCCCCGACAGTTTTGATAAACAATTCAAAGGGTTAATGAGGAGTTACAATTAAATGGAAAGAGCAGATAGAAAAATTCTAGGGCCAGATTGGAGTTCTGTAGAAGGAAATTAGAATGGGAAGGGCGGAGATGGTAGAACTCTTCCATAGGATAACTAGGGGGAGAGAGATGATACTAACACTGCATATAATCAGCCATTATAAAGAATGCGTTTGTAAGTGCAGTAAAGAAGGAAATAGGAGGTTATATAATGATGTCGTAGAATTCCTTTGCGGAATCACGGCTTACTCAAGTTGGAATGTTTACACCCCTCCATATTAATTCTGAATTGATAATGCGCATAAGAAGTTTTCACACTGACACGAGGTTCAGCATGCATAGCTTCCTCAATTCTAACTTTAATGATCGGCGTGTAGCCTATTTTAAGAGTTTAACATATCCGCCCATCTGGGCAGGTCAAAGATTACATAGATACAACGTATTGTTTAATTATTGGATAAGCATCTTGCAATTCTTCCATCCTCCGGTCATCTGTGATTGGCCATCAGGTGGTGGATGAAATGAGTGGGTTGTCCTGGAGCCACGTGTGGTTCCTTCGATATGATTGGATGTTACATCATGAACTATAAATTGCACAAACCTCCCATATTATTTGCATACGTTTCCAGTAAAATTGCTTGGGTAATTTCTGCGGTGGCTGTTTCAGACTGTGGTTGTCCGTCTGAGTTATACTGTCCTCCAAAATTGCAAAACAGATGGAAAATGTAACGTGTTTATACTATATATTATCTTGTCAGCGTTTTGAGTACAGAAGTTTCATGTTGGCTTCCCCATGTCAGCAGAGTTATAAAACAGATATTTTCATATGAGCGGAAGTACCTATTGCATAACTGTAAGAACATTATATTTGTAGCAAGACAGAAAGCAAATATGTATACAGAATGTTAAATTGACAACTGTCTACTGCCAAGGCCCACCGATCCATATAGATATATACTGGGCTTCCACCACAATGAGATACATGATTACCCTTAGGATGGGATCATTGCAGGATGTTTTGGAATATGCAAAACATGCAGAAAAGTTTTACAAAGAAAAGGTTGGGAAAGTGAGAGTTTTTATACAGGGAGAAGAATGTGACACGACGGTTCAAGAAAGTCAGAGAGGTCATTGGACAGCGAGAGGATGTGAAAGTAGAGGCAAAGGAAGAAGCAGAGGTGGGATACAGCTCGGGGATTTAAATGTGTGTTTGAATGATTGGAAATCTGGTGATTTTGCCTGAGGATGCCCAGAGAAACAATGCTCACAGGCACCTTGGGGGAAAATGACTAAGAGGGATGGATGTACAACACTTGGAGGATCTCTTGGCAATTTCTACTGCCTGAGATAGATCTCCAGGTGAATGGGCTGATGATTACTTTCCTGGTGGGCTCAGGAGCCACCAGGGCATTAATACATCCCAATATATACCCAATGTAAAATGTAGTAATAGTCATATCATGGTAAAAGGGGTTAATGGACGGACCCACAGGGAATCCCTCTCTGAACCAGTTATAACAGATCTAGAGACAAATAAGCCTGTGAAATGTCAGATTATATAGTCTTAAATATGTCCAGTAAAATGGTTGAGATAAGATATTATGATAAAATTAGGTACACCTTCACCAGAGTACCTCAGGGCTGCTGTGAATCTCCAACAATTTTCTCCCAGGCTATGTCAGCAAACTTAGCTGACTACCTCTAGGATGCTGGAACTGGGCTACTACTGTATGTTGGTAGCTAGCAGCAGACAGTGGAGCGAATTGTGGGGGGACACAGTCGAACCCTTGAGGTTTCTTTATAAGCAAGGCCATAAAGTAAACAGGTAGAAACTCCAATACTGTCAGCAAACAGTTAAATATCTGGGGTATAACCTGTCAGATGAAGGTAGGCAAGCAATTCTGGAAGTCCCAAAACCACGAGCAAATTCTGTCCTTTTTGGGAATGACAAACGTCTGCAGAGCCTGGATCCTAAATTATGCATCCCTGACAGCACCTCTTACCAGACTCATCTATGATGAACCTCTTTCTGCAGCTGACAGGATCCAGTGGGATGCACCCTCTGAGGAAGCCTTTGTCAGGTTAAAACAGACTCTGGTGGGCACATCAGTCTTGGGGGCTGCTGAACTACAGCAAGCTCTTTGTGCTGTTGACTCAAGGGAAGGATATATGACCTCTGTGTTAACTCAGGCACACAGTGGGAAACAGATCGCTGGCATACTACTCCTGCAGACTAGATCCAGTGGCCGAGTGCTCCCACCCTGTGTAGAAGCGGTAGCAGCGGCAGCTGAAGCAGTCAGACCTGCCACTATAGTGCTGTTCCGCCACTCACACTGTGTACCGCACGCAGTTGGTTATACTCATATCTTTGTCCTTCCAGACATCCCTCCTACATGACACTACTGCTCTCACAGCCACACCTGACAACTGAGGGATGTACTACGCTCCATCCATCTACCTTACTGCCTATTTCTTCAGACGGTCCTCCATACAACTGTCTAGGAGAGATGGCACATAAGGTGTTACCCAGACCAAATCTGCAGGATGTATCTCTTGTAGATGCTGAATACACTCTTTGTAGATGGGTTGGACATCTCCGCAGAAGGAAAAAAAACTATCTTACCTAAATCGTTCTTCAGATATGCAGCAAATTTGAGCCATGGCCTGTGTCATTTCTCAACAGGGGGGATGGTAGCACTCATATCGAAAGTATTCACAGCCTATGCGTTTACAAACTACTCTAAAAAATTTTGTTTATCTTATATTCCCTTGTGCCTTGTGTTTAGCACAAATAATACAAGACCATGGAGGGGATGCTGTCCTACACCTCAGTATCCCCTCCAACACATTTGTATGGACTACATAGAATTAAACAAATGTGAAGGTAAGAAATACTGCCTAGTTATTATAGATGCTTTAGCCAAGTGGATAGAAGTGTTTCTCACAGGTCAGTCGCATGAAGCCTCAGTGGCTAAAGCATTACTAAGGGAAATAATACCAGGTGATTGGGTCCTCATCAAGGGGATAAAGAAAAAGAACTGGAAGACCCCAAAGTGAGAAAGACCTTACCAGGTACTCCTGACCACTCCTGCTGCAATAAAGATTGCTGAATGGCAGACCTGGATTCACCATTCTCACTGTAAAAAGGTAACACAGGCAGAGCAGGGACAGTGTGCTGAGGGGGTCTAGTTTAGCCCATTACAGGGGGGTGGGGGGGGGCACATTAGGTGGTCTCCATCTCAACTCGGTGAAGAAATCCACACCCTTTCCCCATGGGCCTCCTCGGTAAGGACAAAAATAACAGGAATAACATTTCTTTTCGGTGTATTGGTGAGTCTGGGGAACGCTATTGATGACAGCCCTGAAATTGTCAGAGGTCATCATCATATTACCCGATCCTACACGATGGGGGAATGGTGGAAGAGCTCTGACCATTGTCTGTATATAGCATCCCTCACTCTCCACCCCGCTATACTGTGCACATCTCCAGCCCCTTTACCTTCTGTATCACCCCATTACTTGTGTAAGCTCGATGGAGCAGAACCCTCACCCCTATTGTTTCCATCAGCTGATTACTATGTATCCGTGGTTCTGTATTTTTTGTACTTTTGTCTTTCTGTATTCCCCCTGTCTATGTAAACACTGTGGAAATGTTGGCGCTATACACATAAAGATTATTATAGATATGTGTCAGATGAGGGACTTGTTGGCATTGTACACAAAGGAATAAGGCGTGGCTAGATGCTTGCCTGGCTTGATAGTACTCTTAGTCAGGCCACATCCCTGGTGGCCATTTTAGTGCTAGTCATGGCCTGCGGCCATTTTAGTACCTGCTGCAATACCCTCGGCTGTCGCCCAGGCGCCACCTTGGCTTCACACCTCCCATAGATGTACCTTTTACCTAGCATCCCAATGCTTGCACTGATTGTAGTACACAACACTAGTGATTAGTGCCTTCTTTGACTTGTGCAGGAATAGTAAGAACCCTCCATCACTGTCCTCTGTGTGTTGATGATATGTAGTCTACCTTATTAAGTGTGGGTTATAAGATACTTGTCACAGAGACGGAAAAAGTCTATAGACTAAATTATTTGGCCCTTATCACAGTTATAGACTAAAATGTATATACTTTAATGGAAATTTAACTTAAAAACATGAATGGGCTCACACACATGCGTATCGCATGGACGAACAAAACAACCACACAAAAACACAAAGGTCGCCTCTTCCTTATCTCAGGAAACTTATGGAGGCTAGAAAAATCAATATTGATAAAGGACTACTAATGTTATGTCCTCTATTTTTTATTTATATCACATAGGAGGTAAGAGGAAGGCTCTATCTGCTGTAGGGCGCCTGTAAGTATAATGCCCCCCGCAGAGTATTTTAGGTAGGGAACCTCTTCCTAACAAAAATTCGCCCCTCTGTGATTACAGTATAGCGCTTAGCGCATGACGAGATGGTTCAAATAGGAGAAACTCCAAGAGAACTAGACCCTTATGCGCAAGAATTACGGCGCAGACCAGGGTTATTCAATTGCAGTATGCTCGGCTCAACGCGTTTCCCCACACGAATGTGGTTCATCAGGAGCACAAATATTTTGAAGAAAGAATGATAAATCAGGATGATAACTGATTCTGCTTTTTGTTGTTTTTTCGTGATAAATAGATATTTTAAAATATTAGAACAGGGTGGCTTGGGAAAGCGCAATTTATGTGCTCGATCATATGTAGACTGGATCACAGCATCCGATTTATTCAGGACAATTTCGAGCACTAAATCGCCATGGCGTGTCTCTATAGCCAAGTTCTTGGGAAATCCACACAATGGATAGCTATAGTGACAAATAACAGTACAGCTAGGGCTGAATGCGATTCACCACAAAAAGCCCACAAGTAGATCTTGCCCAGAACTAGGTATTGATTGCCGCAGGCAAAAGAAGTTGTTGCAGAGATAAATGCAACAGCCCCAAAAAGGCTAATAAGCCCTAGAGATTTTTTGACCCTTATTTGGTGTATTAGCTGCAGATGGTGCAGCCAGTTTCAAGAGTCAGCAGCTCATGAACAGCAAATAGTTGTTGCAGAGATAAATGCAACAGCCCCAAAAAGGCTAATAAGCCCTAGAGATTTTTTGACCCTTATTTGGTGTATTAGCTGCAGATGGTGCAGCCAATTTCAAGAGTCAGCAGCTCATGAGCAGCAAATGGTTGTTGCAGAGATAAATGCAACAGCCCCAAAAAGGCTAATAAGCCCTAGAGATTTTTTTGATGATTATTTGGTGTATTAGCTGCAGATGATGCAGCCAGTTTCAAGAGTCAGCAGCTCATGAACAGCAAATAGTTCTATCATAAAACCCAGTGAGGGTATTAGAGGAGCTATCTAATAGAGCCTGCAAGTAGATGTCAGATATCTAATTCGCCAAAGTATCCCTAAAAGCACCCAATAATAGAAAAACAAATAAATAAAAGGATAAAGCCTGTGGCTCTGATGGTGAGCCATTACTCCTGTGGCTCACCATCAGAGCCACAGGCTTTATCCTTTTATTTATTTGTTTTTCTATTTTCAAAAAATCTCTAGGGCTTATTAGCCTTTTTGGGGCTGTTGCATTTATCTCTGCAACAACTATTTGCTGTTCATGAGCTGCTGACTCTTGAAACTGGCTGCACCATCTGCAGCTAATACACCAAATAAGGGTCAAAAAATCTCTAGGGCTTATTAGCCTTTTTGGGGCTGTTGCATTTATCTCTGCAACAACTTCTTTTGCCTGCGGCAATCAATACCTAGTTCTGGGCAAGATCTACTTGTGGGCTTTTTGTGGTGAATCGCATTCAGCCCTAGCTGTACTGTTATTTGTCACTATAGCTATCCATTGTGTGGATTTCCCAAGAACTTGGCTATAGAGACACGCCATGGCGATTTAGTGCTCGAAATTGTCCTGAATAAATCAGATGCTGTGATCCAGTCTATATATGATCGAGCACATAAATTGCGCTTTCCCAAGCCACCCTGTTCTAATATTTTAAAATATCTATTTATCACGAAAAAACAACAAAAAGCAGAATCAGTTATCATCCTGATTTATCATTCTTTCTTCAAAATATTTGTGCTCCTGATGAACCACATTCGTGTGGGGAAACGCGTTGAGCCGAGCATACTGCAATTGAATAACCCTGGTCTGCGCCGTAATTCTTGCGCATAAGGGTCTAGTTCTCTTGGAGTTTCTCCTATTTGAACCATCTCGTCATGCGCTAAGCGCTATACTGTAATCACAGAGGGGCGAATTTTTGTTAGGAAGAGGTTCCCTACCTAAAATACTCTGCGGGGGGCATTATACTTACAGGCGCCCTACAGCAGATAGAGCCTTCCTCTTACCTCCTATGTGATATAAATAAAAAATAGAGGACATAACATTAGTAGTCCTTTATCAATATTGATTTTTCTAGCCTCCATAAGTTTCCTGAGATAAGGAAGAGGCGACCTTTGTGTTTTTGTGTGGTTGTTTTGTTCGTCCATGCGATACGCATGTGTGTGAGCCCATTCATGTTTTTAAGTTAAATTTCCATTAAAGTATATACATTTTAGTCTATAACTGTGATATGGGTTATAAGATAGGGTCAGTATGATACTGTGGGATATTTAGTCGTAGCAGAGGAATATGTATGGTCTCCTTCAGATAAGTGTCAGGTAGTGAGGGGACAGGTTGCTATGGATGACGGTAGTGCTGACAAGGATCAGAGATAGTAGGCAGCAGGACAGCAGAGATGATTACATGATGCAGATAGTCCTGGGGTAAGACAGTGAAGGAATGAAAGTTTACAGTAGTATTAAATGAAGTTGACAGACAATGGCTTGAGTGCTGGCTCTGTGTGGTGGGGTTAGCTCACAAATGGTTAAATCATCTGTTACATTGGAATGCTTGTTTCACTTTCACCCTCACCTTTCAGCTTTAGAGTTTAGTGAGAAGAAGGGAGGGGGGAGTGTGTGACTGACTCTCTAACGTAGTAGTCTGAGAGCGATGCTCTGCTTGCTTGAAATGAATAGACTTGTAATGAAGATGATCAGGAATTAAGTTTAATATAAAGTTGTGTGAATAGGGAACATACATTCTTGCTGTTATTTGTGTACATGTTAGTTCTGTAATTGGTTTGCAGTGCGTTTGATTGTTAAATGGTGCTTTCAATGTGATAATGTCATGTAAGAAAAAATAATAATAATTAAGTTGTTAATAATGTGAGACCTGAGTGTTCCTATTAAGGGAAAAATATTCCAAGGATACTGCAGTTAGCTGTAGGAGTCTAAAACAGTTAAAGCTTTGTTTATCTTACTCCATCACCTCTCCTTGATAAGAGAAATTCCTGAGGGGGGGTTGTTAAGGTTGGAGGATTAAGCGGTTAAGTGTATAGAGAATTATATGTTATTAATAATTATATGAGATAGAAAGACATGACTGTACGATAGATAAAAGTTAATGACAAGTGGCATGGGGGGCGTGGCTTGGCATAGGAGAGGGAGGCCGCACATCTCGGAGCTCCGCTGCCACTGACTCTCAGAAAACCAGAAAACAAAGAAAATAGCCCATACCCGATGATGACTAGAGTGGGGAAGAGGAAGGCAGACCAGCCACAGATCCAGGGATCCCCTATAAGTCGGTTCCTGCACGGAACACACGCCGCCGGAGCGGGAAGACGGCTCTCCAACATGGCACTGGGTCAGCGCAACAAGCCCGCGCTGAAGCAGAGTGGAGATCCAGCAACCCTATCCACAGGCCAGGTGAAGGCAGGAGAGCCCCATGCTGGCACACCGCCAGGGCAGAGAGAGAAGCCCATACAACAGCGGAGCAGAGCCATACCCTGAGGGAAGGAGAAAATCCCCTGCCGACTAGACCCAGGGGCTACAGACAGAAAAGAGCGGGCAGCCAGTACAGGGTGCAGAAGCACCACCTTCAAATGCCGGAGGAGCAGCGCAGCTCCACACCAACACGGAGCAGGGGCAGCAAGAAGGACTAAGGGAGCAGTGGACCAAGAACCCAGGTACCTCACCACCAAACAGAGCCCAACACCCTGAACAGGATGGGAGGGGGAATAGGGCAGAGACCCCGAGGTCACCAGCGAGACATTCCACTGTACCCACACTCTACACAATTGGTAATGAATCCCATGAAACCCCCAGCCAAGGACACAGCCCTAACGCAAAGGGTGGCAGAAAGGGACCTGATGCAGACCATACCCCTCCCCGGAAGGACAACCCAAGCAAGAGCGGGGTAATGCAGGGAGATAATCCTATCCCTATCGCCCGACCTCCTTCTCAACAGAGAGACAACAGCAGAGATATAAATACCTTCCATGACTACAGCTCCCAGTAATTTCCCGAAACAGAAGCTCCTGGCAATCATACAGCGCCACCTGCAGACGATTCCCAAACACTACAAGCACTCTGGGTCATGATACGTGCCCTACCGACCAAAACAGACTTAGAGATGCAGATACGATGTATAGAAGAGAAACACGAGAGGGCCATCGCGGCAGTTAACCACTCAGTACAGGCCTTTACAGAACGGGTGATGGCGCTAGAAGAGAACCCCGAGGTCTCCTATATGGACTTTCAACAGCTAACAAGCTTCATAGAAAAACAGCAGAAACAGCTCAGTGAGTTAACTTTCCACCTCGACGACGTCGAAAACAGAGGCCGCTGCAACAACCTAAAGCTGAGAGGCGCCAGAAGCGCTCTATGAGTGTGTAACAACCGTCTTCAACAAGCTACTACGCCGTCCGGAAGACAGGACAATAGAGCTGGACAGGGTCCACAGAATGATGGGCGGGAGAACAAGGAACCCCAATCTGCCAAGGGATGTCATCTGCCGAGTGCACTTTTACAGACAAAAGGAGGAAATCCAACGCATGGCATGGGAAAGAGGTCCAGTTAACTTTAACGGAGTGGAAATTACTATCTTACCAGATGTCTCCAGACTGACCCTCAATAGTCGGTGACTGATAAGACCACTTGTGGACGCAGCACGCCAGGCGGACGCGACCTACAAATGGGGCCACCCCTTTCATTTAATATTACACAAGCGAGGCCGCCTGTACACCGTCAGATCACCCACAGACCTGGACAGAGCTTTCAGGTTCCTAGAAGTCCTGGCGGTGCCCATTCCAGACTGGACTATGCCCATGGACACGGCACAGAGCAACCCGTGACCCGCGAAGGACCCAGGGAACCTTTCCAACCGGCAAGGCAGCAGGGACCGAGACTAACAACCAATCAAAGAAATCGAGACTTATTGTGCCCCGCCAGCAGATACCCTACGAATGACGGCGGCGCGTTCCCCAGTCTCTTACCCGCCGGACGGGCTGAAAGCTGTCTAATTTTGTCTCTTTGCTTCCTCTTGTTTTTTTCCCACAGTACTACTTCTAATGATAGTGGCATCCCGCAAGTTCCGAGTAAGAAGGTTATAGAGGAACAGATACGGAATCGGTGGTCGTTTTCCTTGTTATCTGATCTCCGAGTTAGACAGCGGCCTTAACAGTAAGTGCACTTCCACGTTACCTCCAGTAGGGCATCAGGGGGCCTGGCTTAACCCCTTTTTTGAGGGGGGGAAACAGGCTCCCTGACTAAAATATAGTTGCTAGCCACCGGGCTAGCCTTAGTTGTGTTTGTCCCGGATTAGTTTTCCTTGTGTGTCGTGTAAGTGTCCATCCCCCCTCCTCTTTTTTTTTCTCTTCTTCTTCCACTCTCCCCTCTCCTTCCCCCTCTCTCTCTATATCTTTCCTGATTCTCAACTTGGTGCTTTCACTACCCCTTCTTTTTGCAACCTGATCTTCTCTCTTTCGCAATGTCAGGCTCCGCTAACCTCTCCATAATCTCCATTAATGCGCAGGAACTGAACGTGCCAGAGAAGAGGTCCTCCATCCTCCACCTCCTCTGGAAAAGGAGAGTACATGTGGCCTTTATCCAGGAGACCCACTTCCGCACGAACAAAAGCCCCAGATTTGCAAACGACAGATTTCCAAACACCTACCACAGCACAAATGCGGAATCCAAGTCCAAAGGGGTCTCCATCCTTATCGCCAACTCCGTCCCATGGGAGCAGGAAGAGGTCCGCTGTGATCCGGGAGGTAGATATATTTTCCTCAAGGGGAAACTCACTGGCACACAAATCACACTAGCGGCCATCTATTCACCCAACTCCAACCAGGTGTCCTTCTTAGAGGAGATCCTGGAGGAGCTGGAGGAATTTCAGGAGGGCACCCTGGTCCTGGGAGGAGATTTTAACATGCCGTTGGACCCAAGAATAGACACATCTAAAGGCAGCGGTAACCTTCCCAGGTCAGCGTACCGCAGGATCAAAAATACATTACACAAGTATCAGTTGGAAGACACCTGGAGAACCTTACACCCCACCACAAAGGACTACACGTTCTTTTCCCAACCACACAACTCATACTCCAGAATCGATTTTTTCCTCCTCCAACTCTCATCCCTAGCGAATCTAGTCTCGGCTATAATAGACACCATCACATTTTCAGACCACGCAATGATCATACTAGCGCTGAAATTACCTACCCTGCACAATAGAATATGGCATTTGATATTCAATACACGGCGAACTCAGACGAAATCCGCACAACATTAAGGAAATACTTTGAACACAAAGTCACTCCAGAGGTTGACCCACTAACGGTATGGAAAGCACACAAGTGCGTGATACGGGGTTTCTGTGTAGGCCTTGGCTCACGCATTAAAAAGGAACGTAGCGCACATCTCAGGGGACTCCTGGATCAGATCCAGGCACTAGAGTCCTCCCACAAATCAACACTAGACAGAGAGAAGGGAACAGAATTACTACGGTTGAAGGAGCAGGTCCGTTCCCACTGTCTGGGAAAGGCAAAAGTGAGCCTGACGAAATGTAGACGTCATTTCTTTGAATTTGGAGACAAACCGAGCTGCATATTGGCCCGGGCCCTCCGCGCAGCAAGAGCTAGGGCCTACGTTCTACACATTAAGAACTCCGAAGGCCACACACTACATCTTCCCGAACAAATCACAGAAGCGTTTTGGCAATATTACTACTCTTTATATAACCAATCTCCACCACAGTCCGAGCAAGCCAGAGAACACAAGAAAGCTAGGATCCACGAATGCCTACAATGATCAAACATTCGCAGATTCCCAAAGGAGGCCATAGAACTGATGGAGGCCCCAATATCCCCGACTGAGCTAGCAGAAGCGCTGACAGACTCTCAGACAGGGAAAGCGCCAGGTCCAGATGGGCTAACCCTATCATATTATAAGAAATTCGCAGAAACACTTACACCCCACTTCATCCAAGCCTTCAATTCCATAACATCCGGAAACAAAATACCTAGAGATACCCTAACAGCACACATAGCGGTCATCCCTAAAGAAGGGAAGGACCCAGCGCAATGCCAGAGCTACCGCCCCATCTCTTTACTTAACGCAGACCTGAAATTATTTTCTAAAATTCTGGCAAATAGGATCTCCCCCTACTTATGTAACAATACACAAAGACCAAGTCGGCTTCGTCCCATTAAGAGAGGCAAGGGACAACACAACCAAAGCCATTAACCTAATACACCAGGCGCACAGACTCTCCAAATCGATATGCCTTTTATCCACAGATGCAGAAAAGGCATTTGACAGGGTGGAGTGGGACTTCCTATTTGCGACAATTACCCACGTGGGTATGGGCCCTAACATGTTACACTGGATTACAGGCCTATATTCCAGCCCATCCGCGTCCGTTAGAGTAAACAGCCAGCTTTCAAAGCCATTTTCCATTTCAAATGGTACAAGGCAGGGCTGCCCTCTATCGCCACTGATCTTTATAATATGCCTGGAGCCACTGTTGTCACAAATACTTAATAACCCAAACGTTAAAGGGATCACGGTGGGGGAGGAAGAATATAAGATCGCCGCATATGCGGACGACCTCCTGTTCTTTATCTCCAACCCACGAATCTCCTTACCAAACCTATTGGCAGAAATTAACCACTATTCCAAAATATCAAACTTTAAAATAAACTATCATAAGTCAGCAGCTCTTAACATCTCTCTCCCACAACATTTTGTGGAGGAATTAAAGGACTCGTTCTCATTTCAGTGGGAAAAGAATCACATTCAATACTTGGGGACCAAGCTAACGCCAAACATTGAGGACCTATACCCCGCCTATTTTCCAGCACTCTTAAGCGAAATTCGACAAGACCTCAACTCTTGGACCAAAGGGACTTTCTCTTGGTTCGGCAGGGGAGCAATAATCAAAATTAATATACTCCCCAGTATACTATACCTACTTCAGGCCCTTCCCATACAAGTGCCAAGGCTCTTCGTCCAGCATTTACAATCACTCACGTCCACATTCATATGGGCAGGAAAGGCCCCACGGATAGCAAGAGACACTTTATCTCGGCCGAAAAGCGAGGGGGGCATGGGACTACTAGATTACGTAAAATACCACCAGGCAGTACACTTAGTACGCATGGTGGACTGGCACCGGCATGCAGCCCTTAAACAGTGGATAGCAACAGAACAAACAGCAGCCCTGGCGCCGTTAGTAGCTCTCCCATGGTCTGAGGGACAAGCCCCCACAGAACTAGCACTCCATCCTACAATCGGCCCCACGCTAGGGATCGCCATCAAAGTACTAGCCAGGAAAGACATTTCTCCCAGGCCCTCACCCATGTTCCCGGTTCTGGGTAACCCGAGATTTCCCCCAGGCAATGAGAACAAAGTATTCCGTGCAAGGATTACCGAAGGCAGATTCCGGGCAGAACATTTTATGCAAGAAGGCCAGTGGCTCCCACTGGAAATGCTCAGAGGGAATACGGACTCACCCCAACTCCCATTATGGCAGGCATTACAAGTAAGACACTTTCTATCTACGCTACCCCGCCCCACTACTTTTGCCTGCCCAAAAACACAATTTGAAGTCATCTGTAGGAAGAAGGGACCCTCAGGCATACGCTATCCAAAATGTACAACATACTAAACACACAACCTGAGGCCTCACCACCTAAGTACATGAATAAATGGGAAGAAGAGTTGGGAGTCACACTTACACCGGAGGAAAGAGATAGAATTTTCATCATCACACACTCGGTTTCAATATTGAGCAAAATACAAGAATCTGGATACAAGGTTCTCACCAGGTGGTATAGGGTGCCCTCCCACTTGCATAGAATATTCCCGACAGTCCCCCCCACATGTTGGAGATGCGGGGCGGAGCAAGGGACAATGTTACATGTCTTTTGGGACTGCTCGGTCCTGGCGAGCTTTTTGATCAGAGGTGTGGCAGATAGCATCTAGATTCACCCACTACCCCCTGCCAAAATCCCCGGCCTTCTTCCTCCTGCATCACAGCGATATACCACTGGCGACCTACAAAGAATCTATAGTACGTTTTCTAGTGAGTGCGGCAAGATCATGCATTCCTAAACTTTGGAGACAGACAACCTCACCAACAATGGCTCTATGGCTCAATACAGTAAGGAGGATCATGGAGATGGAGGACTTCACTGCGGTACTAAGGGGCACACAGGAAAGCTTCAGGAACATATGGTATCACTGGATGGTGTTCCAGGAATCTGAGGAATATCGCTCGTTAATGGATCACTAAACGACAAAAGCGAAACCTGACCACATAGCTATACTCCACGCAACTTAATGGTTGAGTTTTATTTTATTTTTCCCCTAAATGTGTCCCCCTGGTTAATCCCCCTTGTGTCACGTCTGTCTAATTGGTCATGTTAGTTTATATAATATAGAAAGAAAAGAAACACAGATGACGAACAGAAGGACAACGAGTCTTGAATGTTGCAATAAGTTAAGTCTTCCTTTTATTCACAACAAAGAAAAACTGTTCTAATTCTTTGGTATGGTAATGTTCATAAAGTTGGTGTGACGGTGCGCAATGAACACTATGTAAACTGTAATCAAGTTATAATCTGAAAAATAAAGAATAAAAAAAAAAGTTAATGACAAGTCTTCAAGCCGTGATGACCGTAAAATGTGGGATTAAGCTTCTTAACTGTACCTACACCCCACAGATAAGCGATCCATGTTATACATTGAGTTTGCTGTTTCCACCTGTGGGCAAGGACCTGCTGTTGTCTCTGATCCTGGGGTTATACTTGCTTTGCGCTACCTGGTAATGGGACCAAGGCAGACTACGGGAGACTGCCTGAGGGACACTATATGGAGAGAAGAACCATGGAGGCACACTGTTTTCTGGGATATGGCCTGAGCTACAAAGAGCACACGCAGACGTGTGATGGTTGTGTGGTCACAGGTACCTAGAACAGGTGCCAGGTACAGGCCCTAACGGGATTGTGCTTTGGTACAACTGATAATGCCTGTGCACCTCATGACCTCCGAGGGGAACAGCAAGGGCCGTGTCCGGAAAACTAGGAATTCCTCTCCCAAAGGTTCCTTTGACGCCATCAGGGGTCCTAAGGGGGGTACTGAACGAGTATAGGGCAAGAAATCAGATGGCTGCAGCGGGTTTGAGTCTCTTCTTGCAGGGTGGGCAACAGTGGATAAAAATGTAGACTGGATTAATTACACATACTATAACCAACAGAGATTTGTTAATTATACAAGAGATGCAATTAGGGGCCTAGAGGAACAACTAGGACATACCTTACTTATTACATGGCAAAATAGAATGGCTCTTGATATGTTACTAGCAGAAAAAGGAGAAGTTTGTAAAATGATTGGAGGATATTGTTGTACTTTCATTCCTAATAACACGGCACCAGATGATACCTGAGCACTGGAAGGGGTAAATGCATAATAAAATGAACTAGCTGATAACTCTGGCATAGACGATCCATTCAGGGACTGGTTGAAAGCTTGTTCGGACACTGGTCACAAGTCATATACTCCACACTAGTCTCTGTGTCAGTATTTGCCTCCATTCTAGTACTCTGTGGTTGCTGCTGTATTCCATGTATCCGAGGAGCACTGCATCAGCCAGTGCCCGATTAACCAATCACAGCCATTCAATGATGTCATTCAGTAATGTCATTCAGTGGTGCAAGCCTCTGGTTTGCACCACTGCCTCTCCCCCTGTGCCCCAACCTGCCACTGAGATCCAACCCCCCTCTCAGGACACAGGCACGACCGTCTCCTGGCCTGCACCCACATGCTCACCTCCGCTGTCCTCGGCCCCATCCAGCAATGTCTCTCAGCGCAGCGTCCAGCCGTCGCTAGCGCAACTGTTTGAACGCAAGTACGCCGTCGTGCACATAGCCAAATTGATCAGCCTGGAGATGCTGCCGTATAGGCTTGTGGAAACGGAGGCTTTCAAAAACATGATGGCGGCGGCGGCCCCGCGCTACTCGGTTCCCCGTCGCCACTACTTTTCCCGATGTGCCGTCCCAGCCCTGCACGACCACGTCTCCAGCAACATTGTACGCACCCTCACCAACGCGGTTACTGCCAAGGTCCACGTAACAACGGACACGTGGACAAGCACAGGCGGAGAGGGCAACTATATCTCCCTGACGGCACATTGGGTGAATTTAGTGGAGGCTGGGACCGAGTCAGAGCCTGGGACCGCTCACGTCCTACCCACCCCCAGAATTGCGGGCCCCAGCTCAGTGGTGGTATCTGCGGTGGTGTATGCTTCCTCCACTAAACCACCCTCCTCCTCCTCCTCCTCCTACGCAACCTCTGTCTCACAATCAAGATGTGTCAGCAGCAGCATGTCGCCAGCAGTCGGTGTCGCGCGGCGTGGCAGCACAGCGGTGGGCAAGCGTCAGCAGGCCGTGCTGAAACTACTTAGCTTAGGAGAGAAGAGGCACATGGCCCACGAACTGCTGCAGGGTCTGAGAGCAGACCGACCGCTGGCCTTCGCCACTGAGCCTCCAACCGGGCATGGTCGTGTGTGACAACGGCCGTAACCTGGTGGCGGCTCTGCAGCCTCACGCACGTGCCATGCCTGGCCCACGTCTTTAATTTGGTGGTTCAGCGGTTTCTGAAAAGCTACCCACGTTTGTCAGACCTGCTCGGAAAGGTGCGCCGGCTCAGCGCACATTTCCGCAAGTCCAACACGGACGCTGCCACCCTGCGGACCCTGCAACATCGGTTTAATCTGCCAGTGCACTGACTGCTGTGCGACGTGCCCACACGGTGGAACTCTATGCTTCACATGTTGGCCAGGCTCTATGAGCAGCGTAGAGCTATAGTGGAATACCAACTCCAACATGGGCGGCGTAGTGGGAGTCAGCCTCCTCAATTCTTTACAGAAGAGTGGGCCTGGTTGGCAGACATCTGCCAGGTCCTTGGAAACTTTGAGGAGTCTACCCAGATGGTGAGCGGTGATGCTGCAATCATTAGCGCAATCAAGAAGGAAAATACTGTGGCAGCAGACAGCGATGCAGTAAAACTTCTTCCTTTATTCCTCCACACACATACGACGTTTCGATCAACACAGTGATCTTTGTCAAGTACAAATACACCCTTAGTTACAGACTATATATAGTGAAACAACAATTAAAATCCCACATGTAACAGCTGAACAGTACCTAATTCGCATGTGCTCACGTCCTCCATGGCTCCCGATGCTTCCGGTTTGTCATCTGAACGAGTGCGCCTGTGCATGATTTAGCCACTATCGCGAGATTTAGAAGAGCAAGAGGAATCTTGAGGGACTGATCGCGCATGCGCCTGGAGTCCTGCGATGCCGCTGATATAACTATTGGACTCTATTTAGTAAAAGAGACTTCAGAAGTTAAGTGCGCATGCGCTAGCAGTTCCACTGCTCTAATAGCAATAGAAGTATCGCTGGTCCACGGAGAAGACTATATGTAGTGGCAAACAGTATTAATTATAAATAAGATGCTGTTTATAGGTAGTCTTATAGGGAAAACTAGCTCCAACACAACAAATCCATATTATATATATATATATATATATATATATATATATATATATATATATATACATACATACATACACACACATATACATATACACATATATATATACATATATACACATATATATATATACATATATACACATATATATATATATATTCCACAGCAACATTAAACAATAATGGTAATATTGATCAGCCTCATATATCTGTATGTTGATTTAGCAACAAACTTTTTATTGGAGAGTGAGATATGGAGAAAATGATGTCCATTATTGAAATAAATGTCAAAATATAAATAATCTTGGGTAATAACCCTAATATATTAATAATCAATAATCTACCATATCTCACAGCAATATGTCTTTAATCATAGTTCATATCTCATACATATGACTCATGGGTCCAACAATTAGAGTACAGCTCCCTCTATTATCATAACCTATAGTGATACCTCATAAAGCAGCCAATACATAGAATGATATCATATTTATTTATTATGCACATTAGCACACATTAATGCACAAAATATTTTTTTTTGGGGGGGGGGGGGGGGGGGGAGTTTATACTGGAAGCCAAACAACAAGTAATGGAACAACAAGGAGTCCGGAGCACATGCATCAAACAGGTATCTGTAACATAAAATAAAAGGTAATTAAAATCAAATACCGTAGATGAGATTATGTATACATAATTTGCAGATAGAGAAAGTGCACATTAGTCTGACACATGACTATCAACTGGACCTATTTATATACAGGACATAATGGGATACTCTATATTAAGACCCTTGGGGGAAAGGGTATCAAGTTCGTGTATCCAACGGATCTCTTTACATTTAAGGATTCCCTCCCGGTCCCCACCTTGAGGCAGTGGGGCAACAGAGTCAATGACCCTAAATTTGAGCTGACTGATTGTATGGTGAAATTCAGCAAAATGTTTTGAGATTGGTAGATCTGTCTTTCTTGTACGGATAGTGCTTTTATGCTACTACGCTAGCATTGGAGTCCGCTGTAGGCACGCGATTGCTGATGGTTTGTGCAGAGGCCTATGTCCTGGGTGCAGTGAAAGTCCGCTTCCAGCCTAGGATTGCTGAATGTGTGGGCCGAGGCCTATGCCATGTTTGGCCGCTCAGATCAATTTTTTGTTCATGTCTTGGGTTTCCTAGGACCCACCTATGCTGTTGGTGCAAACTTAGTTCCCATTGTGGTGTTTGACCTGTCTGGCACAAAGGCACTGACTGACTTGGGTAGGGGGCAGAGCGCTGACTGCTTTCCCCTTGCAGTGTGGATTGAGCTATGCGACACCTTGACAGAATGAATACTGTGTGGCACATGGATTCCCCATTGCTATGCCCACGTTTGCAGCTCCTGACGGAGGTGGCACAGGATTGGAGTTCTCATTGCTTCTGTACAGCTTTGTGGGCTATCGCCCCGCCCCTTTTAAAGAGGGTCGCTGCCTGGCCCTGCTAACCCTCTGCAGTGTGTGCCTCCGGTTCCTCCTCATGGCAGACGCACTTATAAATAGACATGAGGGTGGTGTGGCTATGAGGCCAGTGTGTGGCATGAGGGCAGCTGAAGGCTGCGCAAGGACACTTTGGTGTGCGCTGTGGACACTGGGTCGTGCGGGGGGGGGGGGTTGGGCAGCATGTAACCCAGGAGAAGTGGCAGCGGAGTGTCATGCAGGCAGTGATTGTGCCTTGTTGGAGGTAGTGTGGTGCTTAGCTGAGGTATGCCTTGCTAATGAGGGTTTTTCAGAAGAAAAAATTGTTCGGGGGGGGGGCCACTCTTGCCGCTATTGTGGCTTAATAGTGGGACCTGGGAACTTGAGATGCAGCCCAACATGTAGCCCTTCGCCTGCCCTATCCGTTTCAGTGTCAATTTCTTGAATTTCCCAGATTTTCAGAAATGAGAACCTTAGCGAGCATCGGCGATATACAAAAATGCTCGGGTCGCCCATTGACTTCAATGGGGTTCGTTACTCGAAACGAACCCTCGAGCATCGCGGAAAGTTCGACTTGAGTAACGAGCACCTGAGCATTTTGGTGCTCCCTCATCTCTAATTATGACATCATAATGGAGTTCTATATTACATTATAATGAAGTTTTACGTTGTATCTTTTGTTATTACTAGATTGTGACATCATAATGGAGTTGTAAATTCTACCCCCTACTAAAATTACATTATGACATCATAATGCAGTTTTACATTATGACATCATAATGGAGTTCTATATTACATAATAATATTGTTCTACATTGTATCTTTTGTTATTACTAGATTATGACATCATAATGGAGTTGTAAATTATATTACCTGCTATAAATAAATTATGACATCATAAAGCAGTTTTACATTATGACATCATAATGGAGTTCTATACTACATTATAATGAAGTTCTACATTGTATCTTTTGTTATTACTAGATTGTGACATCATAATGGAGTTGTAAATTCAATCCCCTGCCATAAATACATTATGACATCATAATGCAGTTTTACATTATGACATCATAATGGCGTTCTATATTACATAATAATGTTTTTCTACATTGTATCTTTTGCTATTACTAGATTCTGACATCATAATGGAGTTGTAAATCCTATCCCCTACTATGAATACATTATTACATCATAATGCAGTTTCACATTATGACATCATAATGGCGTTCTATATTACATAATAATGTTGTTCTACGTTGTATCTTTTGTTACTACTAGATTGCGACATCATAATGAAGTTGTAAATTCTATCCCCTACTATAAAAACATTATGACATCATAATGCAGTTTTACATTATGACATCATAATAGAGTTCTATATTACATTATAATTATGTTGTATCTTTTGTTATTACTAGATTGTGACATCATAATGGAGTTGTAAATTCTATCCCCTACCATGAACAGATTATGACATCATAATGCAGTTTTACATTATGACATCATAATGGAGTTCTATATTACATTATAATTAAGTTGTATGTTGTATCTTTTGTTATTACTAATTTGTGACATCATAATGGAGTTTTAAATACTATCCCCTACCATGAATAGATTATGACATCTTAATGCAGTTTTACATTACATTATGACATCCTAATATAGTTCTATACTAAATTATAATGAAGTTCTACATTGTATCTTTTGTTATTACTAGATTATGACATCATAATGCAGTTGTAAATTCTACCCCCTACTATAAATACATTATGACATCATAATGCAGTTTTACATTATGACATCATAATGGAGTTCTATATTATATTATAATGAAGTTCTACAAAGTATCTTCTGTTATTACTAGATTGTGACATCATAATGGAGTTGTAAATCCTATCCCCTACAATAAATACATTATGACATCATAATGAAGTTTCACATTATGACATCATAATGGAGTTCTATATTACATAAAAATGCTGTTCTACGTTGTATTTTTTGTTATTACTAGATTGTGACATCATAATGATATTGTAAATTCTATCCCCTACCATGAATAGATTATGACATCATAATGCAGTTTTACATTATGACATCATAATGGAGTTCTATATTACAAAGTAGTGTTGTTCTACGTTGCATCTTTTGTTATTACTAGATTGTGATATCATAATGGAGTTGTAAATTCTATTACTTGCTATGAATAGATTATGACATCATAATGCAGTTTTACATTATGACATCATAATAGAGTTCTATACTACATTATAATGAAGTTCTACATTACATCTTTTGTTATTACTAGATTCTGACATCATAATGGAGTTGTAAATTCTATCCCCTACTATGAATACATTATGACGTCATAATGCAGTTTAATATTATGACATCATAATGAAGTTCTATATTACATAATAATGTTGTTCTATGTTGTATCTTTTGTTATTACTAGATTGTGACATCATAATGCAGTTGTAAATTCTATCCCCTACTATAAATACATGATGACATCATAATGCAGTTTTACATTATGACATCATAATGGAGTTCTATATTACATAATAATGTTGTTCTACGTTGTATCCTTTAATAGTACTAGATTGTGACATCATAATGGAGTTGTAAATTCTATCCCCTACCATGAATAGATTATGACATCATAATGCAGTTTTACATTACATGATGACATCATAATGGAGCTCTATATTATAATATAATGAAGTTCTACGTTGCATCTTTTGTTATTACTAATTTGTGACATCATAATGCAGTTTTAAATACTATCCCCTACCATGAATAGATTATGACATCATAATGCAGTTTTACATTACATTATGACATCCTAATATAGTTCTATACTAAATTATAATTTCACTGTGAAAGTACCCCAGAAATATTAGATTACCATTCTTCATTTGGGGCATTTGAGTACAAAAGACAGAGGCTATTTGTCTTGATCCTGATGAATCGGCTCACTTATTACATCAGGGCCGTAGAAACACGTCGATTAAATATTATTTGTCTATCATCCTTAGCCTTCTGAAATAAAATTTATACCGTTATTACCACTGTATAAATAGCAATATAACCGTACCTGTAAATCTATTAAGGGAACGGTAATTAACATCGGTATAGCGGATCACCACGATAAGGTGATATACCTATCCCCTGTCCTGTATGTTCTTTGGGTGTTTGTATGTTTATGTTCGTCTAGTTTTCTGATGTGTGCTGGGCCATTTGGTGGTGTGATTTAGTGTATTTTAAATAAAGTCCTATAATAAAAGTTATATTTTAATAATAGAACAGATTATCTAATCTAATATTTCTGGGGTACTTTCACAGTGAAATTGTATTTCATTTAAAGGACCCCACCTGTCCCAGTGACGACTGTATACTAAATTATAATGAAGTTCTACATTGTATCTTTTGTTATTACTAGATTGTGACATCATAATGCAGTTGTAAATTCTACCCCCTACTATAAATACATTATGACATCATAATGCAGTTTTACATTATGACATCATAATAGAGTTCTATATTACATAATAATCTTGTTCTACGTTGTATCTTTTGTTATTACTAGATTGTGACATCATAATGGAGTTGTAAATTCTATTATCTGCTATGAATAGATTATGACATCATAATGCAGTTTTACATTATGACATCATAATGGAGTTCTATACTACATTATAATGAAGTTCTACAAAGTATCTTCTGTTATTACTAGATTGTGACATCATAATGGAGTTGTAAATCCTATCCCCTACAATAAATACATTATGACATCATAATGCAGTTTCACATTATGACATCATAATGCAGTTTTACATTATGACATCATAATAGAGTTCTATACTACATTATAATGAAGTTCTACATTACATCTTTTGTTATTACTATATTCTGACATCATAATGGTGTTGTAAATTCTATCCCCTACTATGAATACATTATGACGTCATAATGCAGTTTAATATTATGACATCATAATGGAGTTCTATATTACATAATAATGTTGTTCTATGTTGTATCTTTTGTTATTACTAGATTGTGACATCATAATGCAGTTGTAAATTCTATCCCCTACTATAAATACATGATGACATCATAATGCAGTTTTACATTATGACATCATAATGGAGTTCTATATTACATAATAATGTTGTTCTACGTTGTATCCTTTAATAGTACTAGATTGTGACATCATAATGGAGTTGTAAATTCTATCCCCTACCATGAATAGATTATGACATCATAATGCAGTTTTACATTACATGATGACATCATAATGGAGCTCTATATTACAATATAATGAAGTTCTACGTTGCATCTTTTGTTATTACTAATTTGTGACATCATAATGCAGTTTTAAATACTATCCCCTACCATGAATAGATTATGACATCATAATGCAGTTTTACATTACATTATGACATCCTAATATAGTTCTATACTAAATTATAATTTCACTGTGAAAGTACCCCAGAAATATTAGATTACCATTCTTCATTTGGGGCATTTGAGTACAAAAGACAGAGGCTATTTGTCTTGATCCTGATGAATCGGCTCACTTATTACATCAGGGCCGTAGAAACACGTCGATTAAATATTATTTGTCTATCATCCTTAGCCTTCTGAAATAAAATTTATACCGTTATTACCACTGTATAAATAGCAATATAACCGTACCTGTAAATCTATTAAGGGAACGGTAATTAACATCGGTATAGCGGATCACCACGATAAGGTGATATACCTATCCCCTGTCCTGTATGTTCTTTGGGTGTTTGTATGTTTATGTTCGTCTAGTTTTCTGATGTGTGCTGGGCAATTTGGTGGTGTGATTTAGTGTATTTTAAATAAAGTCCTATAATAAAAGTTATATTTTAATAATAGAACAGATTATCTAATCTAATATTTCTGGGGTAGTTTCACAGTGAAATTGTATTTCATTTAAAGGACCCCACCTGTCCCAGTGACGACTGTATACTAAATTATAATGAAGTTCTACATTGTATCTTTTGTTATTACTAGATTGTGACATCATAATGGAGTTGTAAATTCTACCCCCTACTATAAATACATTATGACATCATAATGCAGTTTTACATTATGACATCATAATAGAGTTCTATATTACATAATAATGTTGTTCTACGTTGTATCTTTTGTTATTACTAGATTGTGACATCATAATGGAGTTGTAAATTCTATTACCTGCTATGAATAGATTATGACATCTTAATGCAGTTTTACATTATGACATCATAATGGAGTTCTATACTACATTATAATGAAGTTCTACAAAGTATCTTCTGTTATTACTAGATTGTGACATCATAATGGAGTTGTAAATCCTATCCCCTACAATAAATACATTATGACATCATAATGCAGTTTCACATTATGACATCATAATGCAGTTTTACATTATGACATCATAATAGAGTTCTATACTACATTATAATGAAGTTCTACATTACATCTTTTGTTATTACTATATTCTGACATCATAATGGTGTTGTAAATTCTATCCCCTATTATGAATACATTATGACGTCATAATGCAGTTTAATATTATGACATCATAATGGAGTTCTATATTACATAATAATGTTGTTCTATGTTGTATCTTTTGGTATTACTAGATTGTGACATCATAATGCAGTTGTAAATTCTATCCCCTACTATAAATACATGATGACATCATAATGCAGTTTTACATTATGACATCATAATGGAGTTCTATATTACATAATAATGTTGTTCTACGTTGTATCCTTTAATAGTACTAGATTGTGACATCATAATGGAGTTGTAAATTCTATCCCCTACCATGAATAGATTATGACATCATAATGCAGTTTTACATTACATGATGACATCATAATGAAGCTCTATATTACAATATAATGAAGTTCTACGTTGCATCTTTTGTTATTACTAATTTGTGACATCATAATGCAGTTTTAAATACTATCCCCTACCATGAATAGATTATGACATCATAATGCAGTTTTACATTACATTATGACATCCTAATATAGTTCTATACTAAATTATAATTTCACTGTGAAAGTACCCCAGAAATATTAGATTACCATTCTTCATTTGGGGCATTTGAGTACAAAAGACAGAGGCTATTTGTCTTGATCCTGATGAATCGGCTCACTTATTACATCAGGGCCGTAGAAACACGTCGATTAAATATTATTTGTCTATCATCCTTAGCCTTCTGAAATAAAATTTATACCGTTATTACCACTGTATAAATAGCAATATAACCGTACCTGTAAATCTATTAAGGGAACGGTAATTAACATCGGTATAGCGGATCACCACGATAAGGTGATATACCTATCCCCTGTCCTGTATGTTCTTTGGGTGTTTGTATGTTTATGTTCGTCTAGTTTTCTGATGTGTGCTGGGCCATTTGGTGGTGTGATTTAGTGTATTTTAAATAAAGTCCTATAATAAAAGTTATATTTTAATAATAGAACAGATTATCTAATCTAATATTTCTGGGGTAGTTTCACAGTGAAATTGTATTTCATTTAAAGGACCCCACCTGTCCCAGTGACGACTGTATACTAAATTATAATGAAGTTCTACATTGTATCTTTTGTTATTACTAGATTGTGACATCATAATGGAGTTGTAAATTCTACCCCCTACTATAAATACATTATGACATCATAATGCAGTTTTACATTATGACATCATAATAGAGTTCTATATTACATAATAATGTTGTTCTACGTTGTATCTTTTGTTATTACTAGATTGTGACATCATAATGGAGTTGTAAATTCTATTACCTGCTATGAATAGATTATGACATCATAATGCAGTTTTACATTATGACATCATAATGGAGTTCTATACTACATTATAATGAAGTTCTACATAGTATCTTCTGTTATTACTAGATTGTGACATCATAATGGAGTTGTAAATCCTATCCCCTACAATAAATACATTATGACATCATAATGCAGTTTCACATTATGACATCATAATGGCGTTCTATATTACATAATAATGTTTTTCTACATTGTATCTTTTGTTATTACTAGATTCTGACATCATAATGGAGTTGTAAATCCTATCCCATACTATGAATACATTATTACGTCATAATGCAGTTTCACATTATGACATCATAATGGAGTTCTATATTACATAATAATGTTGTTCTACGTTGTATCTTTTGTTATTACTAGATTCTGACATCATAATGGAGTTGTAAATTCTATTACCTGCTATGAATAGATTATGACATCATAATGCAGTTGTACATTACGACATCAAAATAGAGTTCTATACTACATTATAATGAAGTTCTACATTGTATCTTTTGCTAATACAAGATTGTGACATCATAATGGAGTTGTAAATTCTATCCCCTACCATGAATAGATTATGACATCATAATGCAGTTTTACATTACGTTATGACATCATAACAGAGTTCTATACTAAATTATAATGAAGTTCTACATTGTATCTTTTGTTATTACTAAATTGTGACATCATAATGGAGTTGTAAATCCTATCCACTACAATGAATACATTATGACATCATAATGCAGTTTCACGTTATGACATCATAATGGAGTTCTATATTACTAGAGATGAGCGAACGCGTTCGTCCGAGCTTGCTATTCGTGCGAATATTAGGGTGTTCGGGATGTTCGTTATTCGTAACGAACACCATGCGGTGTTCTGGTAAATTAAACTTTCTTCCCTGAGACGTTAGCGCTTTTTTTTGGCCAATATAAAGACAGGGAAGGCATTACAACTTCCCCCTGCAACGTTTAAGCCCTATACCACCCCCCTGCAGTGAGTGGCTGGGGAGATAAGGTGTCACCCGAGTATTGAAATCTGCCCCTCCCGCTGCTCGCTATGGATGCATTCTATATGCGCTCAATGGGGCCAGCGGCAGCAGCGCTGACCCCATTGAGAACATATAGAAGACAAATCCTTCTTCTCTGGCACAGCTGTAACAGCTGTAGCAGAGAAGAACGATGTTTGCCCATTGAATTCAATGGAACCGGCAATACAGCCGACTCCACTGAATGCAATGGGCTGCCGGCGATCGCAGGATGAATGGTCGGAAAGGGGTTAAATATATAACCCCTTTCCTGCAATTCATCCAGAAATGTGTTACACTAAAAATATATACCGGCGTATAAGGCGACGGGGCGTATAAGACGACCCCCCAACTGTCACCTTATACACCGGTAATACAGTGGAGCAAAGAATAAAAAGCATTACTTACGTTTTTAGATGATCTGCGGCGCTCCTGCAGGCTGTCACTCCCTCCTGGTCCACGGCAGACAAGCTTTCTCCACGAAAGACTTTAAATCCCTGCCTCCAGAAGCACATGTGCCTTCAGCCAATCACAGCCAATGACAATGATGTCATTGAATGGCTGTGATTGGCTGTGTTTCTGGAGGCGGGGATTTCAAGGCTTGAAATCCCCGCCTCCAGAAACACAGCCAATCACAGCCATTCAATGACATCATTGTCATTGGCTGTGATTGGCTGAAGGCACATGTGCTTCTGGAGGCAGGGATTTAAAGTCTTTCGTGAAGAAAGCTTGTCTGCCGTGGACCAGGAGGGAGTGACAGCCTGCAGGAGCGCCGCAGATCATCTAAAAACGTAAGTAATGCTTTTTATTCTTTGCTCCACTGTATTACCGGCGTATAAGGTGACAGTTGGGGGGTCGTCTTATACGCCCCGTCGCCTTATACGCCGGTATATATTTTTAGTGTAACACATTTCTGGATGAATTGCAGGAAAGGGGTTATATATTTAACCCCTTTCCGACCATTCATCCTGCGATCGCCGGCAGCCCATTGCATTCAGTGGAGTCGGCTGTATTGCCGGTTCCATTGAATTCAATGGGCAAACATCGTTCTTCTCTGCTACAGCTGTTACAGCTGTGCCAGAGGAGGACGATCTTTATGCTGACAGTGGGGGGGGGGGGGGGCCACTCTTGCCGCTATTGTGGCTTAATAGTGGGACCTGTGAACTTGAGATGCAGCCCACCATGTAGCCCCTCGCCTGCCCTATCCGTCACTGTGTCATTCCCATCACTTTCCTGAATTGCCCAGATTTTCACACATGAAAACCTTAGCGAGCATCGGCGAAATACAAAAATGTTCCGGTCGCCCATTGACTTCAATGGGGTTCGTTGTTCGAAACGAACCCTCGAGCATCACGGGAAGTTCGTTACGAATAACGAACACCCGAACATTTTGGTGTTCGCTCATCTCTATATATTACATAAAAATGCTGTTCTACATTGTATCTTTTGTTATTACTAGATTGTGACATCATAATGGAGTTGTAAATTCTACCCCCTACTATAAATACATTATGACATCATAATGAAGTTTCACATTATGACATCATAATGAATTCTATATTACATAAAAAGGCTGTTCTACATTGTATCTTTTGTTATTACTAGATTGTGACATCATAATGATATTGTACATTTGATCCCCTACCATGAATAGATTATGACATCCTAATGCAGTTTTACATTACGACATCATAATAGAGTTCTATACTAAAATATAATGGATTTCTACATTGTATCTTTTGTTATTACTAGATTGTGACATCATAATGCAGTTGTAAATGCTATCCCCTACTATGAATAGATTATGATGTCATAATGCAGTTTCACATTATGACATCATAATGAAGTTCTATATTACATAATGTTTTTCTACTTTGTATCTTTTATTATTATTAGATTGTGACATAATGGAGTTGTAGATTCTATCCCCTACCATGAATAGATTATGACATCATAATGCAGTTTTACATTATGACATCATAATGGTGTTCTATATTAAATAAAAATGTTGTTCTACGTTGTATCTTTTTTTATTACTAGATAGTCACATCATAATGGAGTTGTAAATTCTATCCTCTGCCATGAATAGATTATGACATCATAATACAGTTTTACATTACATTATGACATCATAACAGAGTTCTATACTAAATTATAATGAAGTTCTACATTGTCTTTTCTGTTATTACTAGATTGTGACATGACAATTGAGTTGTAAATTCTATCCCCTACTATAAATACATTATGACATCATAATGCACTTTTACATTATGACATCATAATAGAGTTCTATATTACATAATAATGTTGTTCTACATTGTATCTTTTGTTATTACTAGATTGTGACATCATAATGGTGTTGTAAATTATATCCCTTATTATGAATACATTATGACATCATAATGCAGTTTTAAATTATGACATCATAATGGAGTTGAAAATTCTATCCCCTACCATAAATACATTATGACATCATAATGCAGTTTTACAATATGACATCATAATGCAGTTCTATACTACATTATAATGAAGTTCTACATTGTATGTTTTGTTATTACTGGATTGTGACATCATAATGGAGTTGTAAATTCTATTACCTGTTATGAATAGATTATGACATCATAAGGCAGTCTTACATTATGACATCATAATGCAGTTCTATACTACATTATAAAGAAGTTCTACATTGTATCTTTTGTTATTACTAGATTAAGAGATCATAATGGAGTTGTAAATTCTATCCCCTACCATGAATAGATTATGACATCATAATGCAGTTTTGCATTATGACATCATAATCGAATTCTATATTACATAATAATGTTGTTCTACATTGTATCTTTTGTTATCACTAGATTGTGACATCATAATGGAGTTGTAAATTCTATTACCTGCTATGAATAGATTATGACATTATAATGCAGTTTTACATTATGACTAGAGATGAGCGAGCGTACTCGGAAAAGCACTACTCGCTCGAGTAATTTGCTTTATTCGAGTATCGCTGTGCTCGTCCCTGAAGATTCGGGTGCCGCTGCGGCTGACAGGTGAGTCGCAGCGGGGGGCTGGGGAGAGCGGGTGGGAGAGAGGGAGAAAAAAGATCTTACCTCCGTTCCTCCCCGCTCTCCCCTGCAGCTCCCTGCTCCTTGCCGGCACCCGAATCTTCAGGGACGAGCACAGCGATACTCGGATAAAGCAAATTACTCGAGCGAGTAGTGCTTTTCCGAGTACGCTCGCTCATCTCTAATTATGACATTATAAAGCAGTTCTAGACTACATTATAATGAAGTTCTACATTCTATCTTTTGTTATTACTAGATTAAGAGATCATAATGGAGTTGTAAATTCTATCCCCTACCATAAATAGATTATGACATCATAATGCAGTTTTACATTACATTATGACATCATAATGGAGTTCTATACTACATTATAAAGAAGTTCTACATTGTATCGTTTGTTATTACTAAATTGTCACATCATAATGGAGTTGTAAATTCTATCACCTGCTATGAATAGATTATGACATCATAATGCAGTTTTACATTATGACATCATAATGGAGTTCTATTTTACATTATAAATAAGTTGTATGTTGTATCTTGTTATTAATACATTGTGACATCATAATGGAGTTGTAAATTCTATCCCCTACGATTAATAGATTATGACATCATATTGCAGTTTTACATTACATTATGACATGTTAATGGAGTTCTATACTACATTATAATGAAGTTCTACATTGCATCTCTTGTTATTACTAGATTGTGACATCATAATGGTGTTGCAAATTCTATCCCCTACTATAAATACATTATGACATCATAATGCAGTTTTACATTATGACATCATAATGGAGTTCTATATTACATAATAATGTTGTTCTACATTGTATCTTTTGTTACTACTAGATTGTGACATCATAATAGAGTTGTAAATTCTATCCCTTACCATGAATAGATTATGACATCATAATGCAGTTTTACATTACATTATGACATCATAATGGAGTTCTATATCTATATATATAAAATTGAATGTATGTCTGTCTGCGTGCGTGTCTGCGTGCGTGCGTGTCTGTTTGTCCTTTATGCGCTACTACACCATTCATCCGATCGCCATGAAACTTTGGGAAGTTGTTAAGTACACTCCTGGGAAGATTATAGGCATAGTACAAATATCCTACGATAAATGGCGCGCGAGCGTCGTCGAAAGTTACGCCCCCCCCCACGTAGATCGAATAAGTAAGCCACCTGCTATTGTGATGTCATCACTGATGTCATCAACATCGGACGCCCTTGAACATGCCCCAACATGTTCTATAAAGCTGCATTGTGATGTCATTAAGGCTGTATTATGACACGTACAGCTTGGAACCACTAGAGCACGCCAGCCAATTACCATTGGAGTTGGAAGTGGGTAAACAAGTACTAGGATATCTTCCTAAGAAGCCACAGCAGCCGGATAAATTGTATGTTCCACCCAACGGCTATTTTATTCAGCCCGCAAGGGGGAAGCAGCGGCCTACAAAATCTCATTCAGGTAGGTAGGTTCAGTTCTTGGAGGTTGGGGAATGCTTATGGGCAAGTCCTTATGTCTCATCCCAACTTAATTCTCTCACTTCCCAATGTCATAGAAACTTAAAATTTGGCACGAGCATTGATTATGTCATAAATAGGAAAAGTTAATGGGTCCCAACTCGATTATTCAATTCAAAGCGCCAAAGAATTAGCGTTCAAATTTTACGTACGGAATCTAATTCTCTCATTTCCTGATGTCATAGATAGATAGATAGATAGACTGTATGCAATAACCCTGATAGATAGATAGATAGATAGATAGATAGATAGATAGATAGACTGTATGCAATGACACGTACAGCTTGAAACCATAAATACTAGAGCACGCCAGCCATTTACAGTCAGTCTCCATTGGAGTTGGAAGTGGGCAAACATGTACTAGGCTATCTTCCCAAGAAGCCACAGCAGCCGGATAAATTGGATGTTCCACACAACGGCTATTTTATTCAGCCTGCAAGGGGGAAGCAGCGGCCTACAAAACCTCAGTGGTCGCTGCTGCCGTCATCTAGATATATAAAAACGAATGTATGTATGTATGTCTGTCTTCGCAGCAACGCGCGACGGGTACGCTAGTCTATATATATAAAATTGAATGTATGACTGTCTGCGTGCGTGCGTGTCTGCGTGTCTGTTTGTCCTTTATGCGCTACTACACCATTCATCCGATCGCCATGAAACTTTGGGAAGTTGTTAAGTACACTCCTGGGAAGATTATAGGCATAGTACAAATATCCTACGACAAATGGCGCGCGCGCGAGCGTCGTCGAAAGTTACACCCCCCCCCCCCCACGTAGATCGAATAAGTAAGCCACCTGCTATTGTGAAGTCATCACTGATGTCATCAACATCGGACGCCCTTGAACATGCCCCAACATGTTCTATAAAGCTGCATTGTGATGTCATTAAGGCTCTATTATGACACGTACAGCTTGGAACCACTAGAGCACACCAGCCAATTACCATTGGAGTTGGAAGTGGGTAAACAAGTACTAGGCTATCTTCCCAAGAAGCCACAGCAGCCGGATAAATTGTATGTTCCACCCAACGGCTATTTTATTCAGCCCGCAAGGGGGAAGCAGCGGCCTACAAAATCTCATTCAGGTAGGTAGGTTCAGTTCTTGGAGGTTGGGGAATGCTTATGGGCAAGGCCTTATGTCTCATCCCAACTTAATTCTCTCACTTCCCAATGTCATAGAAACTTGAAATTTGCCACGAGCATTGATTATGTCATAAATAGGAAATGTTAATGGGTCCCAACTCGATTATTCAATTCAAAGCGCCAAAGAATTAGCGTTCAAATTTTACGTACGGAATCTAATTCTCTCATTTCCTGATGTCATAGATAGAAAGATAGATAGATAGATAGATAGATAGATAGATAGATAGATAGATTGTATGCAATAACCCTGATAGATAGATATGGAGATAGATAGATAGATAGATAGATAGATAGATAGATAGATAGATAGATAGATAGATAGATAGATAGATAGATAGATAGACTGTATGCAATGACATGTACAGCTTGAAACCATAAATACTGGAGCACTCCAGCCATTTACAGTCAGTCTCCATTGGAGTTGGAAGTGGGCAAACATGTACTAGGCTATCTTCCCAAGAAGCCACAGCAGCCGGATAAATTGGATGTTCCACACAACGGCTATTTTATTCAGCCTGCAAGGGGGAAGCAGCGGCCTACAAAACCTCAGTGGTCGCTGCTGCCGTCATCTAGATATATAAAAACGAATGTATGTATGTATGTCTGTCTTCGCAGCAACGCGCGACGGGTACGCTAGTCTATATATATAAAATTGAATGTATGACTGTCTGCGTGCGTGCGTGTCTGCGTGTCTGTTTGTCCTTTATGCGCTACTACACCATTCATCCGATCGCCATGAAACTTTGGGAAGTTGTTAAGTACACTCCTGGGAAGATTATAGGCATAGTACAAATATCCTACGATAAATGGCGCGCGCGCGAGCGTCGTCGAAAGTTACACCCCCCCCCACGTAGATCGAATAAGTAAGCCACCTGCTATTGTGATGTCATCACTGATGTCATCAACATCGGACGCCCTTGAACATGCCCCAACATGTTCTATAAAGCTGCATTGTGATGTCATTAAGGCTCTATTATGACACGTACAGCTTGGAACCACTAGAGCACGCCAGCCAATTACCATTGGAGTTGGAAGTGGGTAAACAAGTACTAGGCTATCTTCCCAAGAAGCCACAGCAGCCGGATAAATTGTATGTTCCACCCAACGGCTATTTTATTCAGCCCGCAAGGGGGAAGCAGCGGCCTACAAAATCTCATTCAGGTAGGTAGGTTCAGTTCTTGGAGGTTGGGGAATGCTTATGGGCAAGGCCTTATGTCTCATCCCAACTTAATTCTCTCACTTCCCAATGTCATAGAAACTTGAAATTTGCCACGAGCATTGATTATGTCATAAATAGGAAAAGTTAATGGGTCCCAACTCGATTATTCAATTCAAAGCGCCAAAGAATTAGCGTTCAAATTTTACGTACGGAATCTAATTCCCTCATTTCCTGATGTCATAGATAGATAGATAGATAGATAGATAGATAGATAGACTGTATGCAATAACCCTGATAGATAGATATGGAGATAGATAGATAGATAGATAGATAGATAGATAGATAGATAGATAGATAGATAGATAGATAGATAGATAGATAGACTGTATGCAATGACACGTACAGCTTGAAACCATAAATACTAGAGCACGCCAGCCATTTACAGTCAGTCTCCATTGGAGTTGGAAGTGGGCAAACATGTACTAGGCTATCTTCCCAAGAAGCCACAGCAGCCGGATAAATTGGATGTTCCACACAACGGCTATTTTATTCAGCCTGCAAGGGGGAAGCAGCGGCCTACAAAACCTCAGTGGTCGCAATAGCAGGTGGCTTACTTATTCGATCTACGTGGGGGGGGGTGTAACTTTCGACGACGCTCGCGCGCGCGCCATTTGTCGTAGGATATTTGTACTATGCCTATAATCTTCCCAGGAGTGTACTTAACAACTTCCCAAAGTTTCATGGCGATCGGATGAATGGTGTAATAGCGCATAAAGGACAAACAGACACGCAGACACGCAGACACGCACGCAGACAGACATACATTCAATTTTATATATATAGATAATAATGTTGCTCTACGTTGTATCTTTTCTTACTACTAATTTCTGACATCATAATGAAGTTTTAAATACTATCCCCTACCATGAATAGATTATGACATCATAATGCAGTTTTACATTATGACATCATAATGGAGTTCTATAGTACAATATAATTAAGTTCTACATTGTATCTTTTGTTATTACTAGATTGTGACATCATAATGGAGTTGTAAATCCAATCACCTACTATGAATAGATTATGACGTCATAATGCAGTTTCACATTATGACATCATAATGGAGTTCTATATTACATAATAATGTTGTTCTACATTGTATCTTTTGTTATTACTAGATTGTGACATCTTAATGGAGTTGTAAATCCTATCCCCTACTATGAATAGATTATGACGTCATAATGCAGTTTTTACATTATGACATCATAATGGAGTTCTATATTATATAATGATGTTGTTCTACGTTGTATGTTTTGTTATTACTAGATTGTGACATCATAATGGAGTTGTAAACTCTATCCCCTATGAATACATTATGACATCATAATGCAGTTTTAAATTATGACATCATAATGGAGTTGTAAATTCTATCCCCTACCATAAGTACATTATGACATCATAATGCTGTTTTGCATTATGACATCATAATGGAGTTCTATCTATATATATAAAATTGAATGTATGTCTGTCTGCGTGCGTGTCTGCGTGCGTGCGTGTCTGTTTGTCCTTTATGCGCTACTACACCATTCATCCGATCGCCATGAAACTTTGGGAAGTTGTTAAGTACACTCCTGGGAAGATTATAGGCATAGTACAAATATCCTACGATAAATGGTGCGCGAGCGTCGTCGAAAGTTACGCCCCCCCCCCCCCACGTAGATCGAATAAGTAAGCCACCTGCTATTGTGATGTCATCACTGATGTCATCAACATCGGACGCCCTTGAACATGCCCCAACATGTTCTATAAAGCTGCATTGTGATGTCATTAAGGCTGTATTATGACACGTACAGCTTGGAACCACTAGAGCACGCCAGCCAATTACCATTGGAGTTGGAAGTGGGTAAACAAGTACTAGGATATCTTCCTAAGAAGCCACAGCAGCCGGATAAATTGTATGTTCCACCCAACGGCTATTTTATTCAGCCCGCAAGGGGGAAGCAGCGGCCTACAAAATCTCATTCAGGTAGGTAGGTTCAGTTCTTGGAGGTTGGGGAATGCTTATGGGCAAGGCCTTATGTCTCATCCCAACTCGATTATTCAATTCTAAGCGCAAAAGAATTAGCGTCCAAATTTTATGTACGGAATTTAATTCTCTCACTTCCCAATGTCATAGAAACTTGAAATTTGGCACGAGCATTGATTATGTCATAAATAGGAAAAGTTAATGGGTCCCAACTCGATTATTCAATTCAAAGCGCCAAAGAATTAGCGTTCAAATTTTATGTACGGAATCTAATTCTCTCATTTCCGGATGTCATAGATAGATAGATAGATAGATAGATAGACTGTATGCAATAACCTAGATAGATAGATAGATAGATAGATAGATAGACTGTATGCAATGACACGTACAGCTTGAAACCATAAATACTAGAGCACGCCAGCCATTTACAGTCAGTCTCCATTGGAGTTGGAAGTGGGCAAACATGTACTAGGCTATCTTCCCAAGAAGCCACAGCAGCCGGATAAATTGGATGTTCCACCCAACGGCTATTTTATTCAGCCTGCAAGGGGGAAGCAGCGGCCTACAAAACCTCAGTGGTCGCTGCTGCCGTCATCTAGATATATAAAAACGAATGTATGTATGTATGTCTGTCTTCGCAGCAACGCGCGACGGGTACGCTAGTATTACATAATAATGTTGTTCTACATTGTATCTTTTGTTATTACTAAATTGTGACATCATAACGGAGTTGTAAATTCTATTACCTGCTATGAATAGATTATGACATCATAATGCAGTTTTACATTAGGACATCATAATGCAGTTCTATACTACATTATAATGAAGTTCTACATTCTATCTTTTGTAATTACTAGATTGTGACATCATAATGGAGTTGTAAATCCTATCCCCTACTATGAATAGATTATGACGTCATAATGCAGTTTCACATTATGACATTATAATGGAGTTTTATATTACACTAGCGTACCCGTCGCGCGTTGCTGCGAAGACAGACATACATACATACATACATTCGTTTTTATATATCTAGATAACAACCAATCAAAGCGTAGCTTTCAAGTTACCTCAGCGGTATAATATATAACAACCAATCACAGCACAGCAGCTTTCATGTTACCTCAGCAGTATAAGAAATAGCAACCAATCACAGTGCAGCTTTTATTTTACCTCAGGGGTATAGGAAATAACAACCAATCACAGCACAGCTTTTATGTTACCTCAGCAGTATAAGAAATAGCAACCAAGCAAGAATTTTAGCGCAGCTATCCAATCCAGTTATTTACACTTTGCTTGTCTGCCTGTGTGCCGTGGATTATTCTAGGGGTTTTGCACAGCTCGCAACATTGTATCCAATAAGCGAGTTCTCCGCTAAACATTGTTCTCCATGAAAGAACTGAGCGTACCTTTTTTAAAAATGACGGCAGCAGCGACCAATAAGCTTTGTAGGCCGCTGTTTCCCCCTTGCAGGCTGAATAAAATAGCCGTTGTGTGGAACATCCAATTTATCTGGCTGCTGTGGCTTCTTGGGAAGATAGCCTAGTACATGTTTGCCCACTTCCAACTCCAATGGAGACTGACTGTAAATGGCTGGCGTGCTCTAGTATTTATGGTTCCAAGCTGTACGTGTCATTGCATACAGTCTATCTATCTATCTATCTATCTATCTATCTATCTATCTGTCTATCAGGGTTATTGCATACAGTCTATCTATCTATGACATCAGAAAATGAGAGAATTAGATTCCGTACGTAAAATTTGAACGCTAATTCTTTGGCGCTTTGAATTGAATAATCAAGTTGGGACCGATTAGCTTTTCCCATTTATGACATAATCAATGCTCATGCCAAATTTCAAGTTTCTATGAAATTGGGAAGTGAGAGAATTAAATTCCGTACATAAAATTTGGACGCTAATTCTTTTGCGCTTAGAATTGAATAATCGAGTTGGGATGAGACATAAGGCCTTGCCCATAAGCATTCCCCAACCTCCAAGAACTGAACCTACCTACCTGAATGAGATTTTGTAGGCCGCTGCTTCCCCCTTGCGGGCTGAATAAAATAGCCGTTGGGTGGAACATACAATTTATCCGGCTGCTGTGGCTTCTTAGGAAGATATCCTAGTACTTGTTTACCCACTTCCAACTCCAATGGAGACTGACTGTAAATGGCTGGCGTGCTGTACGTGTCATAATAGAGCCTTAATGACATCACAATGCAGCTTTATAGAACATGTTGGGGCATGTTCAAGGGCGTCCGATGTTGATGACATCACAATGGCAGTGATGACATCACAATAGCAGGTGGCTTACTTATTCGATCTACGTGGGGGGTCGTAACTTTCGACGACGCTCGCGCGCGCGCCATTTATCGTAGGATAGTTGTACTATGCCTATAATCTTCCCAGGAGTGTATTCAACAACTTCCCAAAGTTTCATGGCGATCGGATGAATGGTGTAGTAGCGCATAAAGGACAAACAGACAGACACGCAGACAGACAGACACGCACGCACGCAGACAGACATACATTCAATTTTAGATATATAGATAATGATGTTGTTCTACGTTGTATGTTTTGTTATTACTAGATTGTGACATCATAATGGAGTTGTAAATTCTATCACCTGCTCTTAATAGATTATGACATCATAATGCAGTTTTAGATTATGACATCATAATGGAGTTCTATATTACATAATAATGTTGTTCTGCGTTGTATCTTTTGTTGTTACTAGATTGTGACATCATAATGGAGTTGTAAATTCTATTACCTGCTATGAATAGATTATGACATCATCATGCAGTTTTACATTATGACATCCTAATGGAGTTCTATACTACATTATAATGAAGTTCTACATTGTATGTTTTGTTATTACTAGATTGTGACATCATAATGGAGTTGTAAATTCTATCACCTGCTATTAATAGATTATGACATCATAATGCAGTTTTAGATTATGACATCATAATGCAGTTCTATCTATATATATAAAATTGAATGTATGTCTGTCTGCGTGCGTGTCTGCGTGCGTGCGTGTCTGTTTGTCCTTTATGCGCTACTACACCATTCATCCGATCGCCATGAAACTTTGGGAAGTTGTTAAGTACACTCCTGGGAAGATTATAGGCATAGTACAAATATCCTACGATAAATGGCGCGCGAGCGTCGTCGAAAGTTACGCCCCCCCCCCACGTAGATCGAATAAGTAAGCCACCTGCTATTGTGATGTCATCACTGATGTCATCAACATCGGACGCCCTTGAACATGCCCCAACATGTTCTATAAAGCTGCATTGTGATGTCATTAAGGCTGTATTATGACACGTACAGCTTGGAACCACTAGAGCACGCCAGCCAATTACCATTGGAGTTGGAAGTGGGTAAACAAGTACTAGGATATCTTCCTAAGAAGCCACAGCAGCCGGATAAATTGTATGTTCCACCCAACGGCTATTTTATTCAGCCCGCAAGGGGGAAGCAGCGGCCTACAAAATCTCATTCAGGTAGGTAGGTTCAGTTCTTGGAGGTTGGGGAATGCTTATGGGCAAGGCCTTATGTCTCATCCCAACTCGATTATTCAATTCTAAGCGCAAAAGAATTAGCGTCCAAATTTTATGTACGGAATTTAATTCTCTCACTTCCCAATGTCATAGAAACTTGAAATTTGGCACGAGCATTGATTATGTCATAAATAGGAAAAGTTAATGGGTCCCAACTCGATTATTCAATTCAAAGCACCAAAGAATTAGCGTTCAAATTTTATGTACGGAATCTAATTCTCTCATTTCCGGATGTCATAGATAGATAGATAGATAGACTGTATGCAATAACCTAGATAGATAGATAGATAGATAGATAGATAGATAGATAGATAGATAGATAGACTGTATGCAATGACACGTACAGCTTGAAACCACAAATACTAGAGCACGCCAGCCATTTACAGTCAGTCTCCATTGGAGTTGGAAGTGGGCAAACATGTACTAGGCTATCTTCCCAAGAAGCCACAGCAGCCGGAGAAATTGGATGTTCCACCCAACGGCTATTTTATTCAGCCTGCAAGGGGGAAGCAGCGGCCTACAAAACCTCAGTGGTCGCTGCTGCCGTCATCTAGATATATAAAAACGAATGTATGTATGTATGTCTGTCTTCGCAGCAACGCGCGACGGGTACGCTAGTATTACATAAAAAGGTTGTTCTACGTTGTATCTTTTGTTATTACTAGATTGTGACATCATAATGGAGTTGTAAATTCTATACCCTACCATTAATAGATTATAACATTATAATGCAGTTTTGCATTATGACATCATAATGGAATTCTATATTACATAATAATGTTGTTCTACATTGTATCTTTTGTTATTACTAGGGTGTGACATCATAATGGAGTTGTAAATTCTATTACCTGCTATGAATAGATTATGACATTATAATGCAGTTTTACATTATGACATTATAATGCAGTTCTATACTACATTATAATGAAGTTCTACATTCTATCTTTTGCTATTACTGGATTGTGACATCATAATGGAGTTGTAAATTCTATCCCCTACCATAAATACATCATGACATCATAATGCAGTTTTACATTATGACATCATAATGGAGTTCTATATTACATAATGTTTTTCTACGTTGTATCTTTTAATATTACTAGATTGTGACATCATAATGGAGTTGTAAAGTCTACCCCTACCATCAATAGATTATGACATCATAATGCAGTTTTACATTACATTATGACATCACAATGGAGTTCTATCTTACATAATAATGTTCTACATTGTATCTTTTGTTATTTCTAGATTGTGACATCATAATGGAGTTGCAAATCCTATCACTTACTATGAATAGATTTTGACGTCATAATGCAGTTTCACATTATGACATCATAATGGAGTTCTATATTACATAATGATGTTGTTGTACGTTGTATGTTTTGTTATTACTAGATTGTGACATCATAATGGAGTTGTAAATTTTAAGTTGCAAATCCTATCACTTACTATGAATAGATTATGACGTCATAATGCAGTTTCACATTATGACATCATAATGGAGTTCTATACTACATTATAATGAAGTTCTACATTGTATCTTTTGTTATTACTAGATTGTGACATCATAATGGAGTTTAAAGTTCTACCCCCTACTATGAGTAGATTATGACATCATAATGGAGTTCTATATAGCATTATAATAAAGTTCTACATTGTATCTTTTGTTATTACTAGATTGTGACATCATAATGGAGTTGTAAATTCTATCCCCTACTATGAATACATTATGACATCATAATGGAGTTCTATATTACAGAATTATGTTGTTCTACATTGTATCTTTTGTTATTACTAGATTGTGACATCATAATGGAGTTGTAAATCCTATCCCCTACTATGAATAGATTAAGACGGCATAATGCAGTTTCACATTATGACATAATGGAGCTGTATATTACATTATAATTACGTTGTACGTTGTATCTTTTGCTATTACTAGATTGTGACATAATAATGGAGTTGTAAATTCTATCCCCTACAATTAATAGATTCTGACATCATAATGCAGTTTTACATTACATTATGACATCATTATGGAGTTCTATACTACATTATAATGACGTTCTACATTGCATCTTTTGTTATTACTAGATTGTGACATCATAATGGAGTTGTAAATTCTATCACCTGCTCTTAATAGATTATGACATCATAATGCAGTTTTAGATTATGACATCATAATGGAGTTCTATATTACATAATAATGTTGTTCTGCGTTGTATCTTTTGTTGTTACTAGATTGTGACATCATAATGGAGTTGTAAATTCTATTACCTGCTATGAATAGATTATGACATCATAATGCAGTTTTACATTAGGACATCATAATGCAGTTCTATACTACATTATAATGAAGTTCTACATTCTATCTTTTGTAATTACTAGATTGTGACATCATAATGGAGTTGTAAATCCTATCCCCTACTATGAATAGATTATGACGTCATAATGCAGTTTCACATTATGACATCATAATGGAGTTTTATATTACACTAGCGTACCCGTCGCGCGTTGCTGCGAAGACAGACATACATACATACATACATTCGTTTTTATATATCTAGATAACAACCAATCACAGCGTAGCTTTCAAGTTACCTCAGCGGTATAATATATAACAACCAATCACAGCACAGCAGCTTTCATGTTACCTCAGCAGTATAAGAAATAGCAACCAATCACAGTGCAGCTTTTATTTTACCTCAGGGGTATAGGAAATAACAACCAATCACAGCACAGCTTTTATGTTACCTCAGCAGTATAAGAAATAGCAACCAAGCAAGAATTTTAGCGCAGCTATCCAATCCAGTTATTTACACTTTGCTTGTCTGCCTGTGTGCCGTGGATTATTCTAGGGGTTTTGCCCAGCTCGCAACATTGTATCCAATAAGCGAGTTCTCCACTAAACATTGTTCTCCATGAAAGAACTGAGCGTACCTTTTTTAAAAATGACGGCAGTAGCGACCAATAAGCTTTGTAGGCCGCTGCTTCCCCCTTGCAGGCTGAATAAAATAGCCGTTGTGTGGAACATCCAATTTATCTGGCTGCTGTGGCTTCTTGGGAAGATAGCCTAGTACATGTTTACCCACTTCCAACTCCAATGGAGACAGACTGTAAATGGCTGGCGTGCTCTAGTATTTATGGTTCCAAGCTCTACGTGTCATTGCATACAGTCTATCTATCTATCAGGGTTATTGCATACAGTCTATCTATCTATCTATCTATGACATCAGAAAATGAGAGAATTAGATTCCGTACGTAAAATTTGAACGCTAATTCTTTGGCGCTTTGAATTGAATAATCAAGTTGGGACCGATTAGCTTTTCCCATTTATGACATAATCAATGCTCATGCCAAATTTCAAGTTTCTATGAAATTGGGAAGTGAGAGAATTAAATTCCGTACATAAAATTTGGACGCTAATTCTTTTGCGCTTAGAATTGAATAATCGAGTTGGGATGAGACATAAGGCCTTGCCCATAAGCATTCCCCAACCTCCAAGAACTGAACCTACCTACCTGAATGAGATTTTGTAGGCCGCTGCTTCCCCCTTGCGGGCTGAATAAAATAGCCGTTGGGTGGAACATACAATTTATCCGGCTGCTGTGGCTTCTTAGGAAGATATCCTAGTACTTGTTTACCCACTTCCAACTCCAATGGAGACTGACTGTAAATGGCTGGCGTGCTGTACGTGTCATAATAGAGCCTTAATGACATCACAATGCAGCTTTATAGAACATGTTGGGGCATGTTCAAGGGCGTCCGATGTTGATGACATCACAATGGCAGTGATGACATCACAATAGCAGGTGGCTTACTTATTCGATCTACGTGGGGGGTCGTAACTTTCGACGACGCTCGCGCGCGCGCCATTTATCGTAGGATAGTTGTACTATGCCTATAATCTTCCCAGGAGTGTACTCAATAACTTCCCAAAGTTTCATGGCGATCGGATGAATGGTGTAGTAGCGCATAAAGGACAAACAGACAGACACGCAGACAGACAGACAGACACGCACGCAGACAGACATACATTCAATTTTAGATATATAGATAATGATGTTGTTCTACGTTGTATGTTTTGTTATTACTAGATTGTGACATCATAATGGAGTTGTAAATTCTATCACCTGCTCTTAATAGATTATGACATCATAATGCAGTTTTAGATTATGACATCATAATGGAGTTCTATATTACATAATAATGTTGTTCTGCGTTGTATCTTTTGTTGTTACTAGATTGTGACATCATAATGGAGTTGTAAATTCTATTACCTGCTATGAATAGATTATGACATCATCATGCAGTTTTACATTATGACATCATAATGGAGTTCTATACTACATTATAATGAAGTTCTACATTGTATGTTTTGTTATTACTAGATTGTGACATCATAATGGAGTTGTAAATTCTATCACCTGCTATTAATAGATTATGACATCATAATGCAGTTTTAGATTATGACATCATAATGCAGTTCTATATTACATAAAAAGGTTGTTCTACGTTGTATCTTTTGTTATTACTAGATTGTGACATCATAATGGAGTTGTAAATTCTATATCCTACCATTAATAGATTATGACATTATAATGCAGTTTTGCATTATGACATCATAATGGAATTCTATATTACATAATAATGTTGTTCTACATTGTATCTTTTGTTATTACTAGAGTGTGACATCATAATGGAGTTGTAAATTCTATACCCTACCATTAATAGATTATGACATTATAATGCAGTTTTGCATTATGACATCATAATGGAATTCTATATTACATAATAATGTTGTTCTACATTGTATCTTTTGTTATTACTAGAGTGTGACATCATAATGGAGTTGTAAATTCTATTACCTGCTATGAATAGATTATGACATTATAATGCAGTTTTACATTATGACATTATAATGCATTTCTATACTACATTATAATGAAGTTCTACATTCTATCTTTTGCTATTACTGGATTGTGACATCATAATGGAGTTGTAAATTCTATCCCCTACCATAAATACATCATGACATCATAATGCAGTTTTACATTATGACATCATAATGGAGTTCTATATTACATAATGTTTTTCTACATTGTATCTTTTAATATTACTAGATTGTGACATCATAATGGAGTTGTAAAGTCTACCCCTACCATGAATAGATTATGACATCATAATGCAGTTTTGCATTACATTATGACATCACAATGGAGTTCTATCTTACATAATAATGTTCTACATTGTATCTTTTGTTATTTCTAGATTGTGACATCATAATGGAGTTGTAAATTTTAAGTTGCAAATCCTATCACTTGCTATGAATAGATTATGACGTCATAATGCAGTTTCACATTATGACATCATAATGGAGTTGTATATTACATAATGATGTTGTTCTACGTTGTATGTTTTGTTATTACTAGATTGTGACATCATAATGGAGTTGTAAATTCTATCCACTATGAATACATTATGACATCATAATGCAGTTTTGCATTATGACATCATAATGGAATTCTATATTACATAATAATGTTGTTCTACATTGTATCTTTTGTTATTACTAGATTGTGACATCATAATGGAGTTGCAAATTCTATTACCTGCTATAAATAGATTATGACATTATAATGCAGTTTTACATTATGACATTATAATGCAGTTCTATACTACATTATAATGAAGTTCTACATTCTATCTTTTGTTATTACTAGATTGTGACATCATAATGGAGTTGTAAACTCTATTACCTGCTATGAATAGATTATGACATCATAATGCAGTTTTACATTATGACATCATAATGGAGTTCTATATTACATAATAATGTTGTTCTACGTTGTATCTTTTGTTACTACTAATTAGTGACATCATAATGGAGTTTTAAATACTATCTCCTACCATGAATAGATTATGACATCATAAAGCAGTTTTACATAACATTATGACAACATAATGTAGTTCTATACTAAATTATAATGAAGTTCTACATTGTATCTTTTGTTATTACTAGATTGTGAGATCATGATGGAGTTGTAAATTCTACTCCCTACTACAAATACATTATGACATCATAATGCAGTTTTACATTATGACATCATAATGGAGTTCTATATTACATAATAATGTTCTACGTTGTATCTTTTGTTACTACTAGATTGTGACATGATAATGGAGTTGTAAATTCTATCCCCTACCATGAATAGATTATGACATCATAATGCAGTTTTACATCACATTATGACATCATAATGGAGTTCTATATTACATTATAATGAAGATCTACGTTGTATCTTTTATTACTAATTTGTGACATCATAATGGAGTTTTAAATACTATCCCCTACCATGAATAGATTATGACATCATAATGCAGTTTTAGATTATGACATCATAATGGAGTTCTATATTACATAATAATGTTTTTCTACGTTGCATCTTTTGTTATTACTAGATTGTGACATCATAATGGAGTTGTAAATTCTATTACCTGCTATGAATAGATTATGACATCATCATGCAGTTTTACATTATGACATCATAATGGAGTTCTATACTACATTATAATGAAATTCTACATTGTATCTTTTGTTATTACTAGATTGTGACATCATAATGGAGTTTAAAGTTCTACCCCCTACTATGAGTAGATTATGACATCATAATGGAGTTCTATATAGCATTATAATGAAGTTCTACATTGTATCTTTTGTTATTACTAGATTGTGACATCATAATGGAGTTGTAAATTCTATCCCCTACTATGAATACATTATGACATCATAATGGAGTTCTATATTACAGAATTATGTTGTTCTACATTGTATCTTTTGTTATTACTAGATTGTGACATCATAATGGAGTTGTAAATCCTATCCCCTACTATGAATAGATTAAGACGGCATAATGCAGTTTCACATTATGACATAATGGAGCTGTATATTACATTATAATTACGTTGTATGTTGTATCTTTTGCTATTACTAGATTGTGACATAATAATGGAGTTGTAAATTCTATCCCCTACAATTAATAGATTCTGACATCATAATGCAGTTTTACATTACATTATGACATCATAATGGAGTTCTATACTACATTATAATGACGTTCTACATTGCATCTTTTGTTATTACTAGATTGTGACATCATAATGGAGTTGTAAATTCTATCACCTGCTCTTAATAGATTATGACATCATAATGCAGTTTTAGATTATGACATCATAATGGAGTTCTATATTACATAATAATGTTGTTCTGCGTTGCATCTTTTGTTGTTACTAGATTGTGACATCATAATGAAGTTGTAAATTCTATTACCTGCTATGAATAGATTATGACATCATCATGCAGTTTTACATTATGACATCATAATGGAGTTCTATACTACATTATAATGAAGTTCTACATTGTATGTTTTGTTATTACTAGATTGTGACATCATAATGGAGTTGTAAATTCTATCACCTGCTATTAATAGATTATGACATCATAATGCAGTTTTAGATTATGACATCATAATGCAGTTCTATATTACATAAAAATGTTGTTCTACGTTGTATCTTTTGTTATTACTAGATTGTGACATCATAATGGAGTTGTAAATTCTATACCCTACCATTAATAGATTATGACATTATAATGCAGTTTTGCATTATGACATCATAATGGAATTCTATATTACATAATAATGTTGTTCTACATTGTATCTTTTGTTATTACTAGATTGTGACATCATAATGGAGTTTAAAGTTCTACCCCCTACTATGAGTAGATTATGACATCATAATGGAGTTCTATATAGCATTATAATGAAGTTCTACATTGTATCTTTTGTTATTACTAGATTGTGACATCATAATGGAGTTGTAAATTCTATCCCCTACTATGAATACATTATGACATCATAATGGAGTTCTATATTACAGAATTATGTTGTTCTACATTGTATCTTTTGTTATTACTAGATTGTGACATCATAATGGAGTTGTAAATCCTATCCCCTACTATGAATAGATTAAGACGGCATAATGCAGTTTCACATTATGACATAATGGAGCTGTATATTACATTATAATTACGTTGTATGTTGTATCTTTTGCTATTACTAGATTGTGACATAATAATGGAGTTGTAAATTCTATCCCCTACGATTAATAGATTATGACATCATAATGCAGTTTTACATTACATTATGACATCATAATGGAGTTCTATACTACATTATAATGACGTTCTACATTGCATCTTTTGTTATTACTAGATTGTGACATCATAATGGTGTTGCAAATTCTATCCCCTACTATAAATACATTATGACATCATAATGCAGTTTTTCATTATGACATAATGGAGTTCTATATTACATAATAATGTTGTTCTACGTTGTATCCTTTGTTACTACTAGATTGTGACATCATCATGGAGTTGTAAATTCTATCCCCTACCATGAATAGATTATGACATCATAATGCAGTTTTACATTACATTATGACATCATAATGGAGTTCTATGCTACATTATAATGAAATTCTACATTGTATCTTTTGTTATTACTAGATTGTGACATCATAATGGAGTTGTAAGTTCTACCCCCTACTATGAGTAGATTATGACATCATAATGCAGTTTTACATTACATTATGACATCATAATGGAGTTCTATATAGCATTATAATGAAGTTCTACGTTGTATCTTTTGTTATTACTAGATTTTGACATGATAATGAAGTTGTAAATTCTATCCCCTTCAATAATAACTGTTACCATGCATGGCGGTGCAAGGTCCCGTGGTCGGCGCGCGCCGCTCCGTTTTCGGCTCCGGCGTCCTGGAGCTCTGGAGTCGGGGCTCTCCCGGCGGCGTGGGGCAGCCAGTGTGCGGCGGCATGGGCGTGTCCGCCCGTAGGGTGCCGCCCGCACTCATCCACCTTTCTTATGCAGCAGTGGGAGAGTCGGCTCCTCCCACTCTCCGCCCCTGGGCGGAGGCTTGCAGTTTTAAGGCTGGCAGTGACCTGAGCTCACTGCCAGTTATTGGTTCTGCTAGCATCTAGTCGGTCCTTTCTGCAACTAAGTCTTAGTTCACCCTCTAGTTTGCCTGTCAGCTTCCATTTCCAGCTTTGCTTTCTCTGTATTTTCTGTTGGTCATTTCCATCTGCCTTCTCTGTCGGCACTCTGTTCCCTCCATCAGTTAGTCACATCTTGTCAGTCGCCAGGTCCCTAGCCAGTGCAGGGACCGCCGTCCAGTTGTCCGCCTGTGGTTAGCCAGGGCTGAGGCAAGTAGACAGGGACAGTGGGGTGCGGGAAGATCAGGGCACCCCACCTGGCGCTCGGGGGGGGGGGGGGCAGAGTGCCTTAACACAATGACAACCAGCTGCTGCTGCAAAAGCAAATAATCATTTTACAGTTTTCCTTTCAGCCTGATACACATGACCATGCACAAGCTAATGGCCCGGGAGACAGGGGATTCAGTCATGTTGTTGATCAGTCATTAGACAACCCTGATTTTACACTCTTTGTGGATGCATTGTGGTATGGTCAAGCAGGCAGGTTCTAAACAGGTTATGTTGTGGCCAAAGCCGAACCCCTTCCATCTCACATGTCAGTCAGAATTACGAGCTCTGGAAGAAGCATGCAAGCATGCTCAAGAAGACACGGACTACAAGGACTCATACTATGCCTTTGGCATTACTGATTACCATGGACCCATCTGGAAAGCAAGGTCATTCTTGACAAGCAAATGAAAAAACCAATTAAAAACAGTAAAGGTGTGAAGGCACTGATGGAAACCCTCCTGCTGCCCAAAAGAGTGGCCTGAAAGCCACTCCATAACAAAAGGCCACTCTAAGGATGGCTCAAAAGAGGCAATCAGATATCACCTGGCTGAGAAGGCTGTGAATACAACCACACAGAAGCCCAGATTGATCCTTCAGGGCTTGGGGTGGTACAGGTACCCCCTCAGACCTCACCCCTTGTGGATTATGACCCGTTGATTCAGTTACAAAAGCAGGCAATCAAGGGGGAAAAGGAACAATGGGAGCCAGCAGGATGGGCAGAGACACCTGGAGATAAATGGATGATTTATCTCCAGATCAGCTCTATGTAAGACCCAAGTCAGCGCAGCATAAGAGGACCTAACCTAGCTACAAGCAAAAATAGTTTAGTGGAAATAGTGACAATAGGTTGCTGGAGGGTAACTGATAGCTAAGTCAGTAGACCCTTTATAATATCCTCTACTACCTCCCTTTTTGTAGGTCAATCCTACTTGATCCAATGAAAAACTCCAATTTATTCAATAAACACACCCTACACATGTGAGTACACTTGTCAGTCTCCTGGGAGCAGGTCTCTCTCTCGAATAGAATACATATTTGGCTCTCCAAACACTTGCCCTCTACTTAACCTCAATAGTTCATGGCACTCGGGGAGTATCTGATCATAAACCAATCATCCTTAAATTACAATTCCCAGGACAGTATTTTGCCCCGACCTGGAAGCTTAATCTCTTTTGGCTTAAGCTAATAGGATCAAATGACCGGATACCAGATCAAATAACCACATTCCTCCAAATCCATGAAGAAGATACGAGAAATGCCTTAATATGGGATACACTAAAGGCTTACCTTAGAGGTTGTTTTAAATCACCAATATCCTGCATAAAAAGATCTACTTCCCAAGCTGACTTTCTGTTAGAGGAGCAGACAGCAGAGGCCGAAAAACAATACATAGCGAACCCTACAGACACCAACAAAACAAGCTGGCTAGGATTACTTAGCTTACTTAGACATTAATTACATGTTAAAACCAAATGGAAAATCTTCTTTACGCGGCAATATTTTTTAGAAATGGGTAACCAGTCGAGTCCCCGTTTGGCCAATTAATGAAACAAAACGGGCTAACCAACTCTGTCCTCACAATTAAAGTGGCTGATGGACGGATACTCACGGAGGCCCAATCTATAACAACCAGGTTTAGGGAATACTATACCAATCTATATACTTCAACAAGTGAAATGTCGATGTTGGATAATTTGGCCTATCTAGAAGACCTTGCCTTCCCGTCCCTTTCTGCTGAACAAATAGCACTATTAGGCCTCATGTCTACGGGGAAAAGAAGCGTACACGTCGCGCGTTGCTGCGAAGACAGACAGACATACATACATTCGTTTTTATATATCTAGATGACGGCAGCAGCGACCACTGAGGTTTTGTAGGCCGCTGCTTCCCCCTTGCAGGCTGAATAAAATAGCCGTTGTGTGGAACATCCAATTTATCCGGCTGCTGTGGCTTCTTGGGAAGATAGCCTAGTACATGTTTGCCCACTTCCAACTCCAATGGAGACTGACTGTAAATGGCTGGCGTGCTCTAGTATTTATGGTTCCAAGCTGTACGTGTCATTGCATACAGTCTGTCTATCTATCTATCTATCTATCTATCTGGGTTATTGCATACAGTCTATCTATCTATCTATCTATCTATCTATGACATCAGGAAATGAGAGAATTAGATTCCGTACGTAAAATTTGAACGCTAATTCTTTGGCGCTTTGAATTGAATAATCGAGTTGGGACCCATTAACTTTTCCTATTTATGACATAATCAATGCTCGAGCCAAATTTCAAGTTTCTATGACATTGGGAAATGAGAGAATTAAATTCCGTACATAAAATTTGGACGCTAATTCTTTTGCGCTTAGAATTGAATAATCGAGTTGGGATGAGACATAAGGCCTTGCCCATAAGCATTCCCCAACCTCCAAGAACTGAACCTACCTACCTGAATGAGATTTTGTAGGCCGCTGCTTCCCCCTTGCGGGCTGAATAAAATAGCCGTTGGGTGGAACATACAATTTATCCGGCTGCTGTGGCTTCTTAGGAAGATATCCTAGTACTTGTTTACCCACTTCCAACTCCAATGGTAATTGGCTGGCGTGCTCTAGTGGTTCCAAGCTGTACGTGTCATAATAGAGCCTTAATGACATCACAATGCAGCTTATGAGAACATGTTGGGGCATGTTCGCGCGTTGCTGCGAAGACAGACATACATACATACTACGTTTTTATATATCTAGATGACGGCAGCAGCGACCACTGAGGTTTACCGCTGGGGTATGTCACTCTTATTACTAATGGGGGGAGTGTCACTATTATTACTGCTGTGGGATGTCACTATTATCGCTGGGGTGAAGGTGTCACTATTACCGCTGGGGTATGTGTACATGTGGCAGAAATGGGCAGGGCTCTTTCAGAATAGACCGGGTGCAGATTTTGACTGCTTTTTAGATGCGGAAATGCTGCAGAATTTTCCACAGAAATCTCCGCTGAGCACATTCTGCAGTATTTCCGCGTCCAAAAAGCAGTCAGAATCTGCACCCGGTCTATTCTGAAACAGCCTTGTCCTTTTTAGAACGACGGGGGTAAAATCATACGTTGTGATAAGCCCCGCCCCCTGACGTGTTGGCACTTTGCGATACATAAGTGGGTTTTGGGTTGTAGTTTGGGCACTCGGTCCCTAAAAGGTTCGCCATCACTGGCCTAGTACATGTTTGCCCACTTCCAACTTCAATGGAGACTGACTGTAAATGGCTGGCGTGCTCTAGTATTTATGGTTTCAAGCTGTACGTGTCATTGCATACAGTCTATCTATCTATCTATCTATCAATCTATCAGGGTTATTGCATACAGTCTATCTATCTATCTATCTATCTATCTATGACATCAGGAAATGAGAGAATTAGATTTTGTAGGCCGCTGCTTCCCCCTTGCGGGCTGAATAAAATAGCCGTTGGGTGGAACATACAATTTATCCGGCTGCTGTGGCTTCTTAGGAAGATATCCTAGTACTTGTTTACCCACTTCCAACTCCAATGGTAATTGGCTGGCGTGCTCTAGTGGTTCCAAGCTGTACGTGTCATAATAGAGCCTTAATGACATCACAATGCAGCTTTATAGAACACTAGCGTACCCGTCGCGCGTTGCTGCGAAGACAGACATACATACATACATTCGTTTTTATATATCTAGATGACGGCAGCAGCGACCACTGAGGTTTTGTAGGCCGCTGCTTCCCCCTTGCAGGCTGAATAAAATAGCCGTTGGGTGGAACATCCAATTTATCCGGCTGCTGTGGCTTCTTGGGAAGATAGCCTAGTACATGTTTGCCCACTTCCAACTCCAATGGAGACTGACTGTAAATGGCTGGCGTGCTCTAGTATTTATGGTTTCAAGCTGTACGTGTCATTGCATACAGTCTATCTATCTATCTATCTATCTATCTATCTATGACATCCGGAAATGAGAGAATTAGATTCCGTACATAAAATTTGAACGCTAATTCTTTGGAGCTTTGAATTGAATAATCGAGTTGGGACCCATTAACTTTTCCTATTTATGACATAATCAATGCTCGTGCCAAATTTCAAGTTTCTATGACATTGGGAAGTGAGAGAATTAAATTCCGTACATAAAATTTGGACGCTAATTCTTTTGCGCTTAGAATTGAATAATCGAGTTGGGATGAGACATAAGGCCTTGCCCATAAGCATTCCCCAACCTCCAAGAACTGAACCTACCTACCTGAATGAGATTTTGTAGGCCGCTGCTTCCCCCTTGCGGGCTGAATAAAATAGCCGTTGGGTGGAACATACAATTTATCCGGCTGCTGTGGCTTCTTAGGAAGATATCCTAGTACTTGTTTACCCACTTCCAACTCCAATGGTAATTGGCTGGCGTGCTCTAGTGGTTCCAAGCTGTACGTGTCATAATACAGCCTTAATGACATCACAATGCAGCTTTATAGAACATGTTGGGGCATGTTCAAGGGCGTCCGATGTTGATGACATCAGTGATGACATCACAATAGCAGGTGGCTTACTTATTCGATCTACGTGGGGGGGGGGCGTAACTTTCGACGACGCTCGCGCGCCATTTATCGTAGGATATTTGTACTATGCCTATAATCTTCCCAGGAGTGTACTTAACAACTTCCCAAAGTTTCATGGCGATCGGATGAATGGTGTAGTAGCGCATAAAGGACAAACAGACACGCACGCACGCAGACACGCACGCAGACAGACATACATTCAATTTTATATATATAGATATATATAGATTGACAGAAATACTGGCTACTAGACTTAACCAAGTAATCCTTTCCATAATCCATGAAGACTAGATAGGGTTTATGCCCGGAAAATCAACCACAATAAATATACGCAGAGTCCAAACAATTGTATAAATAGGGAGACTGCATGATATGCCTTGGGCAGTAGTGTCACTAGATACAAAAAAAGCATTTGACTCATTGGAGTGGAGTTTCCTGGAGGCATGTTTGATACATTTTGGTTTCTGGTCCCGATTCCTAGGGTGGATCAGGTTACTGTATGAATCCCCCACAGCCAACGTTATAGTAAACGGTATATCTTCGGCGAACTTTCTACTGTCTCGGGGGACGCGTCAGGGATGTCCTTTGTCTCCCTCCCTTTTTGCAATAGCAATTGAGGCACTGGCCATCCGTTTGCGCAATACTTCTGCGGTTACGGGAGTGAGTTGGAGGGGTAGAGAGAGTAAAGTTGGTCTATATGCAGATGATATGGTTCTTTTCCTCCGTAACCCAGAGCATTCCTTCTCACAAGCCCTTGAGATAATAGACTCTCTCTCAACATTCTGGACTTTATATACACTGGTCCAAATCTGCAATAATGTATACAGCCCAAAACGCGACCACAATTTCTGATGTGTCAGCCTGTGGTCTATTGGAAATAACCAAATTCAAGTATGTAGGAATTAATATAGTGCAAGACCATAAAAACTACAAGTCCGCTGCAAAACCTAATACAAACGAAAATGAAGGCCTGGTGGAAATTACCTATATCCGTGGCAGGTCGTATAAACCTTATTAGGATGGTAATCCAACCCAAATGTTTATATTCGTTACAACATATGTCGGTTAAAGTTCCAGAAAGTTTCTTCCAAACCTTAAACTGTCGGTATTAGATTTGTTTGGGGCCCGTCTCACTCCAAGCTTAAACTCACTGCACTACAACGCCCTAAAAACCAAGCTGGAATGGCGTTATCCGACTTTAAAGTGTATTACATAGCAAGACAGTTACGTAATCTCAGGGATTGGTTCATTTTGGGAAGAGATGCCAATCACAGATCATTACCTAGCCGATGAGTTAGAGGGTCAGAATCTAATTGGGTTTTTGGAACATCCAGATTTTAGAAAATCATCAAGACTTATAACCATGCATAAAGTGGCCCTGTGTGGCGCGCAGCAAAGCGTATCCAACAATACACAGATACAATGACTGACACTCCTTTATGGAATAACCCTACTTTGCCCTCACTCAAGATGATGCAGGGTGTTGGATACTGGGTTAAACTAGGGATACAAACTCTAGGAGATATATACGAGGATAATATACTGCTGTCCTATATACAATTACGAGAGAATCTAAAAGTACCTAGACTTCAACTTTTCAGGTACTTTCAGTTGAGACATGCTTTGAATGCAGAATTTCCACCGAATTCTACCAAAATCTCCAAATACCCAACAGTAGGTATTCTTAAATTACAGGGACCTAGAGGACTAATATCAGCACTTTACACACACTTGCTGTCGGCCAAGATAAGCCGTGACCCACTCTCTATTTATGATAGGTGGAAAACATTAACCCCTTGAGTGGCGGGTTTCCTACCCCCCTGTCGTGCCCATCAGGGCAGGTTTTTTTAAATTGGACAATCATTTAATTTTAACTAATTTTGCAGTCGCGTTCCAAGAGCTATAACTTTTTCATTTTTCCATTGACACGGCCATGTGAGGGCTTGTTTTTTGCTGGAGAAGTTGTACTTTTTGATGGCATCATTTTTGGGTATATATAATGTATTGCATAACTTTTGTGAAAAAATTTGTAGGGAGATTAGGGAAAAAAAGTAATACAAGTTAAATCCCCCTCCTTTTGCCATATCTATAATAAAAAATCTAAATCATAAAAGAAAAATACATATTTGGTATCGCCGCGTCCGTAAATGTCTGATCTATCAAAATAGTGCATTATTTACCCCCCATGGTGAACGTAATCCGAAAAAAAAAATAAAGAACGCCAGAACTGCACTTTTTCAGTCACCCTGTCTCCCAGAAAAAATGCAATAAAAAGTGATCAAAAAGTCGTATGTATTCCAAAATGGTACCAACGTTAACTACAGGACGTCCCGCAAAAAACGAGCCCTTGCTCAAGTATGTCGATGGAAAAATAAAGAAGTTATTGCGCGCAGAAGATGCAGCAGAAAATAATTTTAAAAAATGAAATGTCTTTGCAAAAAAATACAAGTGCTATAGTAAAAAAAAGTTTACACATTTGGTATCATAGTAATCGTACTGACCCATAGAATAAAGTTATCAGGTCATTTTTGTTGCAGTTTCTCTACCATAGAAGCAAGACGCACTGAAAGATGGTGGAATGTCATTTTTCTTTCATTTTACTCCACTTAGATTTTTGTAAAAGTTTTTCAGTACATTATATGGTACTTTAAATAGCACCATTGAAAAATATAACTCGTTCCGCAAGAAACAAGCCCTCATACAGCGACGTCGAAGGATAAATAAAGGAGTTATGATTTTTTAAACGGGGGGAGGAAAAAAACAATTGGGGAAAGAAGAAAAAAAGGGACCGTGTCATTAAGGGGTTAAATAATGTACTAACTTCCTTCTCTGGGTCATTACGACGCAGGGATACCACATGTGTAATTGTATTTTTAATTTTTCATAAAGTAAAGGCAGACAAGTGTTTTTAATTTAATTTTATTTATTTTATTTTTTAAATAATTTTTAACAATTTTTTTTTTCGTTTTGTCTCTTTAGGGGACTTCCACAGAGACCCATCAGGACTCCCTGATCACATTCTGGGGGGACCCATGGTGACAGCCCTTTACATGCTGCAGTCACATGCTGCAATTACAGAGCCCCAAGGTTCCCCACCCTTCCCCCATAATAGCATATACAACAAGAAGGTTTCCACTAAATATAACTACAGAGCCCCAAGGTCCCCCCGCCCCCCCAAACTACAGAGCCCCGAGGTCTCTCCCTATACAACAAATACAGAGCTACAAGGTCCACCCCCTACTAAACAGCAACTACAGAGCCACAAGGTTTCCACTAAATGGTATTGGTGTATTATGTCGTCACCGGAAGTAAGGGGTGGCGACATAATACACCTGTCAACTTCTGATTGGCTGGGGACAGAGGACTGCGGTGTGGCTGGGAGCAGTGGTGGCAGAGGACAGCGCCGAGCCTGGGAAGCGACAGAGAGGACTGCATCGAGCTGCACAGCTGCCAGAGGCTGGAGGCACCAGAGGACAGTGCAGAGGCTGCGACTGCCAGCCTCTGAAATACCCCAAGTGCCGTTACACACAGCACGAGGAGACAGTGGCCAAAGCAGGAGTGGCGCTGGCTGAGGGACAGCAGACCACAACTGTGAATTAGCGGGGCGCCACAGAGCACACCGCCGGCGGCAGACCGGCCCACAACGAGCACTGACTGATGGCTGCAGCATGTGGAAGTACTTTTGCCTGCCCTGCCTGGTTAGGGGTTAGTTTTCCTGTTTGGCTTCGCTTATTCGCTGTAAATGCTGTAACATGGCAGCATTTACAGCAAATAAGCTAAGCCTAAGGGGAAAACTAACCCCTTACCATAACAGGGCAGGGCAGGCAAAAATACTTCCACACGCTCCTAGCACCTTAAAGCATTGAGCCAATCGGGAGCTAGGGGTGTGACAGGGGTGTTCCTACTGTCAAATCCCTAGCTTCCGGTGGCGACATAATCCACCAGTACCCCACGAAATTGCAAATAAAATTCCACAAAGCCTGTCAAAATGTGGCATAATGCAATACTATGGTATTGCATTATACTGTAAGAGTGATCAAACAATCACAAGTTCAAATCCCCTTAAAAGGACTAAAAGAAAAAAACTTTTTATTACTGCAAAAAGTAAAGGCTCTGTAGTTGCAGTTTGGGGTGGGAGTGTGTGGCTCTGTAGTTGCAGTTTGGGGTGGGAGTGTGTGGCTCTGTAGTTGCGGTTTGGGGTGGGAGTGTGTGGCTCTGTAGTTGCGGTTTGGGGTGGGAGTGTGTGGCTCTGTAGTTGCTATATTTAGTGGAAGCCTGGCTCTACTTGCTATTAAGCAACCTTTCACATGGGACATAATTAGTGCACATGGACTTTTTATACCTCTATAGGGCTTGAATAGTGCCATTAAAAAATACAACTCCCACAAAACAAAACAAGCCCTCATACAACGGCAGCAGAAAATTAGTTATGATTTATTGAAAGTTGGGCAAGTTACAATTTATTGAAATCAAAAATCTGGGGGAGAAATTAGGTCTGTATCCTTGGCTTAATAATTCAGTTCTGGAAAACCCCACAGTATTGCAGATGTCTAATCACTGACGATCCAACGACTGAGACCCCCCAGCGGTCCAGAGAGCAGCATCCCCCCTGAATGCCTCGTGGAATGGAGCAGCGGTGTACATGCGTGACTATCGCTTTTTTGCGCTCAGCAACCTCCATTCATCTTATAGAAGGGAGTGAAATGGCGCTTAAGCATGCGCACCGCTACTCCAGTCACAGTGCGTTCAGAGTGCGCTGTTCACTGGGGGTCCTGTGCAGATGGGATATACTGTCTAGTGAGAAAACCCCTAAAGCAGACCTGGAGACCTGAAGATGGCCGCCCAGCTTCTCGGACCGCCTGCTGCACACTGCATTAGTCTAAGACATCACACCTGCGGAGTAACCAGTGCTGCCAAGTCCGATCAGAGCGTAGTGTAAGCGTATTCGCGAAGTGGGATTTGCCCATGCAAAATGCACTGTAAACTACGCAAGATGTGCGCAATTGCATGCGAAAAAAAAAAACATGCACCAATGCTCTCAGCCATTTAAATGGCTGATAGCTTCAGAAGTTGCAAATGTTCTCTCTATGCACAAATGCACGGAGAGATAGAAAAGGCTGCACATTTTTATTGCACAACCGCATTGTGCACGAGCGCCAAATACGTGCGTGTGAACGAACCCACTGGGGAGAGGATGGAGGGGGAAAGAAACAATGGGTTCTATTTTCAGCATATTGTGTGCACAAATATGGTTGTGCAACTCTGGTTTAGGCTACGGATGAGCACTGTGAACAGTCTGCATCAGGCGGGCAGGGAAGTGGTTCAGCCATTTTTGTTCCTTCAGGCCCCGAAGGTGACAGCAGACTGTAGCCGGGCCAGCAGAGATCTTGTGTCGTCATCCAACCTCGCAATATCATTGGGGTCAATGGGGGTGAAGGGTGAGCAGCAAGGAGCAGCGACCACAAGCCACACAGAGCAAAACTCCAACCTTGGGGACGCAGCCAGCGGGGGCCACGCACCGCCCAACCCCGGGGACGCAGCCGGCGGGGGCCACGCACCGCACCACCCCGGGGACGCAGCCACCGGGGCCACACAACGCACCACCTCGGGGACGCAGCCACCGGGGCCACACAACGCACCACCTCGGGGACGCAGCTGTAGAGCTATGCACCGCACCACCCCAGTATTTCTGTTTCGGTGGTTTAGTTGAATAATATCACATAGCCCTTATCAGCTGACCACAAACTGTAGTTGTCTCGGCCATATGACACATCTGCTTGTATCGGTCAGTAATGCGAGGGGCTCACCGATTACCTCCAAGATGGCTGACTGTTTCCCACCCAACTTCCTAGACACATAATGCCCCACAAGCAGCTGTACTGACACCAGGCCGTCTCTTCATACACTGCTGCCAATGAGAAAGCAGTCTAATAAGCCGAGCACGGAGCCCACTCATAGTCCGTGAAGCCTCTTGTCCGGCACCTCAGCTCGCAGCCGCCTTTCACGCTTCCCCCCTCAGTGCAGAGAGCTCACTGCGCGGGAAAGGAGCCGATCACGTGGGGCTCATGGAGCAGGAAACCCGCCGTCCTCCTTCCAGAACATTCCTGCACTTCATCGGGGCTCCAACCGGAAGTGGTGGGCGGGACATAGGTTTTCTAGATTCGGGGGGAGAGAGAGAGAAAGACACAGCAGGCGGCTTTCAGAGGTCGGCCCGCGCGCATCCAGTCAGCAGAGGCCGACCGCGCGGCGGGAGGATGCGGCTCGTGAGGTAACTTCATCCGTGGAGGCCCGTCAGGCTGGCAGCGTCCTGTAGCGGCAGCTCAGCGCTGACAGGGGGGACGCGGCCGGCTCCTGTGAGGGGCGCTAGTATTCCCTCATGGTTAGCGCTCTCATGCAGTTGTGGCTCTTCCCCCAGGGGGCGCCCTCCTGTGTGCTGTAGTGTGTATGATATGGCGTTAGATGTAATCCCCCTCTGTGTTGTGCTGCTCGCAGTTCTCACGGCCTCTCCAGGACCCGGCATGTTGTGGTGTATTGTCTGCACTGCAGCCCTGTTTCCCATGGTGGCATATAAACCTCTGGGCACAATTATTGTGGCATTTATACACCATGCCGCCGGGTGACAGCGGGAAACCAGGAAGACCGTGCAGGACGGCATGTGTGAGATATGCAGTATGTGGCGGTATGGCGGTCACACTGGTAATCCTGTGTGAGGAGGTAACTGGCTGGATCACGCTGTGCGCTGACACCTGTCACTTTACATGGGGCTGCCGAGGTAGCCGCACCGCCCGTCCATCAGCCACACTGAAGCTGATTCGTGGCCAGCCACAATGGTGTCCCTGCGGGGGAGGGGCGACCCCTGAAGTGCCGGGCAGAGGGGGACATCGGAGTCCTGTTCTCTAGATCGGTGGGCTCTGAGCAGTGAGACCCCCAATCAGCAGGTCGCCCCCTTATACACCCAGCGATTTCCCGCACGCTCGTGTGAATGAGCCTTAAAGGGCATCACAATGCTGAGACTATTAGGCAGAAATTCTGGTATTTTGGGGCTGTAAAACAAGTGTACCTTCACATGTAAATGAGCAGCGGCTTTACTGTGTGGAGTGTGTAAGACCCGGTAACAACCGCTACATGGCTCTATTTGTGCCTCCGGGGACAGCGGACAGAATGTGAGCGCAAAACAGACAGCGGCGTGCACCGTCTTGGTGCGTATTACACACATACTCTCCGTGTGAGGCGCTCCCAGCTTGTGGGGGATCCGGGGGCCACTGCAATGCCCTGCCGTCACACCTGCAGTAATTTTAGGGGAAGGGCTTTAAATCGAAGCCTAAAAAATCATCCCTAGCTGTAGTAAAAAGTAAAATCTATACTGGCCTGTCTTCTCCCCGCACGGCTGTGAAGCTTTTCAGCAGGCAGGGACTTAAAATCCCCGCTGCTGAAAGGGCTGCGTCTGATTGGCTGAGTGCTCAGCCAATCACAGGCAGTGCTCAGCCATTCATTGAACAGCTGAGCGATGCCTTTGATCGGTCACAGTGCTCAGCCAATCACAGGCAGCGCTCAGCCATTTATTGAACAGCTGAGCGATGCCTATGATTGGTCACAGTCCTCAGCCAATCACAGGCAGCGCTCTACCATTTATTAAATTCAATGCTTGCTGGAGGCAGGACATTTAAGCCCCAGATCCAGAAAGCAATTCTCTGTCAGCGTAGAGGAGGGAGTGACAGCCTGCAGACCATTGGGAAGACGACACGCCGGCGACAGGTGAGTATAGAAACTCCCGCTCCCCCCCCCCCCCCCCCCGAGCCTTAGCTTGTGAGTTTTTGACTTGCAAGCAGGCTTGTATCCCAAATTTTTGCTCGGAAATTGGAGCAAAAATTAGGGAAAGAGCCTGCTCGCAAGTGAAAAACTCTCCAGCCAAGGCACTCGTAACCCGAGGTACCGCTGTATAGGTAAATATGGCCGCTGGCCGGGATTTATGGTGGAAACAATGTACAAAACCGCAGCGGGAAAACTGCTTATGTTGTTGCCGCGGTTTTGATGCGGTTTCAGTTTTCACCACAATTGCATCAAAGCCGTAGCAAAAACGTGGGCAGTTTGGTCAATGTTGTTTTTTACTGAACTCCAACCGCCCCGTGTGAATACAGCCTAAAGTATCTTGGGAAGTAACTTGAGATATAAAGGTAGGAGGGAAAGCACCATCTAAAGGTAGCGGACGCACCACATGTGTGAAGGTCTTGTTCTCGGAGGACTGGGGATGCTCAGAGGAGATTGTAATATCTCAACACTGAATGTTCTGAAATAAGGATGCTATTGGGGAACCCCTGTATGGGGGAAACATTGTGAATGGGACGCAATGCTAGATTGGTGCCACTGCCTCTGTAATCTCAGCATTGGGGTCCTGACTTGCTATTGACTGTGTTGACCGAGACTCTATATAAAAATACAAGTGCAGATATGATATATGTAATATGTTCATGGGCAGAAGAAACAAGGGGGCATATCCGTATTACTTAAGCGTAGAGATGAGCGAGCATACTCACTAAGTACCTGCCCAGGACTGATGGGCGCTGAGCAGTCGGAGAGTTGCAGGGTTTTTACCTTGACTCAGGGATTGCTTGGATTCTAACATGTTGGTAATAGGAATCTCTGAGGCGTCTCAAAGGTGTTTGAGCTCTCTAGAGACGTTCATTCTCCATAAATAAGGTCATTATTTTTTGCCCCTACTGAAGACTTATAGGATATCCATTGGATAGCGGCGATCACGGAGCCCGGCAACATCTCCTGCCTCCCGGCTACCTTCAGTAGCCGGAAAACAGGAGATTTCAAATGCCCCATGGCGATCTGGTTATCTGCACATGCATCACCATTTTAACTAAGGCGCACATGCGCAGAAGACGCCGGAGGGTCCGCTCCCGCCCAGATCGTCGCCGGACATCACGCAGGATGGAGGTGAGTAGTTTTAGCCTCCCTCGTGGGTACATTCTGTGAGGGGAGCTGAAACTTTAACTTTTTATTTACCTTATTGCGATCGGCGCCATCCATCGGATAGCACCGATCGCATTGCTGGGTGGGGGCTCCCCGTGGGCCCTCATGATTGCTCCATGTTGTCAGCTACCCCCTGGAACCGACAACATGGAGCTGTCACGTCCACAGCCCATGGGGCTTTAATCCTCAGAAGATGCATGTTTTTACGTCCTCTGGGATTAAAGCCCACTTAGCTAGGATGTAAAAACACTATGGGGCCGTCACTAAGGGGTAAAAGCATGCAGATTTGTTTTGCTGACCTTTAAGCACAGAAAACAAGTCGCAGCATGCTCCATTGCAGTGCGGTTCCCACGGTAAAGCAGGAGTTTAAAAAAAATCTCCACTGCACATGTGCGATGGCCGGCGCTCCTGCACACATCTGCAGTGAAGAAAATTGAAGATCCGGACAGACACACAGAAGACCCGAACGGGTAAGCAGGGTCGGATTCCGCTCCGAGGACATGAGGCCTAATGTGTTCCGGAAAAAGTAAGGGTGCTAAAATGAGGCTGCGGGAGATAAGCTACAGAGTTTTCCAGTCACGAATTTGCAAGAAGTTTGCAGTCACAAAGGGGGACAAACGTAGTACATTTACTTGTTATCAGGAATATGTTACACTTATAAAAGAAACAAAAAATACACCAAAACCAAACCAACTGAAAGGACTGAACACCTGCCAGAACATAATCCAGGCGGAGCTCAGAGAGATGGCATGGCATGGAGCGCCAGAGATGCGGGCAGATTGTCAGAGACGATAAATGTTTCATCCTGTAAGAATGACAAACAGACGTTAGTGTGATGTTATCTGCGTATCCAGTCATACACCGACTACTGCACTGCTATATGAACGTGCTAGAGATAAAGATCACTAATTAGAATCCATTTATGGGAACGTTCACACCTAGTGGAAAGTCTGCATCATTTCCGTATCATTCTTGGTGCAGATCTGCAGCGGACTTTACCCCTTCTATGGAAAGGGTGAAATCCGCACCGTTTCCGTAACGTTGGTGTAAATCTGCAGCTGCGTCTGAACGCACCCTATGGAATATTTTTGTTAAAGGGGAAAAAAAGAATTCTCTTTTAACCCCTTAATGATGCAGCGCCTTTTTTTTCTACTTTTGTTTCTTCCTCCCCCCTTTTAAAAAATTGTATCTCCCTTATTTGTCCATGTATGAGGGCTTGTTTTTTGCGGGACGAGTTGTATTTTTCAATGGTGCTATTTAATGTACCTTATAAGGTACTGAAAAATGTTTAAAAAATTCTAAGTGGAGTAAAATTTAAAAAAAAAAACAAAAAAACCCACGTCATTCCGCCATCTTTCAGTGCATCCTGTTTCTAGCTACAACAAAAATGACACAATAACCTTATTCTATGAGTTACTACTATTATTATTATACCAAACTTTTATAGTGTTTTTTTGCTGTACTACTAAGAAAAAAATACAAGACATTTAATTTTTTAGAATTATTTTCTGCTGCAAAAACGTTTTTATTTTTCCATCGACATAGTTGAGTATGGGCTCATTTCTGGCGAGACATCCTGTAGTTTATGTTCGTACCATTTCGGAATACATAAGACTTTTTGATCGCTTTTTTATTGCATTTTTTCTGGGAGATGGTGACTGAAAGTGCATTTCTGATGTTCTTTTTTTTTTTTCCGGACGAAGTTCACAGTGTGCTGTAAATAATGCGCTGTAAATAGATCAGACTTTTAGGCCTCATGTCCACAGGGAAAATCAGGCCTGCTACGGATTCTACATGTAGAATCCATAGCGGGTCCCTCCTGCCCCGCGGACATGAGCGCTTAAAATAAGAATTTAAAAGAATTTACCTATCCGTAGCGGGCGGGGAAAGTCTGCTGTTCCTCACGGCCGGATCTTCATTTTCGGCCGGCGGATGAATTCGTCACGCCGGCGGCACGTCGCCGACGTGCCGCGCGCATGCGCCGGGCACATCCGCCGAGCCGAAGCAAGAAAGATCCGGCCGTGAGGAATAGAAGACCTTCCCGGTCCGCTCTGGATGGGTAAATACTTTTAAATTCCTATTTTAGGTCTCCCGCGGATCCGGACGGCTTCCATAGGCTTCAATAGAAGCCCACGGGAGCCGTCCCCGCGGGAGACCCGCACGAAAATGGAGCATGGTCCAGATTTTTTCATGCTCCATTTTTTTTTTAAATCCCTTTTATTGACCATCCGCGGGTATTTATCTACCCGCGGGTGGTCAATGCATCCCTATGGGATGCGGATCCGCGCGCGGGAGATCCGCTGCGGATCTTAAATCATATTTTGCCCGTGGACATGAGGCCTTACAGACGCAGCGATACCAATTATGTATTTTTGTTTTATGATTTAGATTTTATTATAGATATGGCAAAGGAGGGTGATTTAAATTTTTATTATAATTTTTTTTTTTTTTTTACACAATTAGTAAAACTTTATTGATCTGATTTTAACTTCTTTTTTTTTTAGGACCACAACTTGATCGCTCCTGCCATGGCATTACATCATACTGCAATCTGACAGGCAGCCTATCAATCCATCCCTGGCTGCCACCAGCACAGCTTCCTGCAATCTCACACGGGGCGTTAAAGGGTTAAAAACCGCGATTGGCTGTGCTGCTGATTGCAGCTATTGCCCGCGGGTGTCAACTGTAGTAAACAGCAGGCGCCCCATGATCTCTCTTCATAATACCCCAATGCTGCATGATGTAAATGTACGTCATATAGAGGGAAGGGGTTAGGGACGGTCACCTTTTTTTCCCCCATTTTTGTTTTTTCCTCCCCAATTTTAAAAAATCATAACTCTTTTATTTTAAATTCCGTCATCTTTGATTGCGTCTTCTTTCTACGGTGTAAACATTGCAACAAAAATGACCTGATAACTTTATTTTAAGGGTCAGTACGATTACTAGGATACCAAATTTACCAAGTTTTTGTTGTTGTATTGCTTTTATTAATAAATTTTTAAAATTACTATCTGCTGCCATTTTCTGACAGCTATAACTTTTTAGTTTTTCCGTTGACATTGTTATGCTACATCTCATATTCTGCGAGATGTCCTGTAGTTTTCGTTGGTACCATTCTGGAGTACATATGACTTTTTATTACATTTTTTCTTGGAGACGAAGTGACCATAAAAGTGCAATTCTGGCGTTCTTTATTTTTTTTCTGACGACGTTCACCATGCGGAGTATATAATGTTTTACATTGATAGATCGGACTTTTGCAGGCACAGCGATACGAAACATGTATTCTTGTTTTATTATTTCGATTCTTTTATTATAAAATAGCAAAAGGATTTTTTTTACTTTTATTACCGTTTTTTTTTTTTTTCATAATTAGTAAAACTTTTTTAAAATGACTTTTTTTTTTTTAAGTCCCCCGAGGGAACAAGAACTAGTGATGTTTTGATTGCTCCTGCAGTATGATGTACTGTCATAGCATAACATCATACCGCATTCTAAGGCCTTAGTCACACGGGCGTTTTTTCGCGCGGTTTGCGGATCGCATGACGGATGCGCATCCGCAAATCGCGTGACCGATGCCCAAAAATCGCCCGAAAAGCTGCTCCTAGCCGCGTTTCATTAGAAACAGGCTGGAGCTGTCCAGCGCATTGCATTCAATGGAGCCGGCAATACAGCCGGCTCCATGAAAGCAATGTGCTGTGGGCGAGCGCGGGATGAATTGTCGGGAAGGGCTTAAATATATAAGCCCTTCCCTGCAATTCATCCAGAAATGTGTTAAAATAAAAAAAATATATATACTTACCTTGTCCCGGCAGATGGAGTTCAGCACGGCCGGCCTGCAGTGGGTGTGAGTCAGACCTGCCCCTGATTGGCTCAGCCTGAGCCAATTCATGAATGGGTGTGAGTGAGACCTGCCTCTGATTGGCTCAGCGCTGAGCCAATCAGGGGCAGCTTTGAGTCACACCCCCTTCACACCCACTGCAGGCCGGCCGTGCTGAACTCCGACTCCTGGGACAAGGTGAGTATATATATATATATATATATTTTATTTTAACACATTTCTGGATGAATTGCAGGGAAGGGCTTATATATTTAAGCCCTTCCCGACAATTCATCCAGCGCTGTCCGGCAGCCCATTGCTTTCAATGGAGCCGGCTGTATTGCCAGCTCCATTGAATTCAATGGGCAAACATCGTTCTTCTCTGCCACAGCTGTTACAGCTGTGGCAGAGAAGAATGATTTGTCTTCTATATGTTCTCAATGGGGTCGGCGCTGCTGCCGCCGGCCCCATTGAGCGCATATAGAGAAGAGAACAGGAATCGCAGATCGCACATAGGTGCGATCTGCGATTTCTGTTCTATAATTTATCGGACGAGCGCATAAAAAGCGCTCATGTGTCCGATACCATTGCAAAGCAATGGTTTAAAAAAAAAAAAAATCGCCAGACGCATGCGCAAATTGTGCGAAAAATCGCCCGTCTGACTGAGGCCTAACAGGCATCCTATCAAGCCATGCCTCAGGCATGGTTTGATAGGCATTTTGCTAATACAGTCCTGGGGCCTTCAAGAAGGCCCCAAGCTGCCATGACACCCGCACGGCCCGCTGGAACATTGGCCGATGGATGTTGCAGGCGGATGTCAGAAACAGACGGCACCTGCGCTGTATGAAAGGGAATCACCCCATGATCTCCCTCAATGGATACCCCAAACGTGGAGGACGTAATCTTACATCCTGTGTTGTTAAGGGGTTTATGTCATTTTTTGATAGTTATCAAATATATAACGGAAGACACCAAAGAATCTATACATTTATAAAAGAATATATATGTTATTAACATTTATCATACATGTACAAAAAAGCAATCCATAAGATTTACTTTAGGCTACCTGCACATGGGCGGGCGGATATCATCCGGAGTTTCTCAGCCCAATATTGCGCTCGCTAACGTGCATTCTCACCGCGATGCCAAATGTTTTTATGGCAAAACCGCCTCCCATCACTTCAGTAAAGCAGCGATCCTCTGCCACGTCGGAGGATGAGCGGTTCCCATTGTTTTCAGTGGGATTCCTCACATTGCACACTGTGTCATGTGTTTTACTGTTCCATTGAAAGGAATGGGCGATGCGTTCCGAGGAACAGGAAAAGATACGACTCGCTGCGATCGCTCACGTATAGGACTCCATTCAAAAAAATGGGCCTCATAGTGTGATAGACATTATGATTGCTGGTATAAAATGTCTATCGATTTGTATAAACGAAATGTATTTTGCTGTTGTAATGACTCTTAGCTCTGTGGAGTTTAAAGGACACACACACACAATCTAATCATGGTATTTGCTAGACAATGGATGTATGATGTTAATGTTAGCTAAGTACATAGGAATTGCACAAGAAGCCTCTAAGAGTTAAGGGTCATAGTGTTACATGTATATTTGTGTACAACACTGAGTGTTGAACTAGCACTTCTTCACCCCTCCCATCCTGAAACTTCTACAAACAAAGGAATTGCTTCAGCCTGAGCACATGTTGATAAGACTTGCTTATACACAGACATGACTGGAGCTAGGACAAAGGTCCATGCTACATCAGCACTTGGAAGAGGGTGGGCAGAGAGGTGGGAGATTCTATATGATCCGACAAATGAGAATCTTATATGTTACTGATGTAATCTGTTGCACGCCCATTGAAGGGCGGTTGTCATGTGTTATAATAAAAGGCTTGAGCCTCTATACATTGTAGAGACTCTCCCAGTTTTAGACCAGCATTTGTGTCTGATCTGGTTCGATGATGTGTGCACACGATACAATTCGGAAGCGGCAAAATACCCCGAAGCCTGCTGGAGAAAATCATAATCCAGAACAATAGTAGCGCCAGATCTGTGCGTCCTGCAGTGAGTTGTTAACAATGCGGTGCAGGAAACAATGTGCTATATTTTTGCGACCCTTGGAACGCTTCACCCACTGTTTTCAATGGAACAGGAAACTGCATTGCACGGCGTGCGAGGTGTACGTAAGTGTGATGCGAGGTTACCCATTGAAAACAATGGTAACACTTGGCGGAGGATCACTGCTCCACAGAAAGGATGGGAGACACTTTTGTCAGTAAAATGCCTCACGTTGCTGTGAAAATTCACATTGACGAGCGCAATATGGGGCCGAATTTCTCCACCTGAGATCGCACTCACCCGCGTGTAGGCAGCTAGATACGTTCTTTATTTGTAAGCGTATTCACGCCGGCCGATATACGGTGTCCCTCTCTGCAGGGGGAGAAGGTTGGAAGAGGCGGGAGCACTGCACTGAGCTCCTGCCCCCTCTCCACTATCTGCAATGAGAAGGGGCAGGATGGAGGCGGGGGCTAAGTTCCTGGAATTAGCTCCGCCCCGTCCCATCTCCCCTCATTGCAAATAGTGTGGAGGGGCGGAGAGTTGGCGGAGAGGGGGCGGGAGGTCAGAGCACTGCTCCCGGCTCTTCCAGCCTCCTCCCCCTGCAGAGAGAGACGCCGTATATCGGCCGGCGTGAATACCCGGCCGATATACGGTCGTCTGAATAAGCCCTGAGCCACAGCCATAACTGGAAGGAAAGGCGCATTCCTGATTCCGCACAAGAACGTATGCAGGACAGTCGGGCGCCACCATTGTTCTTCCTTTGCACCTCTAGGACCGTCATGCGCTCTGCTTTGGGAAGTTCTAACTGTACAGCCTTTGGCCGTATGATGTAGTATGACCACGATACACCATTAGGCCTCCTTCCCACGAACGGATTTACGCCGCGTAAATCCGCGGCAAAAATCTGCTGCTTTGCCCCCTGCTATTAGGTTCTATTGAACCTAATAGCTCAATGCTCACGATGCGTAATTCCACCGCGGAATTACGCACCATGAAATCTCCCGTCCTCACCCGCAGCATGTTCTATTTGCTGCGGGTGTACGCGCTGACGGCTTCCATTGCAGTCAATGGAAGCTGTCCATTCACGCTATCTCCCACTGCAACCAGCGGAAGATAGCGTGAAAAAACGCTTCCCCGCCTACCGCCGCGCGTCATATGACACGGCCGGCGAGTCACGTGACACGGCCGGCCGCGTCATGTGACGCGGTGGGCGTGTCACATGACGCGACGGCGGTGGGCGGGGAAGCGTCTTCACGCTATCTTCCGCTGGTAAGTATGGGGGCGCCGTGACGGGCTTCACTGCGGAATATTACGCGGCGGAGCCCGTCAGCGCTCGTTGGAAGGAGGCCTTACTGCCCAGCCAGTAGGAATCTCACTGCCAGTACTTCTGCCAAGCAGAAGAATGAAGGTGCATCGACACTACAGCGTTCCTGCGCCCGTCAGCAGCACTCTGATAGCCATATGGGCGGCCAATTATACTAAACGACCAGACAGGCAGCCACCAATATACGTGCCCTGCTCTGATATTAGACTACAGGGGTCTATAGAGAAACAAGAGTAGAAGCATATCCGTGTATGAAGGGGTTAATACCAGACATCCCGCCTCCAGCATGCAGGAAGGGGTTAATGCTAGACGCATCCCTCGTTCAGCAGGCGTGTATGAAGGGATCTCCACATCCAGGCACCCACACTGCGCTGCATGGTGCCCCCAATATACCGGCTATGAATGAACCGCCAGCTTCTCTGAGGAGTGCGGAGCCCATTACCTTTCCCTCTCCGTAAGGTCCTCTTACGTCACCACAACACGTGATGAAGCACCTGACCCATTACATCACGTGGTACGGTTGTCTCACGTGAACAAGGTAACGTGCCTCCTCTGGCGGCTGAGGGTAGTGCGGCTCATATGGGGACGTGAGCGGCACAGGAGGGGAGTGCCTGCGGCAGGGAACACGGTGATGTGTACTGTGGTCAGCGTTACTTGAGGGGAAGAAAGGCCTTGGACCAAGCTGATGGTAGTAAGGGCAGGCCCACTCAACTGGCAACTACAGGCGGATCCCACAGTAAATATGCACCCGGCTGCTTTTAGCCCCTCCCTCACACAGGAACGCGGGAAAGCAGCGCAATTTAAATTCCGGCGCTTTGCCGCACGTTACGTTTTCACTGGCTTTCAGCAGTCCTCGTCATTGAGGAGCACTACACGCTCAAAAATAGACCAGACACGGAAATCGCAGCAGTCTGAGGCCGTGTGAGAGGCTGCGCCTAAAGCCAAAAATATCGCCTGTGTGAGGGAGGCAGGACGCCATCCTTTGTTATCATGTTTGTTTTTTCCTCCCCCTTTTATAAAATCATAACTCCTTTGTTTATCCATCGACGTCGCTGTATGAGGGCTTGTTTTTTGCGGGACGAGTTGTATTTTTCAATGGTGTTATTTAATGTACCATATAAGGTACTGAAAAACTTTTAAAAAATTCCTAATGCAGTGAAATGGGGGAAAAAATTGGCATTCTGCCATCTTTCAGTGGTCTTGTTTCTACAACATACAAAAATGACATGGTAACTTTATTCTATACGATACCAAACTTGTGTAGGGTTTTTTGTTTTTATTTTTTTTTTGCTGTACTACTTTTTTTTTTTTTTTTAATTAACCCCTTCCCGCCCCAGGGCGTAAGTTTACGTCCTGGCAGCAGGGTACTTCCTGCGACAGGGCGTAAACTTACGTCCTGGGGATAGCGCGAGATCACATATGAGGAGCTGGCTGTCAGTCATAGCCGGCGTCCCGCTGCAACAGTGGGGAGGGCATCTCCTTCCCTGCCACTTTTTAAATGCTTTTTCTCATATTAGCATAAAAAACCCCACATATTTGGTATCGTCGTGTCCATAAAGACTTGTAGAATAAATCAAACATGGTTTTTATCCTGCACGGCAAAAAGCGTTAAACGCAAAAAACTGAGGCAACATGCTAATTTTTAGTATTTTGCCTCCCAAAAAACGCAATAAAAGTGATAAAAAAAATCCGTATGTACCCCAAAATGGTACCAGTAAAAACTACTGCTCGTCTCGCAAAACATAAGCCCTCACCGAGCTCCGTCCATGGAAAAATAAAAGTTATAGGACTTTGAATGTCGCGATTTAGAAAAAGAAAATAATTTCCAAAAAAGGGTTTTTATTGCGAAAAAGTGAAAAAAACAAAAAAAAAAGTTTTGGTATCATCGTAATCGTTACGGCCCGTGGAAAAAATGTTTTGTGTCATTTATGCTGATGATTAACGCTGTAAGAAACCCAACCAAAAAAATCTATAGCAGAATTGATGCGCTTTGAATTTGTATTTTTTATACTTACTTTTCAGTCGCTGCATTCCAGGAGACATTATGTTTTTTATTTTTCCATCAATGGATCCTCTGAGTGCTTGTTTTTCTTTTTTGTTTTTTTGCCGGAAAGGAGACTCTAGTACCCTGTTGTACTGCCTCTAGCTATGATACAAGGTATGATACAGGCGGGCATGGAGACTCTAGTACCCTGTTGTACCACCTCTAGCTTGAATACAAGATGTGATACGGGCTGGCATGGTGGCTTAGTACTCTGTTGTACCGCCTCTAGCTTGGATACAAGATGCAATATGGATGGGCATGGAGGCTCTAGTACCCTGTTGTACTACCTCTAGCTGGGATACAGCATGTGATACAGTGGGCATGGAGGCTCTAGTACCCTGTTGTACTGCCTTTCTTTAGGTGTTTAGCGCCGGTCCGCGGCATCGGCGGGAAGTTTTGTTCTAAACACAAGGCCCGCTGCCTCGTGTCATGTGCGGCGTGCCGACGCCGCTCACCACTAAAGCGATTACCAGCTCAGGTGCCGCAGCTCCCCGCTGGTAATCGCGCTATTCCCACTGATCCAGCGCACACTGACGTCAGTGTGCAGCCAGGATCCTCCTCCCCGAGTCCCCTGCTCATTAGTTCCGCAGGAGAGGACTCGGGGAGGAAGCATGCCAGGCTACACACTGACTACAGTGTGCTCAGGGCAATTAGAGAGGGAGCGACGCTGACAGCAGGGAGGAGGTAAGTATATTGGTTGGGGGGGGGTGCTTATTACTAGGGGGGCTGTTTATTTCTGAGAGGTGGTGGCTGCCTATTACTGGGGTGGGGGGTGATTATTACTGTGGAGGAGGCTGCCTATTACTGGGGGGGGGGGCTGCTTATTACTGAGGAGTGGGGGCTTCCTATTACTGGGGGGGGAGATAAATTATATGCTGCCCTATGTGTGTGCTTGGGGGGGGGGAGGGGGGATAAATTTTTGCTGCCCTATGTGTGTGCTGGGGGGGCAGGGGGAAATACATTATATACTGCTCTATGTGTGTGCTGCCAGGCTGGGGGGGGGATATATTATACTGCCCCCTTCATAACCCCGCCCCATATAACCAAAGCCCCACCCATGTCCCGCCCCACTCTGCCGGGACTTGTAAAAATGGTCTTGCTTGAAGCCGGTCCCTAGTGCCAAAAAGGTTGGGGACCACTGCTCTAGATCATGCAAACTCGTGGGCTGTGGAAGTTGGCGTCCCAAATGGTCATATATATGTTCTATTGGTGATTAATCTGATGACCCACACCCTCACTTGGATGTCCGTGCCCTCGACCCTTACCCCTACTCCTCATCATGGCAGATTAAGAATAGAGCAGGGCCCAAATTAATTAGCCGACTGTACAGCACTGACAACTATGGCTTAATTCACCGCACACAGAGACTTGTAGATAGCGGAATGCTATGCTGTGACTTGAAAAAATTAACCCGCTGTCTTGCGCTGATACCTAGGGGTAATTTACTGCTCGCAGAGATTTGTAGATAATAGAGGCTGTATGGAGTGGGAGAAGACTCTAAAGCCAGTGGATAGTGCTGGTAACTGTGGCTATCTCAACCCCACCAAGAAAAGGGTATGGTGAGACGCTCTGCACAGCGGCAGAGCTGAAATATTTTGCAGTGGCCCAGGAAATATTACAGTACTGTTTAGCGGTGAGACCTCTGTCTAATGCACTGCAGACACCGAACGGTATAACTGAAGTTGTTTGCAGTAGGCTAGGAAATGTTAGCCTGGGTTCACACAGGGCGGATTTGCTGCGGTTTTGCCGCGGATTGCCGTTACATATCCGCACTGCGGCAAAACCGCTGCCTTTGCAGTGCAATGCAGCACACATGAGTTTTGCAAAAAAGCTGTTCTCACAGGGCGGATTTTTTCCGCACAGCCGCAGTGCGTAAATGCAACTGCGGAGCGTTTTTCAAAGATGCAGCATGTCCACTCTTCTGTCTTTTCCGCAGCTCTTTTTTCCATAGACCTCTATGGACGCAGCAAAATCCCTACCAAAATACTCGGCAAAAACTTTTAAAAAAACTGCGGAAAAGAATGCTTGCGGATTTTTCCACAGGAAAATCCGCAAGCCAAAATTAACCTTTTGAAGTCGTTTTGCCGCAGAAGCATTTCTTCTGCGGCCAAACCGCAACGGAAAAACTGCGGCAAATCCGCCCTGTGTGAACCCAGCCTTAGAGTGCAGTTTCATGGTGAGAGCTGGTTGTACGGCACTGCAGGCTGAGAACGCTATTACGGAAAGACTGGGAACAGGCCTAGATGCGTAATACAAAAGTTGGTGCACTACTGCTCCCAGCCAGCCACAATTGTAAAGTACACGGATCAGATGTAGCCCTAAGAAGGACCGTTGGGGTTCTTGTACGGAGGATGAGGACTGTATAACTTTCCCTATAGAAGCAGCTCTGTCCCTAAACTCTGCGTTATGCACTGCAGGCTGAGAACGCTATAACTGCAAGGCTGGGAACAGGCCTAGATGCGTAATACAAAACTTGATGCACTACTGCTACCAGCCAGCCACAACTATAATGCACACGGTCAGATGTAGCCCTAAGAAGGACCGTTGGGGTTCTTGCACAGAGGATCAGGAGTACTGTAAAACTTTCCCTGTATAGGCAGCTCCGTCCCTAAACTCTGCGTAATACACTGCAGACTGAGAACGCTAAAGTTGAAATGGCCTGCACAGCCCGAGATGGTTAAAAAAAAAATTGGTGCACTACTGCTCCCAGCCAGCAACAACAGTAATGCAGACGATGTGGAGTAGCCCTAAGAAGGACCGTTGGGGTTCTTGACGACAGGATCCTACTCTAACACTGTCCCTATATCAGCAGCAGCACTTTCCCTAACCCCTGCCAGCATGCGTCTGAGGCGAGCCGCGGGCGGGACCAGTTTAAGTACTCGGCGGTCACCTGATCGGCCCAGCCACTCACTACTGGGGGAAGGGGGGCACGTCACAGCAGGAAGTGGTAATGCCTTCTCTCTTTAATGGCTAGAAAATGGCGCTAAACATGCGAGGAAGGCAATGCAATTGACTCCAGTACCGCGTGGTGATCGTCTCGAGTAACGAGCATCTCGAGTACCCTAGTTCACTCATCTCTAAACTAGATACATCTGATATTGTTGTAATTATTCTGACAAAATAAAGTCAACATGTCATTTTAGCTGCAGGTTGTTTACTGTAACCCCCCCCCCCCCCCCTTTACAAAAAATGGCAAACCTGAGGGTTTGTTTTTCATTTCAGCTCACTTAGAAATGTTTAAAGGGGTTGTCCCGCGAAAGCAAGTGGGGTTATACACTTCTGTATGGCCATATTAATGCACTTTGTAATGTACATTGTGCATTAATTATGAGCCATACAGAAGTTATAAGAAGTTATTCACTTTCCTGTTCCGTTGCTAGCGTCCTCGTCTCCATGGTGCCGTCTAATTTTCAGCATCTAATCGCCAAATTAGACGCGCTTGCGCAGTCTGGGTCTTCTTCTTTTCTCAATGGGGCCGCTCGTGCCGGATGCCGGCTCCGTGTTTTCCGCCCCGTCACGTGCCAATTCCAGCCAATCAGGAGGCTGGAATCGGCACATCAGGAGGCTGGAATCGGCAATGGACCGCACAGAAGAGCTGCGGTCCACCGAGGGAGAAGATCCCGGCGGCCATCTTCAACCGGTAAGTAAGAAGTCACCGGAGCGCGGGGATTCAGGTAAGCGCTGTGCGGATTTTTTTTTAGGTGCCCGCATCGGGTTTGTCTCGCGCCGAACGGGGGGGGGGGGGGGGGGGCTGTTGAAAGAAAAAAAAACCCGTTTCGGCGTGGGACAACCCCTTTAATGCACTTTGTAATGTGCATCGTGCATTAATTATGAGCCATACAGAAGTTATTCACTTACCTGCTCCGTTGCTAGCGTCCCCGTCGCCATGGTGCCGTCTAATTTCAGCGTCTAATCGCCTGATTAGACGCGCTTGCGCAGTCCTGTCTTATCCCTGGTGAATGGGGCCGCTCGTGCCAGAGACCTGGTCCTCGTAGCTCCGCCCCGTCACGTGTGCCGATTCCAGTCAATCAGGAGGCTGGAATCGGCAATGGACCGCACAGAGCCCACGGTGCACCATGGGAGAAGACGGCGGTGCATCGTGGGTGAAGATCCCGGCGGCCATCTTGGTAAGGTAAATAAGAAGTCGCCGCAGCGCGGGGATTCGGGTAAGTAGTAAACGTTTTTGTTTTTTTTAACCCATGCATTGGGTTTGTCTCGCGCCGAACGGGGGGCCTATTGAATAAAAAAAAAAAAACGTTTCGGCGCGGGACAACCCCTTTAAAAGCTTTTCAGTACATTATGTGGTACATTAAATAATACAATTGAAACATACAACTTGTCCGTAAAAATCAAGCCCTCAGGTGGATATGTTACCGGACAAATAAATAAGGTATGTTTTTTTTTTTTTGTTTTTTTTTAATGGGGAGAAAAAAAAGAAAAATGTTAAACCAAAAATTGGCCGTTGAAAAACCCCTTTAAGGACGGTCTCTTTACATATGGATGATAATCACTATCGTCCACATGTGCCACAACGCAAGAACGCAGATGAGGAGGGCATTGATGTCTATAGATGGCACAGCTATGTAGTGTATTAACTATGTTGGCTCAGTGCCTCCCTCTAGTGTCTGCTTATTAAACTGCATTTGAGGGGTTAATCCTACCCAACACATAATGTCATTGATGGCATATTATGTGATATCTGATGCTATGTGATATCCATGGATGTCTGCACCCCCCGGGTAACGGCTCAACTGTCCCTTTAGCTTTTTTCTCATAATAATGCTGGTGAATGCAGCTGCACTTCCTTTACAGCAAGGTGTGGGGATTGTAGGGGTCCCAACAGCGGACCCCTCACTAATCAGACAATGATGAGATATTCTATCAATATACCATCCGTGTGAACCTGCCTCCAATTCTGTCATATGGCACTGCTAACGTGGGCACCCTGTGGCTGGCACTGTGCAGTGCTCTGATATTGTGAACGGGGCTGTTGTTGGGGTTGAACTGTTTACTGGGACACTATGGCTGCTACTCTTTATAGGGTCACTGTCAGGCACTGTTGTGAACATATCCTTACTGTCCCCTCATCTCACCATGAGTCACATTCATTACTGTCCCCTCATCTCCCCATATGTTACATTCCTTACTGTCCCCTCATCTCCCCATATGTTACATTCCTTACTGTCCCCTCATCTCCCCATATGTTACATTCCTTACTGTCCCCTCATCTCCCCATATGTTACATTCCTTACTGTCCCCTCATCTCCCCATATGTTACATTCCTTACTGTCCCCTCATCTCCCCATATGTTACATTCATTACTGTCCCCTCATCTCCCCATATGTTACATTCATTACTGTCCCCTCATCTCCCCATATGTCACATTCATTACTGTCCCCTCATCTCCCCATATGTTACATTCCTTACCGTCCACTTATCTCCCCATATTTTACATTCATTACTGTGCCCTCATCTCCCCATATGTTACATTCATTACTGTCCCCTCATCTCCCCATATGTTACATTCCTTACTGTCCCCTCATCTCCCCATATGTTACATTCCTTACTGTCCCTTCATCTCCCCATATGTTACATTCATTACTGTCCCCTCATCTCCCCATATGTCACATTCATTACTGTCCCCTCATCTCCCCATATGTTACATTCATTACTGTCCCCTCATCTCCCCATATGTTACATTCATTACCGTCCCCTCATCTCCCCATATGTCACATTCATTACTGTCCCCTCATCTCCCCATGTGTCACATTCATTACTGTCCCCTCATCTCCCCATGTGTCACATTCAATACCGTCTCCTCATCTCCCCATGTGTTACATTCATTACTGTCCCCTCATCTCCCCATGTGTCACATTCATTACCGTCCCCTCATCTACCCATGTGTCACATTCATTACCGTCCCCTCATCTCCCCATGTGTCACATTCATTACCGTCCCCTCATCTCCCCATGTGTCACATTCATTACCGTCCCCTCATCTCCCCATGTGTCACATTCATTACCGTCCCCTCATCTCCCCATGTGTCACATTCATTACCGTCCCCTCATCTCCCCATGTGTCACATTCATTACCGTCCCCTCATCTCCCCATGTGTCACATTCATTACCGTCCCCTCATCTCCCCATGTGTCACATTCATTACCGTCCCCTCATCTCCCCATGTGTCACATTCATTACCGTCCCCTCATCTCCCCATGTGTTACATTCATTACCGTCCCCTCATCTCCCCATGTGTCACATTCATTACCGTCCCCTCATCTCCCCATGTGTCACATTCATTACCGTCCCCTCATCTCCCCATGTGTCACATTCATTACCGTCCCCTCATCTCCCCATGTGTCACATTCATTACCGTCCCCTCATCTCCCCATGTGTCACATTCATTACCGTCCCCTCATCTCCCCATGTGTCACATTCATTACCGTCCCCTCATCTCCCCATGTGTCACATTCATTACCGTCTCCTCATCTCCCCATGTGTCACATTCATTACCGTCCCCTCATCTCCCCATGTGTCACATTCATTACCGTCCCCTCATCTCCCCATGTGTCACATTCATTACCGTCCCCTCATCTCCCCATGTGTCACATTCATTACCGTCCCCTCATCTCCCCATGTGTCACATTCATTACCGTCCCCTCATCTCCCCATGTGTCACATTCATTACCGTCCCCTCATCTCCCCATGTGTCACATTCATTACCGTCCCCTCATCTCCCCATGTGTCACATTCATTACCGTCCCCTCATCTCCCCATGTGTCACATTCATTACCGTCCCCTCATCTCCCCATGTGTCACATTCATTACCGTCCCCTCATCTCCCCATGTGTCACATTCATTACCGTCCCCTCATCTCCCCATGTGTCACATTCATTACCGTCCCCTCATCTCCCCATGTGTCACATTCATTACCGTCCCCTCATCTCCCCATGTGTCACATTCATTACCGTCCCCTCATCTCCCCATGTGTCACATTCATTACCGTCCCCTCATCTCCCCATGTGTCACATTCATTACCGTCCCCTCATCTCCCCATGTGTCACATTCATTACCGTCCCCTCATCTCCCCATGTGTCACATTCATTACCGTCCCCTCATCTCCCCATGTGTCACATTCATTACCGTCCCCTCATCTCCCCATGTGTCACATCCATTACTAGGGTTGCCACCCCCCTGGTAAATGACCGGCCTGGACAGTAATTACATCTAGAGGCCGGTGCGGGTAATAATTTTTTACTGGCAATTTTAATTATGAGAAAAAATGATGTTATGGCGGGGTGGCAACTTGGACAAATGTTGGGAAAAAATAAGTAGCTGATTTTGTGCACAAATATAGCCAGCACTAAGACTTGTAACTTTTGGGATTTTTGCACCACACTCCACACTTTTAGAGAAGTAAGTGGGGGCACCCACTATATTTAGTAGAATTTACACCAGGGAACTTCCTCATAGCTGGTAACGATTTCTTCTTCTGGCACATGAGCCGCCCAAGACACTTGTATGAAGTGGCATAGACCTCTTACCCTTAATGCCACAGGACATAAAGTTACATTACTGGTTACAGTTACTGGTCTTAACAAATCAGCCCCATAGTGTTTAAACATAGAAGAAAGCCGTGTTGTGTCTCAGTCCAGCATGGAGAGGGTCCTGGAGCCGCTTGGGGAAGAGTTGGGAGGATACTCAACCCTCATTCCATCCCATGAATTACACCTGCTGCTCTGACTGACCAGGTGAGAAGAGCTGACTCTTTCTAAGTCACCCCGCTTGCCTTCTGCATATTGCGCTGTAAATGACACAGCGATAATCGCTCAGGTCGTTGTGTATAAATGGGCCTTTACAAATGTCTACTTTACTTCCATGTTCTAAAGTTTACACTTCATTTTTTTTATTCTAGTTTGGTCTGATGACGACTGGCTCAAAAGATTTTCTGGTAAAACACTGGAGGAGAGCGAACAGGCTGAGGGGACAGAAGCTCCTAAACCTGCAGCACAAGAGGTACTGGTCCTATAATAATCATAGCTCCAAGTACAGATATTAGGAGGATACAAAACCTTAAATCTTATTACCTTAACTCTTATCCTAGGGAAAAAGTATCTTCACATGTGGCATATAAGCGGCATATTTTCTACCATGGATTTGCGTGCGGAAAATCCGCAGCATATTACAATACAGACGAAGTGGATGAGATTATAAGAAGTCTCATCTTATCCACATCCTGACGATTGTTAATTGACCCGCAGTGCGAATTTTAAATCCGCAGTATGTCAACTTATGCTGTGGGCTTTCACTATGGATCTCAGCACGTCAAATGTTTAGGGTTGTAATCTGCCGTGAATTTGCACCAAAATCTGGACAATACCGATCCTATTTGGCCTATTGGAGGAAGAGGAATGGCCGTACCACACCCGCATTTTCCTACAGAAGACCTTATTCTTGGCGCGTAAAACAATAGCTACTTATTGGATGGCTGCGGGAATCCCTACGATCTCATGTTGGGTTCGGTCGGTGAATACAGTAATCTCCTACGAAAAAATTATTTACCAAAACAGAGGCTGCCCAAACAAATTAAAAAAAAATATGGGATATCTGGCTAGATACCAATTCCACTTTATCTGTAGAATGAACTCCCAGACTCATGTTCCCTCTCTCCACCCCCCCCCCCCCCACACGCTCTCCTGTGTCCCCATTTACTAAGCAAATAGCAAACGCAGAGCTTTATCTCATAAAGAATTCATCCAATAGGCATGGACGGTTTGAGTTTAATTGTTTAAGTTTATCGCAACCTAAAAGAAAAAATGTACAAGGAATATGTTATGTTATTACGTTTAAGCAAGTTACAACACAGTATGTACTATTTGTAATATCGAGTTTGTTTACCATATGATTTTATTATGTACTGTGCAAATTTTCCTTAATAAAGAAAATAAAGTAAAAAAAAAAAATCTGGACAATACATTCCATGTGGAGGTATCCTAAGTGTTTGATGGTTACTGGACAATGTTCACCCATAGCACTAACTGTGCTAACATAACATAAGTAGCTGTACTTACCCGTCATCTGCCGCAGGGACCCATCACTGCAGCACCACCATCCACCCGCTGTTTGAAGTGGAAGATGTCGTCACAGGTTATCACCTGACTTCTGTAATGTCACTGCCCGCTCTCCTGGCATCAACACTCACATCCCGGCACCATGATGCCAGGAGTTTGTAATAGTGTTACTTACTGCGATTTACAATTGGCTGCAGCGGTCAGAGGATATCTGTTGATGTCTTCCTTAACTTAACATCGGGAGCACGGTTGGGCTCATCACCATGGCAATGGAAGGGTAAGTACAGCTGATTTAGTTATTTCTAGAACAGTTGGACCTGTAGGAGAAATTGTTATCCGATAACCAGGCAACCCCTACAGCCGAACATGCATGCCTGTAAATGTATTTAGTGTCTGTCATCTCGTGCCTCTTTTTTTCTTTTATCTTCTTTATTACTTGCAGGGAGAGCCACCTGCTAAAAAGGTACGAGCTAACCCCCAGGTATACATGGATATCAAGATTGGCAACAAGCTTGCTGGACGTATTCGCTTCCTGTTACGAGCAGATGTTGTTCCGATGACGGTAGGTGAGTGTCGGAATCTGATATTGCATAAATAATTCATGGTCACGTTGCGTTGGCTGTACATAATAGTTCTAGATCAGAAGAAAAGCAGATAACATTGGTATTAGAAATAACATTTCCTTTGTGAGAAGACATTCATTCTTACAATTTGTCAATTACACTCAACTCGTTTAGCAGTGTTTAACCCCTTAGTGACCACCCCATAGTCCTGGCCCGCTGGGCTTTATCCCAGAGGAGGTAAAAACATGCTTCCTTCAGGGATTAAAGCCCTGCAGGCTCTGGACATGACAGCTCCATGCTGTCAAGTACCCCCCACCCCAGCGATCGCATTAAAGGCAATGTAAAGTTTAAAAAAGTTAGTTTTAGCTCCCCTTAATGGATCAGATCTCAGGATACTCACCATCCTTCGCGATGTCCCCCGGCGTTCTGGTCCTGCAGGACCTGGCGTCTGTGCATGCGCGCCAGACAGCATTACGTCACACGAATGCGCACAGGGCCGGGAGGCCTGGGAAATTTAAAAACTCCCTGCTCTCGGCTAGTATGAGTAGCCGAGAACACGGAGTTGTCACTGGGAGCCGCTGTATGTGGTCCCCAGTCACATGATCGCTGTTATCCAATGGATAACAGTGATCATGTAAAAAAATTTTAAAAAAGAAAAAAAGTTTGTTTCATCTTTCCTCATGGATCATATCTGTGAGGGCAGATGAAATTACGTCCATAAGGCCCCCGGCTTTATCTGCGGACTTTATCTGGCTTCTGTGCACACGAATGGGTATGTTACTAAACACAAGACAAATACTGGTATCCATTTTGGGGTGCAAATCCTCATTTTCATGTGCACTGTAGAAAAAAAAATGTATTTTAAAATGACATATTTTCAAAATTATGAAATTTCATTTTTTCCTCTCAAAATTGTATTAACTTCTGAAAAGAAACTGTGGGATCAAAATACTCATGACACCCATGACAGTGAATATATTAAGATGTGTATTTTTTTAAAATAGGGTCATTTGTGGGGGTGTCTATAATTCTGACACTTATGAGCCTTTGCAATCTTGGCTTGGTGTAGGAAAACAAAGTATTCCTCAAAATGTTAATTAATGTTAAATTTGTACATCTGCTAAATCGCGTGTGTAAAAAAAAAAAAAAAAGAGAGAGAAAAAAAGGTTTCAATGAGAGACTAAAAGAGTAAAACGATTGCAACATATCGTATTCCAACATGTAAGAAGGTAATGTTATATCTTATAATGTGTCGATTGCAATTTGACATGCAATTGAAAATAAGAAAAAATTACAACTTTTCTTTTCCAAATTTGGCGCTAATATAAATAATTACACAAATTCTGTCGAATCTAAAACAATAGTACGAAACACTGCTAAGCAAATCCTGGATATGCAAAAGCTTTACAGAGTAATAATAATTTGTTAAAGTGACACATGTCAGATTTCCAAAATTTGGTCTGGTCATTAAGGCGCAAACTGGCTTGGTCACTAAGGGGTTAATAGATTACACAAAGTCCTTGAATAGAAGGGTTGTACCAGTAATATATATGGCCTTAAAGCAACCTTCCGGTCCTGAAACAAAATTTTTCTTGGTACCAGACGCCGGCGTTCATTTTACCTGCTGCTCTTCTTTTCCAGCTTCTTGCTACAAATTCACCAATTGATGGGCCCTTTTTAGTTCTCGGAGATGGTCACATAGGTTCCCTAACTATCTGATGCACATGGTGTAGTGTCGGTGCATAGGTACTCTGAGGCGCTCCACATTGCTTTGATTGGGCAGCAATGCTTACATGAGAAATCTGCAACCGTGGTGGTGTGCACGGAGTAGTGACAGGAGCTGTACCAGCATCTTGAAAGACTGAAGGGGGGCTAGGAACTATTAGATCCAGGGGAGAAAGCTGTGAAAGGAGAGCCGCAGGTTATATTACTTCCCTCTCCGGTGCCTTTTGAAAAGTCAAACAGTTTTGTAGTTTATAGTTTTTATAGCTGTTCCCTGGTTACCAGATAACATCCATTTAATAGGGCTAATGCCACGGGAAGTTAGGTGACTGCTGTGGTGTCGCTGCTCATTCTATCGGCGTTGGTACTCTCATTCTGAACACCGTGATGCCAGCAATTCGGGAACGCGGATGAAGAGCAGGGTAGTGTGATAGAAGTGCAGCGCTCCCATTGATTTCAATGGTAGTGAAGCCTCCCCTGCACGCTGATGACAATGTCCTGCTGCACTGACATCCACAGAATAGATCATCAGTTGAAAGAAGGCCAGAATACCCCTTTAATCAAGAATTAAGATACAGAGGTTGGGCTGCCTAGCATTCTATCCAGGTGCTGGGAATAGGATCAATGCTATCCTGTGTACTTGGGAAAACCTTTCTTAGGCCTCATGCAGATTTTTTATGCGGATTTCCGCAGCGGATGCACTGCGAGTCATTAAATTGATTTTTTTATTGCTTGCAGGAGATCGCGGATTGCGTTTTTTTTCCCACGCAGATGCCCTTCGGATCATCCGTGTGGAACAAATCCGCAGCCCCACCTCCCAGCCTTTCCGCCACCTCCCGAATAGATTATAACCTTTAAATCTGCAAATGTATTTGTGGATGCACTGCGGATCGTAAGCTCCCATAGAGATGAATGGAGCCACATCCGCGGTAAAATGGAGCATGCTGCGATTTATTATCCCCAAATCAAATTGAAAATCCGCTGATGTTAAATGAAGTGCAGATGCCCAATGCTTCCCTATGGGCGGCTTGATTTGCAGATCTCACACACAGATGCCACGCGTAGATTCAGCAAATCAAATCCACCCGTGGACATTGGGCCTTAGGTTTAAAAATAAAAATTGAATCTACTTGCTGTTGATGGGATCAGAGCTGTTCTGGCAATGTATACACGGCTCTGTCAGAGCTGGGTTATTACAGACTATTGCAGGATATTTCTCTGTCAATGACCTGCATGTTTCATTTGCATTTCCTGTCTTTATCCAAAAAATCTTTTTTTTTTTCTTCTAGTTTTATGTTCGTTAATCTTGTCCAATGTCTGATGAAATAGTATTTTAATTTATTTCAGTTTCTCACTTTTTGAGATGTTTGCTTTCAGTGATTTAAAGCATTTATGTTTACATCTAGATCTACACCTGATCATGTCCAAGTGTTGTCCAGCTTTGGTACAACCCATGAAGTTTGACATGTTCAAGGCAAGTTTTTCAGCCATTGCAATGTAACAAATTTCCACACTCACTGATGGCAAGCAGAGATCTGCAAAATAGAATTAAAATGGAGCAATTAAAGCAGAAGGGATGTTAGAAAGCTGCAAAGCTATTTTACTATTGTACATTCATGAGTATTGGAGAGATACTTGCAGAGGCATGATTCTGGGTGGGGAGACCTCTGAGCGCCTGCCCGCCAGGTGATTTAGTCAAATGAACCATAATCCAGCCATCGCTTCAGATCGTCCGACCCTCTGAACGCTACCCATGGTTGCCATGTCTTGTAGTATGCTTCCCAAGTTTTGGGGTCATCGGCTCCCAGTTCATCAAATCTCATGAGGGTGTGGAGTTCCTCCACCCACATGCCCCTAGTGGGAACGGTTGAAGAGCGCTAGAGCCTTAGGATAAGTCTTCTCACCGCTAGTATGAAATGTTTTAGAAGGCATAATTTGGTGGCTCTCATGCTGTCCGGGAACAGCGAGAGCAGGGCTAATTTCGGTGTCATAATCACTCTTGAGTGGTTGATGTGATTATATAGGGTTGTCACTAGAGATGAGCGAGCACCAAAATGCTCGGGTGCTCGTTGCTCGAGTGGAACTTTCCGCGATGCTCGAGGGTTCGTTTCGAGTAATGAACCCCATTGAAGTCAATGGGCGACTCGAGCATTTTTGTATATCGCTGATGCTCTCTAAGGTTTTCATTGGTGAAAATCTGCAAAACCCAAGAAAGTGCTGGAAACGACACAGAAACGGAGCAGAGGCGTCACGGAGGACGGTGGTACGGTCGGCTGCGTACTCCCTCACCATCTTCTTACAGTGCTCCCTCCGACTCAGCCTGGACTTGGGAGGTGTGAGACAGTCTTGCTGGGGAGCCATAAAGCTGGCAAAGGCCTTGGAGAGTGTTCCCCTGCCTGCGCTGAACATGCTGCCTGATCTCCGCGCCTCCCCTTCTACGTGGCCCTCGGAACTGCACCTTCTGCCACTAGCGCTGTCAGATGGGAAGTTTACCATCAGTTTGTCCACCAGGGCCCTGTGGTATTGCATCACTCTCAAACCCCTTTCCTCTTCGGGAATGAGAGTGGAAAGGTTCTCCTTACACTGTGGGTCAAGCAGTGTGTACACCCAGTAATCCGTAGTGGCCAGAATGCGTCTAACACGAGGGTCACGAGAAAGGCATGCTAACATAAAGTCAGCCATGTGTGCCAGGGTACCTGGATGCAACATATGGCTGTCCTCACTAGGACGATCACTTTGAGTATCCTCCTCCGGCCATGCACGCTGAATGGAAGAGAGGCAAGCTGCATGGGCACCCTCTGCAGTGGGCCCAGCTGTCTCTTCCTCCTCAGGCTCCTCCCCCTCCTCCTCCTCTTCCACGCGCTGAGATATAGACATGAGGGTGCTCTGACTATCCAGCGACATACTGTCTTCCCCCGCCTCCGTTTCTGCCCGCAAAGCATCAGCCTTTATGCTTTGCAGGGAACTTCTCAACAGGCATAGCAGGAGAATGGTGACGCTAATGATTTGATTACAGCATCGCCGCTCACCATCAGGGTGGACTCCTCAAAGTTTCCAAGGACCTGGCAGATATCTGCCATCCAGGCCCACTCCTCTAAAGAATTGAGGAGGCTGACTCCCACTACGCCGCCCATGTTGGAGTTGGTATTCCACTATAGCTCTACGCTGCTCATAGAGCCTGGCCAACATGTGGAGCGTAGAGTTCCACCGTGTGAGCACGTCGCACAGCAGTCGGTGCACTGGCAGATTAAACTGATGTTGCAGGGTCCGCAGGGTGGCAGCATCCGTGTTGGACTTGCGGAAATGTGCGCTGACCCGGCGCACCTTTCCGAGCAGGTCTGAAAAGTGTGGGTAGCTTTTCAGAAAGCGCTGAACCACCAAATTAAAGACGTGGGCCAGGGATGGCACGTGCGTGAGGCTGCCAAGCTGCAGAGCCGCCACCAGGTTACGGCCGTTGTCACACACGACCATGCCCAGTTGGAGGCTCAGCAGTGAAAGCCAGCGGTCGGTCTGCTCTGTCAGACCCTGCAGCAGTTCGTGGGCCGTGGGCCTCTTCTCTCCTAAGCTGAGTAGTTTCAGCACGGCCTGCTGACGCTTGCCCACCGCTGTGCTGCCACGCCGCGCGACACCGACTGCTGGCGACGTGCTGCTGCTGACACATCTTGATTGCGAGACAGAGGTTGCATAGGAGGAGGAGGAGGGTGGTTTAGTGGAGGAAGCCTACACCGCCGCAGATACCAGCACCGAGCTGGGGCCCGCAATTCTGGGGGTGGGTAGGAAGTGAGCGGTCCCAGCCTCCACTAAATTCACCCAATGTGCCGTCAGGGAGATATAGTGGCCCTGCCCGCCTGTGCTTGTCCACGTGTCCGTTGTTAAGTGGACCTTGGCAGTAACCGCGTTGGTGACGTTGTCGTGCAGGGCTGGGACGGCACATCGGGAAAAGTAGTGGCGACTGGGAACCGAGTAGCGCAGGGCTGCCGCCGCCATCATGTTTTTGAAAGCCTCCGTTTCCACAAGCCTATACAGCAGCATCTCCAGGCTGATCAATTTGGCTATGTGCACGTTTAACGCTGGAGCGTGCGGGTGCGTGGCGGCGTACTTGCGCTTGCGCTCAAACAGTTGCGCTAGCGACGGCTGGACGGAGCGCTGAGAGACATTGCTGGATGGGGCCGAGGACAGCAGAGGTGAGGGTGTGGGTGCAGGCCGGGAGACGGTAGTGCCTGTGTCCTGAGAGGGGGGTTGGATCTCAGTGGCAGGTCGGGGCACAGGGGGAGAGGCAGTGGTGCAAACCGGAGGCGGTGAGCGGCCTTCGTCCCACCTTGTGGGGTGCTTGGCCATCATATGCCTGCGCATGCTAGTGGTGGTGGCTCCCCGGCTGATCTTATCGCGACAAACCTTGCATACCACAGTTCGTCGGTCGTCTGCACTCTCAGTGAAAAACTGCCACACTTTTGAAACAGTTGGTGGATTATTCGGTCTGGCCCTGCCTCTACCCTTGGCCACCGCACTGCCTCTTCCAACCTGCCCTGCTGCTGCACTTGCCTCCCCCTCTGAAGACCTGTCCTCAGTAGGCTTAGCAAACCAGGTGGGGTCAGTCACCTCATCGTCCAGCTGCTCTTCCTCCGAATCCTCTGTGCGCTCCTCCCTCGGACTTACTGCCCTTACTACTACCTCACTGATAGACAACTGTGTCTCATCATCATCGTCCTCCTCACCCACTGAAAGCTCTTGAGACAGTTGCCGGAAGTCCCCAGTCTCCTCACCCGGACCCCGGGAACTTTCCAAAGTTGGGCATTGGTCATGAGAAACTCCTCAGGTGTTAGAGGATCCATTTTTTCGCACTCAAGGCCGGGACCCGAGAACAGTTCCTGGGAGCCTGCCTGCTCTTCTGAATGTGTCATTTGCTGGGAGGGAGGAGGCTGGGAGAAGGGAGGAGCAGCAGCGAGAGCATTCAGGCGTAGAAGACTGGGTGGTGACGGTGGATAGTTTGCTGGATGCACTTTCTGCCATCCACGACAGGACCTGCTCACGCTGCTCAGTTTCTAATAAAGGTCTACCGCGTGGACCCATTAATTGTGAGATGAATCTGGGGACCCCAGAAACTTGCCTCTCTCCTAATCCCGCAGCAGTCAGCTGCGATACGCCTGAACCAAGAGCTCGGCCTGTGCCCACACCCTGACTTGGGCCTCCGCGTCTTCGCGCGCGTCCACGTCCTCTAGGCCTACCCCTACCCCTCAGCATGGTGTATTACGAGTAGAGCAGAAACAGAACGCTGTAATTAATTGTGCCGCTTATTGGCCTGTGGTTGGAGGCTGACTTCGCTTACGGAACGCACAACAGAGCCAGGAAACAATTATGCGCAAGCCTGTAGTGAGACCTAGGTGCGTATGACTGAGCTACTGGAATTCACAGGGCAGAACCAGTCAAGTGGCAAAAGGCTAGTGGTAGGCCTTAAGTATTTTGCTTCAATTTTTTAAAATGGTGAGGTGAAAAACCAGACAGACACCGTATGCAGCGTATATATGTATACTCTTTCCCTCTGGCGGGATGACGGCGATCATGTAACGGACACAGCAGAGCCAGGAAACAATTATGCGCAAGCCTGCTTTAACGCTTAGCTGGGTAATAATGAGCGACTACTACCCCCAGCAGACACGCAGTAAACTGAAGACGGTCACAGGCAGCCCAAATATAGTATTTTTTTCCAATTTTTGGGAAAAAGCCCACTGCCTATATAGCCTGTATATGGATTTCCCTGTTGGAGGATGACTGTGGGTATTGAAAGCACAGTGCAGCCAGAAAGAATTATGCGCAAGGCTGGGTATTAATGAGCGACTACTACCCCCAGCAGACACGCAGTAAACTGAAGACGGTCACAGGCTTAGCTGGGTAATAATGAGCGACTACTACCCCCAGCGCACACGCAGTAAACTGAAGACGGTCACAGGCAGCCCAAATATAGTATTTTTTTCCAATTTTTGGGAAAAAGCCCACTGCCTATATAGCCTGTATATGGATTTCCCTGTTGGAGGATGACTGTGGTTATTGAAAGCACAGTGCAGCCAGAAAACATTATGCGCAAGGCTGCAGTAACACCTAGCTGGGTAATAGTGAGTGACTACTACCCCCAGCAGACACGCAGTAAACTGAACACGGTCACAGGCAGCCCAAAGATTTTTTTTTTCCAATTTTTTTGAAAAAGCCCACTGCCTATATAGCCAGTATATCTCTTTCCCTGTACCACTGTCCCTGCCTCACCAGTACTGCCCCTATACTCAGTAAAATGACTGCAGACTGAGGACGCTATGGTCTGCACGCCCGATATACAAAAAAAAAAATGTGCAAAACTGCTAAAAGCAGCCTCAACAGTACTGCACACGGTCAGATGTGGCCCTAAGAAGGACCGTTGGGGTTTTTGAAGACGAAGATAACAGCCTAACACTCTCCCTATAGCAGCTACAGCAGGACGGCACTTTCCCTAATGTCTCTCAGCGTGCATCTGTGGCGAGCCGCGGCCGGCCCCAGTTTATATACTCGGGTGTCACCTGATCTCCCCAGCCACTCACTGCAGGGGGGTGAGATAGGGCTGGAACTTCACAGGAGGAAGTTCTAATGCCTTCCCTGTGTTTCTATTGGCCAGAAAAGGGCGCAAACTTTTCTGGGAAGAAAATGGAAGTGACTCGAACACCGCGTGGTCCTCGTCTCGAGTAACGAGCATCTCGAGTACCCTAATACTCAAATGAGCATCAAGCTCGGATGAGTACGCTCGCTCATCTCTAGTTGTCACCCCTTCCCATAGGTCCGCTACTGGCCGGCAGTCCCACCAAATGTGGGTCATTGTACCTCGGCTCCCACTGCATTTCCAGCACGCAGGGAAGAACTGGTGAAAGATCCTCTGTAGGTGGTCCGGGGTCCTATACCACCTTGAGACTATCTTATAGTTGAGGTCTTGTATTTTGCCAGCTGTGGATAGTGCCCAGATTTTACACTAGTCCTCCCCCGTAATGTTTTCTCCCAACTCCCGTTCCCAGGCCTCCCTATAATTCAGAGTCTCATCCTCCGTCTCCCGATCCAGCAACATTTTATATAACGTGGAGATCATATGCCTCTGATTTAGACTTGACAAACAGAGTTGCTCATACTCAGTCAGGGGTGCCGTCAGATTTTCTTTCGGGATCAGCGTGCTCACAAACCCTCTCAGCTGAAGATATTGCAACCAGAATCCTGGCTGCGGTGGAGACTGGTTTAAGATCTCCATCATGGGTTTCAGTCCCGTTTGCGTCACTACGTCCCTCAATCTAGGGATTGGGTCCGCAGGAATAGCCAGAAGGCCCTTCTGATTTGTAGTAGCTTCAAAGAGGGGATTTGCTAAGAGCAGAGTTAGGGGGCCTGGGGCTGTAACCAGCCTATATTGAGGGGCGAAACTCGCCCATGCCTTAAATAGTTGGAGGCTGAAGGGGGAGATTTGGGTATAGACTTGATCCATTTTGGCAGAATCCAGGGAGCTCTGTATAGGCCATCTGTTTCGCCTGTGTGGTCTATATCCACCCATAGCTTTGAGTTTCTGCTTTTTGAGGATGTCAAGTACGCAGTTTGCTATGTTAGCTTTTTGGTAGAGGGAGAAGTCCGGTAGGCCCAGGCCCCCCTTCTCTTTTCTCCTCTTTAGCAATGAGTATCTCAGGCGCGGTTTGCGTCCTTTCCAAACAAAGTTGGAGATTAGAGATCGGATTTTTTTCAGGTATGTTCTTGGGAGCCCAATGGGAATTGTTTGACAAAGATACAGGAAACGGGGCAGTACATCCATTTTAATTACCTTGGGGTAGAGCGTTCCAGAGGATGGGTGCTGCTCTGGTGAAGTCCTGTAGGCGAGCATGTGAGGTTTGTACTACAGGGGTGTTTAGTCTGAGTGTGTTAGCCGATCGGAGTGAGCAGGCTGGGTGGTGTACTGACAGAAGAGAGGCGATGTATGCTGGTGCAGCGCCATGCAGAGCTTTGTGAGTGAGGTAGAGGAGTTTAAATTTAGTTCTGCAGTGGATGGGCAGCCAATGCAGCGACTGGCATAATGCAGAGGCGTCTGAGTAACGACTGGATAGAGAAATGGGCCTAGCTGCTGCATTTAGTATGGATTGGAGTGGAGCAAGTCATAAATGACACAATACATTTTTTCAGCAGTCGGTACGATAACAACTGTAACAAAAACATAATTTTTTAGATTTTTCCACTTTTGCACAATAGACACTCTTTTCTTTTGGAAATTATAATTATTTTTCAATCGTTCCATTGTCGCAGCTATGTGAGGTATTGTTGTTTTGCGTCACGAGCTGTAGCTTTTATTTTTCCCATTTTAGGGTACATATAGCTTTTTGGATCGCTTTTATTGCGTCTTTTTGAAGGTAAAATGAATAAATAAGCCTTTAAAGGGGTTGTCCCGCGCAGCAAGTGGGTCTATACACTTCTGTATGGCCATAATAATGCACTTTGTAATGTACATTGTGCATTAATTATGAGCCATACAGAAGTTATAAAAAGTTTTTCACTTCCCTGCTCCGTTGCTAGCGTCCTCGTTTCCATGGAGCCGTCTAATTTTCGCCGTCTAATGGCCAAATTAGGCGCGCTTGCGCAGTCCGGGTCTTCTTCTCTTCTCAATGGGGCTCCGTGTAGCTCCGCCCTGTCACGTGCCGATTCCAGCCAATCAGGAGGCTGGAATCGGCAATGGACCGCACAGAAGAGCTGCGGTCCACGGAGGAAGAAGATCCCGGCGGCCATCTTCAACCGGTAAGTATAGAAGTCACCGGAGCGCGGGGATTCAGGTAAGCGCTGTGCTGTTGTTTTTTTAAGTCCCTGCATCGGGGTTGTCTCGCGCCAAACGGGGGGGGGGGGGGGGGGGGGGGGTTTGAAAAAAAAAAACCCGTTTCGGCGCGGGACAACCCCTTTAATCTTTTTTTCTTATTTTCAACAGTTTTTGCTGCACAGGATTACTGTGCTCAAATTATAGCACAGATCGTTACGGACACAATGATACCACACGTGCGTTTTTGTTCTTACGTTTTTTCATATAAATAGGGGGTTGTGGGTTTTTTTTTCTATTTTTAATGTTTTTCGTTTTACACTATTTATTTAGTTTTTTTACACTATTTAGGTCCTCAGGAACTTGATCCATTGCAGCTATGATCGCTGTGGTAAGGCATTGCAGGACTTCTGTCCTGCAATGCCTTATCGCTGGTTAAAGCGATCATAGGCAATGGCAAAGCAGGACGCCTGTAGCTAACGTCATGTTGCCATGGCAACTCGTCGGCTCTCCTCGATTAAATCGGGGGGAGGGGATCCAATGACATCACAGGGAGTGAGCTCCCTCTGTGAACCCTTTATAAACCTCGATCTACAAAGATTGCAGCGTGTATGGGGGTTAACAGCATGGGTCGCTGTCCCAATGCACCCCTACTATCAGTAATAGCTGGCGCCCGCTGCCGGATACCGCAGGATCTCTTCAGATCCCGCGAGTTCCATATGACGTAAGGTTACGTCATGTTGCCTTAAGTACCAGCCTGCAAAGATGTAACCTTAAGTCATGTGGCGAGAAGGGGTTAAAAGAGGTTATGCCAACATGCACAATCCCATTCAAAATGATGATTTCCTCAGGCTCAACTCTTGTCACCCCCATTAAAAGCTGGTAATGCGAGGGAAAGCTGCTGCTAGTGAGATATTTCCACTGCAGGGAAAATGTGGTATTACAGGATGGACTTTCACATGACTGGTTTGTTCCGGCCAGTGAACCTTGTCTTTTGACATTCATGAGCCTTAATATGAAGAGGGGATGCCATCTCGGCACAATGCTTTCATTCAATAAATTGAGCTAATTGATTTGTACGTAAGAATGTCCACATTTGTGTTTTTATGTTTTTGTTTTTTTAATTTGCAGAGACTTTCGCTTCCTCTGTACACATGACAAGGGCTTTGGCTGCAAAGGAAGCAGCTTCCATAGAGTTATCCCTCAATTCATGTGTCAGGGAGGTGACTTCACCAATCACAATGGCACAGGCGGAAAATCCATCTATGACGGAAATTTGATGATGAGAACCTCATTCTAAATACACAGGTGCAGGTGGGTAAGCTTATTTTGATAGATTTCACTAGCAGAGGTGTTTCCTAAATCATCACTTCAAGACCTTCATACTTATACCGCAGTTATCAAGACTATAATACGAAGTATCTAATAAAACTTAACCTTTATTAACAAACCATACAAATTTGTAATACTAAACACAAAGTCCCATAAACACTTAGGAGCCTAGTTACTTAAACTGTTGCCTTATACTCTGATCAAAGTAAACTATGAGCTGACTCGATGAGATAAATGTATTAAGAGGAACGTGCCTCTTAATATATTTGTGGCAATTGGCAGTACCTCCATGTGCCAGACTAACCCCCAAGCTAGTGTAGGTTTCAGCTACTCTGGTAGGCTATGGATGGCCATGCCTCCTAAAGCTAGACCACAACCACTTCTAAAAAAGTGCATCAAACCTAAAGCCCCTGAAAAGTCATAATTTTATATGTACCAACATTGCAACCTTTGTATTGCAGAAATTTGGCATACATAACTTAATAGACATGTCCCAATTTGTACAACATATGTCTCACTGTATATAGTCAATGATAAAGAAGAATTTTACCAAAATTGACTAGTAATGTCATTCAGGGTCACTTGCGGATCCTTCAGTCTGCAGCAATTGAAACATCCCTATACTAGGTCAGTATTTTAGGCGGTTTAGTTTTTCAATTCTAAGGTTCTGTCTTTGTACAGGGTTACTCTCTATGGCAAATTCTGGTCAAAATACAAATGGATCACAGTTCTTCATCACATGTGACAAGACAGACTGGCTTGATGGGAAACATGTTGTGTTTGGAGAGGTGATGGAGGGAATGGATGTTGTATGACAGATGGAAGTAAGTATTTGCAAACTTACCCCATGAATTCTCTTAAATGTATCTATAATTCAATGTTCTTAAATGGCAAAGATGGATGGAGCCCAATAAGAAACCTCTTCCCTTATTCAGAAGAAACTTTCTCTTTCTTGAAGGAGAGAAAAGGAAAAACAATCACTGCTGTGATAAGAAGTGCTTGATAATTCAAGCAGTCTAGTTTTCCACATAAACTCGGTCCTCTAACCATCAACAGAATCCAATTTATTCTATATTATATATTGTGTGTACAGGGTGCTTCACTTGAAGTGCAACCCAGTAACATTGTAATATTTGTGTTCGAAACAATGTCACGAGTGAACTCATCAGTCCTCACAGAGCATGTTGAAAGTGGCCACCGCTACCCTCCAAGCACTGCTGAACCCGGCACTCTGTAGTCAAGTGTGCTGCAACATGCCCACATCAATGGTGGCAATTTCATATCTAATGTTCTTCAGTGCGAGGTTTATTGACAAACCGTTAACCCTTTTGGTGGCCCACAGGGAAAAGTCTGCTGGGGTAGGGTCCAGTGATCTGTGGGACAACCCACCTTCGAGTTGATTCTGTCCCCCAAGAAAGAATGAACTTCCATCATGTTGTGGTTGGACATGTGACAAGTTGCCTCTCATTAATCCATTCAGATGGGTTGTCTATCCAGGGATTATTCCAATTGCTAGATTAGAGTCAGGGAGAAAATATTTTCCTCCAAATGGGGAAAATTGGCTTCTAACTCATTGTTTGTTTTTTTCCCCCTTCCTTCCTCTGGATCAACGTGTGTGTTTGTGTGAGAGAAGTAATAGGTGGAACCGAATGGAATGGAGTGTTTTTTTTTGTAGATAGCTGTTGACGCGTTTAGACCCAACGGTTATCACTCAAAATATGGCTTTTGAGCAATAATCTTTGTGTCTAAATGGGCATTTACTGTAAGATAGTTTGGATAAATGAGACCCACCTACTTGGAAATGTGAACTGCACACCAGCAGTTGAACGATACACCCATGGCATGAGACAGAGCAAGGGTCATTAATAAACTCTAGACTCCTGAACATGGTTACAGTTCTACACAAATAAGTTGGAATAAGGGTTACGCTTCCAGTGAAACACCCTGTATAATATATGTGAGTGCATATAAGATAGTGTGTGTGTAAAATATATACATGCAGATGTAGCAAACAATCTGTACTGTGCATGTCTGACGGTGAGCTGACAGAGCCAGCCGGTTTAAGGCCTCATGTCCATGAGCACGCATAGAATCCGAGTGCAGAATCCCACAGCCATAAGGCTAAAAATGACATTTTCTCACCTATCCGGACGCGGCACAACTCTTTCATCATGGCCGGTTCTTCTTTCTTCTGCCCGGCGGATCTGTCCAAGAGTCTTTAAATCTCCTGCTGTCCTACAGGAAGCTGCAGAAAATAAAGTCTGCAGCGATTTTTATCCCGCTCGTGCGATCCGCACACTAGGATAAAATGACATCCGTAGGTATTTAATTACTTGCAGATGCCCACCTCATTAAAAGCAATAGGAGAACTCCACGGTCCTCTGCCATGGCTGTGACAACCAGACCGGAGGATTCCTGAAGTGATGCGAGGCTGTTTTCACAGGACCCGGGCCTTGGGCAGTTGGGAGGAATCACTGTCAGCTGAATGAGTGCTCGGCCCTGCAGCTACCTTAGGGTACGCATATGCTGCTACTAAGGTATATCTAATATTCTATTAGATTGGAAGCTCATAGCAGCAGAGTTTCTATTGTACATTAGATTGTAAGCTCTTAGGAACAGGTTGTATATGTCTATTTCTGTACAGCGTTAGCTCTTCTAAATTTATAATTAATGTATATATGCAGCAGGACAGATTAGATCCAGGGTGATAGCCGATTGCCACATCTGGTGTTGGCAGGAATTATATTGGAAGGGATTGCCTTTCTCTAGATCAAGGGTGTCAAACTCCTTTTCACCAAGGGCCACATCAGGCATATGGTGACCTTCAAAGGGCTGAATGGAAGACAGTATAGTAAGGGCCTGTTCACACAAGTGTATTTGCATACATAATATGCAGTGAATAGAAGCCATTGATTTCAATGAGTTCATTCACATGATGTATATTTTCACACAGTATGACATATTTTGTTGCGTACTACGCACCCCAATAGGCCATTGGAGTGAATGGGCCGCGCAAATACGTGGTGAATGCGCAGGAAACCTATGTATTCACTACATATTTGCTGACCCTTTCAGTGAGCCCATCTGCGTTATTTTTTGTGTAACCAAATATTCAGACATAAGCGATTTTTGATTGCGCAAATACACAGCGTATTTGTGCGACAGAAATATGATTACGCCCATGTGAACGGGCCTTAATAGTGACCACTATAGTGGTCGCAGTAGTAATAGTGACTCTCATAGTGGCTCCAGTAAAAATAGTGACCCCCACAGTGGCCCCAGTAGTAATGGCGCCCCCCACAGTGGCCTCAGTAGTAATAGCACCCCCCACAGTGGCCTCAGTAGTAATAGCGCCCCCCACAGTTGCCCCAGTAGTAAAAGGGACTCCCACAGTGGCCCCATTAGTTATAGCAACCCCCAAAGTAATAATTTTAACCCCCCATAGTAATATTAACCCCCTTAGTAATAATATTATCACAGTCAGTAATATTAACCTCCACAGTAATATTAACCCCCATAGCACTATTAACCCCCCTCAGTAACAATAAACCCCCTCAGTAATAATATTATCCCCCTCAGTAATATTAACCCCAGTCAGAAATATAACCCCCCTCAGCATTAATAACCCCCCCTCAGTAATATAACCCCCCCCCCCCTATAGTAGTAATAGTTCCCCCCCTAACCCATATACTCGCCTCCTCCTTGCTGTCAGCGCTGCTTCCTTTCTGCTCGCCCTGAGCCCGGGCGCACACTGACATCAGTGTGTGCACCCAGAACCCTTCCTCCCTGAGTCCTCTCCTGTGGAACTGAAGAGCAGGGGACTCAGGGGAGGAGTATTCCGGCTGCACACTGACGTCAGTGTGTGCGCCGGGATCAACACTGCCAGCGTGATTACCAGCGAGGAGCTGCGGCACCCCAGCTGGTAATCAGTACAGTGGCGAGCAGCCGTCTGCAAACTGCGGGCCACATAAAATGAGGCAGCGGGCCTTTTGTTTGACACAAGCTCTAGATCTTTGGGTCCGGTGCCTTTCATCTTAGGGCATTGGGGGACTGGTCAAAAGGACTGCAGCAAGTTTTGTGGTCTCCACTGGTCCTAACCTAAGAGTCGCTGGGATAAAATACATTTTAGTAATATAAAAATAACATGTAATATATGGAGCAGGTGAGGTCTGTATGTGGGAGTGTCATATGATGAGCTGAACCCCTCCTCTTTCATCACATGGAACTTGGCGACAATTATCGGGCTACTGCGAACGCTGGAGACACTTTGACGTGTGATGTGATGGACATTAGATAAGCCAATGACAATACGGGCATGTGGGGGAAAAATAACGTCCGTTATCAAGATCACAAAACCAAGACCACAATGGTACATGGATATTGGGGTGCAGGTGCTGGATGATGAGGATAAAGCAATACCAGATGACTGCCCTAAGTGTAAGATGCACCTATAGGCCTTAGTCAGACGGGCGGTTTTTCGCGCGATTTGCGGATCGCATGACGGATGCGCATCCGCAAATCGCGTGACCGGTGCGCGCAAGTCGCCCGAAAATCGCCCGAAAATCTGCTCCTAGCCGCGTTTCATTAGAAACAGGCCGGAGCTGTCCAGCGCATTGCATTCAATGGAGACGGCAATAGAGCCGCCTCCATTTAAAGCAATGCGCTGCGGGCGAGCCCGGGATGAATTGTCGGTAAGGGCTTAACTATATAAGCCCTTCCCTGCAATTCATCCTAAAATGTGTTAAAATAAAAAAAAATTGTATACTCACCTTCTCAGAGGAAGGTACAGAATGGCCGCTGCAGCGCGCTCCCGAGCAGTGACAGCTCGTCTGCGCATGCGCAGAAGAGCTGTAGCGGGGAGCACACTGAAGCGGCTCGTGCTGAATGGAGAAGACCGGACTGCGCAAGCGCGTCTAAAAAAGCAAGCTGCCAGCGAATTTAGACGGAACCATGGAGACGAGGACGCTAGCAACGGAGCAGGTAAGTGGAATAACTTCTGTATGGCTCATATTTAATGCACAATGTACATTACAAAGTGCATTAATATGGCCATACGGAAGTGTATAACCCCACTTGGTTTCGCGAGACCACCCCTTTAAGGCCTCCTTCACATGGGCTACAAAATGCATGTATGTGAAGCCCATGGTGTCCATTGGGTTCTTTCACATGAGATGCTTTGTAGCCTGAAAGAACCCATTGGAAACCATGGACTTCACATACATGCGTTTTGTAGTGGCAATTTTGTAGCCCGTGTGAAAGAGGCCACAGCTGGCAGGACTGTTCATCTAATCATGCCACCACTATAATTATTTGCATATCTGCCGGAGATATAACTGCATGGCGGGTTTTGTAGTAAAACGACAACTAATTCTAGCTGCTTGATTTTTTTTTGACAAAGAGTGTATTATTTTTGCCGCACGGCTAACACCATTAGAAAAAGGATACATCGTACAAAAAGTGCACTTTTATTTCCAAGAAAAAAATGTTATAGAAAGCGATTAAAAATCCGTACATACCCCAAAATGGTGTCAATAGAAACTAGAGTCCCCCTTCACCCCCCCAAAAAAGAAAGCCTTTAAACAACCAACTTGATAGAAAAATGAAAAAGGGATGGTGTCAGAAGATGGTGACAGAAAAAATATATTTTATATATTAATTTTAAAAATAAACTAGATACATGTGATATTGTTGTAATCATTCTAACAAAATAAAGCCAACATTCCATTTTAGCTGCAGGTTGTTTACTGTAACCCCTTCCCTTCCAAAAAATGGCGGGGTTTTTTTTGCATTTCAGCCCACTTAGAAATTTTTAAAAGCTTTTCAGTACTTTATGGGGTACATTAAATGATGCCATTGAAACCTACAACTTGTCCGCAAAAAACAAGCCCTCAGATGGTTATGTTGCCGGACAAATAAATAAGTTATGTTTTTTTTTTAATGGGGAGAAAAACACAAAAGTGTAAAACCAAAAATTGGCCATTAAGAAAACCCTTTGAGGAAGGTCTCTTTACATATGGATGATAATCACTATCGTCCACATGTGCCAAAACGTAAGAACCTAGATGAGGAGGATATTGATGATCTATAGATGGCACAGCTATGTAGTGTATTAACTATGTTGGCTCATTGCCTCCCTCTAGTGTCTGCTTATTAAACTGCATTTGAAGGGATAATCCTACCCAACACATAATGTCATTGATGGCATATTATGTGATATCTGATGCTATGTGATATCCATGGATGTCTGCACCCCCCGGGTAACGGCCCAACTGCCTCTTTAGCTTTTTCCTTGCCATAATGCTGGTGAATACAGCTGCACTTCCTTTACAGCAAGGTGTGGGAATGGTAGGGGTCCCAACAGCGGACCCCTCACTAATCAGACAATGATGAGATATCCATCCGTGTGAACCTGCCTCCAGTTCTCTTACATGGCACTGTTAATGTGGGCACTCTGTGGCTGGCACTGTGCAGTGCCCTGATATTGTGAACGGGCCTGTTGTTGGGCTAGAACTGTTTACTGGCTAATAGTTTTTGCAGGGTCACTGTCAGGCACTGGTTATGGGGCTGCTCTTTGCGGGGACGTTATTTGGCGGACACTGTTCATGGGGAATGCTGACTGCCTACATTATAGAGGAATTCTGACACTGCTTATGGGGGCGCTCTGTCTAGCACTATTTGTGGGGACACTCTCCATCTGATACTATTTATGAGGGCACTCTGTGTAGCACTAGGGTGACATTCGCTATCTCGCACTATTTATTGGGTCGCTCTCTATGGGTCACAATAAGGCATTCCATCTGATACTATATATGGAGGCATTCTCTGTCTGGCACTATTTATGATGGTAGTCTGTCTGGCACAATGGGGGCACTCTCTATCTTATACTATTTATGTCACATTCATTACTGCCCTCTCATCTCCATGTGTGACACATTTATTAGGCTTTTGCTCTTGATCAATATGCGGATTTAGCTCTGTCAATGGGTAAAATCCGCGTACTGAATGTCTGACACGTTTTTGCATGGGTCCGCATGAAGAAGTAACATACGACTTCTATTCTTGAATGCACGTCACAAACATTTGCTCGCAAATTTAGCCCACTGATGGCTACATCCACGTGTGGATTCACGGCAAAAACTGCAGCAGAATGGAATTCCAGGTGGAATCCACCTTGTGAACATATCCTTGTTGTCCCCCCATCTCCCCATGAGTCACATTAATTACTGTCCCCTCATCTCCCCATGTGTCACATTCATTACTGTCCCCTCATCTCCCCATGTGTCACATTCATTACTGTCCCCTCATCTCCCCATGTGTCACATTCATTACTGTCCCCTCATCTCCCAGTATGCCCCATTCATTACTAGGGTTGCCACCCTGCTGGTAAATGACCGGCCTGGACAGTAATTACATCTAGAGGCCGGTGTGGGGAATAATTTTTTACTGGCAATTTTAATTATGAGAAAAAATGATGTTATGGCGGGGTGGCAACTTGGACAAATGTTGGGAAAAAATAAGTAGCTAATTTTGTGCACAAATATAGCCAGCACTAAGACTTGTAACTTTTGGGATTTTTGAACCACACTCCACACTTTGAGAGAGGTAGGTGGGGGCACCTACTATATTTAGTAGAATTTACACCAGGGAACTTCCTCATAGCTGGTAAAGATTTCTTCTTCTGGCACATGAGCCATCCAAGACACATCTATTAAGTGGCATAAACCTCTTAACCCCTTAATGCCACAGGACACAAAGTTACATTCATGGTTACTGTTACTGGTCTTAATAAATCAGCCCCATAGTGTTTAAACATAGAAGAAAACGGTGTTCTGTCCCAGTCCAGCATGGAGAGGGTCCTGAAGCCGCTTGGGGAAGAGTTGGGAGGATCCCCCACCCTCATTCCATCCCAAGAATTACACCTGCTGCTCTGACTGACCAGGTGAGAAGAGCTGGCTCTTTCTATAGGAGTACTAGTGAGTGATTGCTGTAAGACTGGAGCAGACAAAAGGGGTAAGACCAGGGCATAGACTGCTGATGTGGCTGTGCTGCTAGTATGGCCCTGCTAGCACGGAGGAGTACTACTGAGTGATGCCTGTAAGACTGAAGCAGACAAGAGGGGTAAGAACGGGGCATAGACTGCTGATGGGGCTGTGCTGCTAGTATTACCCTGCTAGCATGGAGGAGTACTACTGAGTTATGGCTGTAAGACTGGAGCAGACAAGAGGGGTAAGACCACTGCAGAGATGTCTGATGGGGTTGTGCTGCTAGTATGGCCCTGCTAGCACAGAGGAGTACTAGTGAGTGATGGCTTTAAGACTGGAGCAGACAAGAGGGGTAAGACCAGTGCATAGACTGCTGATGGGTCTGTCCTGCTTGTATGACCCTGCTATGCAATACATTGTGTATGTGTAGCATTTTCATATGCATCCCTGCATGTCTGTGTGATACTCATAGACTCATAGAGTTGGAAGGGACCTCCCAGGTCATTGGGTCCAACTCCCTGCTCAGTGCAGGATTCACTAAATCATCCCAGACAGATATTTGTCCAGCCTTTGTTTGAACACTTCCATTGAAGGGAAACTCGCCACCTCCCGTGGTAACCTCTTCCACTCATTGATTCCCCTCACTGTCAGAAAGTTTTTCTCTAATATCTAATTTGTGTGTCCTCCCTTTCAGTTTTATCCCATTGCTTCTGGTCTTTCCTTGTGCAAATGAGAATAGGGCTGATACCTCTGCACTGTGGCAACCCTTCAGATAGTTGTAGAAGGCTATTAGGTCTCCTCTCAGCCTTCTTTTTTGCAAGTTAAACATTCCCAGATCCTTTAACTGTTCTTTATAGGACATGATTTGCAGACCGCTCACCATCCTGGTAACTCTTCTTTGGACTTGCTCCAGTTTGTCTGTCTTTTTTAAAGTGGGGTGCCCAGAACTGGACACAGTATTCCACCATCCTGGTAACTCTTCTTTGGACTTGCTCCAGTTTGTCTATGTCTTTTTTAAAGTGGGGTGCCCAGAACTGGACACAGTATTCCAGATGAGGTCTGACCAAGGAAGAGTAGAGGGGGATAATTACCTCACATGATCTAGATTCTATGCTTCTCTTAATACATCCCAGAATTGTGTTTGCCTTTTTGACTGCTGCATCATATTGTTGACTCATGTTCAGTCTATGATCTATTCGTATACACAAGTCTCTTTCACATGTGCTGCTTAGCCCAATTCCTCCCATTCTGTATGTGCTTTTTTCATTTTTATTGCCTAGATGTAGGACTTTGCATTTCTCCTTGTTAAATACCATTCCGTTAGTCGCCACCCACTGTTCAAGCTTTTCTAGATCTTTTTGAATACTCCCTCTCTTCCCTAGTGTTAGCTATCCCTCCTAGCTTTGTGTCATCAGAAAATTTGATCAGTTTCGCATCAATTCCCTCCTCCAGATCATTTATAAAAATGTTGAACAACACTGGGCCTAGGACAGAGCCTTGTGGTACCCCACTTGATACATTCTTCTACTTGGATGTGCAGCCATTTATGACCACTCTTTGAGTACAATCACTCAGCCAGTTGTGAATCCACCTAACAGTTGCCTTGTTAATCCCATATTTGGTCATTTTTTTCAATAAGTATAGTATGAGATACTTTGTCAAATGCTTTACTAAAGTCAAGATAAAAAATGATACGCGGGCATGTGCAGTGCCATACGCGGTCTGTGCCAGCTCTCTGGTCACAAGCAGAGGCGTAACTAGAAGCTCTTGGGCCCCGATGCAAAATCTATAACAGTGACCCCCTACTTACATGCGGTGTTTATAATACTTTGGTCTACTTATATGAGGGAGGGGCCCTGCCTTCTCTCTTTGCTAGACAAGAATCACTATGAGAATCCCTCTAGCCTCACCCTTCTCTCAGCTAAACCCTGAGAAAGCCCTTTAGCAGCGCCCCATATCTCTTCAAGATATGTCAGAGATCCCGTGTAGCTCCGCCCGCTCTCTCCCCTCGCTATGGGGGATTCCAAGACTGTTGTGCGATCTTCTCCTATTGATTTTAATGGGGCCCCGGCCCCATAAAAAACAATGGGTGATATTGCAAGTTTTTTTGTATCGCACGGAGGCTTGAGTAAATACAGCAAATGAGAAAGAAACCATTGAAAAACATTGGTTTCATAATCATGCATTTCCACTCACTAGAAAACCTATCGCCAGTGTGTAAGAGACCTTACTTTGGTCGCTCTGCTCCAAAAATGGGATAGACGGTTTGAACGGAGGTAATTACCAAAGCACTTATCTCCTACTACTTACCAGGCCAACTTTGTCACTTTTTTCAGACAACCAGAAGTGTTGCTTTTTATTTTGCATTTTAAATTCTACAGTAACGAGTGGCAATAATGTGTTACCTTTATTCTCAGTACAATTACAGTGATGCCAACTATGTAGAAGATTTTTCTTTATTCTTCTATTGCGCAATAACAGCATAGCTTGTCACTTAGTTTTTTTTGTTTGTTTTTTTTACAGAAAACCTGTCTAGTCCCCACAGCGCCATAAACAAAGTTATGGTGCTGTTGAGACACGTGACAGGGAGCCAGATATAGTATTTTTTAGAAACTCTCACGATGCCCCCTCTGAAGACAATGCATGGCACGAAATTCCGATTCTTTTCCGAGTCCTGTGCATGCACACTCCCATACACGTCTGTTGGAGAGCACATGTATGAGACTCTTCACTGGATCATGGGGATCGGTGAGTATATATAATACATCGTGTGACTCGGTCACATCCCCTAATGGTGCACTAACTTTGTCTATGGTGCGGTGGGGACGTGACAGGTTCCATTTATATTCCTGCTCACAATGCAAAAAAATATATATTACATAGAAATAATGTATAGCCCCTTCTCCCAGGTTTGTGCAGCTGCAGTGTCACATCCGTCAGTCTTCTCTCTAATGCAGTGTGGACAGGCTGCAGTCGGCCTGTGTATGGAATGTCACAGGCAGATGGAGCCAATCAGATCTCAGCATTCGAGCACTGAGGTCTCTGATTGGCTGCCGTAGTCTGATTTTCTGTAAACGGGTTGAATGCAGACTGTCAACACAAACCCTATGCAGAGGGGAGTATTGGATCGGCATTTTACCAGTCAAAGAGGAGAACTGAGTGCTTAATACAGGGCTGTTTTTGTTAATCTCATTGAAGTAAATGGCGGCTAAGGAAACTGCACAGACCAACACTACACTGTTATCAAAAGTCTGGGAGTTAAGGAAGCAGCACAGTGCACGGTGTTAGGGCTTATTCAGACGTGCGTATATCGGTGGGGTTTTCACGCCCGGCTGATATACGCTGTTCCTCTCTGCAGGGGGAGGAAGTGGGCCAGGCCAGAAGCAGTGCACTGAGCTCTTGCCCCCTCTACGCCCCTCGCCACTATTTGCAATAGAAGGGGCAGGGTGGAATTTAGCTCCACCCCATCCCTCCCATTGCAAAGAGTGGCGAGGGAGCGGGAGCTCAGTGTACTGCTGGGCATGAAAACCTGGCTGATTTACGCACATCTGAATAAGCCCTTATGCTGTATCAGTAGCCTCTTTTTTCTTCAATAAGAGCTACAGAAAGAGCGCTGTGCTAATCTATACAATGGGTAGCCTTGCAGAATCTTGCATTGAGGCCTGCCAGAGGATATGTCCTCAATTCAGAGTCTAGAGGGCCCCTAGTTCAAATTAAGAACCAGGTCACAGACTACTACTGAAAGCGTGTGTAGGTAGATTTAACAACAACACACATTGCAGTAAAATAAAGGTCTATTTGACAGCTGAATTAGTGGTACAGTCACAAACTTGGAACAGTTTCAACTACTTTGACTATGCTTGCTTTACTATTAAACAACACTGTCTCTGTATGCAAGCTTTTGCAGGAACAAAGAGTCTTTTAAACCAGTGTTCCCCAACTCCAGTCCTCAGGGACCGCCAACAGGTCATGTTTTCAGGATTTCCTCAGTGTTGCACAGGTGATGTAATTATTGCCGGAGCCTCAGACATTGCCACAGCTGTTCTTGCCATAGGATATCCTGAAAACATGACCTGTTGGTGGTCCCTGAGCACTGGAGTTGGGGACCGCTGTCTTAAACTATGGAGCTGGTGGCGGCTTCTGTCTTGGGTGCAGCTGGTGGCGGCTTCTGTCTTGGGTGCAGCTGGTGGCGGCTTCTGTCTTGGGTGCAGCTGGTGGCGGCTTCTGTCTTGGGTGCAGCTGGTGGCGGCTTCTGTCTTGGGTGCAGCTGGTGGCGGCTTCTGTCTTGGGTGCAGCTGGTGGCGGCTTCTGTCTTGGGTGCAGCTGGTGGCGGCTTCTGTCTTGGGTGCAGCTGGTGGCGGCTTCTGTCTTGGGTGCAGCTGGTGGCGGCTTCTGTCTTGGGTGCAGCTGGGGGCGGCCTCTGTCTTGGGTGCAGCTGGGGGCGGCCTCTGTGTTGGATGGCGCTGGGGGCGGCCTCTGTGTTGGATGGCGCTGGGGGCGGCCTCTGTGTTGGATGGCGCTGGGGGCGGCCTCTGTGTTGGATGGCGCTGGGGGCGGCCTCTGTGTTGGATGGCGCTGGGGGCGGCCTCTGTGTTGGATGGCGCTGGGGGCGGCCTCTAAAAAGAAAAAGAGAAAAGTGAGTATAGTACATAATTTTTTAAATATATGGGGTCCCGCGTAGGGCCTCTCGGCCGGTCTGTCCCACGTAGGGCCTCTCGGCCGGTCTGTCCCACGTAGGGCCTCTCGGCCGGTCTGTCCCACGTAGGGCCTCTCGGCCGGTCTGTCCCACGTAGGGCCTCTCGGCCGGTCTGTCCCACGTAGGGCCTCTCGGCCGGTCTGTCCCACGTAGGGCCTCTCGGCCGGTCTGTCCCACGTAGGGCCTCTCGGCCGGTCTGTCCCACGTAGGGCCTCTCGGCCGGTCTGTCCCACGTAGGGCCTCTCGGCCGGTCTGTCCCACGTAGGGCCTCTCGGCCGGTCTGTCCCACGTAGGGCCTCTCGGCCGGTCTGTCCCACGTAGGGCCTCTCGGCCGGTCTGTCCCACGTAGGGCCTCTCGGCCGGTCTGTCCCACGTAGGGCCTCTCGGCCGGTCTGTCCCACGTAGGGCCTCTCGGCCGGTCTGTCCCACGTAGGGCCTCTCGGCCGGTCTGTCCCACGTAGGGCCTCTCGGCCGGTCTGTCCCACGTAGGGCCTCTCGGCCGGTCTGTCCCACGTAGGGCCTCTCGGCCGGTCTGTCCCACGTAGGGCCTCTCGGCCGGTCTGTCCCACGTAGGGCCTCTCGGCCGGTCTGTCCCACGTAGGGCCTCTCGGCCGGTCTGTCCCACGTAGGGCCTCTCGGCCGGTCTGTCCCACGTAGGGCCTCTCGGCCGGTCTGTCCCACGTAGGGCCTCTCGGCCGGTCTGTCCCACGTAGGGCCTCTCGGCCGGTCTGTCCCACGTAGGGCCTCTCGGCCGGTCTGTCCCACGTAGGGCCTCTCGGCCGGTCTGTCCCACGTAGGGCCTCTCGGCCGGTCTGTCCCACGTAGGGCCTCTCGGCCGGTCTGTCCCACGTAGGGCCTCTCGGCCGGTCTGTCCCACGTAGGGCCTCTCGGCCGGTCTGTCCCACGTAGGGCCTCTCGGCCGGTCTGTCCCACGTAGGGCCTCTCGGCCGGTCTGTCCCACGTAGGGCCTCTCGGCCGGTCTGTCCCACGTAGGGCCTCTCGGCCGGTCTGTCCCACGTAGGGCCTCTCGGCCGGTCTGTCCCACGTAGGGCCTCTCGGCCGGTCTGTCCCACGTAGGGCCTCTCGGCCGGTCTGTCCCACGTAGGGCCTCTCGGCCGGTCTGTCCCACGTAGGGCCTCTCGGCCGGTCTGTCCCACGTAGGGCCTCTCGGCCGGTCTGTCCCACGTAGGGCCTCTCGGCCGGTCTGTCCCACGTAGGGCCTCTCGGCCGGTCTGTCCCACGTAGGGCCTCTCGGCCGGTCTGTCCCACGTAGGGCCTCTCGGCCGGTCTGTCCCACGTAGGGCCTCTCGGCCGGTCTGTCCCACGTAGGGCCTCTCGGCCGGTCTGTCCCACGTAGGGCCTCTCGGCCGGTCTGTCCCACGTAGGGCCTCTCGGCCGGTCTGTCCCACGTAGGGCCTCTCGGCCGGTCTGTCCCACGTAGGGCCTCTCGGCCGGTCTGTCCCACGTAGGGCCTCTCGGCCGGTCTGTCCCACGTAGGGCCTCTCGGCCGGTCTGTCCCACGTAGGGCCTCTCGGCCGGTCTGTCCCACGTAGGGCCTCTCGGCCGGTCTGTCCCACGTAGGGCCTCTCGGCCGGTCTGTCCCACGTAGGGCCTCTCGGCCGGTCTGTCCCACGTAGGGCCTCTCGGCCGGTCTGTCCCACGTAGGGCCTCTCGGCCGGTCTGTCCCACGTAGGGCCTCTCGGCCGGTCTGTCCCACGTAGGGCCTCTCGGCCGGTCTGTCCCACGTAGGGCCTCTCGGCCGGTCTGTCCCACGTAGGGCCTCTCGGCCGGTCTGTCCCACGTAGGGCCTCTCGGCCGGTCTGTCCCACGTAGGGCCTCTCGGCCGGTCTGTCCCACGTAGGGCCTCTCGGCCGGTCTGTCCCACGTAGGGCCTCTCGGCCGGTCTGTCCCACGTAGGGCCTCTCGGCCGGTCTGTCCCACGTAGGGCCTCTCGGCCGGTCTGTCCCACGTAGGGCCTCTCGGCCGGTCTGTCCCACGTAGGGCCTCTCGGCCGGTCTGTCCCACGTAGGGCCTCTCGGCCGGTCTGTCCCACGTAGGGCCTCTCGGCCGGTCTGTCCCACGTAGGGCCTCTCGGCCGGTCTGTCCCACGTAGGGCCTCTCGGCCGGTCTGTCCCACGTAGGGCCTCTCGGCCGGTCTGTCCCACGTAGGGCCTCTCGGCCGGTCTGTCCCACGTAGGGCCTCTCGGCCGGTCTGTCCCACGTAGGGCCTCTCGGCCGGTCTGTCCCACGTAGGGCCTCTCGGCCGGTCTGTCCCACGTAGGGCCTCTCGGCCGGTCTGTCCCACGTAGGGCCTCTCGGCCGGTCTGTCCCACGTAGGGCCTCTCGGCCGGTCTGTCCCACGTAGGGCCTCTCGGCCGGTCTGTCCCACGTAGGGCCTCTCGGCCGGTCTGTCCCACGTAGGGCCTCTCGGCCGGTCTGTCCCACGTAGGGCCTCTCGGCCGGTCTGTCCCACGTAGGGCCTCTCGGCCGGTCTGTCCCACGTAGGGCCTCTCGGCCGGTCTGTCCCACGTAGGGCCTCTCGGCCGGTCTGTCCCACGTAGGGCCTCTCGGCCGGTCTGTCCCACGTAGGGCCTCTCGGCCGGTCTGTCCCACGTAGGGCCTCTCGGCCGGTCTGTCCCACGTAGGGCCTCTCGGCCGGTCTGTCCCACGTAGGGCCTCTCGGCCGGTCTGTCCCACGTAGGGCCTCTCGGCCGGTCTGTCCCACGTAGGGCCTCTCGGCCGGTCTGTCCCACGTAGGGCCTCTCGGCCGGTCTGTCCCACGTAGGGCCTCTCGGCCGGTCTGTCCCACGTAGGGCCTCTCGGCCGGTCTGTCCCACGTAGGGCCTCTCGGCCGGTCTGTCCCACGTAGGGCCTCTCGGCCGGTCTGTCCCACGTAGGGCCTCTCGGCCGGTCTGTCCCACGTAGGGCCTCTCGGCCGGTCTGTCCCACGTAGGGCCTCTCGGCCGGTCTGTCCCACGTAGGGCCTCTCGGCCGGTCTGTCCCACGTAGGGCCTCTCGGCCGGTCTGTCCCACGTAGGGCCTCTCGGCCGGTCTGTCCCACGTAGGGCCTCTCGGCCGGTCTGTCCCACGTAGGGCCTCTCGGCCGGTCTGTCCCACGTAGGGCCTCTCGGCCGGTCTGTCCCACGTAGGGCCTCTCGGCCGGTCTGTCCCACGTAGGGCCTCTCGGCCGGTCTGTCCCACGTAGGGCCTCTCGGCCGGTCTGTCCCACGTAGGGCCTCTCGGCCGGTCTGTCCCACGTAGGGCCTCTCGGCCGGTCTGTCCCACGTAGGGCCTCTCGGCCGGTCTGTCCCACGTAGGGCCTCTCGGCCGGTCTGTCCCACGTAGGGCCTCTCGGCCGGTCTGTCCCACGTAGGGCCTCTCGGCCGGTCTGTCCCACGTAGGGCCTCTCGGCCGGTCTGTCCCACGTAGGGCCTCTCGGCCGGTCTGTCCCACGTAGGGCCTCTCGGCCGGTCTGTCCCACGTAGGGCCTCTCGGCCGGTCTGTCCCACGTAGGGCCTCTCGGCCGGTCTGTCCCACGTAGGGCCTCTCGGCCGGTCTGTCCCACGTAGGGCCTCTCGGCCGGTCTGTCCCACGTAGGGCCTCTCGGCCGGTCTGTCCCACGTAGGGCCTCTCGGCCGGTCTGTCCCACGTAGGGCCTCTCGGCCGGTCTGTCCCACGTAGGGCCTCTCGGCCGGTCTGTCCCACGTAGGGCCTCTCGGCCGGTCTGTCCCACGTAGGGCCTCTCGGCCGGTCTGTCCCACGTAGGGCCTCTCGGCCGGTCTGTCCCACGTAGGGCCTCTCGGCCGGTCTGTCCCACGTAGGGCCTCTCGGCCGGTCTGTCCCACGTAGGGCCTCTCGGCCGGTCTGTCCCACGTAGGGCCTCTCGGCCGGTCTGTCCCACGTAGGGCCTCTCGGCCGGTCTGTCCCACGTAGGGCCTCTCGGCCGGTCTGTCCCACGTAGGGCCTCTCGGCCGGTCTGTCCCACGTAGGGCCTCTCGGCCGGTCTGTCCCACGTAGGGCCTCTCGGCCGGTCTGTCCCACGTAGGGCCTCTCGGCCGGTCTGTCCCACGTAGGGCCTCTCGGCCGGTCTGTCCCACGTAGGGCCTCTCGGCCGGTCTGTCCCACGTAGGGCCTCTCGGCCGGTCTGTCCCACGTAGGGCCTCTCGGCCGGTCTGTCCCACGTAGGGCCTCTCGGCCGGTCTGTCCCACGTAGGGCCTCTCGGCCGGTCTGTCCCACGTAGGGCCTCTCGGCCGGTCTGTCCCACGTAGGGCCTCTCGGCCGGTCTGTCCCACGTAGGGCCTCTCGGCCGGTCTGTCCCACGTAGGGCCTCTCGGCCGGTCTGTCCCACGTAGGGCCTCTCGGCCGGTCTGTCCCACGTAGGGCCTCTCGGCCGGTCTGTCCCACGTAGGGCCTCTCGGCCGGTCTGTCCCACGTAGGGCCTCTCTTTATGGAAAGATAAGTGGGTATTTTAGTTGTTTTTTGAAACAAATGAACGGCTTGTTCTGTATAGAGCAGGTGAGTGTACCATTTTCTTCAGATAGTGAGGTAATGGCATGCTTCTCTGATTCCTCTTGGTTAACATCAACATTGTATGAAGTAAGTTTACGTCATGGCAGCATGCTACTTAATGCACCAGGACATAAACTTATATCATGCGTTGCAACACCTGAGAACAATTAACATTAATCTTTGCTTTTAACCCCCTATAAGCCACTATCTATTTAGATCACGGTATGAATAGGGTTTACAGAGGGTGGGCGCTCTATTCGTGACATTATTGGCCCCCCGCAATGTAATTGCAGCCGGGTGATGAGTTGCTATGGCAACAGCATGCCAGATACTGGTGTCCCGTCTTGCCATTGCCTATGATCGCTATTACAATCAATAAGGCATTGCGTTACGGAAGTCCTACAATGCCTTTTAATAGCGATTATTCGCATTATGATTCAAATCCCCTACAGGAAAATGAAGGGGGAAAAAAATGAAACGTTTAACCCCTTGAGTGGCACGCCCGGAAATTTTCCGGGACGAGCTCCACTGCTCATAGTGACAGCCCGGAAATCTTCCGGGCTATGTATCACTATGGAAGCTGCAGAGCACAATGCCACAAGCTGTGACACTGTGCTCTGCCTGCACAGACCCACAAAGAAGAAAGCAAGGGCTTTGAAAAACCAGCAGAAGATATTGCCGGCATATCGGCAATGTCCTGCTTTGTTTACAGGTTGCCATAGAGACCATCGGCTTGTCAGAAGCAAGCCGATGGTCTCTGTGACAGGGAGAGCTTGGTGCTTGGCTATCAGAGGACAGCTAGGTACCAGCTCTTAAAGCAGAGATCAGAGAAAACCTCCGATCTCTGCTGTGTTAACCCTTTACATGCTGCAGTCTATGTGACTGCAGCATGTAAAGGGCTGTCACTACAGCATGTAAAGGGCTGTCACCATCAGACCCCCGGAATGTGATCAGGGGGTCCTGATGGGTCCCTGTGGAAGTCCCCTAAAGGGACAAAAAAAAAAAAGTTAAAAAATTATTCAATGACATCATTGAATGGGTGTGATTGCTAACACACGTGCGCCTTCAGCCAATCACAGCCATTCAATGATGTCATTGAATAGTGTGATTGGCTCAAGCCACGTGTGTTTTAGCCAATCACAGCCATTCAATGCTGTCATTGAATGGCTGTAACTGGCTGACGGCGTGTGTATTAGCTTTCTGGAAGCGGGGATTTCAAGCCCCGCATTCAGAAATCAATGCTGCGCCGGGGACGAGGAGCGAGCGACATCCTGCCGGAGCGCGACAGAACGCCGGGGGAGGTGAGTAATGATTTTTTTTTTACCCTTTTTTTTTTTTGTATTACCGGCGCATAAGACGACCCCCGACTTCAGAGCAGATTTTTCGGGGTTCAAAAGTCGTCTTATACGCCGGTATATACGGTATTTTCTTTTTGCCTCCCAAAAACGCAATAGAAGTGATTAAAAAAGCAGTACCCCAAAATGGTAACCAATATTAACTACATCTTGTCACGCTAACAGCAAGCCCTCACAGAGCTCCAAACATGACAGAAAAAACGTTATGGGACTTTGCAGCGATGTAGAAATGAAATATTGCGGAAAAGTGGAAAAGCTAAAAAAATAAGAATTTGTTATCGTCATAATTGAACTGACTCTCATAAAAAATGTATTATGCCGCATGATTAATGCTGTAAAAGAAACAATGGCAGAATTGACGTGTTTTCTCTCTTTGCTCTCCAAAAAGTTAAGATTTACAAAATATGGTATTTTTTCACTAAACATGGTACTAATAAAAACTACATTTCGCCTTGCAAGTAAAAGAAGCCCTCAAGTCATCAGAGAAATTAAAAAAATATGAGTTTTGACAAGTGGGCATCCATATGCCCAAAATACGTCATGTCCTTAAGGGGTTAAAGAGAGTGGGGATTGGGTGAATGAGATCCCCCCCTCTCTTGTCACATCCTCTTTCCTCTCCTGTCGGCTGCAGTAGTGGAACCATGTTGGCACATGCGCACTGTGCAAATTCAGAAATGAAAGCTGAAAATTAATGAACGTTGCTTTTTTTTGGGATAGAAAAATAGCACCCAGTTTTTGTCAACTGTTCATGAATTTATGGACGGTTGGCAGCCCTGAATTTGGGTGACTTGACAGGTTTGTTGTAACCGGGCACATTATTCTGCATACCATATGGAATGGACAAGTACATAAAGCGCTTCTTATACATACAGCGCCATAAACTTTAGACAGGAAAGAAATGTTCATTTTGGCAGCTTACCTTATTTGTGGCTGTTTTCTACTTCGGACTTCTTCCATTCAAATACTGTGTAGGTATGTACAATATATGAACAACCTGCAACACTTACATGACGTAATGTCTGTAGTGCTGTGATCCTTTCTACTGTGTCACAGCAATTATATTTATTTATTGTCTAGATATATGTGAGAGGTTTTTAACTTTTCAATATATTTTATTTTAAAAATGTTATTAAACACTTTTTAGTCCCATTAGGGGACTGGAACATGCGATTGCTGACAGAAAACACTGCAATACTTATATATATTACACCTTTTCACTGTTGAGACTTAAAAGGCCTTAATATACACTAGTCCCAGTAGCATTAACTAGGCCTTGGGTTACCATAGTAACCCATAGCCACCCTACAGTTGTGTTGCTGGGGAGGGATGGAGGGATTCCCTCTAACGGCTTAGATGCCACGTTCATCATTGAGTGTGAAATAAGTTAAGCAGCTGGCATCTGATCCCTGAAGGTGGATGTCTGCTATGTAACACATTGGGCACCCTCCGTGCTTGGAGTGGGCTTGGCTCCCAAACATGTACAACCTTTATTATGAAGGGGTTAATGAAATAACCAGCATTTTAGTTGTGTAATTTCCAGAGATGTAATTTCTACCAATATCTATAATAAAGCCCCAATGACCCGTATGTCATCACTACAAGCGCTTCAGTCATTGAGGAATAACGATCACTACTTACACCTACATATTAGTCTATTGTGGACTGACTGCTCCTTATAGAACCGTTTCCTTAGATAAACATGAAATAGATAAGGGTCCTCAATGAATACCATATAGGCCAAATAACTCAGTAGGAAATCGTTACTTGTGTATCGGCCCATTTGAGGAAAATACAGCAATGTCATATTTCTATATTAAAGGGTTTTCTGGTTCGGTGACGGTTTTCATGTTTCCTCTTTCTGTTCTCTGGATAGGTGATACCTGATAGATCGGTGAGGGTCCGACTGCCGGCATCCCCACCAATCACCACAATGGTAGTGCTGAAGTTGGCAGAATTAATTGAGCGTTGGCTGTACATACACACTGCTGCTCCATTTATTGCAGTAGGACTGCTAAAGGTGGCCATTTGAACGTCTTTAAAGCCATTATTCTGATGATCAATGGGAGGGGGTTCCCAGCAGTAGGACCCCCACTGATCGATCGATTTTCAAAAAATGTCACCGAATTGGAAAACCCTTTTAACTTTATTATTTCAAGTCTCAATGGCTATTCAGTGTGTGTGTATACATATATTATTGTTCTGTATATAATAGTCACACCAATATACTACAAGTAGAATTAGGCCGCCTGCACACGGCCGTGAAGGGCTTCGCCGCGGAATATTCCACGGCGAAGCCCGTCATGGTGCCCCCCAGAGACCCCATACTTATCAGCGAATCTGGTGTTCTGGGTCCCGCATGACGCTTCGGCGTGACGAGCACGCATCGTCATGTGACACGCCGGCCATGTCATATGACGCGCGGCGGCGATGGGCGGAGAGGCGATTTCACGCTATCTTCCGCTGTGCTACAGCGGAAGATAGTGTGAGCGGAAGGCTTCCATTGACTGCAATGGAAGCCGGCCGCGTGTACACCTGCGGCAAATAGAGCATGCCGCGGGTGAGGACGGGAGATTTCACGGTGCGGAATTCCGCACCATGAGCATTGAGCTATTAGGTTCAATAGAACCTAATAGCTGCGGGCAACGCGGTGGATTTTTGCCGCATATTATGTGGCGGAAATCTGTCCGTGGGAAGGAGGCCTAATCGTCCAAATCCTCCTGGAGCATTAGGGTATATCACATGGGACAAGAATGATTTTCGGTGTGGACTTTGCGCAAGGTGAATCAGCAGCATTTACAATATAAGCCATGGGGATGAGAGTTTAGCAAATCTCCCCCGCAGAGTGCAGACGATCTCCCCGAGGGATACGCTGTGGACTTTATATCCGCAGCAGGTTAACTATGTGCTGCAGATTTCACCTTTTTGAATCCAAAGTGTGAAATCTGCGGCAAGTCCACCCAAAATGCAAGACAAAATCTATAACATTAAACTGTGAATTAAATGACTGCTAATCTTTGTGTGACTTGGTTGCTTACGGCTCCAGGTGACCCCCTCGCTGGCGCTCCTTGAGGCTGACGCTGCGGCCGGCACTGGCTTCCCCGCGGACAGCTGCAGATCACTGGTCCTATCAGGTAATAATCCAGTCCTTAATGTCTGTTCCTTCTGTCCTCCAATCCAACGTATTGGGCCCCTAGTTGGGTCTCCGCTGCGCTCTTTGTCTGCCTGGTCTTTGCTACAGGATAGATCTCCTTGGACTATGACTTTCTGTTGCCTCTTCTTTCTTCTTCATCTGCCACTGTCACCATTTCTCCTCTTCTGGCTTCTCCAGCTGTTCCTGGCAAAATCCAATCCAGTAGGGTTAGCTTCTTGTCAGCAGCAGCAACAGTTCTCATCTGGCTTCAAGATGGCGTCTGACTGACCAACTGCCACTTTTTCTTCTGGAAGCTCCGCCCACTTCAAGCTCCGCCCACTTCACTGCACTACACAGAGGATAACTGTTATGTCTTGTCTCACAAGAGCTAAATTAAAGGGCCCATGTCGCTCCATTACAATATATATATATATATATGAATGTAAATGATGATAGTGCAAGGACTGATTATCACTGGTTAAGCTTGTAGAATGCATGTATGTTATAAAACAGTATGTTTTATTTCTGGGTTTTCAGTGTTTTTTTCCTTGCATCTCATAAGTTAAAAACTCCCCACAGTGAGATCTCAGCTTTAGGGCTCATTCATACGGGCGCATGCTATTTTGGTCTGTGTGTAATTTGTGCTTTTTTTCACTTGTGCAAAAAAAAGGCCCAACTGATGTCCGCTCTTCTTCACACGGTCTTCTGGCATAAATGCAGTGAATATGCATTTGACAGCCGTAGGATAGTTTTTTTTATGCATCTATAGATTTGAATGTGCAATTTTGGTGTGTAAATATGGAATAAAATAAGACATGCTGAAAAACACCGCACACATGAATACACCAATGCAAATCAATGGTGTTGTAGGTTGTCCGTATTATGTCCATTAAATATATGAGGTTTCAAGCTGGGTTTACACATTCTGGTTAAAAAAAACGTAACCGCTGCGCAGTTGTTTGGGGTTTTCAATTGATAGTTAATGACTGTGTGATTTAGTAAATAAATTACTGTAATATCGGGAAGAGGTGGGGCGTTAACCACCGACATGGAGAAACATCTCTGAGAGGAGTTCCCAAATTCAATATCCTGGCCTTCTGTTGGCATCCGCTGCCTCTTATCATCCAGTACTTACTGTTGCTGCCCTGGATCAGCCTCGCCCTCGATCTGTGGTGGAGCTTCAAGGACCAGCTGCCCATATCTCGCACTGCGGTCCAATACGGCTTAGCCACATGTCAGCTAAATGACTGTGTATATGTGTATATACATATATATATTATCTATCTATATATAGATGCATATATAGCGATATAGTTAGTTATCTGCGGCAAAAAAAAAAAAATGCATACCGTACGTTTAACTTCTTAGGCCAAGTCGATGATTATTATCATCCAAGCAGTTATTTTCCTGTTACTATAGCAATTATACTCTTGTATATAGGAGACAGTATTCTAGTAGTTATATTATTGTATATAGGAGACAGTATTCTAGTAGTTATATTATTGTATATAGGAGACAATATTCTTGTAGTTATATTCTTTTACATAGGAGACAGCATTATAGTAGTTATATTCCTGTACATAGATGGCAGTGTTCTAGTAATTATATCTTTGTACATAGTAGACCATATTCTAGTAGCTGCATTCTTCTACATAGGGGACAATATTCTAGTAGTTATATTCTTGTACATAGAGAACAGTATCCTAGTAGTTATATACTTGTACATAGGAGACAGTATTATAGTAGTTATATTCTTGTACATAGGAGACAGTATCCTAGTAGTTATAGTCTTGTGCATAAGAGACAGTATACTAGTAAATATATTCCTGCTAATAGGTGAAAGTATAGTAGTAGTTATATTCTTGTACATAGCGGGCAGTATTATATTAGTTATATTCTTGTATGTAACAGACAGTATTCTAGTAGTTATATTCTTGTACTTAGGAGACAGTATCCTAGTAGTTATAGTCTTGTGCATAAGAGACAGTATACTAGTAAATATATTCCTGCTAATAGGTGAAAGTATAGTAGTAGTTATATTCTTGTACATAGCGGGCAGTATTATATTAGTTATATTCTTGTATGTAACAGACAGTATTCTAGTAGTTATATTCTTGTACTTAGGAGACAGTATTCTAGTAGTTATATTCTTGTACATCATAGGGGACAGTATTCTAGTAGTTATATTCTTGTACACAGGGGGGGAACAGTATTCTAGTAGTAATATTCTTGTACATAGGAGACATTAGTAAAGTAGTTATATTTTTGTACATAAGGGGCAGTTCTATAGTAGTTATATTCTTCTACGTAGTTATATTTTAGTAGTTATATTCTTGTACATAGGGGGCAGTATTATATTAGTTATATTCTTGTATGTAACAGACAGTATTCTAGTAGTTATATTACTTTATATAGGGGGCAGTATTCTAGTAATAAAATCTTTGTACATAGTAGTCCGTATTCTAGTACTTATATTCTTGTACATGAGACAGTATTATAGTAGTTGCATTCTTGTACATACGGGGCAGTACTGTAACAGTTATATTCTTGTACATAGGGGACAGTATTATAGTAGTTATATTCCTGTACTTAGTGGGCAGTACTATAGTAGTTAGATTCTTGGGTACTGGTGTATCTTGTCTCCACCACGAAAATGGGTGTAGACCAGGGATTGTGCTGTGGAAGGTATAGGGAACACCTACAGCTGCTGATTGGCTTGGCTCCTGTCTCTGCTGTGCTATGCCTCCTTTTCAGCTTCAAGCGGCTTCACCACTGGGCTCCTTGCAATGCCCCCAGCTGTGACATCATGGGATGGCTTCGCCTGTGTTCAGTGGGAGCAGCATCAGCACCGTAGAGGGGAAGGGGTATGGAGTGGCGTAATAAATACCTTATTTGACAGCAGCACTCCACAATGCCCCTGAAATAAAGGGGGTGCGAGATAACTGACCACTGTATGCAGGCAGTCAGCTGTGAGGTAACCACTGCTTGGTATCTGTCAGCTGTGAGATAACTGGCCACTGTATGCAGGCAGTCAGCTGTGAGGTAACCACTGTATGCAGACTGTCGGCTGTGGGGTAACTGGAGGATGAGGCTGTGATGACCGGAGGAACAGAGATGGTTATTAATGGTTACCGGGACGCTGGTGTTTCCTCAGTGTAACTAGTTAGGTGGTTGTTAGACATCCTTGGGGCGCCTCACTACCTCGGTGTAACTAGTGAGGTGGTTGTTAGACATCCTTGGGGCCCCTCACTACCTCGGTGTAACTAGTGAGGTGGTTGTTAGACATCCTTGGGGCGCCTCACTACCTCGGTGTAACTAGTTAGGTGGTGGTTAGACATCCTTGGGGCCCCTCACTACCTCGGTGTAACTAGTGAGGTGGTTGTTAGACATCCTTGGGGCGCCTCACTACCTCGGTGTAACTAGTTAGGTGGTTTATAGACATCCTTGGGGCGCCGCACTACCTCGGTGTAACTAGTTAGGTGGTTGTTAGACATCCTTGGGGCGCCTCACTACCTCGGTGTAACTAGTGAGGTGGTTTATAGACATCCTTGGGGCGCCTCACTACCTCGGTGTAACTAGTGAGGTGGTTTATAGACATACTTGGGGCCCCTCACTACCTCGGTGTAACTAGTGAGGTGGTTGTTAGACATCCTTGGGGCGCCTCACTACCTCGGTGTAACTAGTTAGGTGGTTGTTAGACATCCTTGGGGCCCCTCACTACCTCGGTGTAACTAGTTAGGTGGTTGTTAGACATCCTTGGGGCGCCTCACTACCTCGGTGTGACTAGTTAGGTGGCTGTTAGACATCCTTGGGGCGCCTCACTACCTGGATGTGTGTTTACATTTATGGGATCGAGGTAATGGAGAGCTGTGGGTACTGCCATGAGGGCTCATATTGTGCCGCTCTCATCCATTTATGGTTGTTTTAGTCAGAAATCAGTACAAATTCCTTGCATCCAGGAAATACAGTTTCCTGCAATAGGGCAAGACTCCAGTGAGCCTCTCATATTGGAAGTAGGCCCGGCTCAATAAAGAAGGATCCCGGTACGGCTTATATGTGCATGAGTTAAAGGGACCCGGCTGTGAAGGGGTTAATAAGTTAATTTCAGCTGTTTATGATCCTGAGGTAGTTAAATTGCTAATCACATAGATGAGGGCAGAGTTGCCGGTCATTTTGATACCCCCCTTTTTTCAATTTGAGGTTGTCCCCTTTAAGGGTGATACCACAGAAGGAGTCTATCTCCTCTCAGTGATTTATCATCTATCTTACCCCAAGCAGTCTTCTCTGAATGCTGAGGCGCTCCTGAGCTGCTGGCATTAAGATATGCATCATGTGACTACATTGGCTTTGATATGGCACTTCGGTCATGTGATGCAGTATTCGGATAACTTCTTATTGGTTGGGGTTTTAATCCTTTGGTTTCCGGTTTGGCGTTACCGATGGGATCTAAGGCATCCTACTATTATTTAGGACTATCCTTATTTTTAGAGTAGGTGGGAGGAAGGAATCTCCGGATGTTGGTGTAATACACTACTTAGATGATTGTTGTTTATGGGTAATGAGGGGTGCACAAGTTTTAGAGGGCATGTGGTCAGGATGGAGGATTTTGGGGGTGCTGCTGGCGAACGGAAAAAATCCCATGGCCATGTACTCGGTTGGAATTTTTAGGTATTCAATTGATAGCATTGTGATGGTTGTTCTAATTGCCAATGTCAGGGGTGTATAGTTTATGGGTTTAATTAGTCAGACATTACGTATGAAGGACGATTACATGGAGGGAGTTGCAGCCATTAGCAGGTCGGTCCTGTTTGGCTTCACAGGTGATTATTATTGGTCCAGGTATTCCCGCAAGTTATGTGTGGTGATGTGCGACTGGAAGGCCCATACATCGCATGCGCAGATATCAAGGGAGCTAAAGCAGGATCTAGTGGTATGGTTGGTATCTGTGACTTTAATGGTCAGTCAGCTTGGTGATGGGAGTTTGTGGAAGCGGAGGAGTTATCATTAGTGGATAATGGTTATGGAGTGATTGTTGGTAAGAGCCGGTCGGCAGGAGTTAGTTCGTATACTAATCAGATTATGTCTAACATATAACCTCTTATTGAGGGTTAGAGATGGTCAGTGTGAGATTAATGCGGCTGCTATTTCATAGTCTTGTTTGCTGATGCAGCAATTCAGGGAAGAAGAGTCCAACATTTAGGATGCAGCTCATATAGCTCAGTTTGGAAGGTATTGTTGGGTATGGCTTTCTTTCAAAGATGGTATAATGTGGTACCTATTAATTCTGTTTTTCAGGTAGAGCGATTGATCAGGGGCTGTAGGGCAGTAGCGTATGCCGCTGATCAGGGGCTGCAAGGCAGTAGTGTACGCCACTGATCAGGGGCTGTAAGGCAGTAGTGTACGCGCTGATCAGGGGCTGTAAGGCAGTAGTGTACGCGCTGATCAGGGGCTGTAAGGCAGAAGTGTACGCCCCTGATCAGCGGCTGTAAGGCAGTAGTGTACGCCGCTGATCAGGGGCTGTAAGGCAGGGCAGTAGTGTACGCCGCTGATCAGGGGCTGTAAGGCAGTAGTGTACGCCGCTGATCAGGGGCTGTAAGGCAGTAGTGTACGCCGCTGATCAGGGGTTGTAAGGCAGTAGTGTACGCCGCTGATCAGGGGTTGTAAGGCAGTAGTGTACGCCGCTGATCAGGGGTTGTAAGGCAGTAGTGTACGCCGCTGATCAGGGGCTGTAAGGCAGTAGTGTACGCCGCTGATCAGGGGTTGTAAGGCAGTAGTGTACGCCGCTGATCAGGGGCTGTAAGGCAGGGCAGTAGTGTACGCCGCTGATCAGGGGCTGTAAGGCAGTAGTGTACGCCGCTGATCAGGGGCTGTAAGGCAGGGCAGTAGTGTATGCCGCTGATCAGGGGCTGTAAGGCAGTAGTGTATGCCGCTGATCAGGGGCTGTAAGGCAGTAGTGTACGCCGCTGATCAGGGGTTGTAAGGCAGTAGTGTACGCCGCTGATCAGGGGCTGTAAGGCAGTAGTGTACGCCGCTGATCAGGGGTTGTAAGGCAGTAGTGTACGCCGCTGATCAGGGGTTGTAAGGCAGTAGTGTACGCCGCTGATCAGGGGTTGTAAGGCAGTAGTGTACGCCGCTGATCAGGGGTTGTAAGGCAGTAGTGTACGCCGCTGATCAGGGGCTGTAAGGCAGTAGTGTACGCCGCTGATCAGGGGCTGTAAGGCAGTAGTGTACGCCGCTGATCAGGGGTTGTAAGGCAGTAGTGTACGCCGCTGATCAGGGGTTGTAAGGCAGTAGTGTACGCCGCTGATCAGGGGTTGTAAGGCAGTAGTGTACGCCGCTGATCAGGGGTTGTAAGGCAGTAGTGTACGCCGCTGATCAGGGGCTGTAAGGCAGTAGTGTACGCCGCTGATCAGGGGCTGTAAGGCAGTAGTGTATGCCGCTGATCAACGCTCTGCTATCACATTTAGCTTACTAGGGAAGTTGGTAAAAGTTGCAGTTAATAAAAATAAAAAAAAAACTCAATGTAAATAGTGTCCACGCAGCTATACATGGCAAAAGTAAGATCTTATGGAGCAATTAGTAGAAGACCCTGTATTGTTTTCGGGAAGACGGGGATGATGGAGAATCATTATCTTTTAATCTTTAGCTTTTAATGTATAATGGTGCTTAAAAACGGTTTACAGGTGCGGTTTTATTAAAGAAAAAGGTAGACAGATGGGGTTCATCTCGGTGTAAGTTGTACATGTGCCTGAATAATATGGTGTACTAATTCTTCTTTCATTCTAGGAATTAAGAAAAGTATTGTGTGGATTGTTGGACACTCCTTTGTGTACTGGGCTTGGAGAAGGGCGGCGGATCACTGCTATTCCGAAAATTTGGGATTGTACAGATCACAGTTTGCGGTAATAGATGTATGAGGTGGAGTGGATTAATGGCTGAACTGATCTATAAAGAGTCACATGGGCTTAGAAAGTCACGTGGGCCCTGTCCAGATGTTTTAATTTTACACTTAGGGGGTTAATGACATAGAAGAGAACACATTGATGTGGCGTGGGACATTGAAAGGGAGATGTGGAGCATTGAAACTAGGTTCCGGATACAGTGATAGTTTTTTTTTTTCCAGATTTTGTACCTCGATTATTATGGTCATTGCCGAGGTCTGTATATAGCGAGAGAATTTGGAGAAGGGTAACCCGATGGTAGAGAGCTCATGCCAGGAGTGGATTTTTTTTTCTTTTATATATACTGATTTGGAAGGTTTTGGTCTAGGCTTCCATAGGAATGATCTAGTATACTTGTCAGAGATTGAGTTGGATATTTTTAACATGGATTTGTGTAGATGACTGAGGAGGCTGCGGGTGTTGAGGGGGCCATGTCATTAGTGGATGCCATGGCCTGGTGGGGGATTGTCGCCCGCATTAGGCGGGTGGGCAGGTAAACTTGGGGAGAGTTTGGTGGTGGTAAACTCGTGTCTGTAAGACAGAGTTTACATGAACTGTTATGGTTATTGATTCGTTAAAGGGGTTGTCCCGAGGCAGCAAGTGGGTCTATACACTTCTGTATGGCCATATTAATGCACTTTGTAATGTACATTGTGCATTAATTATGAGCCATACAGAAGTTATAAAAAGTTTTTTACTTACCTGCTCCGTTGCTGGCGTCCTCGTCTCCATGGTGCCGACTAATTTTTGGCCTCCGATGGCCAAATTAGCCGCGCTTGCGCAGTCCGGGTCTTCAGCAGTCTTCTATGGAGCCGCTCGTGCCAGAGAGCGGCTCCGTGTAGCTCCGCCCCGTCACGTGCCGATTCCAGCCAATCAGGAGGCTGGAATCGGCAGTGGACCGCACAGAAGAGCTGCGGTCCACGAAGACAGAGGATCCCGGCGGCCATCTTCAGCGGTAAGTATTGAAGTCACCGGAGCGCGGGGATTAAGGTAAGCGCTCCGGTAAACTTTCTTTACTTCCCTGCATCGGGGTTGTCTCGCGCCGAACGGGGGGGGGGGGGGGGGGGGTTGAAAAAACAAAAAACCCGTTTCGGCGCGGGACAACCCCTTTAATAAACTTGGGTCTGTAAAACAGAGTTTACAGCAAGTAACTCTCCCCCCCCCCCCCCCCCCCCCCCTGCTCCCCGCTGCGACTCGCCTGTCAGCTGCGGCGGCTCCCGAATCTTCAGGGACGAGCAGGGAGATACTCGGCTAAAGCACATTACTCGAGCGAGTAGTGCTTTAGCGAGTATACTCGCTCATCCCTAGTTAGCATACATCACACAAAATATTAGATGCCACAGTGGGAAAGTGCAAGGACTGTGTGTATGGCGTAATAACCAGATCACAGTAACCAGTAAACAATATGAAGTAATATGAAGAAAGTTAAGGCTGGGTTCACACAGGGCGGATTTGTTGCAGTTTTGATGAGCTTTTACCGTAGCAGTTTTGCCGCAGAAGAACTGCTTCTGCGTCAAAACCGCTTCAAAGGTTAATTTTGGCTCACGGATTTTCTCGCGGAAAAATCCGCAAGCGTTTTTTTCTGCAGCGTTTTTGCTTTTTGCCGCGGATTTTGCTGCGTCCATAGAGGTCAATGGACAAAAAAGCGCTGCGGAAAAGACAGAAGAATGGACGTGCTGCATCTTTGAAAACCACACCGCAGTTGCATTTCCGCACTGCGGCTGTGCGGAAAAAATCCATCCTGTGAGAACAGCTTTTTGCCAAAACTCATTTGTGCTGCATTGCACTACAAACGCAGCGGTTTTGCCGCAGTGTGGATATGCAACGGCAATCCGCGGTAAAACCACAGCAAATCTGCCCTATGTGAACCCAGCCTAATACTTAAAGGGGATCCCCTTACTGCTGGACTTCCTAGCTTAAAAGTGGATCTTTCATGACTTCTATGCTTACCCTATCTCAGGTCAGTATAGGAAAGAGTGGGAGATCCTGAACTCGGGGAAATCTAGAGTTCTATGGTTTTGTTCAATTTTTTTTCTAAGCCATTGCTTAAATGCTGGCAGGACTTGTATAGAGAGCCTGTGAGTGCTGCTTTCCCTGCCCACACACAGTGATTGATTGCTCTTCTTGTATAAGGCCCCATTTACAGGCAACGATTATCACTAAATATTTGATCAAACAATGTCTTTTGAGGGATAACTGTTGTGTGTAAATGCTACCATTGTTTGCTTTTCTGCCGAACAATGATTTTTAGTTGAGCTTAAAATCCATCGTTCGCCGGATAGCTGATAGCAGGGACTGCACGCTGTGATTCTCCCTGGGACCACTGTTAACATTGTGTTCAGCTGCAGTGCTGCAGGAAAACATAGGGGCTGTATGCAGAGAACAGACCACCTGTTGTTCTCTATATACAGCTCAGGGAGGCTCATTTACTTGCAAACGAAGGTAATAAGTGCCCATTAGCAGCTTATGTAAAATGATCGCTTAAAACTGTCAATCATCCTATCTTTTGAATGAATTTTGAGCGATCATATTTGCGTGTAAATGGGTCTTAAGTCTGTATATAGCCATTTCTGTCAGTCACCCTGCATGGGCAGTTGAAGTAGAACTCTCAACCTCTCATTGAGTCTTGACAGTATCTCAAAATTGTTTTACATAAAAATACTGAATCCGATCATAAACTGTAAATCTCTATAAGCTCAGCCTTTCCCCCTCTGTCTTATTCTGCCCTAATATTTAAAGCCCTTCCCTGAAAAACATTTCAGGGGTGATGGCAGCAGGATCCTCCACCACAGCTGTCATGTGTGACAGCTGCGGTAGGGAATCCTTTATTCTCCGCAGGGATTCAGAATTCCCCTGCTGCATCTGTCACAGCAGCAGATGTGTTCTGCATCTGCGTGGGACAAGGCAGCGGCAGAGAGGTAAATTTTTTTTTTTTTTTTACACTAATATTTTTGTTTTTCAGGGAAGGGCTTATATGTAAAGCCCTTCCCTGAAAAACATTTCAGGGGTGCCGGTAGACTATTGTTTTCAATGGAGCCGCCGGCAGCAACCGCGGCTCCATTGAAATCAAGTCAGGCAGCTACTGAGCATCGATCACCCTGAAAAATGCTCGGGTCTCTCATTGACTTCAATGGTGTTCGTTACTCGAAACGAGCTCTTGAGCGTTACAAAAAGCTCGGTTTGAGTAACGAGCACCCGAGCATTTTGGTGCTCGCTCATCTCTAATCGTATCCATGAGGGGAGATGAAATTGCATAACTAAAGTCCCCTGGTTTGTCCCACAATAGGATCTTTATCTGCGGACCTTACCCCGGCTTCGGAACATGCGCCCATCAGCAAAATAGCAGACACATGTGCAAAAGTCGAGGATTGCCCAGAAAATGAAAAAGCTTCCTGTTCCTGGCTACCGAAGGTAGCTGAGAGCTTGGAGATGTCACGGGGGGGGGGGCTGCAGTAAATGGTCCCTGGTCAATGGATAATGGCGATCACATAAAAATATTTTAAAAAGTTGAAGTTTCATCTTCCCTCACCAATGCGATCGGTGAGAGAAAATGAAACTTTTTACCGGAGGCCCGCATATTTGAACCCCAACGTAATCCTTCTCCATGGACCTTCCTGGCTTCTGCGCATGCGACCGCCAGCAAAATGCCAGACACATTCGCTAGAGCCAGGGAGCCCGGGAAATTTAAAATCTCCTTGCTCCCGGCAATCAAAGGTCATCGAGAGCCTGGAGCAGTGACCAGGGGCCTCGTTGAGCGGTCCCCGGTCACCTGATAAAAAAGGAAGCGATCTACCTCAGGCCAGTCTTATACGACTGGATAGAAATTTCCGACTCCACATGCGTCTGATTTGCGGTAATACGCGGATGAATCAAATCAATGGATTACGCAATTCTCCACAGACTAGAGGGTCGGAATTACGTAATCCACTCGCAGAAAACAGAACGCTGCATGTTCTATTTTATCACGGATATCCGTGACATAGAGTCCATTGTGCTCCATGGTCACGTATAAACCCACAACTCATACGTAGTTATATTATGTACGGGCTGCGGGTACCCGTGTCATTCCTAAGCGACAGCGCAGGAAATACAAACAAAAAATGGTGTATTACACATGGCTGCCTGTGTAAGTATGCAGTTATGCGCAGTACATTACACGGCCATATGTAGCGCCACAGCCAGGCACACAGCTGGGATCCGCTGCGGGCCTTCACAAGCGGATTCTACATACAGCCGTGTGAGCCTGGCGTTATTCAGACCGCTACCAGTAATACGTAATTTACAAGAAGCCCTGGCAACTCTCACCTTCCTGCAGTTCCAGGAGCAGCTTGTTCAGCGCCTTCTGTGTGAGACCGCCGCACCTCACCAAGATTACAAAGCCTCACAGACCACCACTTTCTACACCCCATCCCTGCCGCTGAGGTCAAGAAATACCCCCCAAAAAAGCATGGGAGGAGGAGGGATACCTCATGTTTAAATGCCCCATGTGCCCATCCCCAGCAGCCTCTGTAATTACCCTTGTCTTCGGACACGCCACACAGTTTACATTATTACTTTTGTCTAAGATTTTACAATGGCGCCATCTGCTGGCTAGAGCCAGTACTGCGATGTGTGACATGCTGGAGAGGCCCCCCGACAACAGAGCAGCCAGTAATATACAGTAAGAATACCCTGCTGGACATCTTCTGACATCGAAGCTGTACAGGCTTCAATCAGAATGTCTTCAGATGTCAGACAGTGGGTTGGAAAGCGTTAAGCATCTTTAATTCTACAGCTTCAAAATGTTCAATAAAAAATTAAATTTGAAAAAAAATCTGATCTTGATATTTTTTCACTGTTTGGGTTAGTGTGCTAAGCAGCCCTGGTGTTTCTCTACTCTACCTTGGATTTCAGGTAGGAGGATATATGGCACCAATTTTAGCCTTTGTGTTGTAGATGTCCAGTCTGTCATCTAGTGGTCCCGACACGATAAGGAAATCTATGCATAGACTCTGCATCTCCTACTATCAACCTCTCCCGATTATTTGTGAGACTCATACTCCACCACAGGAGGATTTTTTTCAACCTCTGAGGCAAATCATTTATTTGGCCTAGTTTAAATCTAACTTTAAAGTTAAAAGATTCAAGCCTAAGCAATTCAATCTGCGGCCCAGAACTTGAGCCATAAAGTCCAGAGGGAGGTTCCCGACACTGCTGCGGTGCGGGCCAATAATCTTGCTGTATCCGCTTCGCAGATAAATTTTCCTGCCTAGCCTATCTCCTGCACAATGTCTAATTCTTCTGGCGAAGAGACAAAAGACTGCTGCAATGTAGTTGCTTGGCAGATTCGCTGGTGGCCCTATCGAACCAGGTAAAGACAAAAACAGGTTGTAGTGCCGAACCCTCTGCCCCAAAGGAAACTTTGGCTAGGGATTCAAAATTTTTGGCTCCTGCCTCCCTAAAGAACGAGGCATCAGCCATAGGCACTACTGGTAAAGACGAAATGATACAAGATATCTAAATGCTTTTGTTTGGTGAAGTGTTTGCTGGGAAGGTTTCATTCCCTAGCTAAAAGGTCCTCAAATTCTGTATGGGAAGGGAAGACCTTTGGGCGTCTGAAGGTAAAGGTTTTCTCAGATGAAGTAGGTGTCAGACCCTTCAGGTGAAGGTTCACTTTCACTGCAAGTATTAGGCTACCAACCAGAGAGGAGAGTTTAGAGACCTGTTCCTCATTCAAGTCCAAATCCAAGTGAGACTCAGATAGTTCGGCTTTAACGCGATGGCGATGTAGGGGTGCTTGAAGATTGCTTTGAACTAGTAGGCCTAACCTACTTCCAGGACCTACCACCGGAAAGGTACGCATGGGGAAATAGTCATTGTTTGTTACACACTGTGGCAGTAGACAGTGCGGTCCAGCCTGTGTATAATAGCATTGGACGTCAGAATTGATGGCAGCGTTTGAAGGGTTAACAAACCCCGATGAGCAGCACTGCTTCTCAAGGCTATTGTGGGCGGGTATCGGCTGTAAAAAATAGCTGACACCTGCATGGTATAGAGCGGGATCGACCCGTGATCACCCTCCATTACACACCTTGAACCTCCAGGATGTAACTATATGCCCTGCAGTGGTATGGGGTTAATGGTTATAGCGCACATTCTGATGCATGGAATGCATTAGTTACATCATCCTGCAATACTAAAGAGGAGCGGTTGTGTATAGAGTGTACTTCATTTGTGAATTTACAATGAAGGCCTATATACTGGACACAAATATGAATCCTTCCACACAAGAGAGAAGAACCCAACAACAAAGCAGGACTGATAGAAGAAATGAATGACAAGTCATGTAATGAGATATCAAATACATTGTCTCAGGTCTTTAGAATGTTATGTACAGAATATACAGACGGGGGGGGGGGGGGCACAGTTATTCAGGATGTGTGTATGGGGGCGCAGAAGAGTCAGTTCCACTCATTGCGATACTGTTCTTGTCACTGAGGGCTCTGGTCACGGTGCTGGCAAGGGAATGCAGAACTTTTCTGGACAACCTCATTCTACCGTCGGTCGGATCACGGCCAAATTATTTCACTGGTTAGATAAGGAACAGACCGTTATCATTTCACACTGTTACCTGCAAGGAAACAAAAACCGGGCAGGACATGATTTGTATTCGCTCTACTTATAGTAAATCTCCATGGTCAAACTATTGTATGTAATCACATGAAGAACCCTAAAAGAGAAGGTATATGTTTGCCTAAACTTGTGTGATCCCAGCGGGGTCTACATTCACTTTATGTAGATTTACTTCTCGAAGTTTGAGAATGGTCCAAGGCTGGACAGAAGCTTCACCTGAGGCTGAGATTCCTCACTGACAGATTAATAAACAGGGGTCATATTTGAGGGCGGCATTCATCTTCTTAGTCTACAGTCACATTTGCATTGGGGATTCCATTTTCCTTCTCTGTTTATGCAAGCTGAAAAAGGGAATCCTCTGGACAAATGGTTCAATGACCGAATGAACCCCATTGACTATAATATGGGTTCTGCTTGGCTCTTGCAGACATTTCATGTTGGATCTGCGCTGGAACTGAGCGGGATGATTAAACACAATGATAAGTGAACGAGCTCACAATGACTGTTAGTCCTGCTGAATCTCATTCTGTTATTGGCTTTTGTTTAAACCCAACAATTATCTTCACTTTCGCTCATTTGAACCATTTTTTGATGGATATCGTAATAAGGCAGCATTACTCAGAGCATCGTACTATTCCTGGCAGCCCTACTGAGTACTGCAGCATTGTCGCATTCACGTCAATGGGACGGCTAGAGATAGTCGAGCTCTTGTGTCACGGTTTTCTATTGTAAACAGAAGTGTGAACCAACACTTGGCATTATTGGAGCGTGTCTGCACTTGGGTTGTGTAGGATGATCTTGGATCACGTGTACCGTCATTACATATATTACAAGGAGCAGACTGGCTGTATGTTTATTACTAAATCTATAGCCTATATATGATTCTATCTATCGCTCTCTATCTATCTATCTATCTCGCGCTCTCGTCTACCTATCGTGAGCTGCTGGGATTTCCTGGCAAAGTTTCCATTTGAGTTAATACTACTGATATGAGCAGAGATCCCAATGATAAACTCTTTCCCACACAGTTTACATATTACTAACTAGAGGTATAAATGTGAGGTTCTTGGCGCACATTTTATTCCAATTGTGCGAGCCCATCTGCCCCGTCACGGCGACCTCATTCAGATGGGTCCCTACACTAAGACTAGATTTGTAGAAGAGGAGATACTCAGATGTGGCATGTGTCACTTCTCCATGTGGCTCATGTCATCCTCTGTCAGAGCACAGAATCACATTGTCCTCTATATGCATCAATATGATGCAGAACCTTCTAATAACTGATCTAGTTTGCAGTTGTTACACTGCACACATTGTATCTATACACTTCTAGGTGGCTTTTATTCTACATTATGTGCTTCATTCCAGCAGGAGCCTTGCTGTATGCTACCTTATATAATAACACATGGACAGATAATACTGATGTGAGTGACTATACAGGTAAAGTATCACACTGCTATGGTAAAGCATTCCCCGGGAATATATAACTAGCTGCTAGATAACCCGTCACTAGAGCTCTAACCTGTTATCCTCATCTATGATCAGGAGCATCTTTACACTGTGCGCCCCCTGCAGGGCAGAACCAGAGATCAGCGCTCAGGATTCTGTAGGGTCACAGTGATGATATAAGAAGGTCAGAGCGCATGTAGTGATCAGTTATGTATCTGCTATATAAATGCTACTTACATATAACCAGAGAATCCCTATAAAGCCGACCAATTACACTGGAGATCTCCTGTTCTACATATACAGTGTCAGTATAGGGACCCATCTCCATAAGGGGCCCTGGAGGGCCTGATGGGAAGAGAAATGTCATTTACATCCTGCTCTGCTTATTTAGTGACAATACTGAGTGTAATTGGAAGGCTTTGTCCATTGCAGCTTGTCCTGTATTCTGCTTCTTCTGTACGGTCAGTCACATCAGGGTCAGAACTTATCACATAATACAGTCACATAAACATTAACAGGATACAATAAGAAGCTTATACTGAAGATACTACTATTATCTCAAGCAATTAACAATACATTATACTTTATTATATATACTGTGTACATATATACAATGACATTAACATAACATTAATTACATTGAAGAGCATCACATATACACATATTCATATAATATCCATACAGGCATAAATATACACATTACCAATGCAAACAATATATACATTAAATATATAACATGAATACATTTGTGGGCACCAATCATATATACAGATATTGATGTGCTAATGCAATACACAGAAACATTAACAGGATATAGAAACATATCACATATGTATTACAGAATTATTAGTACATGGATGTGTATGCATATATAGATACTCACAGTCTTCAGATGTGAAGGCAGCCTAACTCATGGGAGAGATGCTTTTGTTACCATTATACTCTATACATATATTATATGACAGAAATAATAGTACACAGATGTATATGCATATATAGGTACATATACACTTTTATATACTCACAGTCTTCTGGCTCCCTAAGGATATAACATAAATACATGCGTGGGCATCAATCATATATACAGATATTGATGTGCTAATGCACGGAAACATTACCAGGATATAGAAACGTATCACATATATATTACAGAATTAATAGTACACGGATGTATATGCATGTATAGATACAGTTACACTTATATATACTCACAGTCTTCAGATGTGAAGGCAGCCTAACCCATGGGAGAGATACTTTTGTTATATATTATATACATGGACATCAGTATATCCAAACTTTATATAAAAATAAACAGGCATAACACCAAAAAGTAAAGTACAAATATTATACGTATAAACACTGTGTGCACATTATGTGTAGATTGTGTATAAATATATCTAAAACATGTGGACATTTATAATATGTACAGACATTGCAATATTAATAATACATACACAAACACTATATACAAGAATATGTTATGTACATTGCATATGATATTACCAACATGAATATAAATTACATATGTGGACATTGCAGAATATATATACACCATTATATACATGCAGACAGTATATACAAGCAGAACAAATGAGTATTCAAAACAGGTTGTAATGCTAATGATTAACATATGTTTACGCCTTAAGGTGTAGGTTACAGACGTGCTACTATTCAGACGTGTGATTTCAAAGACACAAAAAGAATGAAACTACTAGCAGACATGTATGTGATAATGCCTCATGTCCACGGACACGCACGGTTTCAAAGTGTGGAATCCCGCAGTGGTTTCCACCCGTGCCCAAAGCCATGAGGCCTAAAAAACATTTTCTTACTTGTCCGAAGCCAGTGTGGGTCTTTTCTGTCCACGGCCAGATCTTCTTTCTTCTGCACTGCGGGTGCGCTGTGCTTTTTTTTTAACATTTAAATCTCCTGTTTTCCCGCGGATCTGCTGCACATCCACAGTGTCAGCTTCAATGGAAGCCGTCAGGGCTGGATCCACAGAAAAATGGAGCATGCTGTGATTTTTTTTTTCCTGCATGTACGATTTGCATGCCAGGAAAAATTGACATCCACATGGTTTTAGTTATTTTGTAGTGCTAATGCATCCCTATGGGTGGCTTGATTTGCGGGTGCCTCATGAGAACGAGGTGTGGGGGTACATAGAAAAACATTGCACATACAAGCATATAATATTAAACACGTTAACTATTTAGCTGCTGCTTATGCTAGCAGGGTGCTATATCTTGCCCAGGCTAGGAGACTTAATACATGTGTCCCCTTATTCATTTTAACTATTTAGCTGCTGCTTATACTAGCAGGGTGCTATATCTTGCCCAGTCTAGGAGACTTAATACATATGTCCCCTTATTCATTTTAACTATTTAGCTGCTGCTTATACTAGCAGGGTTGTATATCTTGCCCAGGCTAGGATACTTAATACATGTGTCCCCTTATTCATATGAAGTATTTAGCTGCTGCTTATACTAGCAGGGTGCTATATCTTGCCCAGGCTAGGATACTTAATACATGTGTCCCCTTATTCATATGAAGTATTTAGCTGCTGCTTATACTAGCAGGGTGCTATATCTTGCCCAGTCTAGGAGACTTAATACATATGTCCCCTAATTCATTTTAACTATTTAGCTGCTGCTTATACTAGCAGGCTGCTATATAATAAATATATGCTTTGTATTATGCTTTCAGGGACTTATATTATGTGGGGATCTTTTTAATGTAATGTGTTTTTATGATTTGTGTATTTCTGTGTTTTTCACATTATTATACTTACCTGGCTTCCCATTGATCCCTATTATGAACTCATCTTGTCCTTTGGCTTCGGTCATGTTCTCTTGGCATCACTTGCTTTCAGCTCTATATCAACAAAATAATTTGATATTTGTGACTGATAGGCTGTGATTGCTGTGATATATCTATACGAGAGGCCACATTGACACGTAACCATAGAAAGCAAGAGAAGACCTCTATATCCTCAGAGATAAAGACCCAAAATAGGACTTACAAGTGAGGAGCCTGCGGGCAGCAAATGCCCTCCATAGGGAATAAGTGCTCGTTCACCTGGGCGTATTCGCACAACATAAAACCCACACAAATTTTGCATGCATAATCCTCAGTAAATAGAACCCATTGATCTCAATTTCATGCAATCTGCGATCGCGTGAAAAATCTGCAACATGACCTTTCCTGGTGTCATTTGTGCACCGCAAGAGCCTATTGAAATCAATCCACTCAACATTTGTGTGCGCAAACATGTGGCAAATACATGCCAAAGCCGGCAAAATAAGCGGGCATCAGTGCATTCCAGTCACACAAAATGCTGCGTATTTCTGTGGCTGAAATGCCCTTACGCCCGTGTGAATGAGCCCCAAACACAGGACAACTATAGATCTTCTACTCGAGCTTCCAGTATAGATCTCCATCACATGTCTACTAGTACTGAATGGAGAGAAGAACATCACCCACCAATAACTGACTGCACACAACTGACAACTTTCAATTTGATGACCAGCAATCCTATTGGTGGTCGTCTCCTGACGTTACTATGGCAACATAAACAATTTATAAGGAAATACCTCTGTCATGAGACAGCATGTACATTTACTATCTATATAGGATTGCTATTATGACGCCTATTTTCCATAAAGAATAAAACTATCAGGTAATTGGTAGTTTTGAGTTCAAGTAAAATATATTAATAAATCTATATTTTATATATGATACTGCATTTCATGTAACGCTACAGCACAGTGCACCTCCTCCCCCTCCATGCGGACTCTATAACCCAGTTCCCATCTACTTACTGTATTGTTGGATGAAGAAGCGATGTATCATTTCCTCTGGTCTCAGATGTGTCTCCACCTCTTCAGAGTCAGTGCTGTTGTTCAGGTGGCAGAGAGAGTGATGTCATACCACTTATGGCAGATGTCTTGGTTACGATGAGGTCACAACACTGGAGTTCTGTAAGTGCTTAAAGAGGTATTCCAGTAATATAAAGTTACTCATAGGATAGGGCATAACTAAAGTTACAATCAAAATTATCCCCCCCCCCCTGCAAATTAGGCTTGTCAGATTTAAGAACTTACGGCTGTTTGTAAAACTCAATCAAATAAAAGCAATTTAAATAAATCTACACAACTGATATAAAAGTGGTTTCTCCAAGTTGAAGATAGAATGCCACTTTTAAAACCTCCTGCAGTCTGAGAAGTATTCAGCCCCTTCATGACGAGCGTCTTCAGGGCTTATTCAGACGACCGTATATCGGATAGGTATTCATGAGAGGGGGCAGGGCGGGGCGGGGACAGAGCTAAGTTTCGAGACCTAGCTCTGCCCTGCCTCGCCCCTCCCTTTGCAAATAGTGCCGAGGGGTGGAGAGGGCGTGGGAGCTCAGTGCACTACTCCCATCTCTTCCAGCCTCCTCCCCCTGCAGAGAGGGACACCGTATATTGGCCGGGCGTGAATACCTGGCCAATATACGGTCGTCTGAGTAAGCCCTTAGGCTGTATTTACACCAGCGGTAATAATCCGGGGGTTCTGTGTTGTTGCGCCGCGCACAGAACCTGCGTGTTTAAAGAACCAATTATTTTCAGTGGATTCGCTCTCATCCAGCAATGTTTCGCTCGTACCAATACAGTGAAAGTGAAAAATCACAGTTTGTCTTATTTTTGGGTGATTTTGTCTGCAAGGATCACCCAGTATTCTGTAGAGGAGACAAAAATACTGCATTACACTCATCTGCAAATGCAGTTCTCATGAGTTTGATGTGTTTTTCCATTTTAACTATTGAAGGCATGAGCAATTGTTTTCATGAGTGACAAACACGTTCAGCGATGCAAATCGCATGTTTTTAAAGGGGAAGCGCATTGCAGAAGCCTGTAAATCTGCGGTTTACGAGTGCGATATAGGTCTGAGTTATCACACTTGCCTGTGTACATATAACCTCATGCCCCATTTACATGAAACAACTGTCGGCTAAACGATCTGCGCGAACATGTGACGTCACCGCTGGTTGTTCGCGCTCGTGCAGAACGTTTAGACAGGCAGATCATCATATTCTGTGAGAAGCACGGAGCGGGGGGGTTAGTCGCAGCGAGAAGTAAGCAAACAGCAATGATTATTATGCTGGTTGAAACGAAAAGTAAACTAATAGCGCACGATGGCTGCGCATTTACACGCAAGGATTACGGCGCAATTTCTTTTGTTTGAACTAATTTAGAATGGAGCATTAGTACTTAGTAGGGCAGCGTCTGGCTTCCAGCTGTGTCTCTAGGGGCGTTCAGCGCCTCGTTATCTTTCTGTATCCCTTTCCTTGTCTATAAAAAGTAATAATCTCTTCTCTTAGGCCCAATGCCCATGGACGGACTTTTGCTGCGGAATTCGCAGTCAGACGCCCGCCGCGAAATCCGCAGCAATGTCCGTCCATTGACATGCAATGTTAAAAGATTCTTCCCTGCCCACTGGCGGAAATTAACTGTGATTTTCCGTTTGCGGGGGTGAGTCGCAGCAGGTTCTATTTAGTGCAGAAAAACGCACAGACAGTTTCCATTGCAGTCAATGGAAGCTGACCGGCCGTCAGCACTTTCGCAGTAGTATCGCAGGAATCCGTGTTAGAGCCCAGCGCTGGCGCGTTACGCCCTGCCCCAGCCGAAACACTCGTAGCGGATCCGGATAGGCGAGTATAGAGTCTCTGGGGGTCACCAGGTCTGATTCCGCTGTGAGATTTTGCAGTCGGATTCCGACCCGGCCGCGGGCAGGAGGACTTACAGGGGTTTTCCAGGGAAATACTATTGAAGATCTTTCCTCGGGATATCAATAGTTGATCGGCTGGGGTCTGTTAATGGGTGTCTCTCGTCTACCCATCTCACACCTACCGCCTCCCACCTACCTGTCTCACATCTCGCATCTATAGTCTATGCTTATTTAACCCCTTCAGTTCTGTGTAAATGTCTCTTCTCAGAGTCAGTGCTGACATTTTCACTACAGGATACGGTTTACTAGTAGATACATGACTATAAATGTGCTTTCAGGCCAGCTGTCACCTTTCTGTTCAGCGGCTCACTGTAAATAGATGTTTCTCATATTCTATTATATACACACAATTTTACAATCTCCTGTAATTGATGCTTATGTCTTCCGTTCCGAAGCAAGTGTGTGCATAGAGCTGTATAAAAATGAGAAATCAGTACGGTATGTAATCTTTAATCCTTAAAAGGAAGCTGTCACTAGGTTCATGCCACCCAAACCCACGGGCAGCATGAACCCAGGACAGAGATGCCCATTTGGCATGTGTCTTGTTTTATTCTGAACCGCTGCTGCGCTACAGAAAGAAATCTACTTAGAAGTTTGACGCAACACTCAAGTGAGGGGGCCGAGCCGCAGCGGGCGCTCCTTGCCGGTAGTATCCAGCCTTGGCAGATCTTCTCCTTGCTTGTGTATATTGAGTATTATTTTTGTATACCATGTGTGTTATCGGTGGGGAAACTCATTTAATATATTCTGTAAGGGAAAGGAGTATAGATTGTATATTCTCTAAATGTTGTTGGGCTAATTATGCATCTGTCAGACCCGTCTTACATATTTAATCTTCCCTCTCAAATGCTCTTGTTTTATTTCTAGTTGCATAAAAAGAAATCCTGCAGATCATGAATAGAACCATCTCAAAGCCAAGAGAAACCCAGAGAGAAAACAGTCCTGTAACCGGTAATACATGTATAATATTAAAGTGCAGTGCTAAATGGAAGCCAATTAAAGTCTAGTGAAGTAGAATACTTCACAAAGATCTGTTACCGGGTCGGAGGGAGAAGGGGGTATATAACCTGCAGTTGTTCTCTGCCGTCCCTCTGATCCATTGGTTCTGGGTACTGTTTTTGGTTGTCTAAGGTGGCTGATATAACCTGCTATAGCTGCTCTCTGATTGGCCAGCACTGATCACATGAGCAACACTGGTCAATCAGAGAGCAGTGCACAGTATACATTAGATAGTTAGAAAACTGCAACAGCCATCTTGGGCGCCTGAAAAATGTGACCTGGAATTCGTGAATCGGATAGATGGCAGAGAAGAACAACTGCAAGTAATATACCCTCCTTCAGTCCAGGGTAGAAGTTTGGTCCTGAAACCAGAGGGTTGCTATAAAGCACTAATCTCAGGATTGTCTTGGCACCTATCCACAAAATAGGTGCCGAAAGTCTGATTGGTGAGGGTCTCGCCACCGAAACCAGCACTGATGCCAAGAACAGGGTCGCCGTATCCGCCTCTCCTGGTGCATGAATGAAGGTGCGGATGACTGTTTGCTTCTGCTCAATTCCTTTCAATCGGGCTGCCGGAGAAAGCTCAGGACAAGCACTTAAGCAGGACCACAGAATGTAATGGACTGGCATTGTACATGCTCAGCCGCCACACTAGTCAAGCTGCTCCTCACTGCGGGGTTTGAAGTGAGCAGCAGAGAGGGACACGGGATTGGCGTTTTTGGGATCGGTGGGTGTCCCAGTGGTGAGATTCGCGCTGCTGATCAGACTTTATCAACTGTTCTGTGGATAGGTGGTCGGTCCGTTCTGGAAATACCCATTTACAACTAAAAAAACAAGTCCTCCTAGCCAATGTTATATTCCAGTACCGGCCTGTGGAAGTGGTTTTATCCTTCCACTTAGTAGACATTGCTGAGTAGTTTGTAAACCCGATCACTAAACTGAATCATAAACTAATGCTTAATTTTCTAGAATTTTTTTTCAGCTCTATGCTGAATTAGGGGAAAAAAGCTATTCATACTTTGATCTGTTGCTCTTAAGAAGCTAGTGGTACACTTGATGGATGAACTGTACTTTTCCCGCAATATCATGGTAGAAATTGTTACCATTTCTGCTTCGTTTTCTAGACACTGTCCAAGCGCCGTTGTCCAAGAGAACCAGATTTGTTGGACCTGGAGGATATCATTTTAAAAAAACCTTCAAGCTGAAACAGGTGAGTGACACAGCTTCACCCCTTTGTGTATTATGGCTTGGTGGGTCTGAGGTACTTAGAGGAGGGACCGTTGTCTGAGATTGTCCATCCATTAGGCCGCCATATGATTACCATGTATTACGTGTGTTCTGTATGCCCGTATGAAAGGTGGTAACTCGCAGGCAATTAATCGCATTGCCTTACGCAGTTCCTCTCAAATTAGCGTATCGGAATTGTGTAATACATGAGCGCAAAACAGAACGCAGCATGTTGTATTTTTGCCACATATATGCACATGATAGAGCCAATACGTATATATATATATATATATATATGGGCTTGTATATACACATACCCATATGCAATTACATTGGGGTGAGCGCCCCCTAAGGTAGATTGGTCAGTTTTAAATGTGTTAGTGGTAACCCTTACTAGGCTGTAAAGAAAGGGTGAGTCAGGGTGATGATGGGGAATGTATGTCTGCTTAACAATTGTGTTTTATTAATGGTGTCATGTCTGAGCTGAGGTAGCTGAGCTCTGAGGTGACTGGGCGCTGCTCTGAGGTGACTGAGCTCTGAGGTGACTGAGCGCTGCGCTGAGGTAACTGAGCTCTGAGGTGACTGAGCGCTGCGCTGAGGTAACTGAGCGCTGCAGGAGACTGTTCTGAGGTAACTGTCCACTGTCAGCTCTGAGGTAACTACTGCTTGGTATCTGTCAGCTGCGAGATAACTGACCGCTGTATGCAGACTGTCGGCTGTGGGGTAACCGGAGGATAAGGCTGTGATGACCGGAGGAACAGAGATGGTTAATAATGGTTACTGGGAGGTTGGTGTTTCCTCAGTGTAACTAGTTACACTGTTGTTAGACATCCTTGGGGTGCCTCACCACCTGGATGTAACTAGTTAGGTGGTTGTTAGACATCCTTGGGGTGCCTCACTACCTTGGTGTAACTAGTTAGGTGGTTGTTAGACATCCTTGGGGTGCCTCACTACCTGGATGTAACTAGTTAAGTGGTTGTTAGACATCCTTGGGGTGCCTCACCACCTGGATGTAACTAGTTAGGTGGTTGTTAGACATCCTTGGGGTGCCTCACCACCTGGATGTAACTAGTTAGGTGGTTGTTAGACATCCTTGGGGCGCCTCACTACCTCGGTGTAACTAGTTAAGTGGTTGTTAGACATCCTTGGGGCACCTCATTACCTCGGTGTAACTAGATAGGTGGTTGTTAGACATCCTTAGGGCGCCTCACTACCTCGCTCTAACTAGTTAGCTGGTTGTTAGACATCCTTGGGGCGCCTCACTACCTCGGTGTAACTAGTTAGGTGGTGGTTAGACATCCTTGGGGCCCCTCACTACCTCGGTGTAACTAGTTAGGTGGTGGTTAGACATCCTTGGGGCACCTCACTACCTTGGTGTAACTGGTCAGGTGGTTGTTAGACATCCTTGGGGCGCCTCACTACCTCGGTGTAACTAGTTAGGTGGTGGTTAGACATCCTTGGGGCCCCTCACTACCTCGGTGTAACTAGTTAGCTGGTTGTTAGACATCCTTGGGGCACCTCACTACCTTGGTGTAACTGGTCAGGTGGTTGTTAGACATCCTTGGGGCGCCTCACTATCTCGGTGTAACTAGTTAGGTGGTTGTTAGACATCCTTGGGGCACCTCACTAACTCGGTGTAACTAGTTAGGTGGTGGTTAGACATCCTTGGGGCACCTCATTACCTCGCTGTAACTAGTTGATGAGGTCACTGTCATGTGATCAGGGGCGGAGCATGTAACTCACCGACAGACGGGTGGTCGTTAGTATTTTGATTGTTTTTTTCAATCAACATATGTAATGCCTAATAAATTAACCCATACAAGGGAAAGCATTGGTTTTACTAGTCGCGCTATGGTCTTGAAGGGGTCCAGCTCGAAAAAGGCCTTATTGATCAGAACTTACCGTGCATTCACAAGGTTAAAGGGAAAAATCTATTTCTACATCTTACAAAATCAAATGTGGATTCTGGAGTAAAAGCCTGAACGTGTTACACATAATTTACGTTGTTTACTACCTGCCTTCTCCTGATTAATGGTATTTGTCTTCCATTCACTCTAGGCAACCCTGTGTCAGCAGTAGTTACCTGTAATCTTTTTGTCGTACCAGCACTAAGAAAGATGCAGGGAATCCTGGATCCAAGACCTACAATCATCAAAGCCAGGGTATTTATACCGCCCATGTTATATGGAGAGCGGAATTCGTATCTGCCGTTCCATCGCTATTTATTGCAGTCACCCCTATTAGGAAATGTTATACACCTCTAAAACAGTGTGTGTTTCATGTCCAAGTGTCTAGTGAGGCGGCTCTATACACGTACAAAGGGTCTTTATTTTGAGAATTTACCATATAAAGCAGTTATATGACTTTACATCAACATGAATGTCTCTGTATATGAAGACACAAAATAGCTGCTCAATTTCCATTACTTTGCCGCTGTTTGAAAACTTATATTGTTTTTGTTTTATAAGTAAATGTTAAAGTGACCCTCCAGTTTTCTGGACAAAATTCTGCAATGGAGCCGGAGGAGGAACGTGGGTGTGTATATTATCTGCAGTTGTTCTTCTCTGCCGTCTTTCCAATTTGCAGTTCCAGGTCCTCTTTTCGGGCATTCAAGATGGCCGATTCAGTCTTCAATCTAGCTAATCTCTACAGTGTATTGGTAGTCTTAGACTAACGATGCATTATACCTGTTCGCTGACTTGCCAATGGACAATCAGAGAGCAGTGCATTAGGTAGTTAGAAAATAGCTGTAGCCATCTTGGACAGGTGGAGCCACGGCCTGAAACTGGCAGATTGGGAGGCGTGGCATAGAAGAACAAGTGCAGGTAATTTACCCTCCACTTCGTTAGGTACAAGGACAGAATTTTGAAGGTTTACTTTAAGAGGGATTTTCAACGATGGGATGTTTCAACGGTGGGGGTATGACTGCTGGGACCCCCAGTGTTCAGTGTTCCTGAGACTGGGGGACCTGCGTCCCGCTTATTTCACAGTTCAGCATACATCGTCTCGCTTCTGCAGGGAAGCAGGGAATAGAGCTGCTGGTCACACAGAACAGGCTGATTCCTCTCAACGGTGCAGGCAGATAGCCGAGTGCTGTGCTGTGTTTGCCTATATGTCTGACCTATTGAAATGAATGGAGTAGTGCCACTCCATTCATTTCAACGGGGCAGACAGAAATAGCCGAGTGCTGTGCTCGACTATTATTGTCTGCTTCATTCATTTCAAAGGGGCAAACAGCCAAGCACAGCAATCGGACGATCCCACTGATCTATCAGTTTTCACTGGATGGGTGAAAACTGGAAAAAATGTCCCATCGCCCGGAATACCGCTTTAAGGAAAAACTCCAGGTAAATGTGTATGTGATTAAGGCCGATTTCACATCGGAGTCGGAGGTTCAGTCGCAGATTCGGCTCAAAGTACTGGAAGAAAAAGTGCTGCATGCAGAGCTTTTTCTTTCATCTAAAGTTAGGCAGCCGAGTGGAAAACAGACGGACCTCATTATAATCAATGGGGTCTGTCTGGTGCTTGTGGTGCTGTCCAGAGAATGAGCCATTTGGTTGCAGAGATTCCCCTTTCCTGCTCCCCGAACAGAGCACAAAAGTGGAACCATGGCTGCAGATATAAAACCACCCTAACTTTACACTATACGGTCTTTGTGTTCCCCAATTTCACTACTACAATATGTTGCTAACAATTGGAGGATGTTATGTTAAAGGGGTTGTACTGTTTTTAAAAAAAAAAACATTTTCGTGTACCCTATTAGGGAATTATGAGTTAACCCTTTCCAATCAACTGTCTGACAGCTTCCGACATTCTGATTAAAGCCTGAAGACGTCCGACAGGGTATTTTTACTGTATATTGTCGGCTGCTCCGTCATCAGAGCCTCTTAGGTACACCACATACTGCAGTGCTGGTTTTAGCCAGCAGGTGGCGCTCTTGTATAATGACAGAAAGAAAAAGCCTCATAGGAATCCAAAATTAGATTAGAAGAGGGCATTGAGGGTCCCTGTCTCCTGAGGAGTGGAGAGCAGTTAGAAAGAATGTCTCCTGATCTGGAGGACTTGACCTGCCCTGCATTACACAGACCTCTTAGTAATTTTAATGGGCTGTGTGTAATGCTCAATTTCACCATGGCTTATTTTTGTGCTTGAAGAAACTAGTAATTTAATTGGTATGCAAGCAGAACACCAGCTCCACTTGTACGGAGTTACATCCTGTATTATTCTCCAGAGCTGCATTCCCAATTCTTCAGGTTTCATTGCCAAAATACCCTATGATTTATTACTGGATGTATGTCTGGATATATATTGGCATATTTGGGAAATGTGATTTTCACATCAGGCACTGAATAGTTTCACTGCATCATAGGAGTGCAATGGGGACCAGCAGAATTATGGGCACAGCTCTTGATTATAATGCAGACTGTAAGTCATGATCAGTACAAGATAAGTAATGCTATATATTTACAAAGTCCTCTTTAGACCATTCCTTTTTGTTAGAAGGGACCCTCATTAAAAATAAGCTAATCCCAGTTTGTCCAACTGCTGGACCCCAAGCAAACCACTGGAATCTATGAGGGAAAAGACAGCAAGGGGAACTTCTACACTTGTCCATTGCTATCAGTGGCATGTCTGTGTAATACATAGATGTGTCTGTTTTTTCAGATGCTCCTAGCTGCCGCTCTTCACTCTCGTAGATGGTATTTAAAGTTGGACAGATGATTGAAATACAACAAGAAAAATAGGTGAATATGACTGAATATAGGAGAACATTTTCTTTTCTGTCTTGCAGTTATCTTGTGATGTAAAGTTGGATCCTCGCCCAGAGTACCATCGCTGCATACTTACGTGGCATCACCAAGAGCCACTGCCTTGGGCACAAAGTACAGGTCTCTATTGACTACATATAACTGGACACTTCTATCAGTTAGGTTGTACTGGATATTTTAATAACATTGCCATCAACTTGATAATATAACTAGCAGATATCACACAGTCAGAAAGTGCCATGGCGGGGTGCCCACCCCTACAGCTTCTAACAAAAAATAACTGCATAACCGGTAATGGAAGCCACCATTTTCTTTTCTTAGGGTAGCTTTTCACAGGATGACTTTCGGGTATGTAAGCGTTCGAAAGCCATTCCAACAACTAAGACTTCTGTACTTTCACACAGGAGCGATAGTCGTTCAGTTAATGGAGGCGAAGCGCGCTGGAGATCTCTTCCGGCTGTCAACCTCCGTTTACTGTGAACAAACAGTTGTTCAATGAGAACTCACTAGTTGCTTTGTTACACTTAGCCAAAACAAAATGATCAATGAGCAATTTCTCGCTCAATCGAATCCTGCGTTATTGCACAGAAAAACTATCAGTCAAAATTGCTAGTTCGAACGATTTTTCAGCCAATAGTTGGCACAGGTGAAGCCACCCTTAGGCTCCTTTTAGACTTGTAAAGGTTGATTTCTATTAGCCCTGCAAGGAAGAAGAGGGATTTGAATGGAAATATGCTGGTGGATGACTCGCTATAAAGCAAAAAGAATTTATCATATCAGTCATGGAAGAAGTAAAAAAAAAACTGACCAAATGGTGGCAAGAACCATTTTTAGGAAAGGTTCCTATAGCTTGCTTGTATGGTAAAGCGTTAACAGTCGATGTGGCAAAACATTGCAAAAAGAACAGGCGTGGTGCATAATATGGTGTAAAAATACATTGGGATGAAATGGAAATCCGCTGGCTCTATTCTATATTGTATCATCAGGAGATCTGAAAATCCTTTAGCTGGAAACCTGACCTTGATTGCCAAACAGACATTACTCAACCCGTCACCACAATAGATGACCACTAAGGGTCCCACTACCTACATCAAGAAAGTCAGAGGAGTCAACTTGAATTATACACAGTATATTGTACCTTACATTGTTTTAGTTTTTACTTTATGTTCCTAAGGACCAAAAAAATGGATGCCAGGTTTGGAAAATCTTTTTATAGTTCCCATAAATATCATAGAATCGTGGATTTGGAAGGGACCTCCATGGTCATCCGGTCCAACTCCTTGCTCAATGCAGGATCACTAAATCATACCAGACAGATGTCTGTCCAGCCTCTGTTTGAAGACTTCCATTGAAGTAGAACTCGCCACCTCCCGTGGTAACCTGTTCCACCCATTGATCACCCTGACTGTCGAATATCTAATTTGTGTCTCCTCCCTTTCACTTTCATCCCATTGCTTCTAGTCTTTCCTTGTGCAGATGAGAATAGGGCTGATCTCTCTGCACTGTGACAACCCATCAGATATTTGTAGACCGCTATTAAGTCTCCTCTCAGCCTTCACTTTTGCAAGCTAAACATTCCCAGATGCTTTAACCGTACCTAACAGGACATGGTTTGCAGACCGCTCACTATCCTGGTAGCTCTTCTCTGAACTTAATCCAGTTTGTCTATTTTTTTAAAAATTGGGGTGCCCAGAACTGGACACCGTATTCCAGCTGAGGTCTGACTAAGGAAGAGTAGAGGGAGATAATTACCTCATATGATCTAGACTCTATGCTTCTCTTAATACATCACAGAATTGTGTTTTTCATTTTTGCTGCTACGTCACAGTGTTGACTCATGTTCAGTCTGTGATCTATTAGTATAGTCAACTACTTCCTCCAGACCCTAAAGACGAATAACCCATCACACTAGAAGGTTAATCATTAGCCACTAGGTAGAGTAAGCTGATTAATGAACCAGTCTTTACATTACGTCGACTGATCCAGACACCAAGAACTCCCATATAGGAAATGTCCATTGTCATCTTGTCTTACGAGGAGTGTGCTAACGTCTATGTCTTCTCCACGCAGGTAATCAGATGAGCAGTCGCCTGATGAGTATGCGCAGTGCCAATGGACTGTTGATGCTACCTCCAAAGACAGAGCAGTATGTGGAACTTCACAAGGGAGAGGTGGTGGATGTCATGGTCATCGGAAGGCTATGATGACAAAAGCAAGAGAGAAGCATTGATGCATGTCCACATATCATTGACTGTATCCTGTAATATGCAACGGCACAGCTAGTTTTTATGATTTGGATAAAGTTGATCAGTGTAGTCAACATCTTGAACTAAATTTCAAAAACTGACTTTGAGGAGAAAAACTGAAAAAAAAATCTCCCCCCCCCCCCCCCCCCAAAAAAAAACCTTATAAAAAAAAAACTCTTATAAAACCTTATTCTGATTATATCAAGGCAACTTTTCCTTCATTGCAATTGCTTTGTGTGTTAAAATGCTAGGTCTAATAGCAGTAGCTTTTAGTAGACAGCAGTAGATGCCTGCAAAAGTTGTGTTTCTCTCATCCTTAAAGTACAAATACTTAAGCTCTTAACCAAGGCTGTCTGCTTACTTTATACTAGCTTAGATGACACTGCTGTTTCCCTTATCAGTATGCTTCATAACCGCTTCACAAGAGAGCTCTGCTTGTTCTTTATCTTGTATAACGTGTTGATGTGCCAAGTGGTTGCATCTGGATCCAGACTCCCATCTTCTTAACAAGGAGGAGAGACGTCCTGGCAATCACTCCGCTCAGTACTATTGGGCAGTAACTGAATACCTTTTCTTTGAAAAAAAAATTGCTTCCTTAAGTGCTGACAGCCTTTTTAACCAATACATTTAAGAAATGTACAGAAAAAAAAATCAAAAACTGATCTTGTACAGATTACAGTGTACCAGCATTCATGTGGAGAAAAAGAAGCAAAGAAAATACTGAAGAACTCTGTACCATAACATTTTCTGTAATGATATTGAAACAAGATGAATTAAATCCTTGACCATTATTTAAAAAATAAATAAATAAATAAAATCTGTTCTTCTTTTGTCCTATGTTTCCTGACTTCAAAAAAGTGTAGTAGAGAATGTACAGCGCTGCTCCATCTCCGCAGTGATGAGTTTCTTTTTACTTTTATTGCTTTACTTTTTCTGTTGTTTTCGCCGAGTACTTTTTGTCGAACTTTTATAAAGTTTCCTCGTAACGATGGAAGTAAAGTTATTCAGTTTGTTGTTGCCAAATCCTATGACCAACGATATAGTTAGAAAAAACACATGGATGCCATTGTATGCTGGTTTTGAAGATACAAAAATACAGTCAGGATCTAGATGATACATTGTTTTGTTTTCTATGGAGGATGCGCCTTTTATTATTAGGAGGATGTGGGTTGGTCCAATCATATTCTGTGGTAGTGTATATGCATAATTCTTGGATTCTGCTCTTGACTTATAATTTTATTGTTTTTAGTACTGTACCAAAAAAAATGTATCCAGATGTATCCCATAAAGACATATATACTTTTGGTGTATGTTGGTAGGTAAAAGTAAAGTCCCCTGGTGCAAGCACAGAGTCATGACTGACTCCTAGGGCCACGTCACGTCATGACATTTTCTTGGCAGACCGTTTTTGCCGTGTGGTTTGCCATTGCCTTCCCCAATGTTCGTACCCATACACATTAAACTTAAGTTGATGAAAATGGACAATATCAAGCAAAATCCTCATTCATAAGGTTAAATTTAACAATCAACAATTGTTTCATCTGACAAATCGCATACACTCATCTAGTCAGATAGTTGACTGCACTGTGGTGTAAGCTGGGTGCTAGAATAGGAGTTCCATCTGATATATGTAAGTAAGAACTCTGCATTATATGGTGCCATACACGTGACCGATGTCTTCTCCTTCGTGCAATTCAGCTAATCCTTTGTGATGATATTTGATTACCAGTAACAATTGTTTGAAAAGGGTCCAAATATGTGAGTGGAATGAAATGTTACTGACTTAGGATTGCCTGTCTAATGAAACCCTCACATCTACAATTGTATGTTGGAGTACAGAGCTCTTTCTTAGACATACAGACCTTGTCTGGAAATCTTTGTCCAAGGGTGAGGCAAAAGATTCGAAGAATCATGCACAAAAGCTCATTAGTCTGTCGCCAAGTGTCATTGAACTAGTATGGCCAGTTTGAACAACTGTGGCAGCCAACACGGACTTACAAACGTATGGCTACATCTGTGAAACAATCATTCACTAGATGAAAATTTAACGACTGATCAACCACCTTCTATACGTCTTTGTACATGAGCTGACAATCTGGCATGAACGATCACATGAACACCCTTTTGCCTGACTTTTGACCTATGTAAAGCTGTACCTGATCCACCATTTAATAAGCAAACATTTGTTCAGCAGCTGGTCGCAACTTTCATGCAGCTGAACAAAATCATCGCCAGCTGCAAACCTCATGATGTCAACAAGGGATGTGGTGCCGACAGCAATGATTCTCTATGTGGGACAAACGATTAGTCCTGCAGAAGGTTTGAATCAGCTTATGTAAAGGCTTGGTATACAAGTGCCAATGATTTGGCGCTTGGCTACCGGAGCAAATTGCTCCATGCAAAATGCACTTAAAGAGCCTCTGTCTTCAACTGTTGGCCCCATGAACTGTATAATGGGCCTCAAAGATAAAGGGACGGGGGATCAGGTAAGATGCTTTTTATAGCCACAGGGTCCCTGTTCCAGGACTGTGTTTCTGAGAAATTAGTGTTCGCATATATATGGTGACACTCTTCCCAAGGCTGTGTGCGCCCACTCTCCTAAAGAGATAGATGGGAGAGCGTATGCGCACAGCCTTCTGATATGGTCACTGTGTGTGTGTGTGCTGATTTCTCAGGGGCCCAGCACTGAAACAGGGGACACTGAGTATAATAAGCAGACCACCGGCTCTCACCTTTGAGCCCCATAACTTAGTTTACAGTTAGTGATGACAGAAGCCCTTCAACTAATGTGAATGGCCACCTTTACTTTAGAAATGCTGTATTATATGCTGTATGATTAGATATTTTTAAACATATTTTGCCATCTATAATTGCAATGAAAATTGTTCAATCCCATTGCAAGTTTATTTGCCAAATTTACAAACTTTCAGCTGTTTGCAAAAAAGCAGGGGATGAACAATTTAAATAGCTCAACACAACTAACATAAGTGGTTTCTCCAAATACAACACAAAATATAATTTTTCATGACTACTGCACTTTTAGAATTATTCACCTTCCTCCCTCAATAAAATCCCTCATGGGAGCACACATTTGCAAATTAGGTGTTGTCTTAAGCACACCTGATGCAACTAATCAAGGGCTTTATTATCTATCTGGACTAGATAGAGGTTTGTGGACGACATTTGACTGCATGTTAGAAATATGGTTAAAGGCCCATTTAGACACAACAATTATCGCTCAAAATTCGCCTTTTGAGCGATAATCGTTATGTTTAACTGCACTGACTTCATGCAGTTTTCGTTAAGCTGTCGCTCAACGTTGTCTTTCAGCATGCTGAAAGACAACAATGAGCCTTATCGGGGATTCACAGCGGGATACAGCTGATACTATTGTTTCAGCTGTATCCCGCTCCCTGCTGACAGGCTGGGTATGAAGAACACAGCTGTCTAGCTGCGTTCTCCATACCCTTCTCGGGGCGTTCGGCTGGATAACAGCCGGGCGCTACATGCAGAAAACAGCTGGATGCAGAAGACAAGCAGGGCCACCCCGCTTGTCTTCTGCATCCTCCGCTCCGAGCGCTCGGCTGTATGACAGACGGGGGCTCCCAGCGGGGAACAGCTGGATGCAGAGAACAAGTGGCTCCCCGCTTGTCATCTGCATCCTCTGCTGGGATCGCAAGGTGATCGCTCAACGTTTGAGCAATCACCTTGTGCTTAAATGACACAACGATTATTGCTGAAAAGTCGCTCAAAAGACATCTTTCGAGCGATTATTGTTGTGTCTAAATGGGCCTTAACATAGTATGTTAGGCTGAAAGAAGACAATGTCCATCTAGTACAACCTGTTTCCAACCCCCTCTCCCCGGAAAGTGAAGACATCATTGCATAAACAAGGAAAATTATATAAAAAGTTAGCAAAGGCACTGACTGTTCCTATAGATACAGTTGGAAGCATAGTTTGCAAGTTTAAAGTTAAAGACACACTGGCTACACTACCTAAATGTGACAGAAAGAGGACGCTATCACCGGCTGACACCAGATTCCTAAACAGGTAGGTGGGCAAATACCCTTGTATAACTGCAAAACACCTGCAGCAAGATTTGGTGGCAGCAGATACTGCGGTTTCAATTTGCACAGGAGTACAGCTCTACTGACCCAAAGCACAAGAAAAGTCAGCTCATGCCTAAAGCCATATAAATAAGCAACAGAAGTTTTGGGATTCTGTTCTGTGGAACATGAAACAAAAGTGAAACTTTTCAGGCCTGTGGATCAGCGGTATGTTGGGAAGAATAAAGCATATGCTAAAAAGAACCCCCTGCTACAGTGAAGTATGGCCGTGGCTGGGTGATACTCTGGGGCTGCTTTGTGTTGTTCTGGCTCTGGAAACCTCCAGTATGTAGAGGGCAAGATGGATTCAATCAAGTATCCAGGGCATCTTAGAAGAAATCATGCCTCTGTGAGGAAGCTGAAGCTTGGATGTCATTGGACCTTTATAATAGGACAATGATCCCAAACATACCTCAAACTCCACCAAGCCGTGGTTTCAGAAGAAGTCCTGGAAGCTTCTGGAGGGGTCTTCACAGTTGCCTGACTTGAACCCCGTAGAAAAAAATCTTTTGCGGGATGTGAAGAAGGCAATTGCAGCATTCAAACCCAAGAATATTGGTGAGCTGGAGGCCATTATCCATGAGAAATTGGGTAAGAGTCCTCAGGAACGCTGTCAGAAGCTGCTGTCGGGCTATGCATCACGGTTACAGCAGGTCATAACAGCAAAGAGCTCTAATTAGTACTAAAGACAATTCTCATGAGGGGGTTGAACAATTCTGAGACTGCAGGATTCTTTAAAAGTGTCATTTTGTGTTGAATTTGGAGAAGCCCCCTGTTATATTAGTTGCATTGAGATACTTAAAGGAGATGTCTCGAGGAAGCAGTTAATTTTTTTTTTTGCCCAGTCACCCCCATTAAACACACATTACTAAGCCCCCCTGTAAATGACATTTCTAGCTGGTTCGTACTTACCGTTCCAGCGTTTCAGCAACTTATAAAAGTTTCCTCAAGATGGCCGCCGGCTCTTTCCCCGTCGCTCGCTGCAGCCCGACGTGCGCGCTCCCGAGACGCCGCCAGCTGTGTCTCCATGGCAACCGGACGCATCGCAGCCGCCGACCAGACGCCCCGCAGCCGCCGACCAGACAGCAGGTAACCGGCGCTAGCCCCCGGCTCCCCAGCGCTAGCTCCCCCGGCGCAGCGACAGCCCCCCCCATCGCAGCGACAGCCCCCCCGGCCTAGCGCTAGCTCCCCCGGCGCAGCGACAGCCCCCCCGGCCTAGCGCTAGCTCCCCCGGCCTAGCGCTAGCTCCCCCGGCGCAGCGACAGCCCCCCCGGCCTAGCGACAGCCCCCCCCATCGCAGCGACAGCCCCCCCGGCCTAGCGCTAGCTCCCCCGGCGCAGCGGCAGCCCCCCCCGACCCATCACTTACCTGGGAGGCTTCTCGGGGCTGCTGGGCTGGGCTGGTCTTCTCCGCTGGGCAGCTCCAGTTTCTGCACCTTCCTCTAACAGAGGATGGTGCAGAATGGCCGCTTCAGCGCGCTCCCGAGCAGTGACAGCTCGTCTGCACATGCGCAGAAGAGCTGTAGCGGGGAGCACACTGAAGCGGCTCGTGCTGAATGGAGAAGACCGGACTGCGCAAGCGCGTCTAAAAAAGCAAGCTGCCAGCGAATTTAGACGGAACCATGGAGACGAGGACGCTAGCAACGGAGCAGGTAAGTGGAATAACTTCTGTATGGCTCATATTTAATGCACAATGTACATTACAAAGTGCATTAATATGGCCATACGGAAGTGTATAACCCCACTTGGTTTCGCGAGACCACCCCTTTAAATAGTTTTTGTTAGTTTTAGTTTTTTTTTTGCAAAGAGCCGGGAGTTCGTAAATTTAGCAATGAAATGTAATTTGGGGGTGAATAATTTTGATTGCAACTGTATATGATCAAACATGGTATGTATAGAACCCAAGGCAGGAAATACAATATTTGGGATCACAGTAAGAGTCAATAGAATTATTCTAGGTTAACGTATATTCAAAGCCTAATTTATTTTCCTTTCCATGAATATTTTGTATGTGGGTGTGTTTGTCGGGGGGGGGGGGGGGACATAATATATAAGGAACTTCTGCTGCAGCATTGAGGCTCATGAAGGAAAAAAAGGAGGTGATTGGTTGGTTAAACTCTTTCCTATTGATGCTATGAAGGTGTTCAAAGCTCTAGTGCATATAACATTTGCAAAAGGGAAGCAGAATAGCCAGAGCAGGCACAAATATATTCAGTATTTTTATGCACTTGCACGAATGGGAAGGGGGGAGTAGTGGCACCTGGTGAGGAGCTCCTTTGTCTTTTGCTCTATGTACACCCATTTGTGTATTCCTATGGTTGAGAAATAAAATCTTGTTCTTTGCCTGGTTAGTGATTCCGATGATGGAATCAAGCATATTGTGTTGGAGTTACTTTTAAAAAATACTATTAATGTCTCAAGAGGACTGCCCTTAAAGGGGTTGTTCAGTTGTCAATTGTTGATGGCCTATTCTTAAGATGAGTGATCAATAGTAGAGAGGCGGGAGGCAGACCCACCGATCAGCTGTTCTCTGGGCTGGTGCACTCAGCTGATTTCCGCAGAAGTGTACAGCTCTGTTCCCACTGCAGTAACGCATCTTGGTATTGCATGCCAAGTGCCCATTCATTTAATTGAGAACTTAGCTAGCAATACCAAGCCAGGCCAGTGCAGTTGGAACAGAAATCAGCTTGGTACTTGAGCTCACTGACCCACAAAACAATCGACCGGTGGGGGTCCCTGGCACTAAACCCATCCCGAGAAAACGCCATCAATAATTTACCTCTTTAAGCTTGAAGATGGCCATACACCTCCCTGTAGAGATGCGTTGTTCAATATCATTCAATAGGTGAGAGCGACAAGCTGCTGTCAAACCAATCTGATCAGCTTCTATGAGGAGGTAAGTTCTAAGCTGGATCATGGTAAGACACTAGATATTGTACTGTATGTCCTGATTTTTCCAAACCATTTGATATTGTGACACATAAATGGTTGGGACATAACATGAGAATGCTTGGTCTGGTGGAAAATGTGTCTTTGGGCTCAGTGATGGAAAACAGTTGTTACTAAAGGCAAGGATTTAAGCCTGAAGAAGAACCCTGCGTTGGTTCTGAAATACTTTGTCCAGTTTTGAGCACCCCACTCTAAAAAAAGACATAGGCAAACTGAAGCAAGTTCAGAGAAGAGTTACCAAGATTGTGAGCCGTCTGCAAATCATGTCCTATGAGGAGCAGTTAGGAGATATGGGAATGTTTAGCTTGCAAAAAAGAGGGCTGAGAGGAGACTTAATAGCTGTCTACAAATATCTGAAGTGCTGTCACAGTGCAGAGGGATCAGCCATATTCTCATCTGCACAAGGAAAGACTAGAAGCAATGGGATGAAAGTGAAAGGGAGGAGACACAAATTAGATATTCGACAGTCAGGGTGATCAATGAGTGGAACAGGTTACCACGGGAGGTGGTGAGTTCTACTTCAATGGAAGTCTTCAAACAGAGGCTGGACAGACATCTGTCTGGTATGATTTAGTGATCCTGCATTGAGCAAGGAGTTGGACCAGATGAGGAACTTCTGGTCTTGGAACGGAATAAAATTGCTGATTCAACTGCCAAGCTGTCTGTCAATGTATCAATTATTAAAGCAGGCTGCAAACTCTTAATGTGATGGTATCTGAAGCCTCAAAGACTGTCCTGTATGTTTCCTAGGGTAACAGGTCTCCGGTTTCAGGCCTATGAGGGTGAGGGTACCTTCTTACATATATGGTGGAATTGCCCCAGACTTCACTACTTATACTAGCATGCTAAATCTTTCTAGTCTATAATCCAATAAAAGAGCTATTAATTGATACATTGATCTACAATTTCCTTAACATATACCTGGGTCCAGAAATGGTGAAGGGGATAAACGAAACCTTTCTATATTCGTGCATGGTACTGGTGGGACAGACAGCAGATAAGACAGTCTCCCAGAACCCCCACCCCCACCCCACCTTCATTCCTTTTCAGTGAACTCATAACGGTCTCATTGTATGTTATAGTAACACCTTAAAAGGTGTAACTTATGTTAAACATTTTAGTTTCAGCCTATCATGTATTATTATTAACCTTGGAGGTATATACTTTTCCTGTGATGTCATTTATGGTATATAAACCAAATACACCTTTGAATAAATTAGAAATCATCTGATACCGCACAGGCTGGTGTGATATGTATTTCTCCTGGGTCCAGACTTCTGCACGAGATCTGGGATCATCTTCTCTTTGATAAACACATAAATTCTCCTTACATTTTTGGTCCTTCGAGACGGAAAGACTCACTGCAGAGGGAAGGGACAGCCTGGCTGTGAAAAGGTGGGTCTGAAGTACTCTCCAATCATTAAAAGACCTCCGTCTTGCTTAGACGTCATTAGAGGCCAGTCGGGCATCCTGTCTGAAACAGTGATGTTTTTCCGAACTAGCCTAAGAATTTAGAAGCCTCCCAGATAACGTGTAGTAAGTATAACAATGGTTAAACTTTTCTTCTCTCTTCTTCTGTATGCTTTGGTGTTAGTAAAATTTACAATGGGTATTGTAAAAGAGAAGCAAGTATAGAGGAATGGGTTGTCAAGGGACAATAGCAGTAGTCTATGTGCGATGTGTATTGTAAATTAGAAGCAAGTATAGACAAATTTGTTGTCAAGGGACAATAGCAGTAGTCTATGTGAGACCATAGGCATTGTGAGAAGGCTACAGGAAAGAATTACTCCACGCAGCACGTAAAAGAATCGGTTAGATGACGTCATGGGGCACAGGGGTGTCCAGGAACTTTACTTCTTATCTTACTACTACTACTTTTTCTTTGATATTGTGTTATAGAGTAACTAAGAATATAAAGAGGGCGGCCGCCTACTAACATATTGTAATATTTGTATTGTTGACTTATACTGCATGAAGCGAATGTGTGAGTGATTTGAGATAAGCGGATCTGATACGTGGGCACTGACCTCTAGGACACATTAAGGACCAGCCTTGCTGTGCAGGTTGTTTTCGGACAAGCCCCATATTGTGTTTTATGTTCACAGGCCCTACTCGGAAAGGCAAGAAGGAGTCTTCGTGTATATAGCGAAGCACTGATTCTGGTCAGGAACCCCTGCGTTTTCACTATACATTTTAGTGGCCAGAGGCTTGTTTTATGTTGTTTGTCTTGTAAATCGATGTCAAGAACATAATTACTAACAATGGGAAATACAAATTGTAAGGCATTCTCCTGTGCATGTCTCTGTTGTTGCCAATGACAGGAAGTCCTTGAAGGGGATAAGAAGTACATGGACAAGTTAGATCCTGACTGTCAAATATTGTGACATAAGGGGGGATAGAAATATGGATTTAAAAAATAAATTAAAAGTTCCAAGTTGTAAAGAATTATGTGATAAAATACGGACAAAATCAGCTAAAGATCAGCAGAAATACGAATTATCCGCTGCTGAAGCCTGGTTAAAAGAAGCCCCAAACTGTCACGCCCATATAAATAGAGCCCCGACAGTTTTGATAAACAATTCAAAGGGTTAATGAGGAGTTACAATTAAATGGAAAGAGCAGATAGAAAAATTCTAGGGCCAGATTGGAGTTCTGTAGAAGGAAATTAAAATGGGAAGGGCGGAGATGGTAGAACTCTTCCATAGGATAACTAGGGGGAGAGAGATGATACTAACACTGCATATAATCAGCCATTATAAAGAATGCGTTTGTAAGTGCAGTAAAGAAGGAAATAGGAGGTTATATAATGATGTCGTAGAATTCCTTTGCGGAATCACGGCTTACTCAAGTTGGAATGTTTACACCCCTCCATATTAATTCTGAATTGATAATGCGCATAAGAAGTTTTCACACTGATACGAGGTTCAGCATGCATAGCTTCCTCAATTCTAACTTTAATGATCGGCGTGTAGCCTATTTTAAGAGTTTAACATATCCGCCCATCTGGGCAGGTCAAAGATTACATAGATACAACGTATTGTTTAATTATTGGATAAGCATCTTGCAATTCTTCCATCCTCCGGTCATCTGTGATTGGCCATCAGGTGGTGGATGAAATGAGTGGGTTGTCCTGGAGCCACGTGTGGTTCCTTCGATATGATTGGATGTTACATCATGAACTATAAATTGCACAAACCTCCCATATTATTTGCATACGTTTCCAGTAAAATTGCTTGGGTAATTTCTGCGGTGGCTGTTTCAGACTGTGGTTGTACGTCTGAGTTATACTGTCCTCCAAAATTGCAAAACAGATGGAAAATGTAACGTGTTTATACTATATATTATCTTGTCAGCGTTTTGAGTACAGAAGTTTCATGTTGGCTTCCCCATGTCAGCAGAGTTATAAAACAGATATTTTCATATGAGCGGAAGTACCTATTGCATAACTGTAAGAACATTATATTTGTAGCAAGACAGAAAGCAAATATGTATACAGAATGTTAAATTGACAACTGTCTACTGCCAAGGCCCACCGATCCATATAGATATATACTGGGCTTCCACCACAATGAGATACATGATTACCCTTAGGATGGGATCATTGCAGGATGTTTTGGAATATGCAAAACATGCAGAAAAGTTTTACAAAGAAAAGGTTGGGAAAGTGAGAGTTTTTATACAGGGAGAAGAATGTGACACGACGGTTCAAGAAAGTCAGAGAGGTCATTGGACAGCGAGAGGATGTGAAAGTAGAGGCAAAGGAAGAAGCAGAGGTGGGATACAGCTCGGGGATTTAAATGTGTGTTTGAATGATTGGAAATCTGGTGATTTTGCCTGAGGATGCCCAGAGAAACAATGCTCACAGGCACCTTGGGGAAAAATGACTAAGAGGGATGGATGTACAACACTTGGAGGATCTCTTGGCAATTTCTACTGCCTGAGATAGATCTCCAGGTGAATGGGCTGATGATTACTTTCCTGGTGGGCTCAGGAGCCACCAGGGCATTAATACATCCCAATATATACCCAATGTAAAATGTAGTAATAGTCATATCATGGTAAAAGGGGTTAATGGACGGACCCACAGGGAATCCCTCTCTGAACCAGTTATAACAGATCTAGAGACAAATAAGCCTGTGAAATGTCAGATTATATAGTCTTAAATATGTCCAGTAAAATGGTTGAGATAAGATATTATGATAAAATTAGGTACACCTTCACCAGAGTACCTCAGGGCTGCTGTGAATCTCCAACAATTTTCTCCCAGGCTATGTCAGCAAACTTAGCTGACTACCTCTAGGATGCTGGAACTGGGCTACTACTGTATGTTGGTAGCTAGCAGCAGACAGTGGAGCGAATTGTGGGGGGACACAGTCGAACCCTTGAGGTTTCTTTATAAGCAAGGCCATAAAGTAAACAGGTAGAAACTCCAATACTGTCAGCAAACAGTTAAATATCTGGGGTATAACCTGTCAGATGAAGGTAGGCAAGCAATTCTGGAAGTCCCAAAACCACGAGCAAATTCTGTCCTTTTTGGGAATGACAAACGTCTGCAGAGCCTGGATCCTAAATTATGCATCCCTGACAGCACCTCTTACCAGACTCATCTATGATGAACCTCTTTCTGCAGCTGACAGGATCCAGTGGGATGCACCCTCTGAGGAAGCCTTTGTCAGGTTAAAACAGACTCTGGTGGGCACATCAGTCTTGGGGGCTGCTGAACTACAGCAAGCTCTTTGTGCTGTTGACTCAAGGGAAGGATATATGACCTCTGTGTTAACTCAGGCACACAGTGGGAAACAGATCGCTGGCATACTACTCCTGCAGACTAGATCCAGTGGCCGAGCGCTCCCACCCTGTGTACAAGCGGTAGCAGCGGCAGCTGAAGCAGTCAGACCTGCCACTATAGTGCTGTTCCGCCACTCACACTGTGTACCGCACGCAGTTGGTTATACTCATATCTTTGTCCTTCCAGACATCCCTCCTACATGACACTACTGCTCTCACAGCCACACCTGACAACTGAGGGATGTACTACGCTCCATCCATCTACCTTACTGCCTATTTCTTCAGACGGTCCTCCATACAACTGTCTAGGAGAGATGGCACATAAGGTGTTACCCAGACCAGATCTGCAGGATGTATCTCTTGTAGATGCTGAATACACTCTTTGTAGATGGGTTGGACATCTCCGCAGAAGGAAAAAAAACTATCTTACCTAAATCGTTCTTCAGATATGCAGCAAATTTGAGCCATGGCCTGCGTCATTTCTCAACAGGGGGGATGGTAGCACTCATATCGAAAGTATTCACAGCCTATGCGTTTACAAACTACTCTAAAAATTTTTGTTTATCTTATATTCCCTTGTGCCTTGTGTTTAGCACAAATAATACAAGACCATGGAGGGGATGCTGTCCTACACCTCAGTATCCCCTCCAACACATTTGTATGGACTACATAGAATTAAACAAATGTGAAGGTAAGAAATACTGCCTAGTTATTATAGATGCTTTAGCCAAGTGGATAGAAGTGTTTCTCACAGGTCAGTCGCATGAAGCCTCAGTGGCTAAAGCATTACTAAGGGAAATAATACCAGGTGATTGGGTCCTCATCAAGGGGATAAAGAAAAAGAACTGGAAGACCCCAAAGTGAGAAAGACCTTACCAGGTACTCCTGACCACTCCTGCTGCAATAAAGATTGCTGAATGGCAGACCTGGATTCACCATTCTCACTGTAAAAAGGTAACACAGGCAGAGCAGGGACAGTGTACTGAGGGGGTCTAGTTTAGCCCATTACAGGGGGGTGGGGGGGGGGGCACATTAGGTGGTCTCCATCTCAACTCGGTGAAGAAATCCACACCCTTTCCCCATGGGCCTCCTCGGTAAGGACAAAAATAACAGGAATAACATTTCTTTTCGGTGTATTGGTGAGTCTGGGGAACGCTATTGATGACAGCCCTGAAATTGTCAGAGGTCATCATCATATTACCCGATCCTACACGATGGGGGAATGGTGGAAGAGCTCTGACCATTGTCTGTATATAGCATCCCTCACTCTCCACCCCGCTATACTGTGCACATCTCCAGCCCCTTTACCTTCTGTATCACCCCATTACTTGTGTAAGCTCGATGGAGCAGAACCCTCACCCCTATTGTTTCCATCAGCTGATTACTATGTATCCGTGGTTCTGTATTTTTTGTACTTTTGTCTTTCTGTATTCCCCCTGTCTATGTAAACACTGTGGAAATGTTGGCGCTATACACATAAAGATTATTATAGATATGTGTCAGATGAGGGACTTGTTGGCATTGTACACAAAGGAATAAGGCGTGGCTAGATGCTTGCCTGGCTTGATAGTACTCTTAGTCAGGCCACATCCCTGGTGGCCATTTTAGTGCTAGTCATGGCCTGCGGCCATTTTAGTACCTGCTGCAATACCCTCGGCTGTCGCCCAGGCGCCACCTTGGCTTCACACCTCCCATAGATGTACCTTTTACCTAGCATCCCAATGCTTGCACTGATTGTAGTACACAACACTAGTGATTAGTGCCTTCTTTGACTTGTGCAGGAATAGTAAGAACCCTCCATCACTGTCCTCTGTGTGTTGATGATATGTAGTCTACCTTATTAAGTGTGGGTTATAAGATACTTGTCACAGAGACGGAAAAAGTCTATAGACTAAATTATTTGGCCCTTATCACAGTTATAGACTAAAATGTATATACTTTAATGGAAATTTAACTTAAAAACATGAATGGGCTCACACACATGCGTATCGCATGGACGAACAAAACAACCACACAAAAACACAAAGGTCGCCTCTTCCTTATCTCAGGAAACTTATGGAGGCTAGAAAAATCAATATTGATAAAGGACTACTAATGTTATGTCCTCTATTTTTTATTTATATCACATAGGAGGTAAGAGGAAGGCTCTATCTGCTGTAGGGCGCCTGTAAGTATAATGCCCCCCGCAGAGTATTTTAGGTAGGGAACCTCTTCCTAACAAAAATTCGCCCCTCTGTGATTACAGTATAGCGCTTAGCGCATGACGAGATGGTTCAAATAGGAGAAACTCCAAGAGAACTAGACCCTTATGCGCAAGAATTACGGCGCAGACCAGGGTTATTCAATTGCAGTATGCTCGGCTCAACGCGTTTCCCCACACGAATGTGGTTCATCAGGAGCACAAATATTTTGAAGAAAGAATGATAAATCAGGATGATAACTGATTCTGCTTTTTGTTGTTTTTTCGGGATAAATAGATATTTTAAAATATTAGAACAGGGTGGCTTGGGAAAGCGCAATTTATGTGCTCGATCATATATAGACTGGATCACAGCATCTGATTTATTCAGGACAATTTCGAGCACTAAATCGCCATGGCGTGTCTCTATAGCCAAGTTCTTGGGAAATCCACACAATGGATAGCTATAGTGACAAATAACAGTACAGCTAGGGCTGAATGCGATTCACCACAAAAAGCCCACAAGTAGATCTTGCCCAGAACTAGGTATTGATTGCCGCAGGCAAAAGAAGTTGTTGCAGAGATAAATGCAACAGCCCCAAAAAGGCTAATAAGCCCTAGAGATTTTTTGACCCTTATTTGGTGTATTAGCTGCAGATGATGCAGCCAGTTTCAAGAGTCAGCAGCTCATGAACAGCAAATAGTTGTTGCAGAGATAAATGCAACAGCCCCAAAAAGGCTAATAAGCCCTAGAGATTTTTTGACCCTTATTTGGTGTATTAGCTGCAGATGGTGCAGCCAATTTCAAGAGTCAGCAGCTCATGAGCAGCAAATGGTTGTTGCAGAGATAAATGCAACAGCCCCAAAAAGGCTAATAAGCCCTAGAGATTTTTTTGATGATTATTTGGTGTATTAGCTGCAGATGATGCAGCCAGTTTCAAGAGTCAGCAGCTCATGAACAGCAAATAGTTCTATCATAAAACCCAGTGAGGGTATTAGAGGAGCTATCTAATAGAGCCTGCAAGTAGATGTCAGATATCTAATTCGCCAAAGTATCCCTAAAAGCACCGAATAATAGAAAAACAAATAAATAAAAGGATAAAGCCTGTGGCTCTGATGGTGAGCCATTACTCCTGTGGCTCACCATCAGAGCCACAGGCTTTATCCTTTTATTTATTTGTTTTTCTATTTTCAAAAAATCTCTAGGGCTTATTAGCCTTTTTGGGGCTGTTGCATTTATCTCTGCAACAACTATTTGCTGTTCATGAGCTGCTGACTCTTGAAACTGGCTGCACCATCTGCAGCTAATACACCAAATAAGGGTCAAAAAATCTCTAGGGCTTATTAGCCTTTTTGGGGCTGTTGCATTTATCTCTGCAACAACTTCTTTTGCCTGCGGCAATCAATACCTAGTTCTGGGCAAGATCTACTTGTGGGCTTTTTGTGGTGAATCGCATTCAGCCCTAGCTGTACTGTTATTTGTCACTATAGCTATCCATTGTGTGGATTTCCCAAGAACTTGGCTATAGAGACACGCCATGGCGATTTAGTGCTCGAAATTGTCCTGAATAAATCAGATGCTGTGATCCAGTCTATATATGATCGAGCACATAAATTGCGCTTTCCCAAGCCACCCTGTTCTAATATTTTAAAATATCTATTTATCCCGAAAAAACAACAAAAAGCAGAATCAGTTATCATCCTGATTTATCATTCTTTCTTCAAAATATTTGTGCTCCTGATGAACCACATTCGTGTGGGGAAACGCGTTGAGCCGAGCATACTGCAATTGAATAACCCTGGTCTGCGCCGTAATTCTTGCGCATAAGGGTCTAGTTCTCTTGGAGTTTCTCCTATTTGAACCATCTCGTCATGCGCTAAGCGCTATACTGTAATCACAGAGGGGCGAATTTTTGTTAGGAAGAGGTTCCCTACCTAAAATACTCTGCGGGGGGCATTATACTTACAGGCGCCCTACAGCAGATAGAGCCTTCCTCTTACCTCCTATGTGATATAAATAAAAAATAGAGGACATAACATTAGTAGTCCTTTATCAATATTGATTTTTCTAGCCTCCATAAGTTTCCTGAGATAAGGAAGAGGCGACCTTTGTGTTTTTGTGTGGTTGTTTTGTTCGTCCATGCGATACGCATGTGTGTGAGCCCATTCATGTTTTTAAGTTAAATTTCCATTAAAGTATATACATTTTAGTCTATAACTGTGATATGGGTTATAAGATAGGGTCAGTATGATACTGTGGGATATTTAGTCGTAGCAGAGGAATATGTATGGTCTCCTTCAGATAAGTGTCAGGTAGTGAGGGGACAGGTTGCTATGGATGACGGTAGTGCTGACAAGGATCAGAGATAGTAGGCAGCAGGACAGCAGAGATGATTACATGATGCAGATAGTCCTGGGGTAAGACAGTGAAGGAATGAAAGTTTACAGTAGTATTAAATGAAGTTGACAGACAATGGCTTGAGTGCTGGCTCTGTGTGGTGGGGTTAGCTCACAAATGGTTAAATCATCTGTTACATTGGAATGCTTGTTTCACTTTCACCCTCACCTTTCAGCTTTAGAGTTTAGTGAGAAGAAGGGAGGGGGGAGTGTGTGACTGACTCTCTAACGTAGTAGTCTGAGAGCGATGCTCTGCTTGCTTGAAATGAATAGACTTGTAATGAAGATGATCAGGAATTAAGTTTAATATAAACTTGTGTGAATAGGGAACATACATTCTTGCTGTTATTTGTGTACATGTTAGTTCTGTAATTGGTTTGCAGTGCGTTTGATTGTTAAATGGTGCTTTCAATGTGATAATGTCATGTAAGAAAAAATAATAATAATTAAGTTGTTAATAATGTGAGACCTGAGTGTTCCTATTAAGGGAAAAATATTCCAAGGATACTGCAGTTAGCTGTAGGAGTCTAAAACAGTTAAAGCTTTGTTTATCTTACTCCATCACCTCTCCTTGATAAGAGAAATTCCTGAGGGGGGGTTGTTAAGGTTGGAGGATTAAGCGGTTAAGTGTATAGAGAATTATATGTTATTAATAATTATATGAGATAGAAAGACATGACTGTACGATAGATAAAAGTTAATGACAAGTGGCATGGGGGGCGTGGCTTGGCATAGGAGAGGGAGGCCGCACATCTCGGAGCTCCGCTGCCACTGACTCTCAGAAAACCAGAAAACAAAGAAAATATCCCATACCCGATGATGACTAGAGTGGGGAAGAGGAAGGCAGACCAGCCACAGATCCAGGGATCCCCTATAAGTCGGTTCCTGCACGGAACACACGCCGCCGGAGCGGGAAGACGGCTCTCCAACATGGCACTGGGTCAGCGCGACAAGCCCGCGCTGAAGCAGAGTGGAGATCCAGCAACCCTATCCACAGGCCAGGTGAAGGCAGGAGAGCCCCATGCTGGCACACCGCCAGGGCAGAGAGAGAAGCCCATACAACAGCGGAGCAGAGCCATAGCCTGAGGGAAGGAGAAAATCCCCTGCCGACTAGACCCAGGGGCTACAGACAGAAAAGAGCGGGCAGCCAGTACAGGGTGCAGAAGAACCACCTTCAAATGCCGGAGGAGCAGCGCAGCTCCACACCAACACGGAGCAGGGGCAGCAAGAAGGACTAAGGGAGCAGTGGACCAAGAACCCAGGTACCTCACCACCAAACAGAGCCCAACACCCTGAACAGGATGGGAGGGGGAATAGGGCAGAGACCCCGAGGTCACCAGCGAGACATTCCACTGTACCCACACTCTACACAATTGGTAATGAATCCCATGAAACCCCCAGCCAGGGACACAGCCCTAACGCAAAGGGTGGCAGAAAGGGACCTGATGCAGACCATACCCCTCCCCGGAAGGACAACCCAAGCAAGAGCGGGGTAATGCAGGGAGATAATCCTATCCCTATCGCCCGACCTCCTTCTCAACAGAGAGACAACAGCAGAGATATAAATACCTTCCATGACTACAGCTCCCAGTAATTTCCCGAAACAGAAGCTCCTGGCAATCATACAGCGCCACCTGCAGACGATTCCCAAACACTACAAGCACTCTGGGTCATGATACGTGCCCTACCGACCAAAACAGACTTAGAGATGCAGATACGATGTATAGAAGAGAAACACGAGAGGGCCATCGCGGCAGTTAACCACTCAGTACAGGCCTTTACAGAACGGGTGATGGCGCTAGAAGAGAACCCCGAGGTCTCCTATATGGACTTTCAACAGCTAACAAGCTTCATAGAAAAACAGCAGAAACAGCTCAGTGAGTTAACTTTCCACCTCGACGACGTCGAAAACAGAGGCCGCCGCAACAACCTAAAGCTGAGAGGCGCCAGAAGCGCTCTATGAGTGTGTAACAACCGTCTTCAACAAGCTACTACGCCGTCCGGAAGACAGGACAATAGAGCTGGACAGGGTCCACAGAATGATGGGCGGGAGAACAAGGAACCCCAATCTGCCAAGGGATGTCATCTGCCGAGTGCACTTTTACAGACAAAAGGAGGAAATCCAACGCATGGCATGGGAAAGAGGTCCAGTTAACTTTAACGGAGTGGAAATTACTATCTTACCAGATGTCTCCAGACTGACCCTCAATAGTCGGTGACTGATAAGACCACTTGTGGACGCAGCACGCCAGGCGGACGCGACCTACAAATGGGGCCACCCCTTTCATTTAATATTACACAAGCGAGGCCGCCTGTACACCGTCAGATCACCCACAGACCTGGACAGAGCTTTCAGGTTCCTAGAAGTCCTGGCGGTGCCCATTCCAGACTGGACTATGCCCATGGACACGGCACAGAGCAACCCGTGACCCGCGAAGGACCCAGGGAACCTTTCCAACCGGCAAGGCAGCAGGGACCGAGACTAACAACCAATCAAAGAAATCGAGACTTATTGTGCCCCGCCAGCAGATACCCTACGAATGACGGCGGCGCGTTCCCCAGTCTCTTACCTGCCGGACGGGCTGAAAGCTGTCTAATTTTGTCTCTTTGCTTCCTCTTGTTTTTTTCCCACAGTACTACTTCTAATGATAGTGGCATCCCGCAAGTTCCGAGTAAGAAGGTTATAGAGGAACAGATACGGAATCGGTGGTCGTTTTCCTTGTTATCTGATCTCCGAGTTAGACAGCGGCCTTAACAGTAAGTGCACTTCCACGTTACCTCCAGTAGGGCATCAGGGGGCCTGGCTTAACCCCTTTTTTGAGGGGGGGAAACAAGCTCCCTGACTAAAATATAGTTGCTAGCCACCGGGCTAGCCTTAGTTGTGTTTGTCCCGGATTAGTTTTCCTTGTGTGTCGTGTAAGTGTCCATCCCCCCTCCTCTTTTTTTTTCTCTTCTTCTTCCACTCTCCCCTCTCCTTCCCCCTCTCTCTCTATATCTTTCCTGATTCTCAACTTGGTGCTTTCACTACCCCTTCTTTTTGCAACCTGATCTTCTCTCTTTCGCAATGTCAGGCTCCGCTAACCTCTCCATAATCTCCATTAATGCGCAGGAACTGAACGTGCCAGAGAAGAGGTCCTCCATCCTCCACCTCCTCTGGAAAAGGAGAGTACATGTGGCCTTTATCCAGGAGACCCACTTCCGCACGAACAAAAGCCCCAGATTTGCAAACGACAGATTTCCAAACACCTACCACAGCACAAATGCGGAATCCAAGTCCAAAGGGGTCTCCATCCTTATCGCCAACTCCGTCCCATGGGAGCAGGAAGAGGTCCGCTGTGATCCGGGAGGTAGATATATTTTCCTCAAGGGGAAACTCACTGGCACACAAATCACACTAGCGGCCATCTATTCACCCAACTCCAACCAGGTGTCCTTCTTAGAGGAGATCCTGGAGGAGCTGGAGGAATTTCAGGAGGGCACCCTGGTCCTGGGAGGAGATTTTAACATGCCGTTGGACCCAAGAATAGACACATCTAAAGGCAGCGGTAACCTTCCCAGGTCAGCGTACCGCAGGATCAAAAATACATTACACAAGTATCAGTTGGAAGACGCCTGGAGAACCTTACACCCCACCACAAAGGACTACACGTTCTTTTCCCAACCACACAACTCATACTCCAGAATCGATTTTTTCCTCCTCCAACTCTCATCCCTAGCGAATCTAGTCTCGGCTACAATAGACACCATCACATTTTCAGACCACGCAATGATCATACTAGCGCTGAAATTACCTACCCTGCACAATAGAATATGGCATTGGATATTCAATACACGGCGAACTCAGACGAAATCCGCACAACATTAAGGAAATACTTTGAACACAAAGTCACTCCAGAGGTTGACCCACTAACGGTATGGAAAGCACACAAGTGCGTGATACGGGGTTTCTGTGTAGGCCTTGGCTCACGCATTAAAAAGGAACGTAGCGCACATCTCAGGGGACTCCTGGATCAGATCCAGGCACTAGAGTCCTCCCACAAATCAACACTAGACAGAGAGAAGGGAACAGAATTACTACGGTTGAAGGAGCAGGTCCGTTCCCACTGTCTGGGAAAGGCAAAAGTGAGCCTGACGAAATGTAGACGTCATTTCTTTGAATTTGGAGACAAACCGAGCTGCATATTGGCCCGGGCCCTCCGCGCAGCAAGAGCTAGGGCCTACGTTCTACACATTAAGAACTCCGAAGGCCACACACTACATCTTCCCGAACAAATCACAGAAGCGTTTTGGCAATATTACTACTCTTTATATAACCAATCTCCACCACAGTCCGAGCAAGCCAGAGAACACAAGAAAGCTAGGATCCACGAATGCCTACAATGATCAAACATTCGCAGATTCCCAAAGGAGGCCATAGAACTGATGGAGGCCCCAATATCCCCGACTGAGCTAGCAGAAGCGCTGACAGACTCTCAGACAGGGAAAGCGCCAGGTCCAGATGGGCTAACCCTATCATATTATAAGAAATTCGCAGAAACACTTACACCCCACTTCATCCAAGCCTTCAATTCCATAACATCCGGAAACAAAATACCTAGAGATACCCTAACAGCACACATAGCGGTCATCCCTAAAGAAGGGAAGGACCCAGCGCAATGCCAGAGCTACCGCCCCATCTCTTTACTTAACGCAGACCTGAAATTATTTTCTAAAATTCTGGCAAATAGGATCTCCCCCTACTTATGTAACAATACACAAAGACCAAGTCGGCTTCGTCCCATTAAGAGAGGCAAGGGACAACACAACCAAAGCCATTAACCTAATACACCAGGCGCACAGACTCTCCAAATCGATATGCCTTTTATCCACAGATGCAGAAAAGGCATTTGACAGGGTGGAGTGGGACTTCCTATTTGCGACAATTACCCACGTGGGTATGGGCCCTAACATGTTACACTGGATTACAGGCCTATATTCCAGCCCATCCGCGTCCGTTAGAGTAAACAGCCAGCTTTCAAAGCCATTTTCCATTTCAAATGGTACAAGGCAGGGCTGCCCTCTATCGCCACTGATCTTTATAATATGCCTGGAGCCACTGTTGTCACAAATACTTAATAACCCAAACGTTAAAGGGATCACGGTGGGGGAGGAAGAATATAAGATCGCCGCATATGCGGACGACCTCCTGTTCTTTATCTCCAACCCACGAATCTCCTTACCAAACCTATTGGCAGAAATTAACCACTATTCCAAAATATCAAACTTTAAAATAAACTATCATAAGTCAGCAGCTCTTAACATCTCTCTCCCACAACATTTTGTGGAGGAATTAAAGGACTCGTTCTCATTTCAGTGGGAAAAGAATCACATTCAATACTTGGGGACCAAGCTAACGCCAAACATTGAGGACCTATACCCCGCCTATTTTCCAGCACTCTTAAGCGAAATTCGACAAGACCTCAACTCTTGGACCAAAGGGACTTTCTCTTGGTTCGGCAGGGGAGCAATAATCAAAATTAATATACTCCCCAGTATACTATACCTACTTCAGGCCCTTCCCATACAAGTGCCAAGGCTCTTCGTCCAGCATTTACAATCACTCACGTCCACATTCATATGGGCAGGAAAGGCCCCACGGATAGCAAGAGACACTTTATCTCGGCCGAAAAGCGAGGGGGGCATGGGACTACTAGATTACGTAAAATACCACCAGGCAGTACACTTAGTACGCATGGTGGACTGGCACCGGCATGCAGCCCTTAAACAGTGGATAGCAACAGAACAAACAGCAGCCCTGGCGCCGTTAGTAGCTCTCCCATGGTCTGAGGGACAAGCCCCCACAGAACTAGCACTCCATCCTACAATCGGCCCCACGCTAGGGATCGCCATCAAAGTACTAGCCAGGAAAGACATTTCTCCCAGGCCCTCACCCATGTTCCCGGTTCTGGGTAACCCGAGATTTCCCCCAGGCAATGAGAACAAAGTATTCCGTGCAAGGATTACCGAAGGCAGATTCCGGGCAGAACATTTTATGCAAGAAGGCCAGTGGCTCCCACTGGAAATGCTCAGAGGGAATACGGACTCACCCCAACTCCCATTATGGCAGGCATTACAAGTAAGACACTTTCTATCTACGCTACCCCGCCCCACTACTTTTGCCTGCCCAAAAACACAATTTGAAGTCATCTGTAGGGAGAAGGGACCCTCAGGCATACGCTATCCAAAATGTACAACATACTAAACACACAACCTGAGGCCTCACCACCTAAGTACATGAATAAATGGGAAGAAGAGTTGGGAGTCACACTTACACCGGAGGAAAGAGATAGAATTTTCATCATCACACACTCGGTTTCAATATTGAGCAAAATACAAGAATCTGGATACAAGGTTCTCACCAGGTGGTATAGGGTGCCCTCCCACTTGCATAGAATATTCCCGACAGTCCCCCCCACATGTTGGAGATGCGGGGCGGAGCAAGGGACAATGTTACATGTCTTTTGGGACTGCTCGGTCCTGGCGAGCTTTTTGATCAGAGGTGTGGCAGATAGCATCTAGATTCACCCACTACCCCCTGCCAAAATCCCCGGCCTTCTTCCTCCTGCATCACAGCGATATACCACTGGCGACCTACAAAGAATCTATAGTACGTTTTCTAGTGAGTGCGGCAAGATCATGCATTCCTAAACTTTGGAGACAGACAACCTCACCAACAATGGCTCTATGGCTCAATACAGTAAGGAGGATCATGGAGATGGAGGACTTCACTGCGGTACTAAGGGGCACACAGGAAAGCTTCAGGAACATATGGTATCACTGGATGGTGTTCCAGGAATCTGAGGAATATCGCTCGTTAATGGATCACTAAACGACAAAAGCGAAACCTGACCACATAGCTATACTCCACGCAACTTAATGGTTGAGTTTTATTTTATTTTTCCCCTAAATGTGTCCCCCTGGTTAATCCCCCTTGTGTCACGTCTGTCTAATTGGTCATGTTAGTTTATATAATATAGAAAGAAAAGAAACACAGATGACGAACAGAAGGACAACGAGTCTTGAATGTTGCAATAAGTTAAGTCTTCCTTTTATTCACAACAAAGAAAAACTGTTCTAATTCTTTGGTATGGTAATGTTCATAAAGTTGGTGTGACGGTGCGCAATGAACACTATGTAAACTGTAATCAAGTTATAATCTGAAAAATAAAGAATAAAAAAAAAAGTTAATGACAAGTCTTCAAGCCGTGATGACCGTAAAATGTGGGATTAAGCTTCTTAACTGTACCTACACCCCACAGATAAGCGATCCATGTTATACATTGAGTTTGCTGTTTCCACCTGTGGGCAAGGACCTGCTGTTGTCTCTGATCCTGGGGTTATACTTGCTTTGCGCTACCTGGTAATGGGACCAAGGCAGACTACGGGAGACTGCCTGAGGGACACTATATGGAGAGAAGAACCATGGAGGCACACTGTTTTCTGGGATATGGCCTGAGCTACAAAGAGCACACGCAGACGTGTGATGGTTGTGTGGTCACAGGTACCTAGAACAGGTGCCAGGTACAGGCCCTAACGGGATTGTGCTTTGGTACAACTGATAATGCCTGTGCACCTCATGACCTCCGAGGGCAACAGCAAGGGCCGTGTCCGGAAAACTAGGAATTCCTCTCCCAAAGGTTCCTTTGACGCCATCAGGGGTCCTAAGGGGGGTACTGAACGAGTATAGGGCAAGAAATCAGATGGCTGCAGCGGGTTTGAGTCTCTTCTTGCAGGGTGGGCAACAGTGGATAAAAATGTAGACTGGATTAATTACACATACTATAACCAACAGAGATTTGTTAATTATACAAGAGATGCAATTAGGGGCCTAGAGGAACAACTAGGACATACCTTACTTATTACATGGCAAAATAGAATGGCTCTTGATATGTTACTAGCAGAAAAAGGAGAAGTTTGTAAAATGATTGGAGGATATTGTTGTACTTTCATTCCTAATAACACGGCACCAGATGATACCTGAGCACTGGAAGGGGTAAATGCATAATAAAATGAACTAGCTGATAACTCTGGCATAGACGATCCATTCAGGGACTGGTTGAAAGCTTGTTCGGACACTGGTCACAAGTCATATACTCCACACTAGTCTCTGTGTCAGTATTTGCCTCCATTCTAGTACTCTGTGGTTGCTGCTGTATTCCATGTATCCGAGGAGCACTGCATCAGCCAGTGCCCGATTAACCAATCACAGCCATTCAATGATGTCATTCAGTGATGTCATTCAGTGGTGCAAGCCTCTGGTTTGCACCACTGCCTCTCCCCCTGTGCCCCAACCTGCCACTGAGATCCAACCCCCCTCTCAGGACACAGGCACGACCGTCTCCTGGCCTGCACCCACATGCTCACCTCCGCTGTCCTCGGCCCCATCCAGCAATGTCTCTCAGCGCAGCGTCCAGCCGTCGCTAGCGCAACTGTTTGAACGCAAGTACGCCGTCGTGCACATAGCCAAATTGATCAGCCTGGAGATGCTGCCGTATAGGCTTGTGGAAACGGAGGCTTTCAAAAACATGATGGCGGCGGCGGCCCCGCGCTACTCGGTTCCCAGTCGCCACTACTTTTCCCGATGTGCCGTCCCAGCCCTGCACGACCACGTCTCCCGCAACATTGTACGCACCCTCACCAACGCGGTTACTGCCAAGGTCCACGTAACAACGGACACGTGGACAAGCACAGGCGGAGAGGGCAACTATATCTCCCTGACGGCACATTGGGTGAATTTAGTGGAGGCTGGGACCGAGTCAGAGCCTGGGACCGCTCACGTCCTACCCACCCCCAGAATTGCGGGCCCCAGCTCAGTGGTGGTATCTGCGGTGGTGTATGCTTCCTCCACTAAACCACCCTCCTCCTCCTCCTCCTCCTCCTCCTACGCAACCTCTGTCTCACAATCAAGATGTGTCAGCAGCAGCATGTCGCCAGCAGTCGGTGTCGCGCGGCGTGGCAGCACAGCGGTGGGCAAGCGTCAGCAGGCCGTGCTGAAACTACTTAGCTTAGGAGAGAAGAGGCACATGGCCCACGAACTGCTGCAGGGTCTGAGAGCAGACCGACCGCTGGCCTTCGCCACTGAGCCTCCAACCGGGCATGGTCGTGTGTGACAACGGCCGTAACCTGGTGGCGGCTCTGCAGCCTCACGCACGTGCCATGCCTGGCCCACGTCTTTAATTTGGTGGTTCAGCGGTTTCTGAAAAGCTACCCACGTTTGTCAGACCTGCTCGGAAAGGTGCGCCGGCTCAGCGCACATTTCCGCAAGTCCAACACGGACGCTGCCACCCTGCGGACCCTGCAACATCGGTTTAATCTGCCAGTGCACTGACTGCTGTGCGACGTGCCCACACGGTGGAACTCTATGCTTCACATGTTGGCCAGGCTCTATGAGCAGCGTAGAGCTATAGTGGAATACCAACTCCAACATGGGCGGCGTAGTGGGAGTCAGCCTCCTCAATTCTTTACAGAAGAGTGGGCCTGGTTGGCAGACATCTGCCAGGTCCTTGGAAACTTTGAGGAGTCTACCCAGATGGTGAGCGGTGATGCTGCAATCATTAGCGCAATCAAGAAGGAAAATACTGTGGCAGCAGACAGCGATGCAGTAAAACTTCTTCCTTTATTCCTCCACACACATACGACGTTTCGATCAACACAGTGATCTTTGTCAAGTACAAATACACCCTTAGTTACAGACTATATATAGTGAAACAACAATTAAAATCCCACATATAACAGCTGAACAGTACCTAATTCGCATGTGCTCACGTCCTCCATGGCTCCCGATGCTTCCGGTTTGTCATCTGAACGAGTGCGCCTGTGCATGATTTAGCCACTATCGCGAGATTTAGAAGAGCAAGAGGAATCTTGAGGGACTGATCGCGCATGCGCCTGGAGTCCTGCGATGCCGCTGATATAACTATTGGACTCTATTTAGTAAAAGAGACTTCAGAAGTTAAGTGCGCATGCGCTAGCAGTTCCACTGCTCTAATAGCAATAGAAGTATCGCTGGTCCACGGAGAAGACTATATGTAGTGGCAAACAGTATTAATTATAAATAAGATGCTGTTTATAGGTAGTCTTATAGGGAAAACTAGCTCCAACACAACAAATCCATATTATATATATATATATATATATATATATACATACATACATACATACATACATACACACACATATACATATACACATATATATATATACATATATACACATATATATATATATATATTCCACAGCAACATTAAACAATAATGGTAATATTGATCAGCCTCATATATCTGTATGTTGATTTAGCAACAAACTTTTTATTGGAGAGTGAGATATGGAGAAAATGATGTCCATTATTGAAATAAATGTCAAAATATAAATAATCTTGGGTAATAACCCTAATATATTAATAATCAATAATCTACCATATCTCACAGCAATATGTCTTTAATCATAGTTCATATCTCATACATATGACTCATGGGTCCAACAATTAGAGTACAGCTCCCTCTATTATCATAACCTCATAAAGCAGCCAATACATAGAATGATATCATATTTATTTATTATGCACATTAGCACACATTAATGCACAAAATATTTTTTTTTGGGGGGGGGGGGGGGGAGTTTATACTGGAAGCCAAACAACAAGTAATGGAACAACAAGGAGTCCGGAGCACATGCATCAAACAGGTATCTGTAACATAAAATAAAAGGTAATTAAAATCAAATACCGTAGATGAGATTATGTATACATAATTTGCAGATAGAGAAAGTGCACATTAGTCTGACACATGACTATCAACTGGACCTATTTATATACAGGACATAATGGGATACTCTATATTAAGACCCTTGGGGGAAAGGGTATCAAGTTCGTGTATCCAACGGCTCTCTTTACATTTTAGGATTCCCTCCCGGTCCCCACCTTGAGGCAGTGGGGCAACAGAGTCAATGACCCTAAATTTGAGCTGACTGATTGTATGGTGAAATTCAGCAAAATGTTTTGAGATTGGTAGATCTGTCTTTCTTGTACGGATAGTGCTTTTATGCTACTACGCTAGCATTGGAGTCCGCTGTAGGCACGCGATTGCTGATGGTTTGTGCAGAGGCCTATGTCCTGGGTGCAGTGAAAGTCCGCTTCCAGCCTAGGATTGCTGAATGTGTGGGCCGAGGCCTATGCCATGTTTGGCCGCTCAGATCAATTTTTTGTTCATGTCTTGGGTTTCCTAGGACCCACCTATGCTGTTGGTGCAAACTTAGTTCCCATTGTGGTGTTTGACCTGTCTGGCACAAAGGCACTGACTGACTTGGGTAGGGGGCAGAGCGCTGACTGCTTTCCCCTTGCAGTGTGGATTGAGCTATGCGACACCTTGACAGAATGAATACTGTGTGGCACATGGATTCCCCATTGCTATGCCCACGTTTGCAGCTCCTGACGGAGGTGGCACAGGATTGGAGTTCTCATTGCTTCTGTACAGCATTGTGGGCTATCGCCCCGCCCCTTTTAAAGAGGGTCGCTGCCTGGCCCTGCTAACCCTCTGCAGTGTGTGCCTCCGGTTCCTCCTCATGGCAGACGCACTTATAAACAGACATGAGGGTGGTGTGGCTATGAGGCCAGTGTGTGGCATGAGGGCAGCTGAAGGCTGCGCAAGGACACTTTGGTGTGCGCTGTGGACACTGGGTCGTGCGGGGGGGGGGGGGGGGGGGTTGGGCAGCATGTAACCCAGGAGAAGTGGCAGCGGAGTGTCATGCAGGCAGTGATTGTGCCTTGTTGGAGGTAGTGTGGTGCTTAGCTGAGGTATGCCTTGCTAATGAGGGTTTTTCAGAAGAAAAAATTGTTCGGGGGGGGGGGCCACTCTTGCCGCTATTGTGGCTTAATAGTGGGACCTGGGAACTTGAGATGCAGCCCAACATGTAGCCCTTCGCCTGCCCTATCCGTTTCAGTGTCAATTTCTTGAATTTCCCAGATTTTCAGAAATGAGAACCTTAGCGAGCATCGGCGATATACAAAAATGCTCGGGTCGCCCATTGACTTCAATGGGGTTCGTTACTCGAAACGAACCCTCGAGCATCGCGGAAAGTTCGACTTGAGTAACGAGCACCTGAGCATTTTGGTGCTCCCTCATCTCTAATTATGACATCATAATGGAGTTCTATATTACATTATAATGAAGTTTTACGTTGTATCTTTTGTTATTACTAGATTGTGACATCATAATGGAGTTGTAAATTCTACCCCCTACTATAATTACATTATGACATCATAATGCAGTTTTACATTATGACATCATAATGGAGTTCTATATTACATAATAATATTGTTCTACATTGTATCTTTTGTTATTACTAGATTATGACATCATAATGGAGTTGTAAATTATATTACCTGCTATAAATAAATTATGACATCATAAAGCAGTTTTACATTATGACATCATAATGGAGTTCTATACTACATTATAATGAAGTTCTACATTGTATCTTTTGTTATTACTAGATTGTGACATCATAATGGAGTTGTAAATTCAATCCCCTGCCATAAATACATTATGACATCATAATGCAGTTTTACATTATGACATCATAATGGCGTTCTATATTACATAATAATGTTTTTCTACATTGTATCTTTTGCTATTACTAGATTCTGACATCATAATGGAGTTGTAAATCCTATCCCCTACTATGAATACATTATTACATCATAATGCAGTTTCACATTATGACATCATAATGGCGTTCTATATTACATAATAATGTTGTTCTACGTTGTATCTTTTGTTACTACTAGATTGCGACATCATAATGAAGTTGTAAATTCTATCCCCTACTATAAAAACATTATGACATCATAATGCAGTTTTACATTATGACATCATAATAGAGTTCTATATTACATTATAATTATGTTGTATCTTTTGTTATTACTAGATTGTGACATCATAATGGAGTTGTAAATTCTATCCCCTACCATGAACAGATTATGACATCATAATGCAGTTTTACATTATGACATCATAATGGAGTTCTATATTACATTATAATTAAGTTGTATGTTGTATCTTTTGTTATTACTAATTTGTGACATCATAATGGAGTTTTAAATACTATCCCCTACCATGAATAGATTATGACATCTTAATGCAGTTTTACATTACATTATGACATCCTAATATAGTTCTATACTAAATTATAATGAAGTTCTACATTGTATCTTTTGTTATTACTAGATTGTGACATCATAATGCAGTTGTAAATTCTACCCCCTACTATAAATACATTATGACATCATAATGCAGTTTTACATTATGACATCATAATGGAGTTCTATATTATATTATAATGAAGTTCTACAAAGTATCTTCTGTTATTACTAGATTGTGACATCATAATGGAGTTGTAAATCCTATCCCCTACAATAAATACATTATGACATCATAATGAAGTTTCACATTATGACATCATAATGGAGTTCTATATTACATAAAAATGCTGTTCTACGTTGTATTTTTTGTTATTACTAGATTGTGACATCATAATGATATTGTAAATTCTATCCCCTACCATGAATAGATTATGACATCATAATGCAGTTTTACATTATGACATCATAATGGAGTTCTATATTACAAAGTAGTGTTGTTCTACGTTGCATCTTTTGTTATTACTAGATTGTGATATCATAATGGAGTTGTAAATTCTATTACTTGCTATGAATAGATTATGACATCATAATGCAGTTTTACATTATGACATCATAATAGAGTTCTATACTACATTATAATGAAGTTCTACATTACATCTTTTGTTATTACTAGATTCTGACATCATAATGGAGTTGTAAATTCTATCCCCTACTATGAATACATTATGACGTCATAATGCAGTTTAATATTATGACATCATAATGAAGTTCTATATTACATAATAATGTTGTTCTATGTTGTATCTTTTGTTATTACTAGATTGTGACATCATAATGCAGTTGTAAATTCTATCCCCTACTATAAATACATGATGACATCATAATGCAGTTTTACATTATGACATCATAATGGAGTTCTATATTACATAATAATGTTGTTCTACGTTGTATCCTTTAATAGTACTAGATTGTGACATCATAATGGAGTTGTAAATTCTATCCCCTACCATGAATAGATTATGACATCATAATGCAGTTTTACATTACATGATGACATCATAATGGAGCTCTATATTATAATATAATGAAGTTCTACGTTGCATCTTTTGTTATTACTAATTTGTGACATCATAATGCAGTTTTAAATACTATCCCCTACCATGAATAGATTATGACATCATAATGCAGTTTTACGTTACATTATGACATCCTAATATAGTTCTATACTAAATTATAATTTCACTGTGAAAGTACCCCAGAAATATTAGATTACCATTCTTCATTTGGGGCATTTGAGTACAAAAGACAGAGGCTATTTGTCTTGATCCTGATGAATCGGCTCACTTATTACATCAGGGCCGTAGAAACACGTCGATTAAATATTATTTGTCTATCATCCTTAGCCTTCTGAAATAAAATTTATACCGTTATTACCACTGTATAAATAGCAATATAACCGTACCTGTAAATCTATTAAGGGAACGGTAATTAGCATCGGTATAGCGGATCACCACGATAAGGTGATATACCTATCCCCTGTCCTGTATGTTCTTTGGGTGTTTGTATGTTTATGTTCGTCTAGTTTTCTGATGTGTGCTGGGCCATTTGGTGGTGTGATTTAGTGTATTTTAAATAAAGTCCTATAATAAAAGTTATATTTTAATAATAGAACAGATTATCTAATCTAATATTTCTGGGGTAGTTTCACAGTGAAATTGTATTTCATTTAAAGGACCCCACCTGTCCCAGTGACGACTGTATACTAAATTATAATGAAGTTCTACATTGTATCTTTTGTTATTACTAGATTGTGACATCATAATGGAGTTGTAAATTCTACCCCCTACTATAAATACATTATGACATCATAATGCAGTTTTACATTATGACATCATAATAGAGTTCTATATTACATAATAATGTTGTTCTACGTTGTATCTTTTGTTATTACTAGATTGTGACATCATAATGGAGTTGTAAATTCTATTATCTGCTATGAATAGATTATGACATCATAATGCAGTTTTACATTATGACATCATAATGGAGTTCTATACTACATTATAATGAAGTTCTACAAAGTATCTTCTGTTATTACTAGATTGTGACATCATAATGGAGTTGTAAATCCTATCCCCTACAATAAATACATTATGACATCATAATGCAGTTTCACATTATGACATCATAATGCAGTTTTACATTATGACATCATAATAGAGTTCTATACTACATTATAATGAAGTTCTACATTACATCTTTTGTTATTACTATATTCTGACATCATAATGGTGTTGTAAATTCTATCCCCTACTATGAATACATTATGACGTCATAATGCAGTTTAATATTATGACATCATAATGGAGTTCTATATTACATAATAATGTTGTTCTATGTTGTATCTTTTGTTATTACTAGATTGTGACATCATAATGCAGTTGTAAATTCTATCCCCTACTATAAATACATGATGACATCATAATGCAGTTTTACATTATGACATCATAATGGAGTTCTATATTACATAATAATGTTGTTCTACGTTGTATCCTTTAATAGTACTAGATTGTGACATCATAATGGAGTTGTAAATTCTATCCCCTACCATGAATAGATTATGACATCATAATGCAGTTTTACATTACATGATGACATCATAATGGAGCTCTATATTACAATATAATGAAGTTCTACGTTGCATCTTTTGTTATTACTAATTTGTGACATCATAATGCAGTTTTAAATACTATCCCCTACCATGAATAGATTATGACATCATAATGCAGTTTTACATTACATTATGACATCCTAATATAGTTCTATACTAAATTATAATTTCACTGTGAAAGTACCCCAGAAATTTTAGATTACCATTCTTCATTTGGGGCATTTGAGTACAAAAGACAGAGGCTATTTGTCTTGATCCTGATGAATCGGCTCACTTATTACATCAGGGCCGTAGAAACACGTCGATTAAATATTATTTGTCTATCATCCTTAGCCTTCTGAAATAAAATTTATACCGTTATTACCACTGTATAAATAGCAATATAACCGTACCTGTAAATCTATTAAGGGAACGGTAATTAACATCGGTATAGCGGATCACCACGATAAGGTGAAATACCTATCCCCTGTCCTGTATGTTCTTTGGGTGTTTGTATGTTTATGTTCGTCTAGTTTTCTGATGTGTGCTGGGCAATTTGGTGGTGTGATTTAGTGTATTTTAAATAAAGTCCTATAATAAAAGTTATATTTTAATAATAGAACAGATTATCTAATCTAATATTTCTGGGGTAGTTTCACAGTGAAATTGTATTTCATTTAAAGGACCCCACCTGTCCCAGTGACGACTGTATACTAAATTATAATGAAGTTCTACATTGTATCTTTTGTTATTACTAGATTGTGACATCATAATGGAGTTGTAAATTCTACCCCCTACTATAAATACATTATGACATCATAATGCAGTTTTACATTATGACATCATAATAGAGTTCTATATTACATAATAATGTTGTTCTACGTTGTATCTTTTGTTATTACTAGATTGTGACATCATAATGGAGTTGTAAATTCTATTACCTGCTATGAATAGATTATGACATCATAATGCAGTTTTACATTATGACATCATAATGGAGTTCTATACTACATTATAATGAAGTTCTACAAAGTATCTTCTGTTATTACTAGATTGTGACATCATAATGGAGTTGTAAATCCTATCCCCTACAATAAATACATTATGACATCATAATGCAGTTTCACATTATGACATCATAATGCAGTTTTACATTATGACATCATAATAGAGTTCTATACTACATTATAATGAAGTTCTACATTACATCTTTTGTTATTACTATATTCTGACATCATAATGGTGTTGTAAATTCTATCCCCTACTATGAATACATTATGACGTCATAATGCAGTTTAATATTATGACATCATAATGGAGTTCTATATTACATAATAATGTTGTTCTATGTTGTATCTTTTGTTATTACTAGATTGTGACATCATAATGCAGTTGTAAATTCTATCCCCTACTATAAATACATGATGACATCATAATGCAGTTTTACATTATGACATCATAATGGAGTTCTATATTACATAATAATGTTGTTCTACGTTGTTTCCTTTAATAGTACTAGATTGTGACATCATAATGGAGTTGTAAATTCTATCCCCTACCATGAATAGATTATGACATCATAATGCAGTTTTACATTACATGATGACATCATAATGGAGCTCTATATTATAATATAATGAAGTTCTACGTTGCATCTTTTGTTATTACTAATTTGTGACATCATAATGCAGTTTTAAATACTATCCCCTACCATGAATAGATTATGACATCATAATGCAGTTTTACATTACATTATGACATCCTAATATAGTTCTATACTAAATTATAATTTCACTGTGAAAGTACCCCAGAAATATTAGATTACCATTCTTCATTTGGGGCATTTGAGTACAAAAGACAGAGGCTATTTGTCTTGATCCTGATGAATCGGCTCACTTATTACATCAGGGCCGTAGAAACACGTCGATTAAATATTATTTGTCTATCATCCTTAGCCTTCTGAAATAAAATTTATACCGTTATTACCACTGTATAAATAGCAATATAACCGTACCTGTAAATCTATTAAGGGAACGGTAATTAACATCGGTATAGCGGATCACCACGATAAGGTGATATACCTATCCCCTGTCCTATATGTTCTTTGGGTGTTTGTATGTTTATGTTCGTCTAGTTTTCTGATGTGTGCTGGGCCATTTGGTGGTGTGATTTAGTGTATTTTAAATAAAGTCCTATAATAAAAGTTATATTTTAATAATAGAACAGATTATCTAATCTAATATTTCTGGGGTACTTTCACAGTGAAATTGTATTTCATTTAAAGGACCCCACCTGTCCCAGTGACGACTGTATACTAAATTATAATGAAGTTCTACATTGTATCTTTTGTTATTACTAGATTGTGACATCATAATGGAGTTGTAAATTCTACCCCCTACTATAAATACATTATGACATCATAATGCAGTTTTACATTATGACATCATAATAGAGTTCTATATTACATAATAATGTTGTTCTACGTTGTATCTTTTGTTATTACTAGATTGTGACATCATAATGGAGTTGTAAATTCTATTACCTGCTATGAATAGATTATGACATCATAATGCAGTTTTACATTATGACATCATAATGGAGTTCTATACTACATTATAATGAAGTTCTACATAGTATCTTCTGTTATTACTAGATTGTGACATCATAATGGAGTTGTAAATCCTATCCCCTACAATAAATACATTATGACATCATAATGCAGTTTCACATTATGACATCATAATGGCGTTCTATATTACATAATAATGTTTTTCTACATTGTATCTTTTGTTATTACTAGATTCTGACATCATAATGGAGTTGTAAATCCTATCCCATACTATGAATACATTATTACGTCATAATGCAGTTTCACATTATGACATCATAATGGAGTTCTATATTACATAATAATGTTGTTCTACGTTGTATCTTTTGTTATTACTAGATTCTGACATCATAATGGAGTTGTAAATTCTATTACCTGCTATGAATAGATTATGACATCATAATGCAGTTGTACATTACGACATCAAAATAGAGTTCTATACTACATTATAATGAAGTTCTACATTGTATCTTTTGCTAATACAAGATTGTGACATCATAATGGAGTTGTAAATTCTATCCCCTACCATGAATAGATTATGACATCATAATGCAGTTTTACATTACGTTATGACATCATAACAGAGTTCTATACTAAATTATAATGAAGTTCTACATTGTATCTTTTGTTATTACTAAATTGTGACATCATAATGGAGTTGTAAATCCTATCCACTACAATGAATACATTATGACATCATAATGCAGTTTCACGTTATGACATCATAATGGAGTTCTATATTACATAAAAATGCTGTTCTACATTGTATCTTTTGTTATTACTAGATTGTGACATCATAATGGAGTTGTAAATTCTACCCCCTACTATAAATACATTATGACATCATAATGAAGTTTCACATTATGACATCATAATGAATTCTATATTACATAAAAAGGCTGTTCTACATTGTATCTTTTGTTATTACTAGATTGTGACATCATAATGATATTGTAAATTTGATCCCCTACCATGAATAGATTATGACATCCTAATGCAGTTTTACATTACGACATCATAATAGAGTTCTATACTAAAATATAATGGATTTCTACATTGTATCTTTTGTTATTACTAGATTGTGACATCATAATGCATTTGTAAATGCTATCCCCTACTATGAATAGATTATGATGTCATAATGCAGTTTCACATTATGACATCATAATGAAGTTCTATATTACATAATGTTTTTCTACTTTGTATCTTTTATTATTATTAGATTGTGACATAATGGAGTTGTAGATTCTATCCCCTACCATGAATAGATTATGACATCATAATGCAGTTTTACATTATGACATCATAATGGTGTTCTATATTAAATAAAAATGTTGTTCTACGTTGTATCTTTTTTTATTACTAGATAGTCACATCATAATGGAGTTGTAAATTCTATCCTCTGCCATGAATAGATTATGACATCATAATACAGTTTTACATTACATTATGACATCATAACAGAGTTCTATACTAAATTATAATGAAGTTCTACATTGTCTTTTCTGTTATTACTAGATTGTGACATGACAATTGAGTTGTAAATTCTATCCCCTACTATAAATACATTATGACATCATAATGCACTTTTACATTATGACATCATAATAGAGTTCTATATTACATAATAATGTTGTTCTACATTGTATCTTTTGTTATTACTAGATTGTGACATCATAATGGTGTTGTAAATTATATCCCTTATTATGAATACATTATGACATCATAATGCAGTTTTAAATTATGACATCATAATGGAGTTGAAAATTCTATCCCCTACCATAAATACATTATGACATCATAATGCAGTTTTACAATATGACATCATAATGCAGTTCTATACTACATTATAATGAAGTTCTACATTGTATGTTTTGTTATTACTGGATTGTGACATCATAATGGAGTTGTAAATTCTATTACCTGTTATGAATAGATTATGACATCATAAGGCAGTCTTACATTATGACATCATAATGCAGTTCTATACTACATTATAAAGAAGTTCTACATTGTATCTTTTGTTATTACTAGATTAAGAGATCATAATGGAGTTGTAAATTCTATCCCCTACCATGAATAGATTATGACATCATAATGCAGTTTTGCATTATGACATCATAATCGAATTCTATATTACATAATAATGTTGTTCTACATTGTATCTTTTGTTATCACTAGATTGTGACATCATAATGGAGTTGTAAATTCTATTACCTGCTATGAATAGATTATGACATTATAATGCAGTTTTACATTATGACTAGAGATGAGCGAGCGTACTCGGAAAAGCACTACTCGCTCGAGTAATTTGCTTTATTCGAGTATCGCTGTGCTCGTCCCTGAAGATTCGGGTGCCGCTGCGGCTGACAGGTGAGTCGCAGCGGGGGGCTGGGGAGAGCGGGTGGGAGAGAGGGAGAAAAAAGATCTTACCTCCGTTCCTCCCCGCTCTCCCCTGCAGCTCCCCGCTCCTTGCCAGCACCCGAATCTTCAGGGACGAGCACAGCGATACTCGGATAAAGCAAATTACTCGAGCGAGTAGTGCTTTTCCGAGTACGCTCGCTCATCTCTAATTATGACATTATAAAGCAGTTCTAGACTACATTATAATGAAGTTCTACATTCTATCTTTTGTTATTACTAGATTAAGAGATCATAATGGAGTTGTAAATTCTATCCCCTACCATAAATAGATTATGACATCATAATGCAGTTTTACATTACATTATGACATCATAATGGAGTTCTATACTACATTATAAAGAAGTTCTACATTGTATCGTTTGTTATTACTAAATTGTCACATCATAATGGAGTTGTAAATTCTATCACCTGCTATGAATAGATTATGACATCATAATGCAGTTTTACATTATGACATCATAATGGAGTTCTATTTTACATTATAAATAAGTTGTATGTTGTATCTTGTTATTAATACATTGTGACATCATAATGGAGTTGTAAATTCTATCCCCTACGATTAATAGATTATGACATCATAATGCAGTTTTACATTACATTATGACATGTTAATGGAGTTCTATACTACATTATAATGAAGTTCTACATTGCATCTCTTGTTATTACTAGATTGTGACATCATAATGGTGTTGCAAATTCTATCCCCTACTATAAATACATTATGACATCATAATGCAGTTTTACATTATGACATCATAATGGAGTTCTATATTACATAATAATGTTGTTCTACATTGTATCCTTTGTTACTACTAGATTGTGACATCATAATAGAGTTGTAAATTCTATCCCTTACCATGAATAGATTATGACATCATAATGCAGTTTTACATTACATTATGACATCATAATGGAGTTCTATATCTATATATATAAAATTGAATGTATGTCTGTCTGCGTGCGTGTGTGCGTGTGTGCGTGCGTGCGTGCGTGCGTGTTTGTCCTTTATGCGCTACTACACCATTCATCCGATCGCCATGAAACTTTGGGAAGTTGTTAAGTACACTCCTGGGAAGATTATAGGCATAGTACAAATATCCTACGATAAATGGCGCGCGAGCTTCGTCGAAACTTACGCCCCCCCCCCCCACGTAGATCGAATAAGTAAGCCACCTGCTATTGTGATGTCATCACTGATGTCATCAACATCGGACGCCCTTGAACATGCCCCAACATGTTCTATAAAGCTGCATTGTGATGTCATTAAGGCTCTATTATGACACGTACAGCTTGGAACCACTAGAGCACGCCAGCCAATTACCATTGGAGTTGGAAGTGGGTAAACAAGTACTAGGATATTTTCCTAAGAAGCCACAGCAGCCGGATAAATTGTATGTTCCACCCAACGGCTATTTTATTCAGCCCGCAAGGGGGAAGCAGCGGCCTACAAAATCTCATTCAGGTAGGTAGGTTCAGTTCTTGGAGGTTGGGGAATGCTTATGGGCAAGGCCTTATGTCTCATCCCAACTCGATTATTCAATTCTAAGTGCAAAAGAATTAGCGTCCAAATTTTAATTCTCTCATTTCCCAATGTCATAGAAACTTGAAATTTGGCTCGAGCATTGATTATGTCATAAATAGGAAAAGTTAATGGGTCCCAACTCGATTATTCAATTCAAAGCGCCAAAGAATTAGCGTTCAAATTTTACGTACGGAATCTAATTCTCTCATTTCCTGATGTCATAGATAGATAGATAGATAGATAGATAGATAGATAGACTGTATGCAATAACCCAGATAGATAGATAGATAGATAGATAGATAGATAGACTGTATGCAATAACCCAGATAGATAGATAGATAGATAGATAGACTGTATACAATAACCCTGATAGATAGATAGATAGATAGATAGATAGACTGTATGCAATAACCCAGATAGATAGATAGATAGATAGATAGACTGTATGCAATGACACGTACAGCTTGGAACCATAAATACTAGAGCACGCCAGCCATTTACAGTCAGTCTCCATTGGAGTTGGAAGTGGGCAAACATGTACTAGGCTATCTTCCCAAGAAGCCACAGCAGCCGGATAAATTGGATGTTCCACACAACGGCTATTTTATTCAGCCTGCAAGGGGGAAGCAGCGGCCTACAAAACCTCAGTGGTCGCTGCTGCCGTCATCTAGATATATAAAAATGAATGTATGTATGTCTGTCTGTCTTCGCAGCAACGCGCGACGGGTACGCTAGTCTATATATATAAAATTGAATGTATGTCTGTCTGCGTGCGTGTCTGTCTGCGTGCGTGTCTGTCTGTCTGTCTGCGTGTCTGTCTGTTTGTCCTTTATGCGCTACTACACCATTCATCCGATCGCCATGAAACTTTGGGAAGTTGTTAAGTACACTCCTGGGAAGATTATAGGCATAGTACAAATATCCTACGATAAATGGCGCGCGAGCGTCGTCGAAAGTTACGCCCCCCCCCACGTAGATCGAATAAGTAAGCCACCTGCTATTGTGATGTCATCACTGATGTCATCAACATCGGACGCCCTTGAACATGCCCCAACATGTTCTATAAAGCTGCATTGTGATGTCATTAAGGCTGTATTATGACACGTACAGCTTGGAACCACTAGAGCACGCCAGCCAATTACCATTGGAGTTGGAAGTGGGTAAACAAGTACTAGGATATCTTCCTAAGAAGCCACAGCAGCCGGATAAATTGTATGTTCCACCCAACGGCTATTTTATTCAGCCCGCAAGGGGGAAGCAGCGGCCTACAAAATCTCATTCAGGTAGGTAGGTTCAGTTCTTGGAGGTTGGGGAATGCTTATGGGCAAGGCCTTATGTCTCATCCCAACTTAATTCTCTCACTTCCCAATGTCATAGAAACTTAAAATTTGGCACGAGCATTGATTATGTCATAAATAGGAAAAGTTAATGGGTCCCAACTCGATTATTCAATTCAAAGCGCCAAAGAATTAGCGTTCAAATTTTACGTACGGAATCTAATTCTCTCATTTCCTGATGTCATAGATAGATAGATAGATAGATAGATAGATAGACTGTATGCAATAACCCTGATAGATAGATAGATAGATAGATAGATAGATAGATAGATAGATAGATAGACTGTATGCAATGACACGTACAGCTTGAAACCATAAATACTAGAGCACGCCAGCCATTTACAGTCAGTCTCCATTGGAGTTGGAAGTGGGCAAACATGTACTAGGCTATCTTCCCAAGAAGCCACAGCAGCCGGATAAATTGGATGTTCCACACAACGGCTATTTTATTCAGCCTGCAAGGGGGAAGCAGCGGCCTACAAAACCTCAGTGGTCGCTGCTGCCGTCATCTAGACATATAAAAACGAATGTATGTATGTATGTCTGTCTTCGCAGCAACGCGCGACGGGTACGCTAGTCTATATATATAAAATTGAATGTATGACTGTCTGCGTGCGTGCGTGTCTGCGTGTCTGCGTGTCTGTTTGTCCTTTATGCGCTACTACACCATTCATCCGATCGCCATGAAACTTTGGGAAGTTGTTAAGTACACTCCTGGGAAGATTATAGGCATAGTACAAATATCCTACGACAAATGGCGCGCGCGCGAGCGTCGTCGAAAGTTACACCCCCCCCCCCCACGTAGATCGAATAAGTAAGCCACCTGCTATTGTGAAGTCATCACTGATGTCATCAACATCGGACGCCCTTGAACATGCCCCAACATGTTCTATAAAGCTGCATTGTGATGTCATTAAGGCTCTATTATGACACGTACAGCTTGGAACCACTAGAGCACGCCAGCCAATTACCATTGGAGTTGGAAGTGGGTAAACAAGTACTAGGCTATCTTCCCAAGAAGCCACAGCAGCCGGATAAATTGTATGTTCCACCCAACGGCTATTTTATTCAGCCCGCAAGGGGGAAGCAGCGGCCTACAAAATCTCATTCAGGTAGGTAGGTTCAGTTCTTGGAGGTTGGGGAATGCTTATGGGCAAGGCCTTATGTCTCATCCCAACTTAATTCTCTCACTTCCCAATGTCATAGAAACTTGAAATTTGCCACGAGCATTGATTATGTCATAAATAGGAAAAGTTAATGGGTCCCAACTCGATTATTCAATTCAAAGCGCCAAAGAATTAGCGTTCAAATTTTACGTACGGAATCTAATTCTCTCATTTCCTGATGTCATAGATAGATAGATAGATAGATAGATAGATAGATAGATAGACTGTATGCAATAACCCTGATAGATAGATATGGAGATAGATAGATAGATAGATAGATAGATAGATAGATAGATAGACTGTATGCAATGACACGTACAGCTTGAAACCATAAATACTAGAGCACGCCAGCCATTTACAGTCAGTCTCCATTGGAGTTGGAAGTGGGCAAACATGTACTAGGCTATCTTCCCAAGAAGCCACAGCAGCCGGATAAATTGGATGTTCCACACAACGGCTATTTTATTCAGCCTGCAAGGGGGAAGCAGCGGCCTACAAAACCTCAGTGGTCGCAATAGCAGGTGGCTTACTTATTCGATCTACGTGGGGGGGGTGTAACTTTCGACGACGCTCGCGCGCGCGCCATTTGTCGTAGGATATTTGTACTATGCCTATAATCTTCCCAGGAGTGTACTTAACAACTTCCCAAAGTTTCATGGCGATCGGATGAATGGTGTAGTAGCGCATAAAGGACAAACAGACACGCAGACACGCAGACACGCACGCAGACAGACATACATTCAATTTTATATATATAGATAATAATGTTGCTCTACGTTGTATCTTTTCTTACTACTAATTTCTGACATCATAATGAAGTTTTAAATACTATCCCCTACCATGAATAGATTATGACATCATAATGCAGTTTTACATTATGACATCATAATGGAGTTCTATAGTACAATATAATTAAGTTCTACATTGTATCTTTTGTTATTACTAGATTGTGACATCATAATGGAGTTGTAAATCCTATCACCTACTATGAATAGATTATGACGTCATAATGCAGTTTCACATTATGACATCATAATGGAGTTCTATATTACATAATAATGTTGTTCTACATTGTATCTTTTGTTATTACTAGATTGTGACATCTTAATGGAGTTGTAAATCCTATCCCCTACTATGAATAGATTATGACGTCATAATGCAGTTTTTACATTATGACATCATAATGGAGTTCTATATTATATAATGATGTTGTTCTACGTTGTATGTTTTGTTATTACTAGATTGTGACATCATAATGGAGTTGTAAACTCTATCCCCTATGAATACATTATGACATCATAATGCAGTTTTAAATTATGACATCATAATGGAGTTGTAAATTCTATCCCCTACCATAAGTACATTATGACATCATAATGCTGTTTTGCATTATGACATCATAATGGAGTTCTATCTATATATATAAAATTGAATGTATGTCTGTCTGCGTGCGTGCGTGCGTGCGTGCGTGTTTGTCCTTTATGCGCTACTACACCATTCATCCGATCGCCATGAAACTTTGGGAAGTTGTTGAGTACACTCCTGGGAAGATTATAGGCATAGTACAAATATCCTACGATAAATGGCGCGCGCGCGAGCGTCGAAAGTTACGCCCCCCCCCACGTAGATCGAATAAGTAAGCCACCTGCTATTGTGATGTCATCACTGATGTCATCAACATCGGACGCCCTTGAACATGCCCCAACATGTTCTATAAAGCTGCATTGTGAGACCTCCTGCTCATATATTAATATATTAAACAGACGACCTCCTCCTCATATACTAATATATTACACAAGACGACCTCCTCCTCATATACTAATTCTATGCGCAAAAGAATTAGCGTCCAAATTTTACGTACGGAACCGAATTCTCTCGCTTCGCGATGTAATAGAAACTTGAAATTTGGCACGAGCATTGAATATGTCATAAATAGGAAAAGCTAATCAGTCCCAACTCGATTATTCAATTCTAGGTGTAAAAGAATTGGCGTCCAAATTTTACGTACGGAATGTAATTTTCTCACATAGAAACTTGAAATTTGGCACGAGCATTGAATATGTCATAAATAGGAAAAGCTAATGGGTCCCAACTCGATTATTCGAGATTCTATGCGCAAAAGAATTAGCCTCCAAATTTTACGTACGGAATGTAATTTTCTCACATAGAAACTTGAAATTTGGCATGGGCATTGAATATGTCATAAATAGGAAACGCTAATGGGTCCCAACTCGATTATTCAATTCTATGCGCAAAAGAATTAGCGTCCAACATGTTCTATAAAGCTGCATTGTGATGTCATTAAGGCTGTATTATGACACGTACAGCTTGGAACCACTAGAGCACGCCAGCCAATTACCATTGGAGTTGGAAGTGGGTAAACAAGTACTAGGATATCTTCCTAAGAAGCCACAGCAGCCGGATAAATTGTATGTTCCACCCAACGGCTATTTTATTCAGCCCGCAAGGGGGAAGCAGCGGCCTACAAAATCTAATTCTCTCATTTCCTGATGTCATAGATAGATAGATAGATAGATAGACTGTATGCAATAACCCTGATAGATAGATAGATAGATAGATAGATAGATAGATAGATAGATAGATAGACTGTATGCAATAACCCTGATAGATAGATAGATAGATAGATAGATAGATAGATAGATAGATAGACAGACTGTATGCAATAACCCAGATAGATAGATAGATAGATAGATAGATAGATAGATAGACTGTATGCAATAACCCAGATAGATAGATAGATAGATAGATAGATAGATAGATAGATAGATAGATAGATAGATAGATAGATAGATAGATAGACTGTATGCAATGACACGTACAGCTTGAAACCATAAATACTAGAGCACGCCAGCCATTTACAGTCAGTCTCCATTGGAGTTGGAAGTGGGCAAACATGTACTAGGCTATCTTCCCAAGAAGCCACAGCAGCCGGATAAATTGGATGTTCCACACAACGGCTATTTTATTCAGCCTGCAAGGGGGAAGCAGCGGCCTACAAAACCTCAGTGGTCGCTGCTGCCGTCATCTAGATATATAAAAACGAATGTATGTATGTCTGTCTGTCTTCGCAGCAACGCGCGACGGGTACGCTAGTCTATATATATAAAATTGAATGTATGTCTGTCTGCGTGCGTGTCTGCGTGCGTGCGTGTCTGTTTGTCCTTTATGCGCTACTACACCATTCATCCGATCGCCATGAAACTTTGGGAAGTTGTTAAGTACACTCCTGGGAAGATTATAGGCATAGTACAAATATCCTACGATAAATGGCGCGCGAGCGTCGTCGAAAGTTACGCCCCCCCCCCCCCACGTAGATCGAATAAGTAAGCCACCTGCTATTGTGATGTCATCACTGATGTCATCAACATCGGACGCCCTTGAACATGCCCCAACATGTTCTATAAAGCTGCATTGTGATGTCATTAAGGCTGTATTATGACACGTACAGCTTGGAACCACTAGAGCACGCCAGCCAATTACCATTGGAGTTGGAAGTGGGTAAACAAGTACTAGGATATCTTCCTAAGAAGCCACAGCAGCCGGATAAATTGTATGTTCCACCCAACGGCTATTTTATTCAGCCCGCAAGGGGGAAGCAGCGGCCTACAAAATCTCATTCAGGTAGGTAGGTTCAGTTCTTGGAGGTTGGGGAATGCTTATGGGCAAGGCCTTATGTCTCATCCCAACTCGATTATTCAATTCTAAGCGCAAAAGAATTAGCGTCCAAATTTTATGTACGGAATTTAATTCTCTCACTTCCCAATGTCATAGAAACTTGAAATTTGGCACGAGCATTGATTATGTCATAAATAGGAAAAGTTAATGGGTCCCAACTCGATTATTCAATTCAAAGCGCCAAAGAATTAGCGTTCAAATTTTATGTACGGAATCTAATTCTCTCATTTCCGGATGTCATAGATAGATAGATAGATAGATAGACTGTATGCAATAACATAGATAGATAGATAGATAGATAGATAGATAGATAGATAGATAGATAGATAGACTGTATGCAATGACACGTACAGCTTGAAACCATAAATACTAGAGCACGCCAGCCATTTACAGTCAGTCTCCATTGGAGTTGGAAGTGGGCAAACATGTACTAGGCTATCTTCCCAAGAAGCCACAGCAGCCGGATAAATTGGATGTTCCACCCAACGGCTATTTTATTCAGCCTGCAAGGGGGAAGCAGCGGCCTACAAAACCTCAGTGGTCGCTGCTGCCGTCATCTAGATATATAAAAACGAATGTATGTATGTATGTCTGTCTTCGCAGCAACGCGCGACGGGTACGCTAGTATTACATAATAATGTTGTTCTACATTGTATCTTTTGTTATTACTAAATTGTGACATCATAACGGAGTTGTAAATTCTATTACCTGCTATGAATAGATTATGACATCATAATGCAGTTTTACATTAGGACATCATAATGCAGTTCTATACTACATTATAATGAAGTTCTAGATTCTATCTTTTGTAATTACTAGATTGTGACATCATAATGGAGTTGTAAATCCTATCCCCTACTATGAATAGATTATGACGTCATAATGCAGTTTCACATTATGACATTATAATGGAGTTTTATATTACACTAGCGTACCCGTCGCGCGTTGCTGCGAAGACAGACATACATACATACATACATTCGTTTTTATATATCTAGATAACAACCAATCAAAGCGTAGCTTTCAAGTTACCTCAGCGGTATAATATATAACAACCAATCACAGCACAGCAGCTTTCATGTTACCTCAGCAGTATAAGAAATAGCAACCAATCACAGTGCAGCTTTTATTTTACCTCAGGGGTATAGGAAATAACAACCAATCACAGCACAGCTTTTATGTTACCTCAGCAGTATAAGAAATAGCAACCAAGCAAGAATTTTAGCGCAGCTATCCAATCCAGTTATTTACACTTTGCTTGTCTGCCTGTGTGCCGTGGATTATTCTAGGGGTTTTGCCCAGCTCGCAACATTGTATCCAATAAGCGAGTTCTCCACTAAACATTGTTCTCCATGAAAGAACTGAGCGTACCTTTTTTAAAAATGACGGCAGCAGCGACCAATAAGCTTTGTAGGCCGCTGTTTCCCCCTTGCAGGCTGAATAAAATAGCCGTTGTGTGGAACATCCAATTTATCTGGCTGCTGTGGCTTCTTGGGAAGATAGCCTAGTACATGTTTGCCCACTTCCAACTCCAATGGAGACTGACTGTAAATGGCTGGCGTGCTCTAGTATTTATGGTTCCAAGCTGTACGTGTCATTGCATACAGTCTATCTATCTATCTATCTATCTATCTGTCTATCAGGGTTATTGCATACAGTCTATCTATCTATCTATCTATGACATCAGAAAATGAGAGAATTAGATTCCGTACGTAAAATTTGAACGCTAATTCTTTGGCGCTTTGAATTGAATAATCAAGTTGGGACCGATTAGCTTTTCCCATTTATGACATAATCAATGCTCATGCCAAATTTCAAGTTTCTATGAAATTGGGAAGTGAGAGAATTAAATTCCGTACATAAAATTTGGACGCTAATTCTTTTGCGCTTAGAATTGAATAATCGAGTTGGGATGAGACATAAGGCCTTGCCCATAAGCATTCCCCAACCTCCAAGAACTGAACCTACCTACCTGAATGAGATTTTGTAGGCCGCTGCTTCCCCCTTGCGGGCTGAATAAAATAGCCGTTGGGTGGAACATACAATTTATCCGGCTGCTGTGGCTTCTTAGGAAGATATCCTAGTACTTGTTTACCCACTTCCAACTCCAATGGAGACTGACTGTAAATGGCTGGCGTGCTGTACGTGTCATAATAGAGCCTTAATGACATCACAATGCAGCTTTATAGAACATGTTGGGGCATGTTCAAGGGCGTCCGATGTTGATGACATCACAATGGCAGTGATGACATCACAATAGCAGGTGGCTTACTTATTCGATCTACGTGGGGGGTCGTAACTTTCGACGACGCTCGCGCGCGCGCGCCATTTATCGTAGGATAGTTGTACTATGCCTATAATCTTCCCAGGAGTGTATTCAACAACTTCCCAAAGTTTCATGGCGATCGGATGAATGGTGTAGTAGCGCATAAAGGACAAACAGACAGACACGCAGACAGACAGACACGCACGCACGCAGACAGACATACATTCAATTTTAGATATATAGATAATGATGTTGTTCTACGTTGTATGTTTTGTTATTACTAGATTGTGACATCATAATGGAGTTGTAAATTCTATCACCTGCTCTTAATAGATTATGACATCATAATACAGTTTTAGATTATGACATCATAATGGAGTTCTATATTACATAATAATGTTGTTCTGCGTTGTATCTTTTGTTGTTACTAGATTGTGACATCATAATGGAGTTGTAAATTCTATTACCTGCTATGAATAGATTATGACATCATCATGCAGTTTTACATTATGACATCCTAATGGAGTTCTATACTACATTATAATGAAGTTCTACATTGTATGTTTTGTTATTACTAGATTGTGACATCATAATGGAGTTGTAAATTCTATCACCTGCTATTAATAGATTATGACATCATAATGCAGTTTTAGATTATGACATCATAATGCAGTTCTATCTATATATATAAAATTGAATGTATGTCTGTCTGCGTGCGTGTCTGCGTGCGTGCGTGTCTGTTTGTCCTTTATGCGCTACTACACCATTCATCCGATCGCCATGAAACTTTGGGAAGTTGTTAAGTACACTCCTGGGAAGATTATAGGCATAGTACAAATATCCTACGATAAATGGCGCGCGAGCGTCGTCGAAAGTTACGCCCCCCCCCACGTAGATCGAATAAGTAAGCCACCTGCTATTGTGATGTCATCACTGATGTCATCAACATCGGACGCCCTTGAACATGCCCCAACATGTTCTATAAAGCTGCATTGTGATGTCATTAAGGCTGTATTATGACACGTACAGCTTGGAACCACTAGAGCACGCCAGCCAATTACCATTGGAGTTGGAAGTGGGTAAACAAGTACTAGGATATCTTCCTAAGAAGCCACAGCAGCCGGATAAATTGTATGTTCCACCCAACGGCTATTTTATTCAGCCCGCAAGGGGGAAGCAGCGGCCTACAAAATCTCATTCAGGTAGGTAGGTTCAGTTCTTGGAGGTTGGGGAATGCTTATGGGCAAGGCCTTATGTCTCATCCCAACTCGATTATTCAATTCTAAGCGCAAAAGAATTAGCGTCCAAATTTTATGTACGGAATTTAATTCTCTCACTTCCCAATGTCATAGAAACTTGAAATTTGGCACGAGCATTGATTATGTCATAAATAGGAAAAGTTAATGGGTCCCAACTCGATTATTCAATTCAAAGCGCCAAAGAATTAGCGTTCAAATTTTATGTACGGAATCTAATTCTCTCATTTCCGGATGTCATAGATAGATAGATAGATAGATAGATAGATAGATAGATAGATAGATAGATAGATAGACTGTATGCAATAACCTAGATAGATAGATAGATAGATAGATAGATAGATAGATAGACTGTATGCAATGACACGTACAGCTTGAAACCATAAATACTAGAGCACGCCAGCCATTTACAGTCAGTCTCCATTGGAGTTGGAAGTGGGCAAACATGTACTAGGCTATCTTCCCAAGAAGCCACAGCAGCCGGATAAATTGGATGTTCCACCCAACGGCTATTTTATTCAGCCTGCAAGGGGGAAGCAGCGGCCTACAAAACCTCAGTGGTCGCTGCTGCCGTCATCTAGATATATAAAAACGAATGTATGTATGTATGTCTGTCTTCGCAGCAACGCGCGACGGGTACGCTAGTATTACATAAAAAGGTTGTTCTACGTTGTATCTTTTGTTATTACTAGATTGTGACATCATAATGGAGTTGTAAATTCTATACCCTACCATTAATAGATTATAACATTATAATGCAGTTTTGCATTATGACATCATAATGGAATTCTATATTACATAATAATGTTGTTCTACATTGTATCTTTTGTTATTACTAGGGTGTGACATCATAATGGAGTTGTAAATTCTATTACCTGCTATGAATAGATTATGACATTATAATGCAGTTTTACATTATGACATTATAATGCAGTTCTATACTACATTATAATGAAGTTCTACATTCTATCTTTTGCTATTACTGGATTGTGACATCATAATGGAGTTGTAAATTCTATCCCCTACCATAAATACATCATGACATCATAATGCAGTTTTACATTATGACATCATAATGGAGTTCTATATTACATAATGTTTTTCTACGTTGTATCTTTTAATATTACTAGATTGTGACATCATAATGGAGTTGTAAAGTCTACCCCTACCATCAATAGATTATGACATCATAATGCAGTTTTACATTACATTATGACATCACAATGGAGTTCTATCTTACATAATAATGTTCTACATTGTATCTTTTGTTATTTCTAGATTGTGACATCATAATGGAGTTGCAAATCCTATCACTTACTATGAATAGATTTTGACGTCATAATGCAGTTTCACATTATGACATCATAATGGAGTTCTATATTACATAATGATGTTGTTGTACGTTGTATGTTTTGTTATTACTAGATTGTGACATCATAATGGAGTTGTAAATTTTAAGTTGCAAATCCTATCACTTACTATGAATAGATTATGACGTCATAATGCAGTTTCACATTATGACATCATAATGGAGTTCTATACTACATTATAATGAAGTTCTACATTGTATCTTTTGTTATTACTAGATTGTGACATCATAATGGAGTTTAAAGTTCTACCCCCTACTATGAGTAGATTATGACATCATAATGGAGTTCTATATAGCATTATAATGAAGTTCTACATTGTATCTTTTGTTACTACTAGATTGTGACATCATAATGGAGTTGTAAATTCTATCCCCTACTATGAATACATTATGACATCATAATGGAGTTCTATATTACAGAATTATGTTGTTCTACATTGTATCTTTTGTTATTACTAGATTGTGACATCATAATGGAGTTGTAAATCCTATCCCCTACTATGAATAGATTAAGACGGCATAATGCAGTTTCACATTATGACATAATGGAGCTGTATATTACATTATAATTACGTTGTATGTTGTATCTTTTGCTATTACTAGATTGTGACATAATAATGGAGTTGTAAATTCTATCCCCTACAATTAATAGATTCTGACATCATAATGCAGTTTTACATTACATTATGACATCATAATGGAGTTCTATACTACATTATAATGACGTTCTACATTGCATCTTTTGTTATTACTAGATTGTGACATCATAATGGAGTTGTAAATTCTATCACCTGCTCTTAATAGATTATGACATCATAATGCAGTTTTAGATTATGACATCATAATGGAGTTCTATATTACATAATAATGTTGTTCTGCGTTGCATCTTTTGTTGTTACTAGATTGTGACATCATAATGAAGTTGTAAATTCTATTACCTGCTATGAATAGATTATGACATCATCATGCAGTTTTACATTATGACATCATAATGGAGTTCTATACTACATTATAATGAAGTTCTACATTGTATGTTTTGTTATTACTAGATTGTGACATCATAATGGAGTTGTAAATTCTATCACCTGCTATTAATAGATTATGACATCATAATGCAGTTTTAGATTATGACATCATAATGCAGTTCTATATTACATAAAAATGTTGTTCTACGTTGTATCTTTTGTTATTACTAGATTGTGACATCATAATGGAGTTGTAAATTCTATACCCTACCATTAATAGATTATGACATTATAATGCAGTTTTGCATTATGACATCATAATGGAATTCTATATTACATAATAATGTTGTTCTACATTGTATCTTTTGTTATTACTAGATTGTGACATCATAATGGAGTTTAAAGTTCTACCCCCTACTATGAGTAGATTATGACATCATAATGGAGTTCTATATAGCATTATAATGAAGTTCTACATTGTATCTTTTGTTATTACTAGATTGTGACATCATAATGGAGTTGTAAATTCTATCCCCTACTATGAATACATTATGACATCATAATGGAGTTCTATATTACAGAATTATGTTGTTCTACATTGTATCTTTTGTTATTACTAGATTGTGACATCATAATGGAGTTGTAAATCCTATCCCCTACTATGAATAGATTAAGACGGCATAATGCAGTTTCACATTATGACATAATGGAGCTGTATATTACATTATAATTACGTTGTATGTTGTATCTTTTGCTATTACTAGATTGTGACATAATAATGGAGTTGTAAATTCTATCCCCTACGATTAATAGATTATGACATCATAATGCAGTTTTACATTACATTATGACATCATAATGGAGTTCTATACTACATTATAATGACGTTCTACATTGCATCTTTTGTTATTACTAGATTGTGACATCATAATGGTGTTGCAAATTCTATCCCCTACTATAAATACATTATGACATCATAATGCAGTTTTTCATTATGACATAATGGAGTTCTATATTACATAATAATGTTGTTCTACGTTGTATCCTTTGTTACTACTAGATTGTGACATCATCATGGAGTTGTAAATTCTATCCCCTACCATGAATAGATTATGACATCATAATGCAGTTTTACATTACATTATGACATCATAATGGAGTTCTATGCTACATTATAATGAAATTCTACATTGTATCTTTTGTTATTACTAGATTGTGACATCATAATGGAGTTGTAAGTTCTACCCCCTACTATGAGTAGATTATGACATCATAATGCAGTTTTACATTACATTATGACATCATAATGGAGTTCTATATAGCATTATAATGAAGTTCTACGTTGTATCTTTTGTTATTACTAGATTTTGACATGATAATGAAGTTGTAAATTCTATCCCCTTCAATAATAACTGTTACCATGCATGGCGGTGCAAGGTCCCGTGGTCGGCGCGCGCCGCTCCGTTTTCGGCTCCGGCGTCCTGGAGCTCTGGAGTCGGGGCTCTCCCGGCGGCGTGGGGCAGCCAGTGTGCGGCGGCATGGGCGTGTCCGCCCGTAGGGTGCCGCCCGCACTCATCCCCCTTCTTATGCAGCAGTGGGAGAGTCGGCTCCTCCCACTCTCCGCCCCTGGGCGGAGGCTTGCAGTTTTAAGGCTGGCAGTGACCTGAGCTCACTGCCAGTTATTGGTTCTGCTAGCATCTAGTCGGTCCTTTCTGCAGCTAAGTCTTAGTTCACCCTCTAGTTTGCCTGTCAGCTTCCATTTCCAGCTTTGCTTTCTCTGTATTTTCTGTTGGTCATTTCCATCTGCCTTCTCTGTCGGCACTCTGTTCCCTCCATCAGTTAGTCACATCTTGTCAGTCGCCAGGTCCCTAGCCAGTGCAGGGACCGCCGTCCAGTTGTCCGCCTGTGGTTAGCCAGGGCTGAGGCAAGTAGACAGGGACAGTGGGGTGCGGGAAGATCAGGGCACCCCACCTGGCGCTCGGGGGGGGGGGGGCAGAGTGCCTTAACACAATGACAACCAGCTGCTGCTGCAAAAGCAAATAATCATTTTACAGTTTTCCTTTCAGCCTGATACACATGACCATGCACAAGCTAATGGCCCGGGAGACAGGGGATTCAGTCATGTTGTTGATCAGTCATTAGACAACCCTGATTTTACACTCTTTGTGGATGCATTGTGGTATGGTCAAGCAGGCAGGTTCTAAACAGGTTATGTTGTGGCCAAAGCCGAACCCCTTCCATCTCACATGTCAGTCAGAATTACGAACTCTGGAAGAAGCATGCAAGCATGCTCAAGAAGACACGGACTACAAGGACTCATACTATGCCTTTGGCATTACTGATTACCATGGACCCATCTGGAAAGCAAGGTCATTCTTGACAAGCAAATGAAAAAACCAATTAAAAACAGTAAAGGTGTGAAGGCACTGATGGAAACCCTCCTGCTGCCCAAAAGAGTGGCCTGAAAGCCACTCCATAACAAAAGGCCACTCTAAGGATGGCTCAAAAGAGGCAATCAGATATCACCTGGCTGAGAAGGCTGTGAATACAACCACACAGAAGCCCAGATTGATCCTTCAGGGCTTGGGGTGGTACAGGTACCCCCTCAGACCTCACCCCTTGTGGATTATGACCCGTTGATTCAGTTACAAAAGCAGGCAATCAAGGGGGAAAAGGAACAATGGGAGCCAGCAGGATGGGCAGAGACACCTGGAGATAAATGGATGATTTATCTCCAGATCAGCTCTATGTAAGACCCAAGTCAGCGCAGCATAAGAGGACCTAACCTAGCTACAAGCAAAAATAGTTTAGTGGAAATAGTGACAATAGGTTGCTGGAGGGTAACTGATAGCTAAGTCAGTAGACCCTTTATAATATCCTCTACTACCTCCCTTTTTGTAGGTCAATCCTACTTGATCCAATGAAAAACTCCAATTTATTCAATAAACACACCCTACACATGTGAGTACACTTGTCAGTCTCCTGGGAGCAGGTCTCTCTCTCGAATAGAATACATATTTGGCTCTCCAAACACTTGCCCTCTACTTAACCTCAATAGTTCATGGCACTCGGGGAGTATCTGATCATAAACCAATCATCCTTAAATTACAATTCCCAGGACAGTATTTTGCCCCGACCTGGAAGCTTAATCTCTTTTGGCTTAAGCTAATAGGATCAAATGACCGGATACCAGATCAAATAACCACATTCCTCCAAATCCATGAAGAAGATACGAGAAATGCCTTAATATGGGATACACTAAAGGCTTACCTTAGAGGTTGTTTTAAATCACCAATATCCTGCATAAAAAGATCTACTTCCCAAGCTGACTTTCTGTTAGAGGAGCAGACAGCAGAGGCCGAAAAACAATACATAGCGAACCCTACAGACACCAACAAAACAAGCTGGCTAGGATTACTTAGCTTACTTAGACATTAATTACATGTTAAAACCAAATGGAAAATCTTCTTTACGCGGCAATATTTTTTAGAAATGGGTAACCAGTCGAGTCCCCGTTTGGCCAATTAATGAAACAAAACGGGCTAACCAACTCTGTCCTCACAATTAAAGTGGCTGATGGACGGATACTCACGGAGGCCCAATCTATAACAACCAGGTTTAGGGAATACTATACCAATCTATATACTTCAACAAGTGAAATGTCGATGTTGGATAATTTGGCCTATCTAGAAGACCTTGCCTTCCCGTCCCTTTCTGCTGAACAAATAGCACTATTAGGCCTCATGTCTACGGGGAAAAGAAGCGTACCCGTCGCGCGTTGCTGCGAAGACAGACAGACATACATACATTCGTTTTTATATATCTAGATGACGGCAGCAGCGACCACTGAGGTTTTGTAGGCCGCTGCTTCCCCCTTGCAGGCTGAATAAAATAGCCGTTGTGTGGAACATCCAATTTATCCGGCTGCTGTGGCTTCTTGGGAAGATAGCCTAGTACATGTTTGCCCACTTCCAACTCCAATGGAGACTGACTGTAAATGGCTGGCGTGCTCTAGTATTTATGGTTCCAAGCTGTACGTGTCATTGCATACAGTCTGTCTATCTATCTATCTATCTATCTATCTATCTATCTGGGTTATTGCATACAGTCTATCTATCTATCTATCTATCTATCTATGACATCAGGAAATGAGAGAATTAGATTCCGTACGTAAAATTTGAACGCTAATTCTTTGGCGCTTTGAATTGAATAATCGAGTTGGGACCCATTAACTTTTCCTATTTATGACATAATCAATGCTCGAGCCAAATTTCAAGTTTCTATGACATTGGGAAATGAGAGAATTAAATTCCGTACATAAAATTTGGACGCTAATTCTTTTGCGCTTAGAATTGAATAATCGAGTTGGGATGAGACATAAGGCCTTGCCCATAAGCATTCCCCAACCTCCAAGAACTGAACCTACCTACCTGAATGAGATTTTGTAGGCCGCTGCTTCCCCCTTGCGGGCTGAATAAAATAGCCGTTGGGTGGAACATACAATTTATCCGGCTGCTGTGGCTTCTTAGGAAGATATCCTAGTACTTGTTTACCCACTTCCAACTCCAATGGTAATTGGCTGGCGTGCTCTAGTGGTTCCAAGCTGTACGTGTCATAATAGAGCCTTAATGACATCACAATGCAGCTTATGAGAACATGTTGGGGCATGTTCGCGCGTTGCTGCGAAGACAGACATACATACATACTACGTTTTTATATATCTAGATGACGGCAGCAGCGACCACTGAGGTTTACCGCTGGGGTATGTCACTCTTATTACTAATGGGGGGAGTGTCACTATTATTACTGCTGTGGGATGTCACTATTATCGCTGGGGTGAAGGTGTCACTATTACCGCTGGGGTATGTGTACATGTGGCAGAAATGGGCAGGGCTCTTTCAGAATAGACCGGGTGCAGATTTTGACTGCTTTTTAGATGCGGAAATGCTGCAGAATTTTCCACAGAAATCTCCGCTGAGCACATTCTGCAGTATTTCCGCGTCCAAAAAGCAGTCAGAATCTGCACCCGGTCTATTCTGAAACAGCCTTGTCCTTTTTAGAACGACGGGGGTAAAATCATACGTTGTGATAAGCCCCGCCCCCTGACGTGTTGGCACTTTGCGATACATAAGTGGGTTTTGGGTTGTAGTTTGGGCACTCGGTCCCTAAAAGGTTCGCCATCACTGGCCTAGTACATGTTTGCCCACTTCCAACTTCAATGGAGACTGACTGTAAATGGCTGGCGTGCTCTAGTATTTATGGTTTCAAGCTGTACGTGTCATTGCATACAGTCTATCTATCTATCTATCTATCTATCTATCTATCTATCTATCTATCTATCTATCTATCTATCTATCTATCTATCTATGACATCAGGAAATGAGAGAATTAGATTTTGTAGGCCGCTGCTTCCCCCTTGCGGGCGGAATAAAATAGCCGTTGGGTGGAACATACAATTTATCCGGCTGCTGTGGCTTCTTAGGAAGATATCCTAGTACTTGTTTACCCACTTCCAACTCCAATGGTAATTGGCTGGCGTGCTCTAGTGGTTCCAAGCTGTACGTGTCATAATAGAGCCTTAATGACATCACAATGCAGCTTTATAGAACACTAGCGTACCCGTCGCGCGTTGCTGCGAAGACAGACATACATACATTCGTTTTTATATATCTAGATGACGGCAGCAGCGACCACTGAGGTTTTGTAGGCCGCTGCTTCCCCCTTGCAGGCTGAATAAAATAGCCGTTGGGTGGAACATCCAATTTATCCGGCTGCTGTGGCTTCTTGGGAAGATAGCCTAGTACATGTTTGCCCACTTCCAACTCCAATGGAGACTGACTGTAAATGGCTGGCGTGCTCTAGTATTTATGGTTTCAAGCTGTACGTGTCATTGCATACAGTCTATCTATCTATCTATCTATCTATCTAGGTTATTGCATACAGTCTATCTATCTATCTATCTATCTATGACATCCGGAAATGAGAGAATTAGATTCCGTACATAAAATTTGAACGCTAATTCTTTGGCGCTTTGAATTGAATAATCGAGTTGGGACCCATTAACTTTTCCTATTTATGACATAATCAATGCTCGTGCCAAATTTCAAGTTTCTATGACATTGGGAAGTGAGAGAATTAAATTCCGTACATAAAATTTGGACGCTAATTCTTTTGCGCTTAGAATTGAATAATCGAGTTGGGATGAGACATAAGGCCTTGCCCATAAGCATTCCCCAACCTCCAAGAACTGAACCTACCTACCTGAATGAGATTTTGTAGGCCGCTGCTTCCCCCTTGCGGGCTGAATAAAATAGCCGTTGGGTGGAACATACAATTTATCCGGCTGCTGTGGCTTCTTAGGAAGATATCCTAGTACTTGTTTACCCACTTCCAACTCCAATGGTAATTGGCTGGCGTGCTCTAGTGGTTCCAAGCTGTACGTGTCATAATACAGCCTTAATGACATCACAATGCAGCTTTATAGAACATGTTGGGGCATGTTCAAGGGCGTCCGATGTTGATGACATCAGTGATGACATCACAATAGCAGGTGGCTTACTTATTCGATCTACGTGGGGGGGGGGCGTAACTTTCGACGACGCTCGCGCGCCATTTATCGTAGGATATTTGTACTATGCCTATAATCTTCCCAGGAGTGTACTTAACAACTTCCCAAAGTTTCATGGCGATCGGATGAATGGTGTAGTAGCGCATAAAGGACAAACAGACACGCACGCACGCAGACACGCACGCAGACAGACATACATTCAATTTTATATATATAGATATATATAGATTGACAGAAATACTGGCTACTAGACTTAACCAAGTAATCCTTTCCATAATCCATGAAGACTAGATAGGGTTTATGCCCGGAAAATCAACCACAATAAATATACGCAGAGTCCAAACAATTGTATAAATAGGGAGACTGCATGATATGCCTTGGGCAGTAGTGTCACTAGATACAAAAAAAGCATTTGACTCATTGGAGTGGAGTTTCCTGGAGGCATGTTTGATACATTTTGGTTTCTGGTCCCGATTCCTAGGGTGGATCAGGTTACTGTATGAATCCCCCACAGCCAACGTTATAGTAAACGGTATATCTTCGGCGAACTTTCTACTGTCTCGGGGGACGCGTCAGGGATGTCCTTTGTCTCCCTCCCTTTTTGCAATAGCAATTGAGGCACTGGCCATCCGTTTGCGCAATACTTCTGCGGTTACGGGAGTGAGTTGGAGGGGTAGAGAGAGTAAAGTTGGTCTATATGCAGATGATATGGTTCTTTTCCTCCGTAACCCAGAGCATTCCTTCTCACAAGCCCTTGAGATAATAGACTCTCTCTCAACATTCTGGACTTTATATACACTGGTCCAAATCTGCAATAATGTATACAGCCCAAAACGCGACCACAATTTCTGATGTGTCAGCCTGTGGTCTATTGGAAATAACCAAATTCAAGTATGTAGGAATTAATATAGTGCAAGACCATAAAAACTACAAGTCCGCTGCAAAACCTAATACAAACGAAAATGAAGGCCTGGTGGAAATTACCTATATCCGTGGCAGGTCGTATAAACCTTATTAGGATGGTAATCCAACCCAAATGTTTATATTCGTTACAACATATGTCGGTTAAAGTTCCAGAAAGTTTCTTCCAAACCTTAAACTGTCGGTATTAGATTTGTTTGGGGCCCGTCTCACTCCAAGCTTAAACTCACTGCACTACAACGCCCTAAAAACCAAGCTGGAATGGCGTTATCCGACTTTAAAGTGTATTACATAGCAAGACAGTTACGTAATCTCAGGGATTGGTTCATTTTGGGAAGAGATGCCAATCACAGATCATTACCTAGCCGATGAGTTAGAGGGTCAGAATCTAATTGGGTTTTTGGAACATCCAGATTTTAGAAAATCATCAAGACTTATAACCATGCATAAAGTGGCCCTGTGTGGCGCGCAGCAAAGCGTATCCAACAATACACAGATACAATGACTGACACTCCTTTATGGAATAACCCTACTTTGCCCTCACTCAAGATGATGCAGGGTGTTGGATACTGGGTTAAACTAGGGATACAAACTCTAGGAGATATATACGAGGATAATATACTGCTGTCCTATATACAATTACGAGAGAATCTAAAAGTACCTAGACTTCAACTTTTCAGGTACTTTCAGTTGAGACATGCTTTGAATGCAGAATTTCCACCGAATTCTACCAAAATCTCCAAATACCCAACAGTAGGTATTCTTAAATTACAGGGACCTAGAGGACTAATATCAGCACTTTACACACACTTGCTGTCGGCCAAGATAAGCCGTGACCCACTCTCTATTTATGATAGGTGGAAAACATTAACCCCTTGAGTGGCGGGTTTCCTACCCCCCTGTCGTGCCCATCAGGGCAGGTTTTTTTAAATTGGACAATCATTTAATTTTAACTAATTTTGCAGTCGCGTTCCAAGAGCTATAACTTTTTCATTTTTCCATTGACACGGCCATGTGAGGGCTTGTTTTTTGCTGGAGAAGTTGTACTTTTTGATGGCATCATTTTTGGGTATATATAATGTATTGCATAACTTTTGTGAAAAAATTTGTAGGGAGATTAGGGAAAAAAAGTAATACAAGTTAAATCCCCCTCCTTTTGCCATATCTATAATAAAAAATCTAAATCATAAAAGAAAAATACATATTTGGTATCGCCGCGTCCGTAAATGTCTGATCTATCAAAATAGTGCATTATTTACCCCCCATGGTGAACGTAATCCGAAAAAAAAAATAAAGAACGCCAGAACTGCACTTTTTCAGTCACCCTGTCTCCCAGAAAAAATGCAATAAAAAGTGATCAAAAAGTCGTATGTATTCCAAAATGGTACCAACGTTAACTACAGGACGTCCCGCAAAAAACGAGCCCTTGCTCAAGTATGTCGATGGAAAAATAAAGAAGTTATTGCGCGCAGAAGATGCAGCAGAAAATAATTTTAAAAAATGAAATGTCTTTGCAAAAAAATACAAGTGCTATAGTAAAAAAAAGTTTACACATTTGGTATCATAGTAATCGTACTGACCCATAGAATAAAGTTATCAGGTCATTTTTGTTGCAGTTTCTCTACCATAGAAGCAAGACGCACTGAAAGATGGTGGAATGTCATTTTTCTTTCATTTTACTCCACTTAGATTTTTGTAAAAGTTTTTCAGTACATTATATGGTACTTTAAATAGCACCATTGAAAAATATAACTCGTTCCGCAAGAAACAAGCCCTCATACAGCGACGTCGAAGGATAAATAAAGGAGTTATGATTTTTTAAACGGGGGGAGGAAAAAAACAATTGGGGAAAGAAGAAAAAAAGGGACCGTGTCATTAAGGGGTTAAATAATGTACTAACTTCCTTCTCTGGGTCATTACGACGCAGGGATACCACATGTGTAATTGTATTTTTAATTTTTCATAAAGTAAAGGCAGACAAGTGTTTTTAATTTAATTTTATTTATTTTATTTTTTAAATAATTTTTAACAATTTTTTTTTTCGTTTTGTCTCTTTAGGGGACTTCCACAGAGACCCATCAGGACTCCCTGATCACATTCTGGGGGGACCCATGGTGACAGCCCTTTACATGCTGCAGTCACATGCTGCAATTACAGAGCCCCAAGGTTCCCCACCCTTCCCCCATAATAGCATATACAACAAGAAGGTTTCCACTAAATATAACTACAGAGCCCCAAGGTCCCCCCGCCCCCCCCAAACTACAGAGCCCCGAGGTCTCTCCCTATACAACAAATACAGAGCTACAAGGTCCACCCCCTACTAAACAGCAACTACAGAGCCACAAGGTTTCCACTAAATGGTATTGGTGTATTATGTCGTCACCGGAAGTAAGGGGTGGCGACATAATACACCTGTCAACTTCTGATTGGCTGGGGACAGAGGACTGCGGTGTGGCTGGGAGCAGTGGTGGCAGAGGACAGCGCCGAGCCTGGGAAGCGACAGAGAGGACTGCATCGAGCTGCACAGCTGCCAGAGGCTGGAGGCACCAGAGGACAGTGCAGAGGCTGCGACTGCCAGCCTCTGAAATACCCCAAGTGCCGTTACACACAGCACGAGGAGACAGTGGCCAAAGCAGGAGTGGCGCTGGCTGAGGGACAGCAGACCACAACTGTGAATTAGCGGGGCGCCACAGAGCACACCGCCGGCGGCAGACCGGCCCACAACGAGCACTGACTGATGGCTGCAGCATGTGGAAGTACTTTTGCCTGCCCTGCCTGGTTAGGGGTTAGTTTTCCTGTTTGGCTTCGCTTATTCGCTGTAAATGCTGTAACATGGCAGCATTTACAGCAAATAAGCTAAGCCTAAGGGGAAAACTAACCCCTTACCATAACAGGGCAGGGCAGGCAAAAATATTTCCACACGCTCCTAGCACCTTAAAGCATTGAGCCAATCGGGAGCTAGGGGTGTGACAGGGGTGTTCCTACTGTCAAATCCCTAGCTTCCGGTGGCGACATAATCCACCAGTACCCCACGAAATTGCAAATAAAGATCCACAAAGCCTGTCAAAATGTGGCATAATGCAATACTATGGTATTGCATTATACTGTAAGAGTGATCAAACAATCACAAGTTCAAATCCCCTTAAAAGGACTAAAAGAAAAAAACTTTTTATTACTGCAAAAAGTAAAGGCTCTGTAGTTGCAGTTTGGGGTGGGAGTGTGTGGCTCTGTAGTTGCGGTTTGGGGTGGGAGTGTGTGGCTCTGTAGTTGCGGTTTGGGGTGGGAGTGTGTGGCTCTGTAGTTGCGGTTTGGGGTGGGAGTGTGTGGCTCTGTAGTTGCTATATTTAGTGGAAGCCTGGCTCTACTTGCTATTAAGCAACCTTTCACATGGGACATAATTAGTGCACATGGACTTTTTATACCTCTATAGGGCTTGAATAGTGCCATTAAAAAATACAACTCCCACAAAACAAAACAAGCCCTCATACAACGGCAGCAGAAAATTAGTTATGATTTATTGAAAGTTGGGCAAGTTACAATTTATTGAAATCAAAAATCTGGGGGAGAAATTAGGTCTGTATCCTTGGCTTAATAATTCAGTTCTGGAAAACCCCACAGTATTGCAGATGTCTAATCACTGAGGATCCAACGACTGAGACCCCCCAGCGGTCCAGAGAGCAGCATCCCCCCTGAATGCCTCGTGGAATGGAGCAGCGGTGTACATGCGTGACTATCGCTTTTTTGCGCTCAGCAACCTCCATTCATCTTATAGAAGGGAGTGAAATGGCGCTTAAGCATGCGCACCGCTACTCCAGTCACAGTGCGTTCAGAGTGCGCTGTTCACTGGGGGTCCTGTGCAGATGGGATATACTGTCTAGTGAGAAAACCCCTAAAGCAGACCTGGAGACCTGAAGATGGCCGCCCAGCTTCTCGGACCGCCTGCTGCACACTGCATTAGTCTAAGACATCACACCTGCGGAGTAACCAGTGCTGCCAAGTCCGATCAGAGCGTAGTGTAAGCGTATTTGCGAAGTGGGATTTGCCCATGCAAAATGCACTGTAAACTACGCAAGATGTGCGCAATTGCATGCGAAAAAAAAAAACATGCACCAATGCTCTCAGCCATTTAAATGGCTGATAGCTTCAGGAGTTCCAAATGTTCTCTCTATGCACAAATGCACGGAGAGATAGAAAAGGCTGCACATTTTTATTGCACAACCGCATTGTGCACGAGCGCCAAATACGTGCGTGTGAACGAACCCACTGGGGAGAGGATGGAGGGGGAAAGAAACAATGGGTTCTATTTTCAGCATATTGTGTGCACAAATATGGTTGTGCAACTCTGGTTTAGGCTACGGATGAGTACTGTGAACAGTCTGCATCAGGCGGGCAGGGAAGTGGTTCAGCCATTTTTGTTCCTTCAGGCCCCCGAAGGTGACAGCAGACTGTAGCCGGGCCAGCAGAGATCTTGTGTCGTCATCCAACCTCGCAATATCATTGGGGTCAATGGGGGTGAAGGGTGAGCAGCAAGGAGCAGCGACCACAAGCCATACAGAGCAAAACTACAACCTTGGGGACGCAGCCAGCGGGGGCCACGCACCGCCCAACCCCGGGGACGCAGCCGGCGGGGCCACACAACGCACCACCTCGGGGACGCAGCCACCGGGGCCACACAACGCACCACCTCGGGGACGCAGCTGTAGAGCTATGCACCGCACCACCCCAGTATTTCTGTTTCGGTGGTTTAGTTGAATAATATCACATAGCCCTTATCAGCTGACCACAAACTGTAGTTGTCTCGGCCATATGACACATCTGCTTGTATCGGTCAGTAATGCGAGGGGCTCACCGATTACCTCCAAGATGGCTGACTGTTTCCCACCCAACTTCCTAGACACATAATGCCCCACAAGCAGCTGTACTGACACCAGGCCGTCTCTTCATACACTGCTGCCAATGAGAAAGCAGTCTAATAAGCCGAGCACGGAGCCCACTCATAGTCCGTGAAGCCTCTTGTCCGGCACCTCAGCTCGCAGCCGCCTTTCACGCTTCCCCCCTCAGTGCAGAGAGCTCACTGCGCGGGAAAGGAGCCGATCACGTGGGGCTCATGGAGCAGGAAACCCGCCGTCCTCCTTCCAGAACATTCCTGCACTTCATCGGGGCTCCAACCGGAAGTGGTGGGCGGGACATAGGTTTTATAGATTCGGGGGGAGAGAGAGAGAAAGACACAGCAGGCGGCTTTCAGAGGTCGGCCCGCGCGCATCCAGTCAGCAGAGGCCGACCGCGCGGCGGGAGGATGCGGCTCGTGAGGTAACTTCATCCGTGGAGGCCCGTCAGGCTGGCAGCGTCCTGTAGCGGCAGCTCAGCGCTGACAGGGGGGACGCGGCCGGCTCCTGTGAGGGGCGCTAGTATTCCCTCATGGTTAGCGCTCTCATGCAGTTGTGGCTCTTCCCCCAGGGGGCGCCCTCCTGTGTATTGTGTGCTGTAGTGTGTATGATATGGCGTTAGATGTAATCCCCCTCTGTGTTGTGCTGCTCGCAGTTCTCACGGCCTCTCCAGGACCCGGCATGTTGTGGTGTATTGTCTGCACTGCAGCCCTGTTTCCCATGGTGGCATATAAACCTCTGGGCACAATTATTGTGGCATTTATACACCATGCCGCCGGGTGACAGCGGGAAACCAGGAAGACCGTGCAGGACGGCATGTGTGAGATATGCAGTATGTGGCGGTATGGCGGTCACACTGGTAATCCTGTGTGAGGAGGTAACTGGCTGGATCACGCTGTGCGCTGACACCTGTCACTTTACATGGGGCTGCCGAGGTAGCCGCACCGCCCGTCCATCAGCCACACTGAAGCTGATTCGTGGCCAGCCACAATGGTGTCCCTGCGGGGGAGGGGCGACCCCTGAAGTGCCGGGCAGAGGGGGACATCGGAGTCCTGTTCTCTAGATCGGTGGGCTCTGAGCAGTGAGACCCCCAATCAGCAGGTCGCCCCCTTATACACCCAGCGATTTCCCGCACGCTCGTGTGAATGAGCCTTAAAGGGCATCACAATGCTGAGACTATTAGGCAGAAATTCTGGTATTTTGGGGCTGTAAAACAAGTGTACCTTCACATGTAAATGAGCAGCGGCTTTACTGTGTGGAGTGTGTAAGACCCGGTAACAACCGCTACATGGCTCTATTTGTGCCTCCGGGGACAGCGGACAGAATGTGAGCGCAAAACAGACAGCGGCGTGCACCGTCTTGGTGCGTATTACACACATACTCTCCGTGTGAGGCGCTCCCAGCTTGTGGGGGATCCGGGGGCCACTGCAATGCCCTGCCGTCACACCTGCAGTAATTTTAGGGGAAGGGCTTTAAATCGAAGCCTAAAAAATCATCCCTAGCTGTAGTAAAAAGTAAAATCTATACTGGCCTGTCTTCTCCCCGCACGGCTGTGAAGCTTTTCAGCAGGCAGGGACTTAAAATCCCCGCTGCTGAAAGGGCTGCGTCTGATTGGCTGAGTGCTCAGCCAATCACAGGCAGTGCTCAGCCATTCATTGAACAGCTGAGCGATGCCTTTGATCGGTCACAGTGCTCAGCCAATCACAGGCAGCGCTCAGCCATTTATTGAACAGCTGAGCGATGCCTATGATTGGTCACAGTGCTCAGCCAATCACAGGCAGCGCTCTACCATTTATTAAATTCAATGCTTGCTGGAGGCAGGACATTTAAGCCCCAGATCCAGAAAGCAATTCTCTGTCAGCGTAGAGGAGGGAGTGACAGCCTGCAGACCATTGGGAAGACGACACGCCGGCGACAGGTGAGTATAGAAACTCCCGCTCCCCCCCCCCCCCCCGAGCCTTAGCTTGTCAGTTTTTGACTTGCAAGCAGGCTTGTATCCCAAATTTTTGCTCGGAAATTGGAGCAAAAATTAGGGAAAGAGCCTGCTCGCAAGTGAAAAACTCTCCAGCCAAGGCACTCGTAACCCGAGGTACCGCTGTATAGGTAAATATGGCCGCTGGCCGGGATTTATGGTGGAAACAATGTACAAAACCGCAGCGGGAAAACTGCTTATGTTGTTGCCGCGGTTTTGATGCGGTTTCAGTTTTCACCACAATTGCATCAAAGCCGTAGCAAAAACGTGGGCAGTTTGGTCAATGTTGTTTTTTACTGAACTCCAACCGCCCCGTGTGAATACAGCCTAAAGTATCTTGGGAAGTAACTTGAGATATAAAGGTAGGAGGGAAAGCGCCATCTAAAGGTAGCGGACGCACCACATGTGTGAAGGTCTTGTTCTCGGAGGACTGGGGATGCTCAGAGGAGATTGTAATATCTCAACACTGAATGTTCTGAAATAAGGATGCTATTGGGGAACCCCTGTATGGGGGAAACATTGTGAATGGGACGCAATGCTAGATTGGTGCCACTGCCTCTGTAATCTCAGCATTGGGGTCCTGACTTGCTATTGACTGTGTTGACCGAGACTCTATATAAAAATACAAGTGCAGATATGATATATGTAATATGTTCATGGGCAGAAGAAACAAGGGGGCATATCCGTATTACTTAAGCGTAGAGATGAGCGAGCATACTCACTAAGTACCTGCCCAGGACTGATGGGCGCTGAGCAGTCGGAGAGTTGCAGGGTTTTTACCTTGACTCAGGGATTGCTTGGATTCTAACATGTTGGTAATAGGAATCTCTGAGGCGTCTCAAAGGTGTTTGAGCTCTCTAGAGACGTTCATTCTCCATAAATAAGGTCATTATTTTTTGCCCCTACTGAAGACTTATAGGATATCCATTGGATAGCGGCGATCACGGAGCCCGGGAACATCTCCTGCCTCCCGGCTACCTTCAGTAGCCGGAAAACAGGAGATTTCAAATGCCCCATGGCGATCTGGTTATCTGCACATGCATCACCATTTTAACTAAGGCGCACATGCGCAGAAGACGCCGGAGGGTCCGCTCCCGCCCAGATCGTCGCCGGACATCACGCAGGATGGAGGTGAGTAGTTTTAGCCTCCCTCGTGGGTACATTCTGTGAGGGGAGCTGAAACTTTAACTTTTTATTTACCTTATTGCGATCGGCGCCATCCATCGGATAGCACCGATCGCATTGCTGGGTGGGGGCTCCCCGTGGGCCCTCATGATTGCTCCATGTTGTCAGCTACCCCCTGGAACCGACAACATGGAGCTGTCACGTCCACAGCCCATGGGGCTTTAATCCTTAGAAGATGCATGTTTTTACGTCCTCTGGGATTAAAGCCCACTTAGCTAGGATGTAAAAACACTATGGGGCCGTCACTAAGGGGTAAAAGCATGCAGATTTGTTTTGCTGACCTTTAAGCACAGAAAACAAGTCGCAGCATGCTCCATTGCAGTGCGGTTCCCACGGTAAAGCAGGAGTTTAAAAAAATCTCCACTGCACATGTGCGATGGCCGGCGCTCCTGCACACATCTGCAGTGAAGAAAATTGAAGATCCGGACAGACACACAGAAGACCCGAACGGGTAAGCAGGGTCGGATTCCGCTCCGAGGACATGAGGCCTAATGTGTTCCGGAAAAAGTAAGGGTGCTAAAATGAGGCTGCGGGAGATAAGCTACAGAGTTTTCCAGTCACGAATTTGCAAGAAGTTTGCAGTCACAAAGGGGGACAAACGTAGTACATTTACTTGTTATCAGGAATATGTTACACTTATAAAAGAAACAAAAAATACACCAAAACCAAACCAACCGAAAGGACTGACCACCTGCCAGAACATAATCCAGGCGGAGCTCAGAGAGATGGCATGGCATGGAGCGCCAGAGATGCGGGCAGATTGTCAGAGACGATAAATGTTTCATCCTGTAAGAATGACAAACAGACGTTAGTGTGATGTTATCTGCGTATCCAGTCATACACCGACTACTGCACTGCTATATGAACGTGCTAGAGATAAAGATCACTAATTAGAATCCATTTATGGGTACGTTCACACCTAGTGGAAAGTCTGCATCATTTCCGTATCATTCTTGGTGCAGATCTGCAGCGGACTTTACCCCTTCTATGGAAAGGGTGAAATCCGCACCGTTTCCGTAACGTTGGTGTAAATCTGCAGCTGCGTCTGAACGCACCCTATGGAATATTTTTGTTAAAGGGGAAAAAAAGAATTCTCTTTTAACCCCTTAATGATGCAGCGCCTTTTTTTTCTACTTTTGTTTCTTCCTCCCCCCTTTTAAAAAATTGTATCTCCCTTATTTGTCCATGTATGAGGGCTTGTTTTTTGCGGGACGAGTTGTATTTTTCAATGGTGCTATTTAATGTACCTTATAAGGTACTGAAAAATGTTTAAAAAATTCTAAGTGGAGTAAAATTTAAAAAAAACAAAAAAAAACCCCACGTCATTCCGCCATCTTTCAGTGCATCCTGTTTCTAGCTACAACAAAAATGACACAATAACCTTATTCTATGAGTCACTACTATTATTATTATACCAAACTTTTATAGTGTTTTTTTGCTGTACTACTAAGAAAAAAATACAAGACATTTAATTTTTTAGAATTATTCTCTGCTGCAAAAAACGTTTTTATTTTTCCATCGACATAGTTGAGTATGGGCTCATTTCTGGCGAGACATCCTGTAGTTTATGTTCGTACCATTTCGGAATACATAAGACTTTTTAATCGCTTTTTTATTGCATTTTTTCTGGGAGATGGTGACTGAAAAAGTGCATTTCTGATGTTCTTTTTTTTTTTCCGGACGAAGTTCACCGTGTGCTGTAAATAATGCGCTGTAAATAGATCAGACTTTTACAGACGCAGCGATACCAATTATGTATTTTTGTTTTATGATTTAGATTTTATTATAGATATGGCAAAAGGAGGGTGATTTAAATTTTTATTATAATTTTTTTTTTTTTTTACACAATTAGTAAAACTTTATTGATCTGATTTTAACTTTTTTTTTTTTAGGACCACAACTTGATCGCTCCTGCCATGGCATTACATCATACTGCAATCTGACAGGCAGCCTATCAATCCATCCCTGGCTGCCACCAGCACAGCTTCCTGCAATCTCACACGGGGCGTTAAAGGGTTAAAAACCGCGATTGGCTGTGCTGCTGATTGCAGCTATTGCCCGCGGGTGTCAGCTGTAATAAACAGCAGGCGCCCCACAATCTCTCTTCATAATACCCCAATGCTGCATGATGTAAATGTACGTCATATAGAGGGAAGGGGTTAGGGACTGTCACCTTTTTTTCCCCCATTTTTGTTTTTTCCTCCCTAATTTTAAAAAATCATAACTCTTTTATTTTAAATTCCGCCATCTTTGATTGCGTCTTCTTTCTACGGTGTAAACATTGCAACAAAAATGACCTGATAACTTTATTTTAAGGGTCAGTACGATTACTAGGATACCAAATTTACCAAGTTTTTGTTGTTGTATTGCTTTTATTAATAAATTTTTAAAATTACTATCTGCTGCCATTTTCTGACAGCTATAACTTTTTAGTTTTTCCGTTGACATTGTTATGCTACATCTCATATTCTGCGAGATGTCCTGTAGTTTTCGTTGGTACCATTCTGGAGTACATATGACTTTTTATTACATTTTTTCTTGGAGACGAAGTGACCATAAAAGTGCAATTCTGGCATTCTTTATTTTTTTTCTGACGACGTTCACCATGCGGAGTATATAATGTTTTACATTGATAGATCGGACTTTTGCAGGCACAGCGATACCAAACATGTATTCTTGTTTTATTATTTCGATTCTTTTATTATAAAATAGCAAAAGGATTTTTTTAACTTTTATTACCGGTTTTTTTTTCATAATTAGTAAAACTTTTTTAAAATGACATTTTTTTTTAAATTTTTTTTAAGTCCCCCGAGGGAACAAGAACTAGTGATGTTTTGATCGCTCCTGCAGTACGATGTACTGTCATAGCATAACATCATACCGCATTCTAAGGCCTTAGTCACACGGGCGTTTTTTCGCACGGTTTGCGGATCGCATGACGGATGCGCATCCGCAAATCGCGTGACCGATGCCCAAAAATCGCCCGAAAAGCTGCTCCTAGCCGCGTTTCATTAGAAACAGGCTGGAGCTGTCCAGCGCATTGCATTCAATGGAGCCGGCAATACAGCCGGCTCTATGAAAGCAATGTGCTGTGGGCGAGTGCGGGATGAATTGTCGGGAAGGGCTTAAATATATAAGCCCTTCCCTGCAATTCATCCAGAAATGTGTTAAAATAAAAAAAATATATATACTTACCTTGTCCCGGCAGATGGAGTTCAGCGCGGCCGGCCTGCAGTGGGTGTGAGTCAGACCTGCCCCTGATTGGCTCAGCCCTGAGCCAATCAGGGGCAGCTTTGAGTCACACCCCCTTCACACCCACTGCAGGCCGGCCGTGCTGAACTCCGACTCCTGGGACAAGGTGAGTATATATATTTTTTTTATTTTAACACATTTCTGGATGAATTGCAGGGAAGGGCTTATATATTTAAGCCCTTCCCGACAATTCATCCAGCGCTGTCCGGCAGCCCATTGCTTTCAATGGAGCCGGCTGTATTGCCAGCTCCATTGAATTCAATGGGCAAACATCGTTCTTTGCCACAGCTGTGGCAGAGAAGAATGATTTGTCTTCTATATGTTCTCAATGGGGTCGTCGCTGCTGCCGCCAGCCCCGTTGAGCGCATATAGAGAAGAGAACAGGAATCGCAGATCGCACATAGGTGCGAACTGCGATTTCTGTTCTATAATTTATCGGATGAGTGCATAAAAAGCGCTCATGTGTCCGATACCATTGCAAAGCAATGGTTTAAAAAAAAAAAAAATCGCCAGACGCATGTGCAAATTGTGCGAAAAATCGCCCGTCTGACTGAGGCCTAACAGGCATCCTATCAAGCCATGCCTCAGGCATGGTTTGATAGGCATTTTGCTAATACAGTCCTGGGGCCTTCAAGAAGGCCCCAAGCTGCCATGACACCCGCACGGCCCGCTGGAACATTGGCCGATGGATGTTGCAGGCGGATGTCAGAAACAGCTGGCACCTGCGCTGTATGAAAGGGAATCACCCCATGATCTCCCTCAATGGATACCCCAAACGTGGAGGACGTAATCTTACATCCTGTGTTGTTAAGGGGTTTATGTCATTTTTTGATAGTTATCAAATATATAACGGAAGACACCAAAGAATCTATACATTTCTAAAAGAATATATATGTTATTAACATTTATCATACATGTACAAAAAAGCAATCCATAAGATTTACTTTAGGCTACCTGCACATGGGCGGGCGGATATCATCCGGAGTTTCTCAGCCCAATATTGCGCTCGCTAACGTGCATTCTCACCGCGATGCCAAATGTTTTTATGGCAAAACCGCCTCCCATCACTTCAGTAAAGCAGCGATCCTCTGCCACGTCGGAGGATGAGCGGTTCCCATTGTTTTCAGTGGGATTCCTCACATTGCACACTGTGTCATGTGTTTTACTGTTCCATTGAAAGGAATGGACGATGCGTTCCGAGGAACAGGAAAAGATACGACTCGCTGCGATCGCTCACGTATAGGACTCCATTCAAAAAAATGGGCCTCATAGTGTGATAGACATTATGATTGCTGGTATAAAATGTCTATCGATTTGTATAAACGAAATGTATTTTGCTGTTGTAATGACTCTTAGCTCTGTGGAGTTTAAAAGACACACACACAATCTAATCATGGTATTTGCTAGACAATGGATGTATGATGTTAATGTTAGCTAAGTACATAGGAATTGCACAAGAAGCCTCTAAGAGTTAAGGGTCATAGTGTTACATGTATATTTGTGTACAACACTGAGTGTTGAACTAGCACTTCTTCACCCCTCCCATCCTGAAACTTCTACAAACAAAGGAATTGCTTCAGCCTGAGCACATGTTGATAAGACTTGCTTATACACAGACATGACTGGAGCTAGGACAAAGGTCCATGCTACATCAGCACTTGGAAGAGGGTGGGCAGAGAGGTGGGAGATTCTATATGATCCGACAAATGAGAATCTTATATGTTACTGATGTAATCTGTTGCACGCCCATTGAAGGGCGGTTGTCATGTGTTATAATAAAAGGCTTGAGCCTCTATACATTGTAGAGACTCTCCCAGTTTTAGACCAGCATTTGTGTCTGATCTGGTTCGATGATGTGTGCACACGATACAATTCGGAAGCGGCAAAATACCCCGAAGCCTGCTGGAGAAAATCATAATCCAGAACAATAGTAGCGCCAGATCTGTGCGTCCTGCAGTGAGTTGTTAACAATGCGGTGCAGGAAACAATGTGCTATATTTTTGCGACCCTTGGAACGCTTCACCCACTGTTTTCAATGGAACAGGAAACTGCATTGCACGGCGTGCGAGGTGTACGCAAGTGTGATGCGAGGTTACCCATTGAAAACAATGGTAACACTTGGCGGAGGATCACTGCTCCACAGAAAGGATGGGAGACACTTTTGTCAGTAAAATGCCTCACGTTGCTGTGAAAATTCACATTGACGAGCGCAATATGGGGCCGAATTTCTCCACCTGAGATCGCACTCACCCGCGTGTAGGCAGCTAGATACGTTCTTTATTTGTAAGCGTATTCACGCCGGCCGATATACGGTGTCCCTCTCTGCAGGGGGAGAAGGTTGGAAGAGGCGGGAGCACTGCACTGAGCTCCTGCCCCCTCTCCACTATCTGCAATGAGAAGGGGCAGGATGGAGGCGGGGGCTAAGTTCCTGGAATTAGCTCCGCCCCCTCCCATCTCCCCTCATTGCAAATAGTGTGGAGGGGCGGAGAGTTGGCGGAGAGGGGGCGGGAGGTCAGAGCACTGCTCCCGGCTCTTCCAGCCTCCTCCCCCTGCAGAGAGAGACGCCGTATATCGGCCGGCGTGAATACCCGGCCGATATACGGTCGTCTGAATAAGCCCTGAGCCACAGCCATAACTGGAAGGAAAGGCGCATTCCTGATTCCGCACAAGAACGTATGCAGGACAGTCGGGCGCCACCATTGTTCTTCCTTTGCACCTCTAGGACCGTCATGCGCTCTGCTTTGGGAAGTTCTAACTGTACAGCCTTTGGCCGTATGATGTAGTATGACCACGATACACCATTAGGCCTCCTTCCCACGAACGGATTTACGCCGCGTAAATCCGCGGCAAAAATCTGCTGCTTTGCCCCCTGCTATTAGGTTCTATTGAACCTAATAGCTCAATGCTCACGATGCGTAATTCCACCGCGGAATTACGCACCATGAAATCTCCCGTCCTCACCCGCAGCATGTTCTATTTGCTGCGGGTGTACGCGCTGACGGCTTCCATTGCAGTCAATGGAAGCTGTCCATTCACGCTATCTCCCACTGCAACCAGCGGAAGATAGCGTGAAAAAACGCTTCCCCGCCTACCGCCGCGCGTCATATGACACGGCCGGCGAGTCACGTGACACGGCCGGCCGCGTCATGTGACGCGGTGGGCGTGTCACATGACGTGACGGCGGTGGGCGGGGAAGCGTCTTCACGCTATCTTCCGCTGGTAAGTATGGGGGCGCCGTGACGGGCTTCACTGCGGAATATTACGCGGCGGAGCCCGTCAGCGCTCGTTGGAAGGAGGCCTTACTGCCCAGCCAGTAGGAATCTCACTGCCAGTACTTCTGCCAAGCAGAAGAATGAAGGTGCATCGACACTACAGCGTTCCTGCGCCCGTCAGCAGCACTCTGATAGCCATATGGGCGGCCAATTATACTAAACGACCAGACAGGCAGCCACCAATATACGTGCCCTGCTCTGATATTAGGCTACAGGGGTCTATAGAGAAACAAGAGTAGAAGCATATCCGTGTATGAAGGGGTTAATACCAGACATCCCGCCTCCAGCATGCAGGAAGGGGTTAATGCTAGACGCATCCCTCGTTCAGCAGGCGTGTATGAAGGGATCTCCACATCCAGGCACCCACACTGCGCTGCATGGTGCCCCCAATATACCGGCTATGAATGAACCGCCAGCTTCTCTGAGGAGTGCGGAGCCCATTACCTTTCCCTCTCCGTAAGGTCCTCTTACGTCACCACAACACGTGATGAAGCACCTGACCCATTACATCACGTGGTACGGTTGTCTCACGTGAACAAGGTAACGTGCCTCCTCTGGCGGCTGAGGGTAGTGCGGCTCATATGGGGACGTGAGCGGCACAGGAGGGGAGTGCCTGCGGCAGGGAACACGGTGATGTGTACTGTGGTCAGCGTTACTTGAGGGGAAGAAAGGCCTTGGACCAAGCTGATGGTAGTAAGGGCAGGCCCACTCAACTGGCAACTACAGGCGGATCCCACAGTAAATATGCACCCGGCTGCTTTTAGCCCCTCCCTCACACAGAAACACGGGAAAGCAGCGCAATTTAAATTCCGGCGCTTTGCCGCACGTTACGTTTTCACTGGCTTTCAGCAGTCCTCGTCATTGAGGAGCAGTACACGCTCAAAAATAGACCAGACACGGAAATCGCAGCAGTCTGAGGCCGTGTGAGAGGCTGCGCCTAAAGCCAAAAATATCGCCTGTGTGAGGGAGGCAGGACGCCATCCTTTGTTATCATGTTTGTTTTTTCCTCCCCCTTTTATAAAATCATAACTCCTTTGTTTATCCATCGACGTCGCTGTATGAGGGCTTGTTTTTTGCGGGACGAGTTGTATTTTTCAATGGTGTTATTTAATGTACCATATAAGGTACTGAAAAACTTTTAAAAAATTCCTAATGCAGTGAAATGGGGAAAAAATTGACATTCTGCCATCTTTCAGTGGTCTTGTTTCTACAACATACAAAAATGACATGATAACTTTATTCTATACGATACCAAACTTGTGTAGGGTTTTTTTATTTTTTTTTTTGCTGTACTACTTTTTTTTTTTTTTTAATTAACCCCTTCCCGCCCCAGGGCGTAAGTTTACGTCCTGGCAGCAGGGTACTTCCTGCGACAGGGCGTAAACTTACGTCCTGGGGATAGCGCGAGATCACATATGAGGAGCTGGCTGTCAGTCATAGCCGGCGTCCCGCTGCAACAGTGGGGAGGGCATCTCCTTCCCTGCCACTTTTTAAATGCTTTTTCTCATATTAGCATAAAAACCCCCACATATTTGGTATCGTCGTGTCCATAAAGACTTGTAGAATAAATCAAACATGGTTTTTATCCTGCACGGCAAAAAGCGTTAAACGCAAAAAACTGAGGCAACATGCTAATTTTTAGTATTTTGCCTCCCAAAAAACGCAATAAAAGTGATAAAAAAAATCCGTATGTACCCCAAAATGGTACCAGTAAAAACTACTGCTCGTCTCGCAAAACATAAGCCCTCACCGAGCTCCGTCCATGGAAAAATAAAAGTTATAGGACTTTGAATGTCGCGATTTAGAAAAAGAAAATAATTTCCAAAAAAGGGTTTTTATTGCGAAAAAGTGAAAAAAACAAAAAAAAAAGTTTTGGTATCATCGTAATCGTTACGGCCCGTGGAAAAAATGTTTTGTGTCATTTATGCTGATGATTAACGCTGTAAGAAACCCAACCAAAAAAATCTATAGCAGAATTGATGCGCTTTGAATTTGTATTTTTTATACTTACTTTTCAGTCGCTGCATTCCAGGAGACATTATGTTTTTTATTTTTCCATCAATGGATCCTCTGAGTGCTTGTTTTTCTTTTTTGTTTTTTTGCCGGAAAGGAGACTCTAGTACCCTGTTGTACTGCCTCTAGCTATGATACAAGGTATGATACAGGCGGGCATGGAGACTCTAGTACCCTGTTGTACCACCTCTAGCTTGAATACAAGATGTGATACGGGCTGGCATGGTGGCTTAGTACTCTGTTGTACCGCCTCTAGCTTGGATACAAGATGCAATATGGATGGGCATGGAGGCTCTAGTACCCTGTTGTACTACCTCTAGCTGGGATACAGCATGTGATACAGTGGGCATGGAGGCTCTAGTACCCTGTTGTACTGCCTTTCTTTAGGTGTTTAGCGCCGGTCCGCGGCATCGGCGGGAAGTTTTGTTCTAAACACAAGGCCCGCTGCCTCGTGTCATGTGCGGCGTGCCGACGCCGCTCACCACTAAAGCGATTACCAGCTCAGGTGCCGCAGCTCCCCGCTGGTAATCGCGCTATTCCCACTGATCCAGCGCACACTGACGTCAGTGTGCAGCCAGGATCCTCCTCCCCGAGTCCCCTGCTCATTAGTTCCGCAGGAGAGGACTCGGGGAGGAAGCATGCCAGGCTACACACTGACTACAGTGTGCTCAGGGCAATTAGAGAGGGAGCGACGCTGACAGCAGGGAGGAGGTAAGTATATTGGTTGGGGGGGGGTGCTTATTACTAGGGGGGCTGTTTATTTCTGAGAGGTGGTGGCTGCCTATTACTGGGGTGGGGGGTGATTATTACTGTGGAGGAGGCTGCCTATTACTGGGGGGGGGGCTGCTTATTACTGAGGAGTGGGGGCTTCCTATTACTGGGGGGGGAGATAAATTATATGCTGCCCTATGTGTGTGCTTGGGGGGGGGGGGGGGGGGGATAAATTTTTGCTGCCCTATGTGTGTGCTGGGGGGGCAGGGGGAAATACATTATATACTGCTCTATGTGTGTGCTGCCAGGCTGGGGGGGGGATATATTATACTGCCCCCTTCATAACCCCGCCCCATATAACCAAAGCCCCACCCATGTCCCGCCCCACTCTGCCGGGCCTTGTAAAAATGGTCTTGCTTGAAGCCGGTCCCTAGTGCCAAAAAGGTTGGGGACCACTGCTCTAGATCATGCAAACTCGTGGGCTGTGGAAGTTGGCGTCCCAAATGGTCATATATATGTTCTATTGGTGATTAATCTGATGACCCACACCCTCACTTGGATGTCCGTGCCCTCGACCCTTACCCCTACTCCTCATCATGGCAGATTAAGAATAGAGCAGGGCCCAAATTAATTAGCCGACTGTACAGCACTGACAACTATGGCTTAATTCACCGCACACAGAGACTTGTAGATAGCGGAATGCTATGCTGTGACTTGAAAAAATTAACCCGCTGTCTTGCGCTGATACCTAGGGGTAATTTACTGCTCGCAGAGATTTGTAGATAATAGAGGCTGTATGGAGTGGGAGAAGACTCTAAAGCCAGTGGATAGTGCTGGTAACTGTGGCTATCTCAACCCCACCAAGAAAAGGGTATGGTGAGACGCTCTGCACAGCGGCAGAGCTGAAATATTTTGCAGTGGCCCAGGAAATATTACAGTACTGTTTAGCGGTGAGACCTCTGTCTAATGCACTGCAGACACCGAACGGTATAACTGAAGTTGTTTGCAGTAGGCTAGGAAATGTTAGCCTGGGTTCACACAGGGCGGATTTGCTGCGGTTTTGCCGCGGATTGCCGTTACATATCCGCACTGCGGCAAAACCGCTGCCTTTGCAGTGCAATGCAGCACACATGAGTTTTGCAAAAAAGCTGTTCTCACAGGGCGGATTTTTTCCGCACAGCCGCAGTGCGTAAATGCAACTGCGGAGCGTTTTTCAAAGATGCAGCATGTCCACTCTTCTGTCTTTTCCGCAGCTCTTTTTTCCATAGACCTCTATGGACGCAGCAAAATCCCTACCAAAATACTCGGCAAAAACTTTTAAAAAAACTGCGGAAAAGAATGCTTGCGGATTTTTCCACAGGAAAATCCGCAAGCCAAAATTAACCTTTTGAAGTCGTTTTGCCGCAGAAGCATTTCTTCTGCGGCCAAACCGCAACGGAAAAACTGCGGCAAATCCGCCCTGTGTGAACCCAGCCTTAGAGTGCAGTTTCATGGTGAGAGCTGGTTGTACGGCACTGCAGGCTGAGAACGCTATTACGGAAAGACTGGGAACAGGCCTAGATGCGTAATACAAAAGTTGGTGCACTACTGCTCCCAGCCAGCCACAATTGTAAAGTACACGGATCAGATGTAGCCCTAAGAAGGACCGTTGGGGTTCTTGTACGGAGGATGAGGACTGTATAACTTTCCCTATAGAAGCAGCTCTGTCCCTAAACTCTGCGTTATGCACTGCAGGCTGAGAACGCTATAACTGCAAGGCTGGGAACAGGCCTAGATGCGTAATACAAAACTTGATGCACTACTGCTACCAGCCAGCCACAACTATAATGCACACGGTCAGATGTAGCCCTAAGAAGGACCGTTGGGGTTCTTGCACAGAGGATCAGGAGTACTGTAAAACTTTCCCTGTATAGGCAGCTCCGTCCCTAAACTCTGCGTAATACACTGCAGACTGAGAACGCTAAAGTTGAAATGGCCTGCACAGCCCGAGATGGTTAAAAAAAAAAATTGGTGCACTACTGCTCCCAGCCAGCAACAACAGTAATGCAGACGATGTGGAGTAGCCCTAAGAAGGACCGTTGGGGTTCTTGACGACAGGATCCTACTCTAACACTGTCCCTATATCAGCAGCAGCACTTTCCCTAACCCCTGCCAGCATGCGTCTGAGGCGAGCCGCGGGCGGGACCAGTTTAAGTACTCGGCGGTCACCTGATCGGCCCAGCCACTCACTACTGGGGGAAGGGGGGCACGTCACAGCAGGAAGTGGTAATGCCTTCTCTCTTTAATGGCTAGAAAATGGCGCTAAACATGCGAGGAAGGCAATGCAATTGACTCCAGTACCGCGTGGTGATCGTCTCGAGTAACGAGCATCTCGAGTACCCTAGTTCACTCATCTCTAAACTAGATACATCTGATATTGTTGTAATTATTCTGACAAAATAAAGTCAACATGTCATTTTAGCTGCAGGTTGTTTACTGTAACCCCCCCCCCCCTTTACAAAAAATGGCAAACCTGAGGGTTTGTTTTTCATTTCAGCTCACTTAGAAATGTTTAAAGGGGTTGTCCCGCGAAAGCAAGTGGGGTTATACACTTCTGTATGGCCATATTAATGCACTTTGTAATGTACATTGTGCATTAATTATGAGCCATACAGAAGTTATAAGAAGTTATTCACTTTCCTGTTCCGTTGCTAGCGTCCTCGTCTCCATGGTGCCGTCTAATTTTCAGCATCTAATCGCCAAATTAGACGCGCTTGCGCAGTCTGGGTCTTCTTCTTTTCTCAATGGGGCCGCTCGTGCCGGATGCCGGCTCCGTGTTTTCCGCCCCGTCACGTGCCAATTCCAGCCAATCAGGAGGCTGGAATCGGCACATCAGGAGGCTGGAATCGGCAATGGACCGCACAGAAGAGCTGCGGTCCACCGAGGGAGAAGATCCCGGCGGCCATCTTCAACCGGTAAGTAAGAAGTCACCGGAGCGCGGGGATTCAGGTAAGCGCTGTGCGGATTTTTTTTTAGGTGCCCGCATCGGGTTTGTCTCGCGCCGAACGGGGGGGGGGGGGGGGGGGCTGTTGAAAGAAAAAAAAAACCGTTTCGGCGTGGGACAACCCCTTTAATGCACTTTGTAATGTGCATCGTGCATTAATTATGAGCCATACAGAAGTTATTCACTTACCTGCTCCGTTGCTAGCGTCCCCGTCGCCATGGTGCCGTCTAATTTCAGCGTCTAATCGCCTGATTAGACGCGCTTGCGCAGTCCTGTCTTCTCCCTGGTGAATGGGGCCGCTCGTGCCAGAGACCTGGTCCTCGTAGCTCCGCCCCGTCACGTGTGCCGATTCCAGTCAATCAGGAGGCTGGAATCGGCAATGGACCGCACAGAGCCCACGGTGCACCATGGGAGAAGACGGCGGTGCATCGTGGGTGAAGATCCCGGCGGCCATCTTGGTAAGGTAAATAAGAAGTCGCCGCAGCGCGGGGATTCGGGTAAGTAGTAAACGTTTTTGTTTTTTTTAACCCATGCATTGGGTTTGTCTCGCGCCGAACGGGGGGCCTATTGAATAAAAAAAAAAAACGTTTCGGCGCGGGACAACCCCTTTAAAAGCTTTTCAGTACATTATGTGGTACATTAAATAATACAATTGAAACATACAACTTGTCCGTAAAAATCAAGCCCTCAGGTGGATATGTTACCGGACAAATAAATAAGGTATGTTTTTTTTTTTTTGTTTTTTTTTAATGGGGAGAAAAAAAAGAAAAATGTTAAACCAAAAATTGGCCGTTAAAAAACCCCTTTAAGGATGGTCTCTTTACATATGGATGATAATCACTATCGTCCACATGTGCCACAACGCAAGAACGCAGATGAGGAGGGCATTGATGTCTATAGATGGCACAGCTATCTAGTGTATTAACTATGTTGGCTCAGTGCCTCCCTCTAGTGTCTGCTTATTAAACTGCATTTGAAGGGATAATCCTACCCAACACATAATGTCATTGATGGCATATTATGTGATATCTGATGCTATGTGATATCCATGGATGTCTGCACCCCCCGGGTAACGGCTCAACTGTCCCTTTAGCTTTTTTCTCATAATAATGCTGGTGAATGCAGCTGCACTTCCTTTACAGCAAGGTGTGGGGATTGTAGGGGTCCCAACAGCGGACCCCTCACTAATCAGACAATGATGAGATATTCTATCAATATACCATCCGTGTGAACCTGCCTCCAATTCTGTCATATGGCACTGCTAACGTGGGCACCCCGTGGCTGGCATTGTGCAGTGCTCTGATATTGTGAACGGGGCTGTTGTTGGGGTTGAACTGTTTACTGGGACACTATGGCTGCTACTCTTTATAGGGTCACTGTCAGGCACTGTTGTGAACATATCCTTACTGTCCCCTCATCTCACCATGAGTCACATTCATTACTGTCCCCTCATCTCCCCATATGTTACATTCCTTACTGTCCCCTCATCTCCCCATATGTTACATTCCTTACTGTCCCCTCATCTCCCCATATGTTATTCATTACTGTCCCCTCATCTCCCCATATGTTACATTCCTTACTGTCCCCTCATCTCCCCATATGTTACATTCATTACTGTCCCCTCATCTCCCCATATGTTACATTCCTTACTGTCCCCTCATCTCCCCATATGTCACATTCATTACTGTCCCCTCATCTCCCCATATGTTACATTCCTTACCGTCCCCTTATCTCCCCATATGTTACATTCATTACTGTCCCCTCATCTCCCCATATGTTACATTCATTACTGTCCCCTCATCTCCCCATATGTTACATTCCTTACTGTCCCCTCATCTCCCCATGTTACATTCCTTACTGTCCCTTCATCTCCCCATATGTTACATTCATTACTGTCCCCTCATCTCCCCATATGTTACATTCATTACCGTCCCCTCATCTCCCCATATGTCACATTCCTTACTGTCCCCTCATCTCCCCATATGTTACATTCCTTACTGTCCCTTCATCTCCCCATATGTTACATTCATTACTGTCCCCTCATCTCCCCATATGTTACATTCATTACTGTCCCCTCATCTCCCCATATGTCACATTCATTACTGTCCCCTCATCTCCCCATATGTTACATTCATTACTGTCCCCTCATCTCCCCATGTGTTACATTCATTACTGTCCCCTCATCTCCCCATATGTTACATTCATTACTGTCCCCTCATCTCCCCATATGTTACATTCATTACTGTCCCCTCATCTCCCCATATGTCACATTCATTACTGTCCCCTCATCTCCCCATGTGTCACATTCATTACCGTCCCCTCATCTCCCCATGTGTCACATTCATTACCGTCCCCTCATCTCCCCATGTGTCACATTCATTACCGTCCCCTCATCTCCCCATGTGTCACATTCATTACCGTCCCCTCATCTCCCCATGTGTCACATTCATTACCGTCCCCTCATCTCCCCATGTGTCACAATAATTACCGTCCCCTCATCTCCCCATGTGTCACATTCATTACCGTCCCCTCATCTCCCCATGTGTCACATTCATTACCGTCCCCTCATCTCCCCATGTGTCACATTCATTACCGTCCCCTCATCTCCCCATGTGTCACATTCATTACCGTCCCCTCATCTCCCCATGTGTCACATTCATTACCGTCCCCTCATCTCCCCATGTGTCACATTCATTACCGTCCCCTCATCTCCCCATGTGTCACATTCATTACCGTCCCCTCATCTCCCCATGTGTCACATTCATTACCGTCCCCTCATCTCCCCATGTGTCACATTCATTACCGTCCCCTCATCTCCCCATGTGTCACATTCATTACCGTCCCCTCATCTCCCCATGTGTCACATTCATTACCGTCCCCTCATCTCCCCATGTGTCACATTCATTACCGTCCCCTCATCTCCCCATGTGTCACATTCATTACCGTCCCCTCATCTCCCCATGTGTCACATTCATTACCGTCCCCTCATCTCCCCATGTGTCACATTCATTACCGTCCCCTCATCTCCCCATGTGTCACATTCATTACCGTCCCCTCATCTCCCCATGTGTCACATTCATTACCGTCCCCTCATCTCCCCATGTGTCACATTCATTACCGTCCCCTCATCTCCCCATGTGTCACATTCATTACCGTCCCCTCATCTCCCCATGTGTCACATTCATTACCGTCCCCTCATCTCCCCATGTGTCACATTCATTACCGTCCCCTCATCTCCCCATGTGTCACATTCATTACCGTCCCCTCATCTCCCCATGTGTCACATTCATTACCGTCCCCTCATCTCCCCATGTGTCACATTCATTACCGTCCCCTCATCTCCCCATGTGTCACATTCATTACCGTCCCCTCATCTCCCCATGTGTCACATTCATTACCGTCCCCTCATCTCCCCATGTGTCACATTCATTACCGTCCCCTCATCTCCCCATGTGTCACATTCATTACCGTCCCCTCATCTCCCCATGTGTCACATTCATTACCGTCCCCTCATCTCCCCATGTGTCACATTCATTACCGTCCCCTCATCTCCCCATGTGTCACATTCATTACCGTCCCCTCATCTCCCCATGTGTCACATTCATTACCGTCCCCTCATCTCCCCATGTGTCACATTCATTACCGTCCCCTCATCTCCCCATGTGTCACATTCATTACCGTCCCCTCATCTCCCCATGTGTCACATTCATTACCGTCCCCTCATCTCCCCATGTGTCACATTCATTACCGTCCCCTCATCTCCCCATGTGTCACATTCATTACCGTCCCCTCATCTCCCCATGTGTCACATTCATTACCGTCCCCTCATCTCCCCATGTGTCACATTCATTACCGTCCCCTCATCTCCCCATGTGTCACATTCATTACCGTCCCCTCATCTCCCCATGTGTCACATTCATTACCGTCCCCTCATCTCCCCATGTGTCACATTCATTACCGTCCCCTCATCTCCCCATGTGTCACATTCATTACCGTCCCCTCATCTCCCCATGTGTCACATTCATTACCGTCCCCTCATCTCCCCATGTGTCACATTCATTACCGTCCCCTCATCTCCCCATGTGTCACATTCATTACCGTCCCCTCATCTCCCCATGTGTCACATTCATTACCGTCCCCTCATCTCCCCATGTGTCACATTCATTACCGTCCCCTCATCTCCCCATGTGTCACATTCATTACCGTCCCCTCATCTCCCCATGTGTCACATTCATTACCGTCCCCTCATCTCCCCATGTGTCACATTCATTACCGTCCCCTCATCTCCCCATGTGTCACATCCATTACCGTCCCCTCATCTCCCCATGTGTCAAATTCATTACCGTCCCCTCATCTCCCCATGTGTCACATCCATTACCGTCCCCTCATCTCCCCATGTGTCACATTCATTACCGTCCCCTCATCTCCCCATGTGTCACATTCATTACCGTCCCCTCATCTCCCCATGTGTCACATCCATTACCGTCCCCTCATCTCCCCATGTGTCACATTCATTACTTTTCCCTCATCTCCCCATGTGTCACATTCATTACCGTCCCCTCATCTCCCCATGTGTCACATTCATTACTGTCCCCTCATCTCCCCATGTGTCACATTCATTACTGTCCCCTCATCTCCCCATGTGTCACATTCATTACTGTCCCCTCATCTCCCCATGTGTCACATTCATTACTGTCCCCTCATCTCCCAGTATGTCCCATCCATTACTAGGGTTGCCACCCTCCTGGTAAATGACCGGCCTGGACAGTAATTACATCTAGAAGCCGGTGCGGGTAATAATTTTTTACTGGCAATTTTAATTATGAGAAAAAATGATGTTATGGCGGGGTGGCAACTTGGACAAATGTTGGGAAAAAATAAGTAGCTGATTTTGTGCACAAATATAGCCAGCACTAAGACTTGTAACTTTTGGGATTTTTGCACCACACTCCACACTTTTAGAGAAGTAAGTGGGGGCACCCACTATATTTAGTAGAATTTACACCAGGGAACTTCCTCATAGCTGGTAACGATTTCTTCTTCTGGCACATGAGCCGCCCAAGACACTTGTATTAAGTGGCATAGACCTCTTACCCTTAATGCCACAGGACATAAAGTTACATTACTGGTTACAGTTACTGGTCTTAATAAATCAGCCCCATAGTGTTTAAACATAGAAGAAAGCCGTGTTGTGTCTCAGTCCAGCATGGAGAGGGTCCTGGAGCCGCTTGGGGAAGAGTTGGGAGGATACTCAACCCTCATTCCATCCCATGAATTACACCTGCTGCTCTGACTGACCAGGTGAGAAGAGCTGACTCTTTCTAAGTCACCCCGCTTGCCTTCTGCATATTGCGCTGTAAATGACACAGCGATAATCGCTCAGGTCGTTGTGTATAAATGGGCCTTTACAAATGTCTACTTTACTTCCATGTTCTAAAGTTTACACTTCATTTTTTTTATTCTAGTTTGGTCTGATGACGACTGGCTCAAAAGATTTTCTGGTAAAACACTGGAGGAGAGCGAACAGGCTGAGGGGACAGAAGCTCCTAAACCTGCAGCACAAGAGGTACTGGTCCTATAATAATCATAGCTCCAAGTACAGATATTAGGAGGATACAAAACCTTAAATCTTATTACCTTAACTCTTATCCTAGGGAAAAAGTATCTTCACATGTGGCATATAAGCGGCATATTTTCTACCATGGATTTGCGTGCGGAAAATCCGCAGCATATTACAATACAGACGAAGTGGATGAGATTATAAGAAGTCTCATCTTATCCACATCCTGACGATTGTTAATTGACCCGCAGTGCGAATTTTAAATCCGCAGTATGTCAACTTATGCTGTGGGCTTTCACTATGGATCTCAGCACGTCAAATGTTTAGGGTTGTAATCTGCCGTGAATTTGCACCAAAATCTGGACAATACCGATCCTATTTGGCCTATTGGAGGAAGAGGAATGGCCGTACCACACCCGCATTTTCCTACAGAAGACCTTATTCTTGGCGCGTAAAACAATAGCTACTTATTGGATGGCTGCGGGAATCCCTACGATCTCATGTTGGGTTCGGTCGGTGAATACAGTAATCTCCTACGAAAAAATTATTTACCAAAACAGAGGCTGCCCAAACAAATTTAAAAAAAAAAGGGATATCTGGCTAGATACCAATTACACTTTATCTGTAGAATGAACTCCCAGACTCATGTTCCCTCTCTCCACCCCCCCCCCCCACGCTCTCCTGTGTCCCCATTTACTAAGCAAATAGCAAACGCAGAGCTTTATCTCATAAAGAATTCATCCAATAGGCATGGACGGTTTGAGTTTAATTGTTTAAGTTTATCGCAACCTAAAAGAAAAAATGTACAAGGAATATGTTATGTTATTACGTTTAAGCAAGTTACAACACAGTATGTACTATTTGTAATATCGAGTTTGTTTACCATATGATTTTATTATGTACTGTGCAAATTTTCCTTAATAAAGAAAATAAAGTAAAAAAAAAAAATCTGGACAATACATTCCATGTGGAGGTATCCTAAGTGTTTGATGGTTACTGGACAATGTTCACCCATAGCACTAACTGTGCTAACATAACATAAGTAGCTGTACTTACCCGTCATCTGCCGCAGGGACCCATCACTGCAGCACCACCCTCCACCCGCTGTTTGAAGTGGAAGATGTCGTCACAGGTTATCACCTGACTTCTGTAATGTCACTGCCCGCTCTCCTGGCATCAACACTCACATCCCGGCACCATGATGCCAGGAGTTTGTAATAGTGTTACTTACTGCGATTTACAATTGGCTGCAGCGGTCAGAGGATATCTGTTGATGTCTTCCTTAACTTAACATCGGGAGCACGGTTGGGCTCATCACCATGGCAATGGAAGGGTAAGTACAGCTGATTTAGTTATTTCTAGAATAGTTGGACCTGTAGGAGAAATTGTTATCCGATAACCAGGCAACCCCTACAGCCGAACATGCATGCCTGTAAATGTATTTAGTGTCTGTCATCTCGTGCCTCTTTTTTTCTTTTATCTTCTTTATTACTTGCAGGGAGAGCCACCTGCTAAAAAGGTACGAGCTAACCCCCAGGTATACATGGATATCAAGATTGGCAACAAGCTTGCTGGACGTATTCGCTTCCTGTTACGAGCAGATGTTGTTCCGATGACGGTAGGTGAGTGTCGGAATCTGATATTGCATAAATAATTCATGGTCACGTTGCGTTGGCTGTACATAATAGTTCTAGATCAGAAGAAAAGCAGATAACATTGGTATTAGAAATAACATTTCCTTTGTGAGAAGACATTCATTCTTACAATTTGTCAATTACACTCAACTCGTTTAGCAGTGTTTAACCCCTTAGTGACCACCCCATAGTCCTGGCCCGCTGGGCTTTATCCCAGAGGAGGTAAAAACATGCTTCCTTCAGGGATTAAAGCCCTGCAGGCTCTGGACATGACAGCTCCATGCTGTCAAGTACCCCCCACCCCAGCGATCGCATTAAAGGCAATGTAAAGTTTAAAAAAGTTAGTTTTAGCTCCCCTTAATGGATCAGATCTCAGGATACTCACCATCCTTCGCGATGTCCCCCGGCGTTCTGGTCCTGCAGGACCTGGCGTCTGTGCATGCGCGCCAGACATAATTACGTCACACGAATGCGCACAGGGCCGGGAGGCCTCGGAAATTTAAAAACTCCCTGCTCTCGGCTAGTATGAGTAGCCGAGAACACGGAGTTGTCACTGGGAGCCGCTGTATGTGGTCCCCAGTCACATGATCGCTGTTATCCAATGGATAACAGTGATCATGTAAAAAAATTTTAAAAAAGAAAAAAAGTTTGTTTCATCTTTCCTCATGGATCATATCTGTGAGGGCAGATGAAATTACGTCCATAAGGCCCCCGGCTTTATCTGCGGACTTTATCTGGCTTCTGTGCACACGAATGGGTATGTTACTAAACACAAGACAAATACTGGTATCCATTTTGGGGTGCAAATCCTCATTTTCATGTGCACTGTAGAAAAAAAAATGTATTTTAAAATGACATATTTTCAAAATTATGAAATTTCATTTTTTCCCCTCAAAATTGTATTAACTTCTGAAAAGAAACTGTGGGATCAAAATACTCATGACACCCATGACAGTGAATATATTAAGATGTGTATTTTTTTAAAATAGGGTCATTTGTGGGGGTGTCTATAATTCTGACACTTATGAGCCTTTGCAATCTTGGCTTGGTGTAGGAAAACAAAGTATTCCTCAAAATGTTAATTAATGTTAAATTTGTACATCTGCTAAATCGCGTGTGTAAAAAAAAAAAAAAAAAAAAAGAGAGAAAAAAAAGGTTTTCAAATGTGAGTCCAGAATAGAGTAAACGGATGGAAATATATATCTTATCAAACATGTGTACGGTATGTTTGCATATGTTTGAGACATTGCAATTGAAAATAAGAAAAAATTACAACTTTTTTTTTCCAATTTTGGCGCTTTAAATAAATTATACACAAATTCTGTCGGTCTAATTTCTAAATAAAGTACAACACGTGGCGAAAAAACAATGTCAGAATCACCTGGATATGCAAAAGCTTTACAGAGTAATAATAATTTGTTAAAGTGACACATGTCAGATTTCCAAAATTTGGTCTGGTCATTAAGGCGCAAACTGGCTTGGTCACTAAGGGGTTAATAGATTACACAAAGTCCTTGAATAGAAGGGTTGTACCAGTAATATATATGGCCTTAAAGCAACCTTCCGGTCCTGAAACAAAATTTTTCTTGGTACCAGACGCCGGCGTTCATTTTACCTGCTGCTCTTCTTTTCCAGCTTCTTGCTACAAATTCACCAATTGATGGGCCCTTTTTAGTTCTCGGAGATGGTCACATAGGTTCCCTAACTATCTGATGCACATGGTGTAGTGTCGGTGCATAGGTACTCTGAGGCGCTCCACATTGCTTTGATTGGGCAGCAATGCTTACATGAGAAATCTGCAACCGTGGTGGTGTGCACGGAGTAGTGACAGGAGCTGTACCAGCATCTTGAAAGACTGAAGGGGGGCTAGGAACTATTAGATCCAGGGGAGAAAGCTGTGAAAGGAGAGCCGCAGGTTATATTACTTCCCTCTCCGGTGCCTTTTGAAAAGTCAAACAGTTTTGTAGTTTATAGTTTTTATAGCTGTTCCCTGGTTACCAGATAACATCCATTTAATAGGGCTAATGCCACGGGAAGTTAGGTGACTGCTGTGGTGTCGCTGCTCATTCTATCGGCGTTGGTACTCTCATTCTGAACACCGTGATGCCAGCAATTCGGGAACGCGGATGAAGAGCAGGGTAGTGTGATAGAAGTGCAGCGCTCCCATTGATTTCAATGGTAGTGAAGCCTCCCCTGCACGCTGATGACAATGTCCTGCTGCACTGACATCCACAGAATAGATCATCAGTTGAAAGAAGGCCAGAATACCCCTTTAATCAAGAATTAAGATACAGAGGTTGGGCTGCCTAGCATTCTATCCAGGTGCTGGGAATAGGATCAATGCTATCCTGTGTACTTGGGAAAACCTTTCTTAGGCCTCATGCAGATTTTTTATGCGGATTTCCGCAGCGGATGCACTGCGAGTCATTAAATTGATTTTTTTATTGCTTGCAGGAGATCGCGGATTGCGTTTTTTTTCCCACGCAGATGCCCTTCGGATCATCCGTGTGGAACAAATCCGCAGCCCCACCTCCCAGCCTTTCCGCCACCTCCCGAATAGATTATAACCTTTAAATCTGCAAATGTATTTGTGGATGCACTGCGGATCGTAAGCTCCCATAGAGATGAATGGAGCCACATCCGCGGTAAAATGGAGCATGCTGCGATTTATTATCCCCAAATCAAATTGAAAATCCGCTGATGTTAAATGAAGTGCAGATGCCCAATGCTTCCCTATGGGCGGCTTGATTTGCAGATCTCACACACAGATGCCACGCGTAGATTCAGCAAATCAAATCCACCCGTGGACATTGGGCCTTAGGTTTAAAAATAAAAATTGAATCTACTTGCTGTTGATGGGATCAGAGCTGTTCTGGCAATGTATACACGGCTCTGTCAGAGCTGGGTTATTACAGACTATTGCAGGATATTTCTCTGTCAATGACCTGCATGTATCATTTGCATTTCCTGTCTTTATCCAAAAAATCTTTTTTTTTTTCTTCTAGTTTTATGTTCGTTAATCTTGTCCAATGTCTGATGAAATAGTATTTTAATTTATTTCAGTTTCTCACTTTTTGAGATGTTTGCTTTCAGTGATTTAAAGCATTTATGTTTACATCTAGATCTACACCTGATCATGTCCAAGTGTTGTCCAGCTTTGGTACAACCCATGAAGTTTGACATGTTCAAGGCAAGTTTTTCAGCCATTGCAATGTAACAAATTTCCACACTCACTGATGGCAAGCAGAGATCTGCAAAATAGAATTAAAATGGAGCAATTAAAGCAGAAGGGATGTTAGAAAGCTGCAAAGCTATTTTACTATTGTACATTCATGAGTATTGGAGAGATACTTGCAGAGGCATGATTCTGGGTGGGGAGACCTCTGAGCGCCTGCCCGCCAGGTGATTTAGTCAAATGAACCATAATCCAGCCATCGCTTCAGATCGTCCGACCCTCTGAACGCTACCCATGGTTGCCATGTCTTGTAGTATGCTTCCCAAGTTTTGGGGTCATCGGCTCCCAGTTCATCAAATCTCATGAGGGTGTGGAGTTCCTCCACCCACATGCCCCTAGTGGGAACGGTTGAAGAGCGCTAGAGCCTTAGGATAAGTCTTCTCACCGCTAGTATGAAATGTTTTAGAAGGCATAATTTGGTGGCTCTCATGCTGTCCGGGAACAGCGAGAGCAGGGCTAATTTCGGTGTCATAATCACTCTTGAGTGGTTGATGTGATTATATAGGGTTGTCACTAGAGATGAGCGAGCACCAAAATGCTCGGGTGCTCGTTGCTCGAGTGGAACTTTCCGCGATGCTCGAGGGTTCGTTTCGAGTAATGAACCCCATTGAAGTCAATGGGCGACTCGAGCATTTTTGTATATCGCTGATGCTCTCTAAGGTTTTCATTGGTGAAAATCTGCAAAACCCAAGAAAGTGCTGGAAACGACACAGAAACGGAGCAGAGGCGTCACGGAGGACGGTGGTACGATCGGCTGCGTACTCCCTCACCATCTTCTTACAGTGCTCCCTCCGACTCAGCCTGGACTTGGGAGGTGTGAGACAGTCTTGCTGGGGAGCCATAAAGCTGGCAAAGGCCTTGGAGAGTGTTCCCCTGCCTGCGCTGAACATGCTGCCTGATCTCCGCGCCTCCCCTTCTACGTGGCCCTCGGAACTGCACCTTCTGCCACTAGCGCTGTCAGATGGGAAGTTTACCATCAGTTTGTCCACCAGGGCCCTGTGGTATTGCATCACTCTCAAACCCCTTTCCTCTTCGGGAATGAGAGTGGAAAGGTTCTCCTTACACTGTGGGTCAAGCAGTGTGTACACCCAGTAATCCGTAGTGGCCAGAATGCGTCTAACACGAGGGTCACGAGAAAGGCATGCTAACATAAAGTCAGCCATGTGTGCCAGGGTACCTGGATGCAACATATGGCTGTCCTCACTAGGACGATCACTTTGAGTATCCTCCTCCGGCCATGCACGCTGAATGGAAGAGAGGCAAGCTGCATGGGCACCCTCTGCAGTGGGCCCAGCTGTCTCTTCCTCCTCAGGCTCCTCCCCCTCCTCTTCCACGCGCTGAGATATAGACATGAGGGTGCTCTGACTATCCAGCGACATACTGTCTTCCCCCGCCTCCGTTTCTGCCCGCAAAGCATCAGCCTTTATGCTTTGCAGGGAACTTCTCAACAGGCATAGCAGGAGAATGGTGACGCTAATGATTTGATTACAGCATCGCCGCTCACCATCAGGGTGGACTCCTCAAAGTTTCCAAGGACCTGGCAGATATCTGCCATCCAGGCCCACTCCTCTAAAGAATTGAGGAGGCTGACTCCCACTACGCCGCCCATGTTGGAGTTGGTATTCCACTATAGCTCTACGCTGCTCATAGAGCCTGGCCAACATGTGGAGCGTAGAGTTCCACCGTGTGAGCACGTCGCACAGCAGTCGGTGCACTGGCAGATTAAACTGATGTTGCAGGGTCCGCAGGGTGGCAGCATCCGTGTTGGACTTGCGGAAATGTGCGCTGACCCGGCGCACCTTTCCGAGCAGGTCTGAAAAGTGTGGGTAGCTTTTCAGAAAGCGCTGAACCACCAAATTAAAGACGTGGGCCAGGGATGGCACGTGCGTGAGGCTGCCAAGCTGCAGAGCCGCCACCAGGTTACGGCCGTTGTCACACACGACCATGCCCAGTTGGAGGCTCAGCAGTGAAAGCCAGCGGTCGGTCTGCTCTGTCAGACCCTGCAGCAGTTCGTGGGCCGTGGGCCTCTTCTCTCCTAAGCTGAGTAGTTTCAGCACGGCCTGCTGACGCTTGCCCACCGCTGTGCTGCCACGCCGCGCGACACCGACTGCTGGCGACGTGCTGCTGCTGACACATCTTGATTGCGAGACAGAGGTTGCATAGGAGGAGGAGGAGGGTGGTTTAGTGGAGGAAGCCTACACCGCCGCAGATACCAGCACCGAGCTGGGGCCCGCAATTCTGGGGGTGGGTAGGAAGTGAGCGGTCCCAGCCTCCACTAAATTCACCCAATGTGCCGTCAGGGAGATATAGTGGCCCTGCCCGCCTGTGCTTGTCCACGTGTCCGTTGTTAAGTGGACCTTGGTAGTAACCGCGTTGGTGACGTTGTCGTGCAGGGCTGGGACGGCACATCGGGAAAAGTAGTGGCGACTGGGAACCGAGTAGCGCAGGGCTGCCGCCGCCATCATGTTTTTGAAAGCCTCCGTTTCCACAAGCCTATACAGCAGCATCTCCAGGCTGATCAATTTGGCTATGTGCACGTTTAACGCTGGAGCGTGCGGGTGCGTGGCGGCGTACTTGCACTTGCGCTCAAACAGTTGCGCTAGCGACGGCTGGACGGAGCGCTGAGAGACATTGCTGGATGGGGCCGAGGACAGCAGAGGTGAGGGTGTGGGTGCAGGCCGGGAGACGGTAGTGCCTGTGTCCTGAGAGGGGGGTTGGATCTCAGTGGCAGGTCGGGGCACAGGGGGAGAGGCAGTGGTGCAAACCGGAGGCGGTGAGCGGCCTTCGTCCCACCTTGTGGGGTGCTTGGCCATCATATGCCTGCGCATGCTAGTGGTGGTGGCTCCCCGGCTGATCTTATCGCGACAAACCTTGCATACCACAGTTCGTCGGTCGTCTGCACTCTCAGTGAAAAACTGCCACACTTTTGAAACAGTTGGTGGATTATTCGGTCTGGCCCTGCCTCTACCCTTGGCCACCGCACTGCCTCTTCCAACCTGCCCTGCTGCTGCACTTGCCTCCCCCTCTGAAGACCTGTCCTCAGTAGGCTTAGCAAACCAGGTGGGGTCAGTCACCTCATCGTCCAGCTGCTCTTCCTCCGAATCCTCTGTGCGCTCCTCCCTCGGACTTACTGCCCTTACTACTACCTCACTGATAGACAACTGTGTCTCATCATCATCGTCCTCCTCACCCACTGAAAGCTCTTGAGACAGTTGCCGGAAGTCCCCAGTCTCCTCACCCGGACCCCGGGAACTTTCTAAAGTTGGGCATTGGTCATGAGAAACTCCTCAGGTGTTAGAGGATCCATTTTTTCGCACTCAAGGCCGGGACCCGAGAACAGTTCCTGGGAGCCTGCCTGCTCTTCTGAATGTGTCATTTGCTGGGAGGGAGGAGGCTGGGAGAAGGGAGGAGCAGCAGCGAGAGCATTCAGGCGTAGAAGACTGGGTGGTGACGGTGGATAGTTTGCTGGATGCACTTTCTGCCATCCACGACAGGACCTGCTCACGCTGCTCAGTTTCTAATAAAGGTCTACCGCGTGGACCCATTAATTGTGAGATGAATCTGGGGACCCCAGAAACTTGCCTCTCTCCTAATCCCGCAGCAGTCAGCTGCGATACGCCTGAACCAAGAGCTCGGCCTGTGCCCACACCCTGACTTGGGCCTCCGCGTCTTCGCGCGCGTCCACGTCCTCTAGGCCTACCCCTACCCCTCAGCATGGTGTATTACGAGTAGAGCAGAAACAGAACGCTGTAATTAATTGTGCCGCTTATTGGCCTGTGGTTGGAGGCTGACTTCGCTTACGGAACGCACAACAGAGCCAGGAAACAATTATGCGCAAGCCTGTAGTGAGACCTAGGTGCGTATGACTGAGCTACTGGAATTCACAGGGCAGAACCAGTCAAGTGGCAAAAGGCTAGTGGTAGGCCTTAAGTATTTTGCTTCAATTTTTTAAAATGGTGAGGTGAAAAACCAGACAGACACCGTATGCAGCGTATATATGTATACTCTTTCCCTCTGGCGGGATGACGGCGATCATGTAACGGACACAGCAGAGCCAGGAAACAATTATGCGCAAGCCTGCTTTAACGCTTAGCTGGGTAATAATGAGCGACTACTACCCCCAGCAGACACGCAGTAAACTGAAGACGGTCACAGGCAGCCCAAATATAGTATTTTTTTCCAATTTTTGGGAAAAAGCCCACTGCCTATATAGCCTGTATATGGATTTCCCTGTTGGAGGATGACTGTGGGTATTGAAAGCACAGTGCAGCCAGAAAGAATTATGCGCAAGGCTGGGTATTAATGAGCGACTACTACCCCCAGCAGACACGCAGTAAACTGTAGACGGTCACAGGCTTAGCTGGGTAATAATGAGCGACTACTACCCCCAGCGCACACGCAGTAAACTGAAGACGGTCACAGGCAGCCCAAATATAGTATTTTTTTCCAATTTTTGGGAAAAAGCCCACTGCCTATATAGCCTGTATATGGATTTCCCTGTTGGAGGATGACTGTGGTTATTGAAAGCACAGTGCAGCCAGAAAACATTATGCGCAAGGCTGCAGTAACACCTAGCTGGGTAATAGTGAGTGACTACTACCCCCAGCAGACACGCAGTAAACTGAACACGGTCACAGGCAGCCCAAAGATTTTTTTTTTCCAATTTTTTTGAAAAAGCCCACTGCCTATATAGCCAGTATATCTCTTTCCCTGTACCACTGTCCCTGCCTCACCAGTACTGCCCCTATACTCAGTAAAATGACTGCAGACTGAGGACGCTATGGTCTGCACGCCCGATATACAAAAAAAAAAATGTGCAAAACTGCTAAAAGCAGCCTCAACAGTACTGCACACGGTCAGATGTGGCCCTAAGAAGGACCGTTGGGGTTTTTGAAGACGAAGATAACAGCCTAACACTCTCCCTATAGCAGCTACAGCAGGACGGCACTTTCCCTAATGTCTCTCAGCGTGCATCTGTGGCGAGCCGCGGCCGGCCCCAGTTTATATACTCGGGTGTCACCTGATCTCCCCATCCACTCACTGCAGGGGGGTGAGATAGGGCTGGAACTTCACAGGAGGAAGTTCTAATGCCTTCCCTGTGTTTCTATTGGCCAGAAAAGGGCGCAAACTTTTCTGGGAAGAAAATGGAAGTGACTCGAACACCGCGTGGTCCTCGTCTCGAGTAACGAGCATCTCGAGTACCCTAATACTCGAATGAGCATCAAGCTCGGATGAGTACGCTCGCTCATCTCTAGTTGTCACCCCTTCCCATAGGTCCGCTACTGGCCGGCAGTCCCACCAAATGTGGGTCATTGTACCTCGGCTCCCACTGCATTTCCAGCACGCAGGGAAGAACTGGTGAAAGATCCTCTGTAGGTGGTCCGGGGTCCTATACCACCTTGAGACTATCTTATAGTTGAGGTCTTGTATTTTGCCAGCTGTGGATAGTGCCCAGATTTTACACTAGTCCTCCCCCGTAATGTTTTCTCCCAACTCCCGTTCCCAGGCCTCCCTATAATTCAGAGTCTCATCCTCCGTCTCCCGATCCAGCAACATTTTATATAACGTGGAGATCATATGCCTCTGATTTAGACTTGACAAACAGAGTTGCTCATACTCAGTCAGGGGTGCCGTCAGATTTTCTTTCGGGATCAGCGTGCTCACAAACCCTCTCAGCTGAAGATATTGCAACCAGAATCCTGGCTGCGGTGGAGACTGGTTTAAGATCTCCATCATGGGTTTCAGTCCCGTTTGCGTCACTACGTCCCTCAATCTAGGGATTGGGTCCGCAGGAATAGCCAGAAGGCCCTTCTGATTTGTAGTAGCTTCAAAGAGGGGATTTGCTAAGAGCAGAGTTAGGGGGCCTGGGGCTGTAACCAGCCTATATTGAGGGGCGAAACTCGCCCATGCCTTAAATAGTTGGAGGCTGAAGGGGGAGATTTGGGTATAGACTTGATCCATTTTGGCAGAATCCAGGGAGCTCTGTATAGGCCATCTGTTTCGCCTGTGTGGTCTATATCCACCCATAGCTTTGAGTTTCTGCTTTTTGAGGATGTCAAGTACGCAGTTTGCTATGTTAGCTTTTTGGTAGAGGGAGAAGTCCGGTAGGCCCAGGCCCCCCTTCTCTTTTCTCCTCTTTAGCAATGAGTATCTCAGGCGCGGTTTGCGTCCTTTCCAAACAAAGTTGGAGATTAGAGATCGGATTTTTTTCAGGTATGTTCTTGGGAGCCCAATGGGAATTGTTTGACAAAGATACAGGAAACGGGGCAGTACATCCATTTTAATTACCTTGGGGTAGAGCGTTCCAGAGGATGGGTGCTGCTCTGGTGAAGTCCTGTAGGCGAGCATGTGAGGTTTGTACTACAGGGGTGTTTAGTCTGAGTGTGTTAGCCGATCGGAGTGAGCAGGCTGGGTGGTGTACTGACAGAAGAGAGGCGATGTATGCTGGTGCAGCGCCATGCAGAGCTTTGTGAGTGAGGTAGAGGAGTTTAAATTTAGTTCTGCAGTGGATGGGCAGCCAATGCAGCGACTGGCATAATGCAGAGGCGTCTGAGTAACGACTGGATAGAGAAATGGGCCTAGCTGCTGCATTTAGTATGGATTGGAGTGGAGCAAGTCATAAATGACACAATACATTTTTTCAGCAGTCGGTACGATTACAACTGTAACAAAAACATAATTTTTTAGATTTTTCCACTTTTGCACAATAGACACTCTTTTCTTTTGGAAATTATAATTATTTTTCAATCGTTCCATTGTCGCAGCTATGTGAGGTATTGTTGTTTTGCGTCACGAGCTGTAGCTTTTATTTTTCCCATTTTAGGGTACATATAGCTTTTTGGATCGCTTTTATTGCGTCTTTTTGAAGGTAAAATGAATAAATAAGCCTTTAAAGGGGTTGTCCCGCGGCAGCAAGTGGGTCTATACACTTCTGTATGGCCATAATAATGCACTTTGTAATGTACATTGTGTATTAATTATGAGCCATACAGAAGTTATAAAAAGTTTTTCACTTACCTGCTCCGTTGCTAGCGTCCTCGTTTCCATGGAGCCGTCTAATTTTCGCCGTCTAATGGCCAAATTAGGCGCGCTTGCGCAGTCCGGGTATTCTTCTCTTCTCAATGGGGCTCCGTGTAGCTCCGCCCTGTCACGTGCCGATTCCAGCCAATCAGGAGGCTGGAATCGGCAATGGACCGCACAGAAGAGCTGCGGTCCACGGAGGAAGAAGATCCCGGCGGCCATCTTCAACCGGTAAGTATAGAAGTCACCGGAGCGCGGGGATTCAGGTAAGCGCTGTGCTGTTGTTTTTTTAAGTCCCTGCATCGGGGTTGTCTCGCGCCAAACGGGGGGGGGGGGGGGGGGAGTTGAAAAAAAAAAACCCGTTTCGGCGCGGGACAACCCCTTTAATCTTTTTTTCTTATTTTCAACAGTTTTTGCTGCACAGGATTACTGTGCTCAAATTATAGCACAGATCGTTACGGACACAATGATACCACACGTGCGTTTTTGTTTCTTACGTTTTTTCATATAAATAGGGGGTTGTGGGTTTTTTTTTCTATTTTTTAATGTTTTTCGTTTTACACTATTTATTTAGTTTTTTTACACTATTTAGGTCCTCAGGAACTTGATCCATTGCAGCTATGATCGCTGTGGTAAGGCATTGCAGGACTTCTGTCCTGCAATGCCTTATCGCTGGTTAAAGCGATCATAGGCAATGGCAAAGCAGGACGCCTGTAGCTAACGTCATGTTGCCATGGCAACTCGTCGGCTCTCCTCGATTAAATCGGGGGGAGGGGATCCAATGACATCACAGGGAGTGAGCTCCCTCTGTGAACCCTTTATAAACCTCGATCTACAAAGATTGCAGCGTGTATGGGGTTAACAGCATGGGTCGCTGTCCCAATGCACCCCTACTATCAGTAATAGCTGGCGCCCGCTGCCGGATACCGCAGGATCTCTTCAGATCCCGCGAGTTCCATATGACGTAAGGTTACGTCATGTTGCCTTAAGTACCAGCCTGCAAAGATGTAACCTTAAGTCATGTGGCGAGAAGGGGTTAAAAGAGGTTATGCCAACATGCACAATCCCATTCAAAATGATGATTTCCTCAGGCTCAACTCTTGTCACCCCCATTAAAAGCTGGTAATGCGAGGGAAAGCTGCTGCTAGTGAGATATTTCCACTGCAGGGAAAATGTGGTATTACAGGATGGACGTTCACATGACTGGTTTGTTCCGGCCAGTGAACCTTGTCTTTTGACATTCATGAGCCTTAATATGAAGAGGGGATGCCATCTCGGCACAATGCTTTCATTCAATAAATTGAGCTAATTGATTTGTACGTAAGAATGTCCACATTTGTGTTTTTATGTTTTTGTTTTTTTAATTTGCAGAAGACTTTCGCTTCCTCTGTACACATGACAAGGGCTTTGGCTGCAAAGGAAGCAGCTTCCATAGAGTTATCCCTCAATTCATGTGTCAGGGAGGTGACTTCACCAATCACAATGGCACAGGCGGAAAATCCATCTATGGACGGAAATTTGATGATGAGAACCTCATTCTAAAATACACAGGTGCAGGTGGGTAAGCTTATTTTGATAGATTTCACTAGCAGAGGTGTTTCCTAAATCATCACTTCAAGACCTTCATACTTATACCGCAGTTATCAAGACTATAATACGAAGTATCTAATAAAACTTAACCTTTATTAACAAACCATACAAATTTGTAATACTAAACACAAAGTCCCATAAACACTTAGGAGCCTAGTTACTTAAACTGTTGCCTTATACTCTGATCAAAGTAAACTATGAGCTGACTCGATGAGATAAATGTATTAAGAGGAACGTGCCTCTTAATATATTTGTGGCAATTGGCAGTACCTCCATGTGCCAGACTAACCCCCAAGCTAGTGTAGGTTTCAGCTACTCTGGTAGGCTATGGATGGCCATGCCTCCTAAAGCTAGACCACAACCACTTCTAAAAAAGTGCATCAAACCTAAAGCCCCTGAAAAGTCATAATTTTATATGTACCAACATTGCAACCTTTGTATTGCAGAAATTTGGCATACATAACTTAATAGACATGTCCCAATTTGTACAACATATGTCTCACTGTATATAGTCAATGATAAAGAAGAATTTTACCAAAATTGACTAGTAATGTCATTCAGGGTCACTTGCGGATCCTTCAGTCTGCAGCAATTGAAACATCCCTATACTAGGTCAGTATTTTAGGCGGTTTAGTTTTTCAATTCTAAGGTTCTGTCTTTGTACAGGGTTACTCTCTATGGCAAATTCTGGTCAAAATACAAATGGATCACAGTTCTTCATCACATGTGACAAGACAGACTGGCTTGATGGGAAACATGTTGTGTTTGGAGAGGTGATGGAGGGAATGGATGTTGTATGACAGATGGAAGTAAGTATTTGCAAACTTACCCCATGAATTCTCTTAAATGTATCTATAATTCAATGTTCTTAAATGGCAAAGATGGATGGAGCCCAATAAGAAACCTCTTCCCTTATTCAGAAGAAACTTTCTCTTTCTTGAAGGAGAGAAAAGGAAAAACAATCACTGCTGTGATAAGAAGTGCTTGATAATTCAAGCAGTCTAGTTTTCCACATAAACTCGGTCCTCTAACCATCAACAGAATCCAATTTATTCTATATTATATATTGTGTGTACAGGGTGCTTCACTTGAAGTGCAACCCAGTAACATTGTAATATTTGTGTTCGAAACAATGTCACGAGTGAACTCATCAGTCCTCACAGAGCATGTTGAAAGTGGCCACCGCTACCCTCCAAGCACTGCTGAACCCGGCACTCTGTAGTCAAGTGTGCTGCAACATGCCCACATCAATGGTGGCAATTTCATATCTAATGTTCTTCAGTGCGAGGTTTATTGAGAAACCGTTAACCCTTTTGGTGGCCCACAGGGAAAAGTCTGCTGGGGTAGGGTCCAGTGATCTGTGGGACAACCCACCTTCGAGTTGATTCTGTCCCCCAAGAAAGAATGAACTTCCATCATGTTGTGGTTGGACATGTGACAAGTTGCCTCTCATTAATCCATTCAGATGGGTTGTCTATCCAGGGATTATTCCAATTGCTAGATTAGAGTCAGGGAGAAAATATTTTCCTCCAAATGGGGAAAATTGGCTTCTAACTCATTGTTTGTTTTTTTCCCCCTTCCTTCCTCTGGATCAACGTGTGTGTTTGTGTGAGAGAAGTAATAGGTGGAACCGAATGGAATGGAGTGTTTTTTTTGTAGATAGCTGTTGACGCGTTTAGACCCAACGGTTATCACTCAAAATATGGCTTTTGAGCAATAATCTTTGTGTCTAAATGGGCATTTACTGTAAGATAGTTTGGATAAATGAGACCCACCTACTTGGAAATGTGAACTGCACACCAGCAGTTGAACGATACACCCATGGCATGAGACAGAGCAAGGGTCATTAATAAACTCTAGACTCCTGAACATGGTTACAGTTCTACACAAATAAGTTGGAATAAGGGTTACGCTTCCAGTGAAACACCCTGTATAATATATGTGAGTGCATATAAGATAGTGTGTGTGTAAAATATATACATGCAGATGTAGCAAACAATCTGTACTGTGCATGTCTGACGGTGAGCTGACAGAGCCAGCCGGTTTAAGGCCTCATGTCCATGAGCACGCATAGAATCCGAGTGCAGAATCCCACAGCCATAAGGCTAAAAATGACATTTTCTCACCTATCCGGACGCGGCACAACTCTTTCATCATGGCCGGTTCTTCTTTCTTCTGCCCGGCGGATCTGTCCAAGAGTCTTTAAATCTCCTGCTGTCCTACAGGAAGCTGCAGAAAATAAAGTCTGCAGCGATTTTTATCCCGCTCGTGCGATCCGCACACTAGGATAAAATGACATCCGTAGGTATTTAATTACTTGCAGATGCCCACCTCATTAAAAGCAATAGGAGAACTCCACGGTCCTCTGCCATGGCTGTGACAACCAGACCGGAGGATTCCTGAAGTGATGCGAGGCTGTTTTCACAGGACCCGGGCCTTGGGCAGTTGGGAGGAATCACTGTCAGCTGAATGAGTGCTCGGCCCTGCAGCTACCTTAGGGTACGCATATGCTGCTACTAAGGTATATCTAATATTCTATTAGATTGGAAGCTCATAGCAGCAGAGTTTCTATTGTACATTAGATTGTAAGCTCTTAGGAACAGGTTGTATATGTCTATTTCTGTACAGCGTTAGCTCTTCTAAATTTATAATTAATGTATATATGCAGCAGGACAGATTAGATCCAGGGTGATAGCCGATTGCCACATCTGGTGTTGGCAGGAATTATATTGGAAGGGATTGCCTTTCTCTAGATCAAGGGTGTCAAACTCCTTTTCACCAAGGGCCACATCAGGCATATGGTGACCTTCAAAGGGCTGAATGGAAGACAGTATAGTAAGGGCCTGTTCACACAAGTGTATTTGCATACATAATATGCAGTGAATAGAAGCCATTGATTTCAATGAGTTCATTCACATGATGTATATTTTCACACAGTATGACATATTTTGTTGCGTACTACGCACCCCAATAGGCCATTGGAGTGAATGGGCCGCGCAAATACGTGGTGAATGCGCAGGAAACCTATGTATTCACTACATATTTGCTGACCCTTTCAGTGAGCCCATCTGCGTTATTTTTTGTGTAACCAAATATTCAGACATAAGCGATTTTTGATTGCGCAAATACACAGCGTATTTGTGCGACAGAAATATGATTACGCCCATGTGAACGGGCCTTAATAGTGACCACTATAGTGGTCGCAGTAGTAATAGTGACTCTCATAGTGGCTCCAGTAAAAATAGTGACCCCCACAGTGGCCCCAGTAGTAATGGCGCCCCCCACAGTGGCCTCAGTAGTAATAGCACCCCCCACAGTGGCCTCAGTAGTAATAGCGCCCCCCACAGTTGCCCCAGTAGTAAAAGGGACTCCCACAGTGGCCCCATTAGTTATAGCAACCCCCAAAGTAATAATTTTAACCCCCCATAGTAATATTAACCCCCTTAGTAATAATATTATCACAGTCAGTAATATTAACCTCCACAGTAATATTAACCCCCATAGCACTATTAACCCCCCTCAGTAACAATAAACCCCCTCAGTAATAATATTATCCCCCTCAGTAATATTAACCCCAGTCAGAAATATAACCCCCCTCAGCATTAATAACCCCCCCTCAGTAATATAACCCCCCCCCCCCTATAGTAGTAATAGTTCCCCCCCTAACCCATATACTCGCCTCCTCCTTGCTGTCAGCGCTGCTTCCTTTCTGCTCGCCCTGAGCCCGGGCGCACACTGACATCAGTGTGTGCACCCAGAACCCTTCCTCCCTGAGTCCTCTCCTGTGGAACTGAAGAGCAGGGGACTCAGGGGAGGAGTATTCCGGCTGCACACTGACGTCAGTGTGTGCGCCGGGATCAACACTGCCAGCGTGATTACCAGCGAGGAGCTGCGGCACCCCAGCTGGTAATCAGTACAGTGGCGAGCAGCCGTCGGCAAACTGCGGGCCACATAAAATGAGGCAGCGGGCCTTTTGTTTGACACAAGCTCTAGATCTTTGGGTCCGGTGCCTTTCATCTTAGGGCATTGGGGGACTGGTCAAAAGGACTGCAGCAAGTTTTGTGGTCTCCACTGGTCCTAACCTAAGAGTCGCTGGGATAAAATACATTTTAGTAATATAAAAATAACATGTAATATATGGAGCAGGTGAGGTCTGTATGTGGGAGTGTCATATGATGAGCTGAACCCCTCCTCTTTCATCACATGGAACTTGGCGACAATTATCGGGCTACTGCGAACGCTGGAGACACTTTGACGTGTGATGTGATGGACATTAGATAAGCCAATGACAATACGGGCATGTGGGGGAAAAATAACGTCCGTTATCAAGATCACAAAACCAAGACCACAATGGTACATGGATATTGGGGTGCAGGTGCTGGATGATGAGGATAAAGCAATACCAGATGACTGCCCTAAGTGTAAGATGCACCTATAGGCCTTAGTCAGACGGGCGGTTTTTCGCGCGATTTGCGGATCGCATGACGGATGCGCATCCGCAAATCGCGTGACCGGTGCGCGCAAGTCGCCCGAAAATCGCCCGAAAATCTGCTCCTAGCCGCGTTTCATTAGAAACAGGCCGGAGCTGTCCAGCGCATTGCATTCAATGGAGACGGCAATAGAGCCGCCTCCATTTAAAGCAATGCGCTGCGGGCGAGCCCGGGATGAATTGTCGGTAAGGGCTTAACTATATAAGCCCTTCCCTGCAATTCATCCTAAAATGTGTTAAAATAAAAAAAAATTGTATACTCACCTTCTCAGAGGAAGGTACAGAATGGCCGCTGCAGCGCGCTCCCGAGCAGTGACAGCTCGTCTGCGCATGCGCAGAAGAGCTGTAGCGGGGAGCACACTGAAGCGGCTCGTGCTGAATGGAGAAGACCGGACTGCGCAAGCGCGTCTAAAAAAGCAAGCTGCCAGCGAATTTAGACGGAACCATGGAGACGAGGACGCTAGCAACGGAGCAGGTAAGTGGAATAACTTCTGTATGGCTCATATTTAATGCACAATGTACATTACAAAGTGCATTAATATGGCCATACGGAAGTGTATAACCCCACTTGGTTTCGCGAGACCACCCCTTTAAGGCCTCCTTCACATGGGCTACAAAATGCATGTATGTGAAGCCCATGGTGTCCATTGGGTTCTTTCACATGAGATGCTTTGTAGCCTGAAAGAACCCATTGGAAACCATGGACTTCACATACATGCGTTTTGTAGTGGCAATTTTGTAGCCCGTGTGAAAGAGGCCACAGCTGGCAGGACTGTTCATCTAATCATGCCACCACTATAATTATTTGCATATCTGCCGGAGATATAACTGCATGGCGGGTTTTGTAGTAAAACGACAACTAATTCTAGCTGCTTGATTTTTTTTTGACAAAGAGTGTATTATTTTTGCCGCACGGCTAACACCATTAGAAAAAGGATACATCGTACAAAAAGTGCACTTTTATTTCCAAGAAAAAAATGTTATAGAAAGCGATTAAAAATCCGTACATACCCCAAAATGGTGTCAATAGAAACTAGAGTCCCCCTTCACCCCCCCAAAAAAGAAAGCCTTTAAACAACCAACTTGATAGAAAAATGAAAAAGGGATGGTGTCAGAAGATGGTGACAGAAAAAATATATTTTATATATTCATTTTAAAAATAAACTAGATACATGTGATATTGTTGTAATCATTCTAACAAAATAAAGCCAACATTCCATTTTAGCTGCAGGTTGTTTACTGTAACCCCTTCCCTTCCAAAAAATGGCGGGGGTTTTTTTTGCATTTCAGCCCACTTAGAAATTTTTAAAAGCTTTTCAGTACTTTATGGGGTACATTAAATGATGCCATTGAAACCTACAACTTGTCCGCAAAAAACAAGCCCTCAGATGGTTATGTTGCCGGACAAATAAATAAGTTATGGTTTTTTTTTAATGGGGAGAAAAACACAAAAGTGTAAAACCAAAAATTGGCCATTAAGAAAACCCTTTGAGGAAGGTCTCTTTACATATGGATGATAATCACTATCGTCCACATGTGCCAAAACGTAAGAACCTAGATGAGGAGGATATTGATGTCTATAGATGGCACAGCTATGTAGTGTATTAACTATGTTGGCTCATTGCCTCCCTCTAGTGTCTGCTTATTAAACTGCATTTGAAGGGATAATCCTACCCAACACATAATGTCATTGATGGCATATTATGTGATATCTGATGCTATGTGATATCCATGGATGTCTGCACCCCCCGGGTAACGGCCCAACTGCCTCTTTAGCTTTTTCCTTGCCATAATGCTGGTGAATACAGCTGCACTTCCTTTACAGCAAGGTGTGGGAATGGTAGGGGTCCCAACAGCGGACCCCTCACTAATCAGACAATGATGAGATATCCATCCGTGTGAACCTGCCTCCAGTTCTCTTACATGGCACTGTTAATGTGGGCACTCTGTGGCTGGCACTGTGCAGTGCCCTGATATTGTGAACGGGCCTGTTGTTGGGCTAGAACTGTTTACTGGCTAATAGTTTTTGCAGGGTCACTGTCAGGCACTGGTTATGGGGCTGCTCTTTGCGGGGACGTTATTTGGCGGACACTGTTCATGGGGAATGCTGACTGCCTACATTATAGAGGAATTCTGACACTGCTTATGGGGGCGCTCTGTCTAGCACTATTTGTGGGGACACTCTCCATCTGATACTATTTATGAGGGCACTCTGTGTAGCACTAGGGTGACATTCGCTATCTCGCACTATTTATTGGGTCGCTCTCTATGGGTCACTATAAGGCATTCCATCTGATACTATATATGGAGGCATTCTCTGTCTGGCACTATTTATGATGGTAGTCTGTCTGGCACAATGGGGGCACTCTCTATCTTATACTATTTATGTCACATTCATTACTGCCCTCTCATCTCCATGTGTGACACATTTATTAGGCTTTTGCTCTTGATCAATATGCGGATTTAGCTCTGTCAATGGGTAAAATCCGCATACTGAATGTCTGACACGTTTTTGCATGGGTCCGCATGAAGAAGTAACATACGACTTCTATTCTTGAATGCACGTCACAAAAATTTGCTCGCAAATTTAGCCCACTGATGGCTACATCCACGTGTGGATTCACGGCAAAAACTGCAGCAGAATGGAATTCCAGGTGGAATCCACCTTGTGAACATATCCTTGTTGTCCCCCCATCTCCCCATGAGTCACATTAATTACTGTCCCCTCATCTCCCCATGTGTCACATTCATTACTGTCCCCTCATCTCCCCATGTGTCACATTCATTACTGTCCCCTCATCTCCCCATGTGTCACATTCATTACTGTCCCCTCATCTCCCAGTATGCCCCATTCATTACTAGGGTTGCCACCCTGCTGGTAAATGACCGGCCTGGACAGTAATTACATCTAGAGGCCGGTGTGGGGAATAATTTTTTACTGGCAATTTTAATTATGAGAAAAAATGATGTTATGGCGGGGTGGCAACTTGGACAAATGTTGGGAAAAAATAAGTAGCTAATTTTGTGCACAAATATAGCCAGCACTAAGACTTGTAACTTTTGGGATTTTTGAACCACACTCCACACTTTGAGAGAGGTAGGTGGGGGCACCTACTATATTTAGTAGAATTTACACCAGGGAACTTCCTCATAGCTGGTAAAGATTTCTTCTTCTGGCACATGAGCCATCCAAGACACATCTATTAAGTGGCATAAACCTCTTAACCCCTTAATGCCACAGGACACAAAGTTACATTCATGGTTACTGTTACTGGTCTTAATAAATCAGCCCCATAGTGTTTAAACATAGAAGAAAACGGTGTTCTGTCCCAGTCCAGCATGGAGAGGGTCCTGAAGCCGCTTGGGGAAGAGTTGGGAGGATCCCCCACCCTCATTCCATCCCAAGAATTACACCTGCTGCTCTGACTGACCAGGTGAGAAGAGCTGGCTCTTTCTATAGGAGTACTAGTGAGTGATTGCTGTAAGACTGGAGCAGACAAAAGGGGTAAGACCAGGGCATAGACTGCTGATGTGGCTGTGCTGCTAGTATGGCCCTGTTAGCACGGAGGAGTACTACTGAGTGATGCCTGTAAGACTGAAGCAGACAAGAGGGGTAAGAACGGGGCATAGACTGCTGATGGGGCTGTGCTGCTAGTATGACCCTGCTAGCATGGAGGAGTACTACTGAGTTATGGCTGTAAGACTGGAGCAGACAAGAGGGGTAAGACCAGTGCATAGACTGCTGATGGGTCTGTCCTGCTTGTATGACCCTGCTATGCAATACATTGTGTATGTGTAGCATTTTCATATGCATCCCTGCATGTCTGTGTGATACTCATAGACTCATAGAGTTGGAAGGGACCTCCCAGGTCATTGGGTCCAACTCCCTGCTCAGTGCAGGATTCACTAAATCATCCCAGACAGATATTTGTCCAGCCTTTGTTTGAACACTTCCATTGAAGGGAAACTCGCCACCTCCCGTGGTAACCTCTTCCACTCATTGATTCCCCTCACTGTCAGAAAGTTTTTTTCTAATATCTAATTTGTGTGTCCTCCCTTTCAGTTTTATCCCATTGCTTCTGGTCTTTCCTTGTGCAAATGAGAATAGGGCTGATACCTCTGCACTGTGGCAACCCTTCAGATAGTTGTAGAAGGCTATTAGGTCTCCTCTCAGCCTTCTTTTTTGCAAGTTAAACATTCCCAGATCCTTTAACTGTTCTTTATAGGACATGATTTGCAGACCGCTCACCATCCTGGTAACTCTTCTTTGGACTTGCTCCAGTTTGTCTATGTCTTTTTTAAAGTGGGGTGCCCAGAACTGGACACAGTATTCCAGATGAGGTCTGACCAAGGAAGAGTAGAGGGGGATAATTACCTCACATGATCTAGATTCTATGCTTCTCTTAATACATCCCAGAATTGTGTTTGCCTTTTTGACTGCTGCATCATATTGTTGACTCATGTTCAGTCTATGATCTATTCGTATACACAAGTCTCTTTCACATGTGCTGCTTAGCCCAATTCCTCCCATTCTGTATGTGCTTTTTTTCATTTTTATTGCCTAGATGTAGGACTTTGCATTTCTCCTTGTTAAATACCATTCCGTTAGTCGCCACCCACTGTTCAAGCTTTTCTAGATCTTTTTGAATACTCCCTCTCTTCCCTAGTGTTAGCTATCCCTCCTAGCTTTGTGTCATCAGAAAATTTGATCAGTTTCGCATCAATTCCCTCCTCCAGATCATTTATAAAAATGTTGAACAACACTGGGCCTAGGACAGAGCCTTGTGGTACCCCACTTGATACATTCTTCTACTTGGATGTGCAGCCATTTATGACCACTCTTTGAGTACAATCACTCAGCCAGTTGTGAATCCACCTAACAGTTGCCTTGTTAATCCCATATTTGGTCATTTTTTTCAATAAGTATAGTATGAGATACTTTGTCAAATGCTTTACTAAAGTCAAGATAAAAAATGATACGCGGGCATGTGCAGTGCCATACGCGGTCTGTGCCAGCTCTCTGGTCACAAGCAGAGGCGTAACTAGAAGCTCTTGGGCCCCGATGCAAAATCTATAACAGTGACCCCCTACTTACATGCGGTGTTTATAATACTTTGGTCTACTTATATGAGGGAGGGGCCTCTGTAGTTAAACTCGTGTTTTACACATAGCCCATGGGCCTGAGCCCTTAATAAATTTGGGGCATTTTGTGCCAAGGTTTGTAACAAATTCCAGTATTAGTAAATTCTTCCCCCATAACTTTACTTTTCTAGTGATATAGTAATTCAATCTGTGGCCAAGAGAGGGGGTAGGGTTAGCGGGATCCTCCCGCTAGCCCTGCCTTCTCTCTTTGCTAGACAAGAATCACTATGAGAATCCCTCTAGCCTCACCCTTCTCTCAGCTAAACCCTGAGAAAGCCCTTTAGCAGCGCCCCATATCTCTTCAAGATATGTCAGAGATCCCGTGTAGCTCCGCCCGCTCTCTCCCCTCGCTATGGGGGATTCCAAGACTGTTGTGCGATCATCTCCTATTGATTTTAATGGGGCCCCGGCCCCATAAAAAACAATGGGTGATATTGCAAGTTTTTTTGTATCGCACGGAGGCTTGAGTAAATACAGCAAATGAGAAAGAAACCATTGAAAAACATTGGTTTCATAATCATGCATTTCCACTCACTAGAAAACCTATCGCCAGTGTGTAAGAGACCTTACTTTGGTCGCTCTGCTCCAAAAATGGGATAGACGGTTTGAACGGAGGTAATTACCAAAGCACTTATCTCCTACTACTTACCAGGCCAACTTTGTCACTTTTTTCAGACAACCAGAAGTGTTGCTTTTTATTTTGCATTTTAAATTCTACAGTAACGAGTGGCAATAATGTGTTACCTTTATTCTCAGTACAATTACAGTGATGCCAACTATGTAGAAGATTTTTCTTTATTCTTCTATTGCGCAATAACAGCATAGCTTGTCACTTAGTTTTTTTTGTTTTTTTTTTTTACAGAAAACCTGTCTAGTCCCCACAGCGCCATAAACAAAGTTATGGTGCTGTTGAGACACGTGACAGGGAGCCAGATATAGTATTTTTTAGAAACTCTCACGATGCCCCCTCTGAAGACAATGCATGGCACGAAATTCCGATTCTTTTCTGAGTCCTGTGCATGCACACTCCCATACACGTCTGTTGGAGAGCACATGTATGAGACTCTTCACTGGATCATGGGGATCGGTGAGTATATATAATACATCGTGTGACTCGGTCACATCCCCTAATGGTGCACTAACTTTGTCTATGGTGCGGTGGGGACGTGACAGGTTCCATTTATATTCCTGCTCACAATGCAAAAAAATATATATTACATAGAAATAATGTATAGCCCCTTCTCCCAGGTTTGTGCAGCTGCAGTGTCACATCCGTCAGTCTTCTCTCTAATGCAGTGTGGACAGGCTGCAGTCGGCCTGTGTATGGAATGTCACAGGCAGATGGAGCCAATCAGATCTCAGCATTCGAGCACTGAGGTCTCTGATTGGCTGCCGTAGTCTGATTTTCTGTAAACGGGTTGAATGCAGACTGTCAACACAAACCCTATGCAGAGGGGAGTATTGGATCGGCATTTTACCAGTCAAAGAGGAGAACTGAGTGCTTAATACAGGGCTGTTTTTGTTAATCTCATTGAAGTAAATGGCGGCTAAGGAAACGGCACAGACCAACACTACACTGTTATCAAAAGTCTGGGAGTTAAGGAAGCAGCACAGTGCACGGTGTTAGGGCTTATTCAGACGTGCGTATATCGGTGGGGTTTTCACGCCCGGCTGATATACGCTGTTCCTCTCTGCAGGGGGAGGAAGTGGGCCAGGCCAGAAGCAGTGCACTGAGCTCTTGCCCCCTCTACGCCCCTCGCCACTATTTGCAATAGAAGGGGCAGGGTGGAATTTAGCTCCACCCCATCCCTCCCATTGCAAAGAGTGGCGAGGGAGCGGGAGCTCAGTGTACTGCTGGGCATGAAAACCTGGCTGATTTACGCACATCTGAATAAGCCCTTATGCTGTATCAGTAGCCTCTTTTTTCTTCAATAAGAGCTACAGAAAGAGCGCTGTGCTAATCTATACAATGGGTAGCCTTGCAGAATCTTGCATTGAGGCCTGCCAGAGGATATGTCCTCAATTCAGAGTCTAGAGGGCCCCTAGTTCAAATTAAGAACCAGGTCACAGACTACTACTGAAAGCGTGTGTAGGTAGATTTAACAACAACACACATTGCAGTAAAATAAAGGTCTATTTGACAGCTGAATTAGTGGTACAGTCACAAACTTGGAACAGTTTCAACTACTTTGACTATGCTTGCTTTACTATTAAACAACACTGTCTCTGTATGCAAGCTTTTGCAGGAACAAAGAGTCTTTTAAACCAGTGTTCCCCAACTCCAGTCCTCAGGGACCGCCAACAGGTCATGTTTTCAGGATTTCCTCAGTGTTGCACAGGTGATGTAATTATTGCCGGAGCCTCAGACATTGCCACAGCTGTTCTTGCCATAGGATATCCTGAAAACATGACCTGTTGGTGGTCCCTGAGCACTGGAGTTGGGGACCGCTGTCTTAAACTATGGAGCTGGTGGCGGCTTCTGTCTTGGGTGCAGCTGGTCTGGTGGCGGCTTCTGTCTTGGGTGCAGCTGGTGGCGGCTTCTGTCTTGGGTGCAGCTGGTGGCGGCTTCTGTCTTGGGTGCAGCTGGTGGCGGCTTCTGTCTTGGGTGCAGCTGGTGGCGGCTTCTGTCTTGGGTGCAGCTGGTGGCGGCTTCTGTCTTGGGTGCAGCTGGTGGCGGCTTCTGTCTTGGGTGCAGCTGGTGGCGGCTTCTGTGTTGGGTGCAGCTGGGGGCGGCTTCTGTGTTGGGTGCAGCTGGGGGCGGCTTCTGTGTTGGGTGCAGCTGGGGGCGGCCTCTGTGTTGGATGGCGCTGGGGGCGGCCTCTGTGTTGGATGGCGCTGGGGGCGGCCTCTGTGTTGGATGGCGCTGGGGGCGGCCTCTGTGTTGGATGGCGATGGGGGCGGCCTCTGTGTTGGATGGCGCTGGGGGCGGCCTCTAAAAAGAAAAAGAGAAAAGTGAGTATAGTACATAATTTTTTAAATATATGGGGTCCCGCGTAGGGCCTCTCGGCCGGTCTGTCCCACGTAGGGCCTCTCGGCCGGTCTGTCCCACGTAGGGCCTCTCGGCCGGTCTGTCCCACGTAGGGCCTCTCGGCCGGTCTGTCCCACGTAGGGCCTCTCGGCCGGTCTGTCCCACGTAGGGCCTCTCGGCCGGTCTGTCCCACGTAGGGCCTCTCGGCCGGTCTGTCCCACGTAGGGCCTCTCGGCCGGTCTGTCCCACGTAGGGCCTCTCGGCCGGTCTGTCCCACGTAGGGCCTCTCGGCCGGTCTGTCCCACGTAGGGCCTCTCGGCCGGTCTGTCCCACGTAGGGCCTCTCGGCCGGTCTGTCCCACGTAGGGCCTCTCGGCCGGTCTGTCCCACGTAGGGCCTCTCGGCCGGTCTGTCCCACGTAGGGCCTCTCGGCCGGTCTGTCCCACGTAGGGCCTCTCGGCCGGTCTGTCCCACGTAGGGCCTCTCGGCCGGTCTGTCCCACGTAGGGCCTCTCGGCCGGTCTGTCCCACGTAGGGCCTCTCGGCCGGTCTGTCCCACGTAGGGCCTCTCGGCCGGTCTGTCCCACGTAGGGCCTCTCGGCCGGTCTGTCCCACGTAGGGCCTCTCGGCCGGTCTGTCCCACGTAGGGCCTCTCGGCCGGTCTGTCCCACGTAGGGCCTCTCGGCCGGTCTGTCCCACGTAGGGCCTCTCGGCCGGTCTGTCCCACGTAGGGCCTCTCGGCCGGTCTGTCCCACGTAGGGCCTCTCGGCCGGTCTGTCCCACGTAGGGCCTCTCGGCCGGTCTGTCCCACGTAGGGCCTCTCGGCCGGTCTGTCCCACGTAGGGCCTCTCGGCCGGTCTGTCCCACGTAGGGCCTCTCGGCCGGTCTGTCCCACGTAGGGCCTCTCGGCCGGTCTGTCCCACGTAGGGCCTCTCGGCCGGTCTGTCCCACGTAGGGCCTCTCGGCCGGTCTGTCCCACGTAGGGCCTCTCGGCCGGTCTGTCCCACGTAGGGCCTCTCGGCCGGTCTGTCCCACGTAGGGCCTCTCGGCCGGTCTGTCCCACGTAGGGCCTCTCGGCCGGTCTGTCCCACGTAGGGCCTCTCGGCCGGTCTGTCCCACGTAGGGCCTCTCGGCCGGTCTGTCCCACGTAGGGCCTCTCGGCCGGTCTGTCCCACGTAGGGCCTCTCGGCCGGTCTGTCCCACGTAGGGCCTCTCGGCCGGTCTGTCCCACGTAGGGCCTCTCGGCCGGTCTGTCCCACGTAGGGCCTCTCGGCCGGTCTGTCCCACGTAGGGCCTCTCGGCCGGTCTGTCCCACGTAGGGCCTCTCGGCCGGTCTGTCCCACGTAGGGCCTCTCGGCCGGTCTGTCCCACGTAGGGCCTCTCGGCCGGTCTGTCCCACGTAGGGCCTCTCGGCCGGTCTGTCCCACGTAGGGCCTCTCGGCCGGTCTGTCCCACGTAGGGCCTCTCGGCCGGTCTGTCCCACGTAGGGCCTCTCGGCCGGTCTGTCCCACGTAGGGCCTCTCGGCCGGTCTGTCCCACGTAGGGCCTCTCGGCCGGTCTGTCCCACGTAGGGCCTCTCGGCCGGTCTGTCCCACGTAGGGCCTCTCGGCCGGTCTGTCCCACGTAGGGCCTCTCGGCCGGTCTGTCCCACGTAGGGCCTCTCGGCCGGTCTGTCCCACGTAGGGCCTCTCGGCCGGTCTGTCCCACGTAGGGCCTCTCGGCCGGTCTGTCCCACGTAGGGCCTCTCGGCCGGTCTGTCCCACGTAGGGCCTCTCGGCCGGTCTGTCCCACGTAGGGCCTCTCGGCCGGTCTGTCCCACGTAGGGCCTCTCGGCCGGTCTGTCCCACGTAGGGCCTCTCGGCCGGTCTGTCCCACGTAGGGCCTCTCGGCCGGTCTGTCCCACGTAGGGCCTCTCGGCCGGTCTGTCCCACGTAGGGCCTCTCGGCCGGTCTGTCCCACGTAGGGCCTCTCGGCCGGTCTGTCCCACGTAGGGCCTCTCGGCCGGTCTGTCCCACGTAGGGCCTCTCGGCCGGTCTGTCCCACGTAGGGCCTCTCGGCCGGTCTGTCCCACGTAGGGCCTCTCGGCCGGTCTGTCCCACGTAGGGCCTCTCGGCCGGTCTGTCCCACGTAGGGCCTCTCGGCCGGTCTGTCCCACGTAGGGCCTCTCGGCCGGTCTGTCCCACGTAGGGCCTCTCGGCCGGTCTGTCCCACGTAGGGCCTCTCGGCCGGTCTGTCCCACGTAGGGCCTCTCGGCCGGTCTGTCCCACGTAGGGCCTCTCGGCCGGTCTGTCCCACGTAGGGCCTCTCGGCCGGTCTGTCCCACGTAGGGCCTCTCGGCCGGTCTGTCCCACGTAGGGCCTCTCGGCCGGTCTGTCCCACGTAGGGCCTCTCGGCCGGTCTGTCCCACGTAGGGCCTCTCGGCCGGTCTGTCCCACGTAGGGCCTCTCGGCCGGTCTGTCCCACGTAGGGCCTCTCGGCCGGTCTGTCCCACGTAGGGCCTCTCGGCCGGTCTGTCCCACGTAGGGCCTCTCGGCCGGTCTGTCCCACGTAGGGCCTCTCGGCCGGTCTGTCCCACGTAGGGCCTCTCGGCCGGTCTGTCCCACGTAGGGCCTCTCGGCCGGTCTGTCCCACGTAGGGCCTCTCGGCCGGTCTGTCCCACGTAGGGCCTCTCGGCCGGTCTGTCCCACGTAGGGCCTCTCGGCCGGTCTGTCCCACGTAGGGCCTCTCGGCCGGTCTGTCCCACGTAGGGCCTCTCGGCCGGTCTGTCCCACGTAGGGCCTCTCGGCCGGTCTGTCCCACGTAGGGCCTCTCGGCCGGTCTGTCCCACGTAGGGCCTCTCGGCCGGTCTGTCCCACGTAGGGCCTCTCGGCCGGTCTGTCCCACGTAGGGCCTCTCGGCCGGTCTGTCCCACGTAGGGCCTCTCGGCCGGTCTGTCCCACGTAGGGCCTCTCGGCCGGTCTGTCCCACGTAGGGCCTCTCGGCCGGTCTGTCCCACGTAGGGCCTCTCGGCCGGTCTGTCCCACGTAGGGCCTCTCGGCCGGTCTGTCCCACGTAGGGCCTCTCGGCCGGTCTGTCCCACGTAGGGCCTCTCGGCCGGTCTGTCCCACGTAGGGCCTCTCGGCCGGTCTGTCCCACGTAGGGCCTCTCGGCCGGTCTGTCCCACGTAGGGCCTCTCGGCCGGTCTGTCCCACGTAGGGCCTCTCGGCCGGTCTGTCCCACGTAGGGCCTCTCGGCCGGTCTGTCCCACGTAGGGCCTCTCGGCCGGTCTGTCCCACGTAGGGCCTCTCTTTATGGAAAGATAAGTGGGTATTTTAGTTGTTTTTTGAAACAAATGAACGGCTTGTTCTGTATAGAGCAGGTGAGTGTACCATTTTCTTCAGATAGTGAGGTAATGGCATGCTTCTCTGATTCCTGTTGGTTAACATCAACATTGTATGAAGTAAGTTTACGTCATGGCAGCATGCTACTTAATGCACCAGGACATAAACTTATATCATGCGTTGCAACACCTGAGAACAATTAACATTAATCTTTGCTTTTAACCCCCTATAAGCCACTATCTATTTAGATCACGGTATGAATAGGGTTTACAGAGGGCGGGCGCTCTATTCGTGACATTATTGGCCCCCCGCAATGTAATTGCAGCCGGGTGATGAGTTGCTATGGCAACAGCATGCCAGATACTGGTGTCCCGTCTTGCTATTGCCTATGATCGCTATTACAATCAATAAGGCATTGCGTTACGGAAGTCCTACAATGCCTTTTAATAGCGATTATTCGCATTATGATTCAAATCCCCTACAGGAAAATGAAGGGGGAAAAAAATGAAACGTTTAACCCCTTGAGTGGCACGCCCGGAAATTTTCCGGGACGAGCTCCACTGCTCATAGTGACAGCCCGGAAATCTTCCGGGCTATGTATCACTATGGAAGCTGCAGAGCACAATGCCACAAGCTGTGACACTGTGCTCTGCCTGCACAGACCCACAAAGAAGAAAGCAAGGGCTTTGAAAAACCAGCAGAAGATATTGCCGGCATATCGGCAATGTCCTGCTTTGTTTACAGGTTGCCATAGAGACCATCGGCTTGTCAGAAGCAAGCCGATGGTCTCTGTGACAGGGAGAGCTTGGTGCTTGGCTATCAGAGGACAGCTAGGTACCAGCTCTTAAAGCAGAGATCAGAGAAAACCTCCGATCTCTGCTGTGTTAACCCTTTACATGCTGCAGTCTATGTGACTGCAGCATGTAAAGGGCTGTCACTACAGCATGTAAAGGGCTGTCACCATCAGACCCCCGGAATGTGATCAGGGGGTCCTGATGGGTCCCTGTGGAAGTCCCCTAAAGGGACAAAAAAAAAAAGTTAAAAAATTATTCAATGACATCATTGAATGGGTGTGATTGCTAACACACGTGCGCCTTCAGCCAATCACAGCCATTCAATGATGTCATTGAATAGTGTGATTGGCTCAAGCCACGTGTGTTTTAGCCAATCACAGCCATTCAATGCTGTCATTGAATGGCTGTAACTGGCTGACGGCGTGTGTATTAGCTTTCTGGAAGCGGGGATTTCAAGCCCCGCATTCAGAAATCAATGCTGCGCCGGGGACGAGGAGCGAGCGACATCCTGCCGGAGCGCGACAGAACGCCGGGGGAGGTGAGTAATGATTTTTTTTTTACCCTTTTTTTTTTTGTATTACCGGCGCATAAGACGACCCCCGACTTCAGAGCAGATTTTTCGGGGTTCAAAAGTCGTCTTATACGCCGGTATATACGGTATTTTCTTTTTGCCCCCCAAAAACGCAATAGAAGTGATTAAAAAAGCAGTACCCCAAAATGGTAACCAATATTAACTACATCTTGTCACGCTAACAGCAAGCCCTCACAGAGCTCCAAACATGACAGAAAAAACGTTATGGGACTTTGCAGCGATGTAGAAATGAAATATTGCGGAAAAGTGGAAAAGCTAAAAAAATAAGAATTTGTTATCGTCATAATTGAACTGACTCTCATAAAAAATGTATTATGCCGCATGATTAATGCTGTAAAAGAAACAATGGCAGAATTGACGTGTTTTCTCTCTTTGCTCTCCAAAAAGTTACGATTTACAAAATATGGTATTTTTTCACTAAACATGGTACTAATAAAAACTACATTTCGCCTTGCAAGTAAAAGAAGCCCTCAAGTCATCAGAGAAATTAAAAAAAATATGAGTTTTGACAAGTGGGCATCCATATGCCCAAAATACGTCATGTCCTTAAGGGGTTAAAGAGAGTGGGGATTGGGTGAATGAGATCCCCCCCTCTCTTGTCACATCCTCTTTCCTCTCCTGTCGGCTGCAGTAGTGGAACCATGTTGGCACATGCGCACTGTGCAAATTCAGAAATGAAAGCTGAAAATTAATGAACGTTGCTTTTTTTTGGGATAGAAAAATAGCACCCAGTTTTTGTCAACTGTTCATGAATTTATGGACGGTTGGCAGCCCTGAATTTGGGTGACTTGACAGGTTTGTTGTAACCGGGCACATTATTCTGCATACCATATGGAATGGACAAGTACATAAAGCGCTTCTTATACATACAGCGCCATAAACTTTAGACAGGAAAGAAATGTTCATTTTGGCAGCTTACCTTATTTGTGGCTGTTTTCTACTTCGGACTTCTTCCATTCAAATACTGTGTAGGTATGTACAATATATGAACAACCTGCAACACTTACATGACGTAATGTCTGTAGTGCTGTGATCCTTTCTACTGTGTCACAGCAATTATATTTATTTATTGTCTAGATATATGTGAGAGGTTTTTAACTTTTCAATATATTTTATTTTAAAAATGTTATTAAACACTTTTTAGTCCCATTAGGGGACTGGAACATGCGATTGCTGACAGAAAACACTGCAATACTTATATATATTACACCTTTTCACTGTTGAGACTTAAAAGGCCTTAATATACACTAGTCCCAGTAGCATTAACTAGGCCTTGGGTTACCATAGTAACCCATAGCCACCCTACAGTTGTGTTGCTGGGGAGGGATGGAGGGATTCCCTCTAACGGCTTAGATGCCACGTTCATCATTGAGTGTGAAATAAGTTAAGCAGCTGGCATCTGATCCCTGAAGGTGGATGTCTGCTATGTAACACATTGGGCACCCTCCGTGCTTGGAGCGGGCTTGGCTCCCAAACATGTACAACCTTTATTATGAAGGGGTTAATGAAATAACCAGCATTTTAGTTGTGTAATTTCCAGAGATGTAATTTCTACCAATATCTATAATAAAGCCCCAATGACCCGTATGTCATCACTACAAGCGCTTCAGTCATTGAGGAATAACGATCACTACTTACACCTACATATTAGTCTATTGTGGACTGACTGCTCCTTATAGAACCGTTTCCTTAGATAAACATGAAATAGATAAGGGTCCTCAATGAATACCATATAGGCCAAATAACTCAGTAGGAAATCGTTACTTGTGTATCGGCCCATTTGAGGAAAATACAGCAATGTCATATTTCTATATTAAAGGGTTTTCTGGTTCGGTGACGTTTTTCATGTTTCCTCTTTCTGTTCTCTGGATAGGTGATACCTGATAGATCGGTGAGGGTCCGACTGCCGGCATCCCCACCAATCACCACAATGGTAGTGCTGAAGTTGGCAGAATTAATTGAGCGTTGGCTGTACATACACACTGCTGCTCCATTTATTGCAGTAGGACTGCTAAAGGTGGCCATTTGAACGTCTTTAAAGCCATTATTCTGATGATCAATGGGAGGGGGTTCCCAGCAGTAGGACCCCCACTGATCGATCGATTTTCAAAAAATGTCACCGAATTGGAAAACCCTTTTAACTTTATTATTTCAAGTCTCAATGGCTATTCAGTGTGTGTGTATACATATATTATTGTTCTGTATATAATAGTCACACCAATATACTACATGTAGAATTAGGCCGCCTGCACACGGCCGTGAAGGGCTTCGCCGCGGAATATTCCACGGCGAAGCCCGTCATGGCGCCCCCCAGAGACCCCATACTTATCAGCGAATCTGGTGTTCTGGGTCCCGCATGACGCTTCGGCGTGACGAGCACGCATCGTCATGTGACACGCCGGCCACGTCACAAGACACGCCCACAGCGTCGCATGACGCGGCCGGCCATGTCATATGACGCGCGGCGGCGATGGGCGGAGAGGCGATTTCACGCTATCTTCCGCTGTGCTACAGCGGAAGATAGTGTGAGCGGAAGGCTTCCATTGACTGCAATGGAAGCCGGCCGCGTGTACACCCGCGGCAAATAGAGCATGCCGCGGGTGAGGACGGGAGATTTCACGGTGCGGAATTCCGCACCATGAGCATTGAGCTATTAGGTTCAATAGAACCTAATAGCTGCGGGCAACGCGGCGGATTTTTGCCGCATATTATGTGGCGGAAATCTGTCCGTGGGAAGGGGGCCTAATCGTCCAAATCCTCCTGGAGCATTAGGGTATATCACATGGGACAAGAATGATTTTCGGTGTGGACTTTGCGCAAGGTGAATCAGCAGCATTTACAATATAAGCCATGGGGATGAGAGTTTAGCAAATCTCCCCCGCAGAGTGCAGACGATCTCCCCGAGGGATACGCTGTGGACTTTATATCCGCAGCAGGTTAACTATGTGCTGCAGATTTCACCTTTTTGAATCCAAAGTGTGAAATCTGCGGCAAGTCCACCCAAAATGCAAGACAAAATCTATAACATTAAACTGTGAATTAAATGACTGCTAATCTTTGTGTGACTTGGTTGCTTACAGCTCCAGGTGACCCCCTCGCTGGCGCTCCTTGAGGCTGACGCTGCGGCCGGCACTGGCTTCCCCGCGGACAGCTGCAGATCACTGGTCCTATCAGGTAATAATCCAGTCCTTAATGTCTGTTCCTTCTGTCCTCCAATCCAACGTATTGGGCCCCTAGTTGGGTCTCCGCTGCGCTCTTTGTCTGCCTGGTCTTTGCTACAGGATAGATCTCCTTGGACTATGACTTTCTGTTGCCTCTTCTTTCTTCTTCATCTGCCACTGTCACCATTTCTCCTCTTCTGGCTTCTCCAGCTGTTCCTGGCAAAATCCAATCCAGTAGGGTTAGCTTCTTGTCAGCAGCAGCAACAGTTCTCATCTGGCTTCAAGATGGCGTCTGACTGACCAACTGCCACTTTTTCTTCTGGAAGCTCCGCCCACTTCAAGCTCCGCCCACTTCACTGCACTACACAGAGGATAACTGTTATGTCTTGTCTCACAAGAGCTAAATTAAAGGGCCCATGTCGCTCCATTACAATATATATATATATATGAATGTAAATGATGATAGTGCAAGGACTGATTATCACTGGTTAAGCTTGTACAATGCATGTATGTTATAAAACAGTATGTTTTATTTCTGGGTTTTCAGTGTTTTTTTCCTTGCATCTCATAAGTTAAAAACTCCCCACAGTGAGATCTCAGCTTTAGGGCTCATTCATACGGGCGCATGCTATTTTGGTCTGTGTGTAATTTGTGCTTTTTTTCACTTGTGCAAAAAAAAGGCCCAACTGATGTCCGCTCTTCTTCACACGGTCTTCTGGCATAAATGCAGTGAATATGCATTTGACAGCCGTAGGATAGTTTTTTTTATGCATCTATAGATTTGAATGTGCAATTTTGGTGTGTAAATATGGAATAAAATAAGACATGCTGAAAAACACCGCACACATGAATACACCAATGCAAATCAATGGTGTTGTAGGTTGTCCGTATTATGTCCATTAAATATATGAGGTTTCAAGCTGGGTTTACACATTCTGGTTAAAAAAACGTAACCGCTGCGCAGTTGTTTGGGGTTTTCAATTGATAGTTAATGACTGTGTGATTTAGTAAATAAATTACTGTAATATCGGGAAGAGGTGGGGCGTTAACCACCGACATGGAGAAACATCTCTGAGAGGAGTTCCCAAATTCAATATCCTGGCCTTCTGTTGGCATCCGCTGCCTCTTATCATCCAGTACTTACTGTTGCTGCCCTGGATCAGCCTCGCCCTCGATCTGTGGTGGAGCTTCAAGGACCAGCTGCCCATATCTCGCACTGCGGTCCAATACGGCTTAGCCACATGTCAGCTAAATGACTGTGTATATGTGTATATACATATATATATTATCTATCTATATATAGATGCATATATAGCGATATAGTTAGTTATCTGCGGCAAAAAAAAAAAATGCATACCGTACGTTTAACTTCTTAGGCCAAGTCGATGATTATTATCATCCAAGCAGTTATTTTCCTGTTACTATAGCAATTATACTCTTGTATATAGGAGACAGTATTCTAGTAGTTATATTATTGTATATAGGAGACAGTATTCTAGTAGTTATATTATTGTATATAGGAGACAATATTCTTGTAGTTATATTCTTTTACATAGGAGACAGCATTATAGTAGTTATATTCCTGTACATAGATGGCAGTGTTCTAGTAATTATATCTTTGTACATAGTAGACCATATTCTAGTAGCTGCATTCTTCTACATAGGGGACAATATTCTAGTAGTTATATTCTTGTACATAGAGAACAGTATCCTAGTAGTTATATACTTGTACATAGGAGACAGTATTATAGTAGTTATATTCTTGTACATAGGAGACAGTATCCTAGTAGTTATAGTCTTGTGCATAAGAGACAGTATACTAGTAAATATATTCCTGCTAATAGGTGAAAGTATAGTAGTAGTTATATTCTTGTACATAGCGGGCAGTATTATATTAGTTATATTCTTGTATGTAACAGACAGTATTCTAGTAGTTATATTCTTGTACTTAGGAGACAGTATTCTAGTAGTTATATTCTTGTACATAGGGGACAGTATTCTAGTAGTTATATTCTTGTACACAGGGGGGGAACAGTATTCTAGTAGTAATATTCTTGTACATAGGAGACATTAGTAAAGTAGTTATATTTTTGTACATAAGGGGCAGTTCTATAGTAGTTATATTCTTCTACGTAGTTATATTTTAGTAGTTATATTCTTGTACATAGGGGGCAGTATTATATTAGTTATATTCTTGTATGTAACAGACAGTATTCTAGTAGTTATATTACTTTATATAGGGGGCAGTATTCTAGTAATAAAATCTTTGTACATAGTAGTCCGTATTCTAGTACTTATATTCTTGTACATGAGACAGTATTATAGTAGTTGCATTCTTGTACATACGGGGCAGTACTGTAACAGTTATATTCTTGTACATAGGGGACAGTATTATAGTAGTTATATTCCTGTACTTAGTGGGCAGTACTATAGTAGTTAGATTCTTGGGTACTGGTGTATCTTGTCTCCACCACGAAAATGGGTGTAGACCAGGGATTGTGCTGTGGAAGGTATAGGGAACACCTACAGCTGCTGATTGGCTTGGCTCCTGTCTCTGCTGTGCTATGCCTCCTTTTCAGCTTCAAGCGGCTTCACCACTGGGCTCCTTGCAATGCCCCCAGCTGTGACATCATGGGATGGCTTCGCCTGTGTTCAGTGGGAGCAGCATCAGCACCGTAGAGGGGAAGGGGTATGGAGTGGCGTAATAAATACCTTATTTGACAGCAGCACTCCACAATGCCCCTGAAATAAAGGGGGTGCGAGATAACTGACCACTGTATGCAGGCAGTCAGCTGTGAGGTAACCACTGCTTGGTATCTGTCAGCTGTGAGATAACTGGCCACTGTATGCAGGCAGTCAGCTGTGAGGTAACCACTGTATGCAGACTGTCGGCTGTGGGGTAACTGGAGGATGAGGCTGTGATGACCGGAGGAACAGAGATGGTTATTAATGGTTACCGGGACGCTGGTGTTTCCTCAGTGTAACTAGTTAGGTGGTTGTTAGACATCCTTGGGGCGCCTCACTACCTCGGTGTAACTGGTCAGGTGGTTGTTAGACATCCTTGGGGCCCCTCACTACCTCGGTGTAACTAGTGAGGTGGTTGTTAGACATCCTTGGGGCGCCTCACTACCTCGGTGTAACTAGTTAGGTGGTGGTTAGACATCCTTGGGGCCCCTCACTACCTCGGTGTAACTAGTGAGGTGGTTGTTAGACATCCTTGGGGCGCCTCACTACCTCGGTGTAACTAGTTAGGTGGTTGTTAGACATCCTTGGAACGCCTCACTACCTCGGTGTAACTAGTGAGGTGGTTGTTAGACATCCTTGGGGCGCCTCACTACCTCGGTGTAACTAGTGAGGTGGTTGTTAGACATCCTTGGGCGCCTCACTACCTCGGTGTAACTAGTTAGGTGGTTGTTAGACATACTTGGGGCGCCTCACTACCTCGGTGTAACTAGTTAGGTGGTTTATAGACATCCTTGGGGCGCCTCACTACCTCGGTGTAACTAGTTAGGTGGTTGTTAGACATCCTTGGGGCCCCTCACTACCTCGGTGTAACTAGTTAGGTGGTTGTTAGACATCCTTGGGGCGCCTCACTACCTCGGTGTAACTAGTTAGGTGGTTGTTAGACATCCTTGGGGCGCCTCACTACCTCGGTGTGACTAGTTAGGTGGCTGTTAGACATCCTTGGGGCGCCTCACTACCTGGATGTGTGTTTACATTTATGGGATCGAGGTAATGGAGAGCTGTGGGTACTGCCATGAGGGCTCATATTGTGCCGCTCTCATCCATTTATGGTTGTTTTAGTCAGAAATCAGTACAAATTCCTTGCATCCAGGAAATAGTTTCCTGCAATAGGGCAAGACTCCAGTGAGCCTCTCATATTGGAAGTAGGCCCGGCTCAATAAAGAAGGATCCCGGTACGGCTTATATGTGCATGAGTTAAAGGGACCCGGCTGTGAAGGGGTTAATAAGTTAATTTCAGCTGTTTATGATCCTGAGGTAGTTAAATTGCTAATCACATAGATGAGGGCAGAGTTGCCGGTCATTTTGATACCCCCCCTTTTTTCAATTTGAGGTTGTCCCCTTTAAGGGTGATACCACAGAAGGAGTCTATCTCCTCTCAGTGATTTATCATCTATCTTACCCCAAGCAGTCTTCTCTGAATGCTGAGGCGCTCCTGAGCTGCTGGCATTAAGATATGCATCATGTGACTACATTGGCTTTGATATGGCACTTCGGTCATGTGATGCAGTATTCGGATAACTTCTTATTGGTTGGGGTTTTAATCCTTTGGTTTCCGGTTTGGCGTTACCGATGGGATCTAAGGCATCCTACTATTATTTAGGACTATCCTTATTTTTAGAGTAGGTGGAAGGAAGGAATCTCCGGATGTTGGTGTAATACACTACTTAGATGATTGTTGTTTAGGGGCATCAGGGTAATGAGGGGTGCACAAGTTTTAGAGGGCATGTGGTCAGGATGGAGGATTTTGGGGGTGCTGCTGGCGAACGGAAAAAATCCCATGGCCATGTACTCGGTTGGAATTTTTAGGTATTCAATTGATAGCATTGTGATGGTTGTTCTAATTGCCAATGCCAGGGGTGTATAGTTTATGGGTTTAATTAGTCAGACATTACGTATGAAGGACGATTACATGGAGGGAGTTGCAGCCATTAGCAGGTCGGTTCTGTTTGGCTTCACAGGTGATTATTATTGGTCCAGGTATTCCCGCAAGTTATGTGTGGTGATGTGCGACTGGAAGGCCCATACATCGCATGCGCAGATATCAAGGGAGCTAAAGCAGGATCTAGTGGTATGGTTGGTATCTGTGACTTTAATGGTCAGTCAGCTTGGTGATGGGAGTTTGTGGAAGCGGAGGAGTTATCATTAGTGGATAATGGTTATGGAGTGATTGTTGGTAAGAGCCGGTCGGCAGGAGTTAGTTCGTATACTAATCAGATTATGTCTAACATATAACCTCTTATTGAGGGTTAGAGATGGTCAGTGTGAGATTAATGCGGCTGCTATTTCATAGTCTTGTTTGCTGATGCAGCAATTCAGGGAAGAAGAGTCCAACATTTAGGATGCAGCTCATATAGCTCAGTTTGGAAGGTATTGTTGGGTATGGCTTTCTTTCAAAGATGGTATAATGTGGTACCTATTAATTCTGTTTTTCAGGTAGAGCGATTGATCAGGGGCTGTAGGGCAGTAGCGTATGCCGCTGATCAGGGGCTGCAAGGCAGTAGTGTACGCCACTGATCAGGGGCTGTAAGGCAGTAGTGTACGCCGCTGATCAGGGGCTGTAAGGCAGTAGTGTACGCGCTGATCAGGGGCTGTAAGGCAGAAGTGTACGCCCCTGATCAGCGGCTGTAAGGCAGTAGTGTACGCGGCTGATCAGGGGCTGTAAGGCAGGGCAGTAGTGTACGCCGCTGATCAGGGGCTGTAAGGCAGTAGTGTACGCCGCTGATCAGGGGCTGTAAGGCAGTAGTGTACGCCGCTGATCAGGGGCTGTAAGGCAGTAGTGTACGCCGCTGATCAGGGGCTGTAAGGCAGTAGTGTACGCCGCTGATCAGGGGCTGTAAGGCAGTAGTGTACGCCGCTGATCAGGGGCTGTAAGGCAGTAGTGTACGCCGCTGATCAGGGGCTGTAAGGCAGTAGTGTACGCCGCTGATCAGGGGCTGTAAGGCAGTAGTGTACGCCGCTGATCAGGGGTTGTAAGGCAGTAGTGTACGCCGCTGATCAGGGGCTGTAAGGCAGTAGTGTACGCCGCTGATCAGGGGCTGTAAGGCAGGGCAGTAGTGTACGCCGCTGATCAGGGGCTGTAAGGCAGTAGTGTATGCCGCTGATCAACGCTCTGCTATCACATTTAGCTTACTAGGGAAGTTGGTAAAAGTTGCAGTTAATAAAAATTAAAAAAAAACTCAATGTAAATAGTGTCCACGCAGCTATACATGGCAAAAGTAAGATCTTATGGAGCAATTAGTAGAAGACCCTGTATTGTTTTCGGGAAGACGGGGATGATGGAGAATCATTATCTTTTAATCTTTAGCTTTTAATGTATAATGGTGCTTAAAAACTGTTTACAGGTGCGGTTTTATTGAAGAAAAAGGTAGACAGATGGGGTTCATCTCGGTGTAAGTTGTACATGTGCCTGAATAATATGGTGTACTAATTCTTCTTTCATTCTAGGAATTAAGAAAAGTATTGTGTGGATTGTTGGACACTCCTTTGTGTACTGGGCTTGGAGAAGGGACGGCGGATCACTGCTATTCCGAAAATTTGGGATTGTACAGATCACAGTTTGCGGTAATAGATGTATGAGGTGGAGTGGATTAATGGCTGAACTGATCTATAAAGAGTCACATGGGCTTAGAAAGTCACGTGGGCCCTGTCCAGATGTTTTAATTTTACACTTAGGGGGTTAATGACATAGAAGAGAACACATTGATGTGGCATGGGACATTGAAAGGGAGATGTGGAGCATTGAAACTAGGTTCCGGATACAGTGATAGTTTTTTTTTCCCAGATTTTGTACCTCGATTATTATGGTCATTGCCGAGGTCTGTATATAGCGAGAGAATTTGGAGAAGGGTAACCCGATGGTAGAGAGCTCATGCCAGGAGTGGATTTTTTTTCTTTTATATATACTGATTTGGAAGGTTTTGGTCTAGGCTTCCATAGGAATGATCTAGTATACTTGTCAGAGATTGAGTTGGATATTTTTAACATGGATTTGTGTAGATGACTGAGGAGGCTGCGGGTGTTGAGGGGGCCATGTCATTAGTGGATGCCATGGCCTGGTGGGGGATTGTCGCCCGCATTAGGCGGGTGGGCAGGTAAACTTGGGGAGAGTTTGGTGGTGGTAAACTCGTGTCTGTAAGACAGAGTTTACATGAACTGTTATGGTTATTGATTCGTTAATAAACTTGGGTCTGTAAAACAGAGTTTACAGCAAGTAACTCTCCCTCCCCCCCCCCCCCCCCCCCCTGCTCCCCGCTGCGACTCACCTGTCAGCTGCGGCGGCTCCCGAATCTTCAGGGACGAGCAGGGAGATACTCGGCTAAAGCACATTACTCGAGCGAGTATACTCGCTCATCCCTAGTTAGCATACATCACACAAAATATTAGATGCCACAGTGGGAAAGTGCAAGGACTGTGTGTATGGCGTAATAACCAGATCACAGTAACCAGTAAACAATATGAAGTAATATGAAGAAAGTTAAGGCTGGGTTCACACAGGGCGGATTTGTTGCAGTTTTGATGAGCTTTTACCGTAGCAGTTTTGCCGCAGAAGAACTGCTTCTGCGTCAAAACCGCTTCAAAGGTTAATTTTGGCTCACGGATTTTCTCGCGGAAAAATCCGCAAGCGTTTTTTTTCTGCAGCGTTTTTGCTTTTTGCCGCGGATTTTGCTGCGTCCATAGAGGTCAATGGACAAAAAAGCGCTGCGGAAAAGACAGAAGAATGGACGTGCTGCATCTTTGAAAACCACACCGCAGTTGCATTTCCGCACTGCGGCTGTGCGGAAAAAATCCATCCTGTGAGAACAGCTTTTTGCCAAAACTCATTTGTGCTGCATTGCACTACAAACGCAGCGGTTTTGCCGCAGTGTGGATATGCAACGGCAATCCGCGGTAAAACCACAGCAAATCTGCCCTATGTGAACCCAGCCTAATACTTAAAGGGGATCCCCTTACTGCTGGACTTCCTAGCTTAAAAGTGGATCTTTCATGACTTCTATGCTTACCCTATCTCAGGTCAGTATAGGAAAGAGTGGGAGATCCTGAACTCGGGGAAATCTAGAGTTCTATGGTTTTGTTCAATTTTTTTCTAAGCCATTGCTTAAATGCTGGCAGGACTTGTATAGAGAGCCTGTGAGTGCTGCTTTCCCTGCCCACACACAGTGATTGATTGCTCTTCTTGTATAAGGCCCCATTTACAGGCAACGATTATCACTAAATATTTGATCAAACAATGTCTTTTGAGGGATAACTGTTGTGTGTAAATGCTACCATTGTTTGCTTTTCTGCCGAACAATGATTTTTAGTTGAGCTTAAAATCCATCGTTCGCCGGATAGCTGATAGCAGGGACTGCACGCTGTGATTCTCCCTGGGACCACTGTTAACATTGTGTTCAGCTGCAGTGCTGCAGGAAAACATAGGGGCTGTATGCAGAGAACAGACCACCTGTTGTTCTCTATATACAGCTCAGGGAGGCTCATTTACATGCAAACGAAGGTAATAAGTGCCCATTAGCAGCTTATGTAAAATGATCGCTTAAAACTGTCAATCATCCTATCTTTTGAATGAATTTTGAGCGATCATATTTGCGTGTAAATGGGGCTTAAGTCTGTATATAGCCATTTCTGTCAGTCACCCTGCATGGGCAGTTGAAGTAGAACTCTCAACCTCTCATTGAGTCTTGACAGTATCTCAAAATTGTTTTACATAAAAATACTGAATCCGATCATAAACTGTAAATCTCTATAAGCTCAGCCTTTCCCCCTCTGTCTTATTCTGCCCTTATATTTAAAGCCCTTCCCTGAAAAACATTTCAGGGGTGATGGCAGCAGGATCCTCCACCGCAGCTGTCATGTGTGACAGCTGCGGTAGGGAATCCTTTATTCTCCGCAGGGATTCAGAATTCCCCTGCTGCATCTGTCACAGCAGCAGATGTGTTCTGCATCTGCGTGGGACAAGGCAGCGGCAGAGAGGTAAATTTTTTTTTTTTACACTAATATTTTTGTTTTTCAGGGAAGGGCTTATATGTAAAGCCCTTCCCTGAAAAACATTTCAGGGGTGCCGGTAGACTATTGTTTTCAATGGAGCCGCCGGCAGCAACCGCGGCTCCATTGAAATCAAGTCAGGCAGCTACTGAGCATCGATCACCCTGAAAAATGCTCGGGTCTCTCATTGACTTCAATGGTGTTCGTTACTCGAAACGAGCTCTTGAGCGTTACAAAAAGCTCGGTTTGAGTAACGAGCACCCGAGCATTTTGGTGCTCGCTCATCTCTAATCGTATCCATGAGGGGAGATGAAATTGCATAACTAAAGTCCCCTGGTTTGTCCCACAATAGGATCTTTATCTGCGGACCTTACCCCGGCTTCGGAACATGCGCCCATCAGCAAAATAGCAGACACATGTGCAAAAGTCGAGGATTGCCCAGAAAATGAAAAAGCTTCCTGTTCCTGGCTACCGAAGGTAGCTGAGAGCTTGGAGATGTCACGGGGGCTGCAGTAAATGGTCCCTGGTCAATGGATAATGGCGATCACATAAAAATATTTTAAAAAGTTGAAGTTTCATCTTCCCTCACCAATGCGATCGGTGAGAGAAAATGAAACTTTTTACCGGAGGCCCGCATATTTGAACCCCAACGTAATCCTTCTCCATGGACCTTCCTGGCTTCTGCGCATGCGACCGCCAGCAAAATGCCAGACACATTCGCTAGAGCCAGGGAGCCCGGGAAATTTAAAATCTCCTTGCTCCCGGCAATCAAAGGTCATCGAGAGCCTGGAGCAGTGACCAGGGGCCTCGTTGAGCGGTCCCCGGTCACCTGATAAAAAAGGAAGCGATCTACCTCAGGCCAGTCTTATACGACTGGATAGAAATTTCCGACTCCACATGCGTCTGATTTGCGGTAATACGCGGATGAATCAAATCAATGGATTACGCAATTCTCCACAGACTAGAGGGTCGGAATTACGTAATCCACTCGCAGAAAACAGAACGCTGCATGTTCTATTTTATCACGGATATCCGTGACATAGAGTCCATTGTGCTCCATGGTCACGTATAAACCCACAACTCATACGCAGTTATATTATGTACGGGCTGCGGGTACCCGTGTCATTCCTAAGCGACAGCGCAGGAAATACAAACAAAAAATGGTGTATTACACATGGCTGCCTGTGTAAGTATGCAGTTATGCGCAGTACATTACACGGCCATATGTAGCGCCACAGCCAGGCACACAGCTGGGATCCGCTGCGGGCCTTCACAAGCGGATTCTACATACAGCCGCGTGAGCCTGGCGTTATTCAGACCGCTACCAGTAATACGTAATTTACAAGAAGCCCTGGCAACTCTCACCTTCCTGCAGTTCCAGGAGCAGCTTGTTCAGCGCCTTCTGTGTGAGACCGCCGCACCTCACCAAGATTACAAAGCCTCACAGACCACCACTTTCTACACCCCATCCCTGCCGCTGAGGTCAAGAAATACCCCCCAAAAAAGCATGGGAGGAGGAGGGATACCTCATGTTTAAATGCCCCATGTGCCCATCCCCAGCAGCCTCTGTAATTACCCTTGTCTTCGGACACGCCACACAGTTTACATTATTACTTTTGTCTAAGATTTTACAATGGCGCCATCTGCTGGCTAGAGCCAGTACTGCGATGTGTGACATGCTGGAGAGGCCCCCCGACAACAGAGCGGCCAGTAATATACAGTAAGAATACCCTGCCGGACATCTTCTGACATCGAAGCTGTACAGGCTTCAATCAGAATGTCTTCAGATGTCAGACAGTGGGTTGGAAAGCGTTAAGCATCTTTAATTCTACAGCTTCAAAATGTTCAATAAAAAATTAAATTTGAAAAAAAATCTGATCTTGATATTTTTTCACTGTTTGGGTTAGTGTGCTAAGCAGCCCTGGTGTTTCTCTACTCTACCTTGGATTTCAGGTAGGAGGATATATGGCACCAATTTTAGCCTTTGTGTTGTAGATGTCCAGTCTGTCATCTAGTGGTCCCGACACGATAAGGAAATCTATGCATAGACTCTGCATCTCCTACTATCAACCTCTCCCGATTATTTGTGAGACTCATACTCCACCACAGGAGGATTTTTTTCAACCTCTGAGGCAAATCATTTATTTGGCCTAGTTTAAATCTAACTTTAAAGTTAAAAGATTCAAGCCTAAGCAATTCAATCTGCGGCCCAGAACTTGAGCCATAAAGTCCAGAGGGAGGTTCCCGACACTGCTGCGGTGCGGGCCAATAATCTTGCTGTATCCGCTTCGCAGATAAATTTTCCTGCCTAGCCTATCTTCTGCACAATGTCTAATTCTTCTGGCGAAGAGACAAAAGACTGCTGCAATGTAGTTGCTTGGCAGATTCGCTGGTGGCCCTACCGAACCAGGTAAAGACAAAAACAGGTTGTAGTGCCGAACCCTCTGCCCCAAAGGAAACTTTGGCTAGGGATTCAAAATTTTTGGCTCCTGCCTCCCTAAAGAACGAGGCATCAGCCATAGGCACTACTGGTAAAGACGAAATGATACAAGATATCTAAATGCTTTTGTTTGGTGAAGTGTTTGCTGGGAAGGTTTCATTCCCTAGCTAAAAGGTCCTCAAATTCTGTATGGGAAGGGAAGACCTTTGGGCGTCTGAAGGTAAAGGTTTTCTCAGATGAAGTATGTGTCAGACCCTTCAGGTGAAGGTTCACTTTCACTGCAAGTATTAGGCTACCAACCAGAGAGGAGAGTTTAGAGACCTGTTCCTCATTCAAGTCCAAATCCAAGTGAGACTCAGATAGTTCGGCTTTAACGCGATGGCGATGTAGGGGTGCTTGAAGATTGCTTTGAACTAGTAGGCCTAACCTACTTCCAGGACCTACCACCGGAAAGGTACGCATGGGGAAATAGTCATTGTTTGTTACACACTGTGGCAGTAGACAGTGCGGTCCAGCCTGTGTATAATAGCATTGGACGTCAGAATTGATGGCAGCGTTTGAAGGGTTAACAAACCCCGATGAGCAGCACTGCTTCTCAAGGCTATTGTGGGCGGGTATCGGCTGTAAAAAATAGCTGACACCTGCATGGTATAGAGCGGGATCGACCCGTGATCACCCTCCATTACACACCTTGAACCTCCAGGATGTAACTATATGCCCTGCAGTGGTATGGGGTTAATGGTTATAGCGCACATTCTGATGCATGGAATGCATTAGTTACATCATCCTGCAATACTAAAGAGGAGCGGTTGTGTATAGAGTGTACTTCATTTGTGAATTTACAATGAAGGCCTATATACTGGACACAAATATGAATCCTTCCACACAAGAGAGAAGAACCCAACAACAAAGCAGGACTGATAGAAGAAATGAATGACAAGTCATGTAATGAGATATCAAATACATTGTCTCAGGTCTTTAGAATGTTATGTACAGAATATACAGACGGGGGGGCACAGTTATTCAGGATGTGTGTATGGGGGCGCTGAAGAGTCAGTTCCACTCATTGCGATACTGTTCTTGTCACTGAGGGCTCTGGTCACGGTGCTGGCAAGGGAATGCAGAACTTTTCTGGACAACCTCATTCTACCGTCGGTCGGATCACGGCCAAATTATTTCACTGGTTAGATAAGGAACAGACCGTTATCATTTCACACTGTTACCTGCAAGGAAACAAAAACCGGGCAGGACATGATTTGTATTCGCTCTACTTATAGTAAATCTCCATGGTCAAACTATTGTATGTAATCACATGAAGAACCCTAAAAGAGAAGGTATATGTTTGCCTAAACTTGTGTGATCCCAGCGGGGTCTACATTCACTTTATGTAGATTTACTTCTCGAAGTTTGAGAATGGTCCAAGGCTGGACAGAAGCTTCACCTGAGGCTGAGATTCCTCACTGACAGATTAATAAACAGGGGTCATATTTGAGGGCGGCATTCATCTTCTTAGTCTACAGTCACATTTGCATTGGGGATTCCATTTTCCTTCTCTGTTTATGCAAGCTGAAAAAGGGAATCCTCTGGACAAATGGTTCAATGACCGAATGAACCCCATTGACTATAATATGGGTTCTGCTTGGCTCTTGCAGACATTTCATGTTGGATCTGCGCTGGAACTGAGCGGGATGATTAAACACAATGATAAGTGAACGAGCTCACAATGACTGTTAGTCCTGCTGAATCTCATTCTGTTATTGGCTTTTGTTTAAACCCAACAATTATCTTCACTTTCGCTCATTTGAACCATTTTTTGATGGATATCGTAATAAGGCAGCATTACTCAGAGCATCGTACTATTCCTGGCAGCCCTACTGAGTACTGCAGCATTGTCGCATTCACGTCAATGGGACGGCTAGAGATAGTCGAGCTCTTGTGTCACGGTTTTCTATTGTAAACAGAAGTGTGAACCAACACTTGGCATTATTGGAGCGTGTCTGCACTTGGGTTGTGTAGGATGATCTTGGATCACGTGTACCGTCATTACATATATTACAAGGAGCAGACTGGCTGTATGTTTATTACTAAATCTATAGCCTATATATGATTCTATCTATCGCTCTCTATCTATCTATCTATCTCGCGCTCTCGTCTACCTATCGTGAGCTGCTGGGATTTCCTGGCAAAGTTTCCATTTGAGTTAATACTACTGATATGAGCAGAGATCCCAATGATAAACTCTTTCCCACACAGTTTACATATTACTAACTAGAGGTATAAATGTGAGGTTCTTGGCGCACATTTTATTCCAATTGTGCGAGCCCATCTGCCCCGTCACGGCGACCTCATTCAGATGGGTCCCTACACTAAGACTAGAATTGTAGAAGAGGAGATACTCAGATGTGGCATGTGTCACTTCTCCATGTGGCTCATGTCATCCTCTGTCAGAGCACAGAATCACATTGTCCTCTATATGCATCAATATGATGCAGAACCTTCTAATAACTGATCTAGTTTGCAGTTGTTACACTGCACACATTGTATCTATACACTTCTAGGTGGCTTTTATTCTACATTATGTGCTTCATTCCAGCAGGAGCCTTGCTGTATGCTACCTTATATAATAACACATGGACAGATAATACTGATGTGAGTGACTATACAGGTAAAGTATCACACTGCTATGGTAAAGCATTCCCCGGGAATATATAACTAGCTGCTAGATAACCCGTCACTAGAGCTCTAACCTGTTATCCTCATCTATGATCAGGAGCATCTTTACACTGTGCGCCCCCTGCAGGGCAGAACCAGAGATCAGCGCTCAGGATTCTGTAGGGTCACAGTGATGATATAAGAAGGTCAGAGCGCATGTAGTGATCAGTTATGTATCTGCTATATAAATGCTACTTACATATAACCAGAGAATCCCTATAAAGCCGACCAATTACACTGGAGATCTCCTGTTCTACATATACAGTGTCAGTATAGGGACCCATCTCCATAAGGGGCCCTGGAGGGCCTGATGGGAAGAGAAATGTCATTTACATCCTGCTCTGCTTATTTAGTGACAATACTGAGTGTAATTGGAAGGCTTTGTCCATTGCAGCTTGTCCTGTATTCTGCTTCTTCTGTACGGTCAGTCACATCAGGGTCAGAACTTATCACATAATACAGTCACATAAACATTAACAGGATACAATAAGAAGCTTATACTGAAGATACTACTATTATCTCAAGCAATTAACAATACATTATACTTTATTATATATACTGTGTACATATATACAATGACATTAACATAACATTAATTACATTGAAGAGCATCACATATACACATATTCATATAATATCCATACAGGCATAAATATACACATTACCAATGCAAACAATATATACATTAAATATATAACATGAATACATTTGTGGGCACCAATCATATATACAGATATTGATGTGCTAATGCAATACACAGAAACATTAACAGGATATAGAAACATATCACATATGTATTACAGAATTATTAGTACATGGATGTGTATGCATATATAGATACTCAGTCTTCAGATGTGAAGGCAGCCTAACTCATGGGAGAGATGCTTTTGTTACCATTATACTCTATACATATATTATATGACAGAAATAATAGTACACAGATGTATATGCATATATAGGTACATATACACTTTTATATACTCACAGTCTTCTGGCTCCCTAAGGATATAACATAAATACATGCGTGGGCATCAATCATATATACAGATATTGATGTGCTAATGCACGGAAACATTACCAGGATATAGAAACATATCACATATATATTACAGAATTAATAGTACATGGATGTATATGCATGTATAGATACAGTTACACTTATATATACTCACAGTCTTCAGATGTGAAGGCAGCCTAACCCATGGGAGAGATACTTTTGTTATATATTATATACATGGACATCAGTATATCCAAACTTTATATAAAAATAAACAGGCATAACACCAAAAAGTAAAGTACAAATATACGTATAAACACTGTGTGCACATTATGTGTAGATTGTGTATAAATATATCTAAAACATGTGGACATTTATAATATGTACAGACATTGCAATATTAATAATACATACACAAACACTATATACAAGAATATGTTATGTACATTGCATATGATATTACCAACATGAATATAAATTACATATGTGGACATTGCAGAATATATATACACCATTATATACATGCAGACAGTATATACAAGCAGAACAAATGAGTATTCAAAACAGGTTGTAATGCTAATGATTAACATATGTTTACGCCTTAAGGTGTAGGTTACAGACGTGCTACTATTCAGACGTGTGATTTCAAAGACACAAAAAGAATGAAACTACTAGCAGACATGTATGTGATAATGCCTCATGTCCACGGACACGCACGGTTTCAAAGTGTGGAATCCCGCAGTGGTTTCCACCCGTGCCCAAAGCCATGAGGCCTAAAAAACATTTTCTTACTTGTCCGAAGCCAGTGTGGGTCTTTTCTGTCCACGGCCAGATCTTCTTTCTTCTGCACTGCGGGTGCGCTGTGCTTTTTTTCTAACATTTAAATCTCCTGTTTTCCCGCGGATCTGCTGCACATCCACAGTGTCAGCTTCAATGGAAGCCGTCAGTGCTGGATCCACAGAAAAATGGAGCATGCTGTGATTTTTTTTTTTCCTGCATGTACGATTTGCATGCCAGGAAAAATTGACATCCACATGGTTTTAGTTATTTTGTAGTGCTAATGCATCCCTATGGGTGGCTTGATTTGCGGATCTCTCGCATGGGTGCCTCATGAGAACGAGGTGTGGGGGTACATAGAAAAACATTGCACATACAAGCATATAATATTAAACACGTTAACTATTTAGCTGCTGCTTATGCTAGCAGGGTGCTATATCTTGCCCAGGCTAGGAGACTTAATACATGTGTCCCCTTATTCATTTTAACTATTTAGCTGCTGCTTATACTAGCAGGGTGCTATATCTTGCCCAGTCTAGGAGACTTAATACATATGTCCCCTTATTCATTTTAACTGTTTAGCTGCTGCTTATACTAGCAGGGTTGTATATCTTGCCCAGGCTAGGATACTTAATACATGTGTCCCCTAATTCATTTTAACTATTTAGCTGCTGCTTATACTAGCAGGCTGCTATATAATAAATATATGCTTTGTATTATGCTTTCAGGGACTTATATTATGTGGGGATCTTTTTAATGTAATGTGTTTTTATGATTTGTGTATTTCTGTGTTTTTCACATTATTATACTTACCTGGCTTCCCATTGATCCCTATTATGAACTCATCTTGTCCTTTGGCTTCGGTCATGTTCTCTTGGCATCACTTGCTTTCAGCTCTATATCAACAAAATAATTTGATATTTGTGACTGATAGGCTGTGATTGCTGTGATATATCTATACGAGAGGCCACATTGACACGTAACCATAGAAAGCAAGAGAAGACCTCTATATCCTCAGAGATAAAGACCCAAAATAGGACTTACAAGTGAGGAGCCTGTGGGCAGCAAATGCCCTCCATAGGGAATAAGTGCTCGTTCACCTGGGCGTATTCGCACAACATAAAACCCACACAAATTTTGCATGCATAATCCTCAGTAAATAGAACCCATTGATCTCAATTTCATGCAATCTGCGATCGCGTGAAAAATCTGCAACATGACCTTTCCTGGTGTCATTTGTGCACCGCAAGAGCCTATTGAAATCAATCCACTCAACATTTGTGTGCGCAAACATGTGGCAAATACATGCCAAAGCCGGCAAAATAAGCGGGCATCAGTGCATTCCAGTCACACAAAATGCTGCGTATTTCTGTGGCTGAAATGCCCTTACGCCCGTGTGAATGAGCCCCAAACACAGGACAACTATAGATCTTCTACTCGAGCTTCCAGTATAGATCTCCATCACATGTCTACTAGTACTGAATGGAGAGAAGAACATCACCCACCAATAACTGACTGCACACAACTGACAACTTTCAATTTGATGACCAGCAATCCTATTGGTGGTCGTCTCCTGACGTTACTATGGCAACATAAACAATTTATAAGGAAATACCTCTATGTCATGAGACAGCATGTACATTTACTATCTATATAGGATTGCTATTATGACGCCTATTTTCCATAAAGAATAAAACTATCAGGTAATTGGTAGTTTTGAGTTCAAGTAAAATATATTAATAAATCTATATTTTATATATGATACTGCATTTCATGTAACGCTACAGCACAGTGCACCTCCTCCCCCTCCATGCGGACTCTATAACCCAGTTCCCATCTACTTACTGTATTGTTGGATGAAGAAGCGATGTATCATTTCCTCTGGTCTCAGATGTGCCTCCACCTCTTCAGAGTCAGTGCTGTTGTTCAGGTGGCAGAGAGAGTGATGTCATACCACTTATGGCAGATGTCTTGGTTACGATGAAGTCACAACACTGGAGTTCTGTAAGTGCTTAAAGAGGTATTCCAGTAATATAAAGTTACTCATAGGATAGGGCATAACTAAAGTTACAATCAAAATTATCCCCCCCCCCCCCTGCAAATTAGGCTTGTCAGATTTAAGAACTTACGGCTGTTTGTAAAACTCAATCAAATAAAAGCAATTTAAATAAATCTACACAACTGATATAAAAGTGGTTTCTCCAAGTTGAAGATAGAATGCCACTTTTAAAACCTCCTGCAGTCTGAGAAGTATTCAGCCCCTTCATGACGAGCGTCTTTAGGGCTTATTCAGACGACCGTATATCGGATAGGTATTCATGAGAGGGGGCAGGGCGGGGCGGGGACAGAGCTAAGTTTCGAGACCTAGCTCTGCCCTGCCTCGCCCCTCCCTTTGCAAATAGTGCCGAGGGGTGGAGAGGGCGTGGGAGCTCGGTGCACTACTCCCATCTCTTCCAGCCTCCTCCCCCTGCAGAGAGGGACACCGTATATTGGCCGGGCGTGAATACCTGGCCAATATACGGTCGTCTGAGTAAGCCCTTAGGCTGTATTTACACCAGCGGTAATAATCCAGGGGTTCTGTGTTGTTGCGCCGCGCACAGAACCTGCGTGTTTAAAGAACCAATTATTTTCAGTGGATTCGCTCTCATCCAGCAATGTTTCGCTCGTACCAATACAGTGAAAGTGAAAAATCACAGTTTGTCTTATTTTTGGGTGATTTTGTCTGCAAGGATCACCCAGTATTCTGTAGAGGAGACAAAAATACTGCATTACACTCATCTGCAAATGCAGTTCTCATGAGTTTGATGTGTTTTTCCATTTTAACTATTGAAGGCATGAGCAATTGTTTTCATGAGTGACAAACACGTTCAGCGATGCAAATCACACGTTTTTAAAGGGGAAGCGCATTGCAGAAGCCTGTAAATCTGCGGTTTACGAGTGCGATATAGGTCTGAGTTATCACACTTGCCTGTGTACATATAACCTCATGCCCCATTTACATGAAACAACTGTCGGCTAAACGATCTGCGCGAACATGTGACGTCACCGCTGGTTGTTCGCGCTCGTGCAGAACGTTTAGACAGGCAGATCATCACATTCTGTGAGAAGCACGGAGCGGGGGGGTTAGTCGCAGCGAGAAGTAAGCAAACAGCAATGATTATTATGCTGGTTGAAACGAAAAGTAAACTAATAGCGCACGATGGCTGCGCATTTACACGCAAGGATTACGGCGCAATTTCTTTTGTTTGAACTAATTTAGAATGGAGCATTAGTACTTAGTAGGGCAGCGTCTGGCTTCCAGCTGTGTCTCTAGGGGCGTTCAGCGCCTCGTTATCTTTCTGTATCCCTTTCCTTGTCTATAAAAAGTAATAATCTCTTCTCTTAGGCCCAATGCCCATGGACGGACTTTTGCTGCGGAATTCGCAGTCAGACGCCCGCCGCGAAATCCGCAGCAATGTCCGTCCATTGACATGCAATGTTAAAAGATTCTTCCCTGCCCACTGGCGGAAATTAACTGTGATTTTCCGTTTGCGGGGGTGAGTCGCAGCAGGTTCTATTTAGTGCAGAAAAACGCACAGACAGTTTCCATTGCAGTCAATGGAAGCTGACCGGCCGTCAGCACTTTCGCAGTAGTATCGCAGGAATCCGTGTTAGAGCCCAGCGCTGGCGCGTTACGCCCTGCCCCAGCCGAAACACTCGTAGCGGATCCGGATAGGCGAGTATAGAGTCTCTGGGGGTCACCAGGTCTGATTCCGCTGTGAGATTTTGCAGTCGGATTCCGACCCGGCCGCGGGCAGGAGGACTTACAGGGGTTTTCCAGGGAAATACTATTGAAGATCTTTCCTCGGGATATCAATAGTTGATCGGCTGGGGTCTGTTAATGGGTGTCTCTCGTCTACCCATCTCACACCTACCGCCTCCCACCTACCTGTCTCACATCTCGCATCTATAGTCTATGCTTATTTAACCCCTTCAGTTCTGTGTAAATGTCTCTTCTCAGAGTCAGTGCTGACATTTTCACTACAGGATACGGTTTACTAGTAGATACATGACTATAAATGTGCTTTCAGGCCAGTTGTCACCTTTCTGTTCAGCGGCTCACTGTAAATAGATGTTTCTCATATTCTATTATATACACACAATTTTACAATCTCCTGTAATTGATGCTTATGTCTTCCGTTCCGAAGCAAGTGTGTGCATAGAGCTGTATAAAAATGAGAAATCAGTACGGTATGTAATCTTTAATCCTTAAAAGGAAGCTGTCACTAGGTTCATGCCACCCAAACCCACGGGCAGCATGAACCCAGGACAGGGATGCCCATTTGGCATGTGTCTTGTTTTATTCTGAACCGCTGCTGCGCTACAGAAAGAAATCTACTTAGAAGTTTGACGCAACACTCAAGTGAGGGGGCCGAGCCGCAGCGGGCGCTCCTTGCCGGTAGTATCCAGCCTTGGCAGATCTTCTCCTTGCTTGTGTATATTGAGTATTATTTTTGTATACCATGTGTGTTATCGGTGGGGAAACTCATTTAATATATTCTGTAAGGGAAAGGAGTATAGATTGTATATTCTCTAAATGTTGTTGGGCTAATTATGCATCTGTCAGACCCGTCTTACATATTTAATCTTCCCTCTCAAATGCTCTTGTTTTATTTCTAGTTGCATAAAAAGAAATCCTGCAGATCATGAATAGAACCATCTCAAAGCCAAGAGAAACCCAGAGAGAAAACAGTCCTGTAACCGGTAATACATGTATAATATTAAAGTGCAGTGCTAAATGGAAGCCAATTAAAGTCTAGTGAAGTAGAATACTTCACAAAGATCTGTTACCGGGTCGGAGGGAGAAGGGGGTATATAACCTGCAGTTGTTCTCTGCCGTCCCTCTGATCCATTGGTTCTGGGTACTGTTTTTGGTTGTCTAAGGTGGCTGATATAACCTGCTATACCTGCTCTCTGATTGGCCAGCACTGATCACATGAGCAACACTGGTCAATCAGAGAGCAGTGCACAGTATACATTAGATAGTTAGAAAACTGCAACAGCCATCTTGGGCGCCTGAAAAATGTGACCTGGAATTCGTGAATCGGATAGATGGCAGAGAAGAACAACTGCAAGTAATATACCCTCCTTCAGTCCAGGGTAGAAGTTTGGTCCTGAAACCAGAGGGTTGCTATAAAGCACTAATCTCAGGATTGTCTTGGCACCTATCCACAAAATAGGTGCCGAAAGTCTGATTGGTGAGGGTCTCGCCACCGAAACCAGCACTGATGCCAAGAACAGGGTCGCCGTATCCGCCTCTCCTGGTGCATGAATGAAGGTGCGGATGACTGTTTGCTTCTGCTCAATTCCTTTCAATCGGGCTGCCGGAGAAAGCTCAGGACAAGCACTTAAGCAGGACCACAGAATGTAATGGACTGGCATTGTACATGCTCAGCCGCCACACTAGTCAAGCTGCTCCTCACTGCGGGGTTTGAAGTGAGCAGCAGAGAGGGACACGGGATTGGCGTTTTTGGGATCGGTGGGTGTCCCAGTGGTGAGATTCGCGCTGCTGATCAGACTTTATCAACTGTTCTGTGGATAGGTGGTCGGTCCGTTCTGGAAATACCCATTTACAACTAAAAAAACAAGTCCTCCTAGCCAATGTTATATTCCAGTACCGGCCTGTGGAAGTGGTTTTATCCTTCCACTTAGTAGACATTGCTGAGTAGTTTGTAAACCCGATCACTAAACTGAATCATAAACTAATGCTTAATTTTCTAGAATTTTTTTTCAGCTCTATGCTGAATTAGGGGAAAAAAGCTATTCATACTTTGATCTGTTGCTCTTAAGAAGCTAGTGGTACACTTGATGGATGAACTGTACTTTTCCCGCAATATCATGGTAGAAATTGTTACCATTTCTGCTTCGTTTTCTAGACACTGTCCAAGCGCCGTTGTCCAAGAGAACCAGATTTGTTGGACCTGGAGGATATCATTTTAAAAAAACCTTCAAGCTGAAACAGGTGAGTGACACAGCTTCACCCCTTTGTGTATTATGGCTTGGTGGGTCTGAGGTACTTAGAGGAGGGACCGTTGTCTGAGATTGTCCATCCATTAGGCCGCCATATGATTACCATGTATTACGTGTGTTCTGTATGCCCGTATGAACGGTGGTAACTCGCAGGCAATTAATCGCATTGCCTTACGCAGTTCCTCTCAAATTAGCGTATCGGAATTGTGTAATACATGAGCGCAAAACAGAACGCAGCATGTTGTATTTTTGCCACATATATGCACATGATAGAGCCAATACGTGTGTATATATATATATATATATATATATATATATATATATATATATATATATATATATATATATATATATATATATATATATATATATATATATATATATATATATATATATATATATATATATATGGGCTTGTATATACACATACCCATATGCAATTACATTGGGGTGAGCGCCCCCTAAGGTAGATTGGTCAGTTTTAAATGTGTTAGTGGTAACCCTTACTAGGCTGTAAAGAAAGGGTGAGTCAGGGTGATGATGGGGAATGTATGTCTGCTTAACAATTGTGTTTTATTAATGGTGTCATGTCTGAGCTGAGGTAGCTGAGCTCTGAGGTGACTGGGCGCTGCTCTGAGGTAACTGAGCTCTGAGGTGACTGAGCGCTGCGCTGAGGTAACTGAGCGCTGCAGGAGACTGTTCTGAGGTAACTGTCCACTGTCAGCTCTGAGGTAACTACTGCTTGGTATCTGTCAGCTGCGAGATAACTGACCGCTGTATGCAGACTGTCGGCTGTGGGGTAACCGGAGGATGAGGCTGTGATGACCGGAGGAACAGAGATGGTTAATAATGGTTACTGGGAGGTTGGTGTTTCCTCAGTGTAACTAGTTACACTGTTGTTAGACATCCTTGGGGTGCCTCACCACCTGGATGTAACTAGTTAGGTGGTTGTTAGACATCCTTGGGGTGCCTCACTACCTTGGTGTAACTAGTTAGGTGGTTGTTAGACATCCTTGGGGTGCCTCACTACCTGGATGTAACTAGTTAGGTGGTTGTTAGACATCCTTGGGGCGCCTCACTACCTCGGTGTAACTAGTTAGGTGGTTGTTAGACATCCTTGGGGCACCTCATTACCTCGGTGTAACTAGATAGGTGGTTGTTAGACATCCTTAGGGCGCCTCACTACCTCGCTCTAACTAGTTAGCTGGTTGTTAGACATCCTTGGGGCGCCTCACTACCTCGGTGTAACTAGTTAGGTGGTGGTTAGACATCCTTGGGGCCCCTCACTACCTCGGTGTAACTAGTTAGGTGGTGGTTAGACATCCTTGGGGCACCTCACTACCTTGGTGTAACTGGTCAGGTGGTTGTTAGACATCCTTGGGGCGCCTCACTACCTCGGTGTAACTAGTTAGGTGGTGGTTAGACATCCTTGGGGCCCCTCACTACCTCGGTGTAACTAGTTAGGTGGTGGTTAGACATCCTTGGGGCACCTCACTACCTTGGTGTAACTGGTCAGGTGGTTGTTAGACATCCTTGGGGCGCCTCACTACCTCGGTGTAACTAGTTAGGTGGTTGTTAGACATCCTTGGGGCACCTCACTAACTCGGTGTAACTAGTTAGGTGGTGGTTAGACATCCTTGGGGCACCTCATTACCTCGCTGTAACTAGTTGATGAGGTCACTGTCATGTGATCAGGGGCGGAGCATGTAACTCACCGACAGACGGGTGGTCGTTAGTATTTTGATTGTTTTTTCAATCAACATATGTAATGCCTAATAAATTAACCCATACAAGGGAAAGCATTGGTTTTACTAGTCGCGCTATGGTCTTGAAGGGGTCCAGCTCGAAAAAGGCCTTATTGATCAGAACTTACCGTGCATTCACAAGGTTAAAGGGAAAAATCTATTTCTACATCTTACAAAATCAAATGTGGATTCTGGAGTAAAAGCCTGAACGTGTTACACATAATTTACGTTGTTTACTACCTGCCTTCTCCTGATTAATGGTATTTGTCTTCCATTCACTCTAGGCAACCCTGTGTCAGCAGTAGTTACCTGTAATCTTTTTGTCGTACCAGCACTAAGAAAGATCCAGGGAATCCTGGATCCAAGACCTACAATCATCAAAGCCAGGGTATTTATACCGCCCATGTTATATGGAGAGCGGAATTCGTATCTGCCGTTCCATCGCTATTTATTGCAGTCACCCCTATTAGGAAATGTTATACACCTCTAAAACAGTGTGTGTTTCATGTCCAAGTGTCTAGTGAGGCGGCTCTATACACGTACAAAGGGTCTTTATTTTGAGAATTTACCATATAAAGCAGTTATATGACTTTACATCAACATGAATGTCTCTGTATATGAAGACACAAAATAGCTGCTCAATTTCCATTACTTTGCCGCTGTTTGAAAACTTATATTGTTTTTGTTTTATAAGTAAATGTTAAAGTGACCCTCCAGTTTTCTGGACAAAATTCTGCAATGGAGCCGGAGGAGGAACGTGGGTGTGTATATTATCTGCAGTTGTTCTTCTCTGCCGTCTTTCCAATTTGCAGTTCCAGGTCCTCTTTTCGGGCATTCAAGATGGCCGATTCAGTCTTCAATCTAGCTAATCTCTACAGTGTATTGGTAGTCTTAGACTAACGATGCATTATACCTGTTCGCTGACTTGCCAATGGACAATCAGAGAGCAGTGCATTAGGTAGTTAGAAAATAGCTGTAGCCATCTTGGACAGGTGGAGCCACGGCCTGAAACTGGCAGATTGGGAGGCGTGGCATAGAAGAACAAGTGCAGGTAATTTACCCTCCACTTCGTTAGGTACAAGGACAGAATTTTGAAGGTTTACTTTAAGAGGGATTTTCAACGATGGGATGTTTCAACGGTGGGGGTATGACTGCTGGGACCCCCAGTGTTCAGTGTTCCTGAGACTGGGGGACCTGCGTCCCGCTTATTTCACAGTTCAGCATACATCGTCTCGCTTCTGCAGGGAAGCAGGGAATAGAGCTGCTGGTCACACAGAACAGGCTGATTCCTCTCAACGGTGCAGGCAGATAGCCGAGTGCTGTGCTGTGTTTGCCTATATGTCTGACCTATTGAAATGAATGGAGTAGTGCCACTCCATTCATTTCAACGGGGCAGACAGAAATAGCCGAGTGCTGTGCTCGACTATTATTGTCTGCTTCATTCATTTCAAAGGGGCAAACAGCCAAGCACAGCAATCGGACGATCCCACTGATCTATCAGTTTTCACTGGATGGGTGAAAACTGGAAAAAATGTCCCATCGCCCGGAATACCGCTTTAAGGAAAAACTCCAGGTAAATGTGTATGTGATTAAGGCCGATTTCACATCGGAGTCGGAGGTTCAGTCGCAGATTCGGCTCAAAGTACTGGAAGAAAAAGTGCTGCATGCAGAGCTTTTTCTTTCATCTAAAGTTAGGCAGCCGAGTGGAAAACAGACGGACCTCATTATAATCAATGGGGTCTGTCTGGTGCTTGTGGTGCTGTCCAGAGAATGAGCCATTTGGTTGCAGAGATTCCCCTTTCCTGCTCCCCGAACAGAGCACAAAAGTGGAACCATGGTTGCAGATATAAAACCACCCTAACTTTACACTATACGGTCTTTGTGTTCCCCAATTTCACTACTACAATATGTTGCTAACAATTGGAGGATGTTATGTTAAAGGGGTTGTACTGTTTTTAAAAAAAAAACATTTTCGTGTACCCTATTAGGGAATTATGAGTTAACCCTTTCCAATCAACTGTCTGACAGCTTCCGACATTCTGATTAAAGCCTGAAGACGTCCGACAGGGTATTTTTACTGTATATTGTCGGCTGCTCCGTCATCAGAGCCTCTTAGGTACACCACATACTGCAGTGCTGGTTTTAGCCAGCAGGTGGCGCTCTTGTATAATGACAGAAAGAAAAAGCCTCATAGGAATCCAAAATTAGATTAGAAGAGGGCATTGAGGGTCCCTGTCTCCTGAGGAGTGGAGAGCAGTTAGAAAGAATGTCTCCTGATCTGGAGGACTTGACCTGCCCTGCATTACACAGACCTCTTAGTAATTTTAATGGGCTGTGTGTAATGCTCAATTTCACCATGGCTTATTTTTGTGCTTGAAGAAACTAGTAATTTAATTGGTATGCAAGCAGAACACCAGCTCCACTTGTACGGAGTTACATCCTGTATTATTCTCCAGAGCTGCATTCCCAATTCTTCAGGTTTCATTGCCAAAATACCCTATGATTTATTACTGGATGTATGTCTGGATATATATTGGCATATTTGGGAAATGTGATTTTCACATCAGGCACTGAATAGTTTCACTGCATCATAGGAGTGCAATGGGGACCAGCAGAATTATGGGCACAGCTCTTGATTATAATGCAGACTGTAAGTCATGATCAGTACAAGATAAGTAATGCTATATATTTACAAAGTCCTCTTTAGACCATTCCTTTTTGTTAGAAGGGACCCTCATTACAAATAAGCTAATCCCAGTTTGTCCAACTGCTGGACCCCAAGCAAACCACTGGAATCTATGAGGGAAAAGACAGCAAGGGGAACTTCTACACTTGTCCATTGCTATCAGTGGCATGTCTGTGTAATACATAGATGTGTCTGTTTTTTCAGATGCTCCTAGCTGCCGCTCTTCACTCTCGTAGATGGTATTTAAAGTTGGACAGATGATTGAAATACAACAAGAAAAATAGGTGAATATGACTGAATATAGGAGAACATTTTCTTTTCTGTCTTGCAGTTATCTTGTGATGTAAAGTTGGATCCTCGCCCAGAGTACCATCGCTGCATACTTACGTGGCATCACCAAGAGCCACTGCCTTGGGCACAAAGTACAGGTCTCTATTGACTACATATAACTGGACACTTCTATCAGTTAGGTTGTACTGGATATTTTAATAACATTGCCATCAACTTGATAATATAACTAGCAGATATCACACAGTCAGAAAGTGCCATGGCGGGGTGCCCACCCCTACAGCTTCTAACAAAAAATAACTGCATAACCGGTAATGGAAGCCACCATTTTCTTTTCTTAGGGTAGCTTTTCACAGGATGACTTTCGGGTATGTAAGCGTTCGAAAGCCATTCCAACAACTAAGACTTCTGTACTTTCACACAGGAGCGATAGTCGTTCAGTTAATGGAGGCGAAGCGCGCTGGAGATCTCTTCCGGCTGTCAACCTCCGTTTACTGTGAACAAACAGTTGTTCAATGAGAACTCACTAGTTGCTTTGTTACACTTAGCCAAAACAAAATGATCAATGAGCAATTTCTCGCTCAATCGAATCCTGCGTTATTGCACAGAAAAACTATCAGTCAAAATTGCTAGTTCGAACGATTTTTCAGCCAATAGTTGGCACAGGTGAAGCCACCCTTAGGCTCCTTTTAGACTTGTAAAGGTTGATTTCTATTAGCCCTGCAAGGAAGAAGAGGGATTTGAATGGAAATATGCTGGTGGATGACTCGCTATAAAGCAAAAAGAATTTATCATATCAGTCATGGAAGAAGTAAAAAAAAAAACTGACCAAATGGTGGCAAGAACCATTTTTAGGAAAGGTTCCTATAGCTTGCTTGTATGGTAAAGCGTTAACAGTCGATGTGGCAAAACATTGCAAAAAGAACAGGCGTGGTGCATAATATGGTGTAAAAATACATTGGGATGAAATGGAAATCCGCTGGCTCTATTCTATATTGTATCATCAGGAGATCTGAAAATCCTTTAGCTGGAAACCTGACCTTGATTGCCAAACAGACATTACTCAACCCGTCACCACAATAGATGACCACTAAGGGTCCCACTACCTACATCAAGAAAGTCAGAGGAGTCAACTTGAATTATACACAGTATATTGTACCTTACATTGTTTTAGTTTTTACTTTATGTTCCTAAGGACCAAAAAAATGGATGCCAGGTTTGGAAAATCTTTTTATAGTTCCCATAAATATCATAGAATCGTGGATTTGGAAGGGACCTCCATGGTCATCCGGTCCAACTCCTTGCTCAATGCAGGATCACTAAATCATACCAGACAGATGTCTGTCCAGCCTCTGTTTGAAGACTTCCATTGAAGTAGAACTCACCACCTCCCGTGGTAACCTGTTCCACCCATTGATCACCCTGACTGTCGAATATCTAATTTGTGTCTCCTCCCTTTCACTTTCATCCCATTGCTTCTAGTCTTTCCTTGTGCAGATGAGAATAGGGCTGATCTCTCTGCACTGTGACAACCCATCAGATATTTGTAGACCGCTATTAAGTCTCCTCTCAGCCTTCACTTTTGCAAGCTAAACATTCCCAGATGCTTTAACCGTACCTAACAGGACATGGTTTGCAGACCGCTCACTATCCTGGTAGCTCTTCTCTGAACTTAATCCAGTTTGTCTATTTTTTTTTAAATTGGGGTGCCCAGAACTGGACACAGTATTCCAGCTGAGGTCTGACTAAGGAAGAGTAGAGGGAGATAATTACCTCATATGATCTAGACTCTATGCTTCTCTTAATACATCACAGAATTGTGTTTTTCATTTTTGCTGCTACGTCACAGTGTTGACTCATGTTCAGTCTGTGATCTATTAGTATAGTCAACTACTTCCTCCAGACCCTAAAGACGAATAACCCATCACACTAGAAGGTTAATCATTAGCCACTAGGTAGAGTAAGCTGATTAATGAACCAGTCTTTACATTACGTCGACTGATCCAGACACCAAGAACTCCCATATAGGAAATGTGCATTGTCATCTTGTCTTACGAGGAGTGTGCTAACGTCTATGTCTTCTCCACGCAGGTAATCAGATGAGCAGTCGCCTGATGAGTATGCGCAGTGCCAATGGACTGTTGATGCTACCTCCAAAGACAGAGCAGTATGTGGAACTTCACAAGGGAGAGGTGGTGGATGTCATGGTCATCGGAAGGCTATGATGACAAAAGCAAGAGAGAAGCATTGATGCATGTCCACATATCATTGACTGTATCCTGTAATATGCAACGGCACAGCTAGTTTTTATGATTTGGATAAAGTTGATCAGTGTAGTCAACATCTTGAACTAAATTTCAAAAACTGACTTTGAGGAGAAAAACTGAAAAAAAAATCCCCCCCCCCCCCCCCCAAAAAAAACCTTATAAAAAAAAAACTCTTATAAAACCTTATTCTGATTATATCAAGGCAACTTTTCCTTCATTGCAATTGCTTTGTGTGTTAAAATGCTAGGTCTAATAGCAGTAGCTTTTAGTAGACAGCAGTAGATGCCTGCAAAAGTTGTGTTTCTCTCATCCTTAAAGTACAAATACTTAAGCTCTTAACCAAGGCTGTCTGCTTACTTTATACTAGCTTAGATGACACTGCTGTTTCCCTTATCAGTATGCTTCATAACCGCTTCACAAGAGAGCTCTGCTTGTTCTTTATCTTGTATAACGTGTTGATGTGCCAAGTGGTTGCATCTGGATCCAGACTCCCATCTTCTTAACAAGGAGGAGAGACGTCCTGGCAATCACTCCGCTCAGTACTATTGGGCAGTAACTGAATACCTTTTCTTTGAAAAAAAAATTGCTTCCTTAAGTGCTGACAGCCTTTTTAACCAATACATTTAAGAAATGTACAGAAAAAAAAATCAAAAACTGATCTTGTACAGATTACAGTGTACCAGCATTCATGTGGAGAAAAAGAAGCAAAGAAAATACTGAAGAACTCTGTACCATAACATTTTCTGTAATGATATTGAAACAAGATGAATTAAATCCTTGACCATTATTTAAAAAATAAATAAATAAAATCTGTTCTTCTTTTGTCCTATGTTTCCTGACTTCAAAAAAGTGTAGTAGAGAATGTACAGCGCTGCTCCATCTCCGCAGTGATGAGTTTCTTTTTACTTTTATTGCTTTACTTTTTCTGTTGTTTTCGCCGAGTACTTTTTGACGAACTTTTATAAAGTTTCCTCGTAACGATGGAAGTAAAGTTATTCAGTTTGTTGTTGCCAAATCCTATGACCAACGATATAGTTAGAAAAAACACATGGATGCCATTGTATGCTGGTTTTGAAGATACAAAAATACAGTCAGGATCTAGATGATACATTGTTTTGTTTTCTATGGAGGATGCGCCTTTTATTATTAGGAGGATGTGGGTTGGTCCAATCATATTCTGTGGTAGTGTATATGCATAATTCTTGGATTCTGCTCTTGACTTATAATTTTATTGTTTTTAGTACTGTACCAAAAAAAATGTATCCAGATGTATCCCATAAAGACATATATACTTTTGGTGTATGTTGGTAGGTAAAAGTAAAGTCCCCTGGTGCAAGCACAGAGTCATGACTGACTCCTAGGGCCACGTCACGTCATGACATTTTCTTGGCAGACCGTTTTTGCCGTGTGGTTTGCCATTGCCTTCCCCAATGTTCGTACCCATACACATTAAACTTAAGTTGATGAAAATGGACAATATCAAGCAAAATCCTCATTCATAAGGTTAAATTTAACAATCAACAATTGTTTCATCTGACAAATCGCATACACTCATCTAGTCAGATAGTTGACTGCACTGTGGTGTAAGCTGGGTGCTAGAATAGGAGTTCCATCTGATATATGTAAGTAAGAACTCTGCATTATATGGTGCCATACACGTGACCGATGTCTTCTCCTTCGTGCAATTCAGCTAATCCTTTGTGATGATATTTGATTACCAGTAACAATTGTTTGAAAAGGGTCCAAATATGTGAGTGGAATGAAATGTTACTGACTTAGGATTGCCTGTCTAATGAAACCCTCACATCTACAATTGTATGTTGGAGTACAGAGCTCTTTCTTAGACATACAGACCTTGTCTGGAAATCTTTGTCCAAGGGTGAGGCAAAAGATTCGAAGAATCATGCACAAAAGCTCATTAGTCTGTCGCCAAGTGTCATTGAACTAGTATGGCCAGTTTGAACAACTGTGGCAGCCAACACGGACTTACAAACGTATGGCTACATCTGTGAAACAATCATTCACTAGATGAAAATTTAACGACTGATCAACCACCTTCTATACGTCTTTGTATATGAGCTGACAATCTGGCATGAACGATCACATGAACACCCTTTTGCCTGACTTTTGACCTATGTAAAGCTGTACCTGATCCACCATTTAATAAGCAAACATTTGTTCAGCAGCTGGTCGCAACTTTCATGCAGCTGAACAAAATCATCGCCAGCTGCAAACCTTATGATGTCAACAAGGGATGTGGTGCCGACAGCAATGATTCTCTATGTGGGACAAACGATTAGTCCTGCAGAAGGTTTGAATCAGCTTATGCAAAGGCTTGGTATACAAGTGCCAATGATTTGGCGCTTGGCTACCGGAGCAAATTGCTCCATGCAAAATGCACTTAAAGAGCCTCTGTCTTCAACTGTTGGCCCCATGAACTGTATAATGGGCCTCAAAGATAAAGGGACGGGGGATCAGGTAAGATGCTTTTTATAGCCACAGGGTCCCTGTTCCAGGACTGTGTTTCTGAGAAATTAGTGTTCGCATATATATGGTGACACTCTTCCCAAGGCTGTGTGCGCCCACTCTCCTAAAGAGATAGATGGGAGAGCGTATGCGCACAGCCTTCTGATATGGTCACTGTGTGTGTGTGTGCTGATTTCTCAGGGGCCCAGCACTGAAACAGGGGACACTGAGTATAATAAGCAGACCACCGGCCCTCACCTTTGAGCCCCATAACTTAGTTTACAGTTAGTGATGACAGAAGCCCTTCAACTAATGTGAATGGCCACCTTTACTTTAGAAATGCTGTATTATATGCTGTATGATTAGATATTTTTAAACATATTTTGCCATCTATAATTGCAATGAAAATTGTTCAATCCCATTGCAAGTTTATTTGCCAAATTTACAAACTTTCAGCTGTTTGCAAAAAAGCAGGGGATGAACAATTTAAATAGCCCAACACAACTAACATAAGTGGTTTCTCCAAATACAACACAAAATATAATTTTTCATGACTACTGCACTTTTAGAATTATTCACCTTCCTCCCTCAATAAAATCCCTCATGGGAGCACACATTTGCAAATTAGGTGTTGTCTTAAGCACACCTGATGCAACTAATCAAGGGCTTTATTATCTATCTGGACTAGATAGAGGTTTGTGGACGACATTTGACTGCATGTTAGAAATATGGTTAAAGGCCCATTTAGACACAACAATTATCGCTCAAAATTCGCCTTTTGAGCGATAATCGTTATGTTTAACTGCACTGACTTCATGCAGTTTTCGTTAAGCTGTCGCTCAACGTTGTCTTTCAGCATGCTGAAAGACAACAATGAGCCTTATCGGGGATTCACAGCGGGATACAGCTGATACTATTGTTTCAGCTGTATCCCGCTCCCTGCTGACAGGCTGGGTATGAAGAACACAGCTGTCTAGCTGCGTTCTCCATACCCTTCCTGGGGCGTTCGGCTGGATAACAGCCGGGCGCTACATGCAGAAAACAGCTGGATGCAGAGAACAAGTGGCTCCCCGCTTGTCATCTGCATCCTCTGCTGGGATCGCAAGGTGATCGCTCAACGTTTGAGCAATCACCTTGTGCTTAAATGACACAACGATTATTGCTGAAAAGTCGCTCAAAAGACATCTTTCGAGCGATTATTGTTGTGTCTAAATGGGCCTTAACATAGTATGTTAGGCTGAAAGAAGACAATGTCCATCTAGTACAACCTGTTTCCAACCCCCTCTCCCCGGAAAGTGAAGACATCATTGCATAAACAAGGAAAATTATATAAAAAGTTAGCAAAGGCACTGACTGTTCCTATAGATACAGTTGGAAGCATAGTTTGCAAGTTTAAAGTTAAAGACACACTGGCTACACTACCTAAATGTGACAGAAAGAGGAAGCTATCACCGGCTGACACCAGATTCCTAAACAGGTAGGTGGTCAAATACCCTTGTATAACTGCAAAACACCTGCAGCAAGATTTGGTGGCAGCAGATACTGCGGTTTCAATTTGCACAGGAGTACAGCTCTACTGACCCAAAGCACAAGAAAAGTCAGCTCATGCCTAAAGCCATATAAATAAGCAACAGAAGTTTTGGGATTCTGTTCTGTGGAACATGAAACAAAAGTGAAACTTTTCAGGCCTGTGGATCAGCGGTATGTTGGGAAGAATAAAGCATATGCTAAAAAGAACCCCCTGCTACAGTGAAGTATGGCCGTGGCTGGGTGATACTCTGGGGCTGCTTTGTGTTGTTCTGGCTCTGGAAACCTCCAGTATGTAGAGGGCAAGATGGATTCAATCAAGTATCCAGGGCATCTTAGAAGAAATCATGCCTCTGTGAGGAAGCTGAAGCTTGGATGTCATTGGACCTTTATAATAGGACAATGATCCCAAACATACCTCAAACTCCACTAAGCCGTGGTTTCAGAAGAAGTCCTGGAAGCTTCTGGAGGGGTCTTCACAGTTGCCTGACTTGAACCCCGTAGAAAAAAATCTTTTGCGGGATGTGAAGAAGGCAATTGCAGCATTCAAACCCAAGAATATTGGTGAGCTGGAGGCCATTATCCATGAGAAATTGGGTAAGAGTCCTCAGGAACGCTGTCAGAAGCTGCTGTCGGGCTATGCATCACGGTTACAGCAGGTCATAACAGCAAAGAGCTCTAATTAGTACTAAAGACAATTCTCATGAGGGGGTTGAACAATTCTGAGACTGCAGGATTCTTTAAAAGTGTCATTTTGTGTTGAATTTGGAGAAGCCCCCTGTTATATTAGTTGCATTGAGATACTTAAATAGTTTTTGTTAGTTTTAGTTTTTTTTTTGCAAAGAGCCGGGAGTTCGTAAATTTAGCAATGAAATGTAATTTGGGGGTGAATAATTTTGATTGCAACTGTATATGATCAAACATGGTATGAATAGAACCCAAGGCAGGAAATACAATATTTGGGATCACAGTAAGAGTCAATAGAATTATTCTAGGTTAACGTATATTCAAAGCCTAATTTATTTTCCTTTCCATGAATATTTTGTATGTGGGTGTGTTTGTCGGGGGGGGGGGGGGGGGACATAATATATAAGGAACTTCTGCTGCAGCATTGAGGCTCATGAAGGAAAAAAAGGAGGTGATTGGTTGGTTAAACTCTTTCCTATTGATGCTATGAAGGTGTTCAAAGCTCTAGTGCATATAACATTTGCAAAAGGGAAGCAGAATAGCCAGAGCAGGCACAAATATATTCAGTATTTTTATGCACTTGCACGAATGGGAAGGGGGGAGTAGTGGCACCTGGTGAGGAGCTCCTTTGTCTTTTGCTCTATGTACACCCATTTGTGTATTCCTATGGTTGAGAAATAAAATCTTGTTCTTTGCCTGGTTAGTGATTCCGATGATGGAATCAAGCATATTGTGTTGGAGTTACTTTTAAAAAATACTATTAATGTCTCAAGAGGACTGCCCTTAAAGGGGTTGTTCAGTTGTCAATTGTTGATGGCCTATTCTTAAGATGAGTGATCAATAGTAGAGAGGCGGGAGGCAGACCCACCGATCAGCTGTTCTCTGGGCTGGTGCACTCAGCTGATTTCCGCAGAAGTGTACAGCTCTGTTCCCACTGCAGTAACGCATCTTGGTATTGCATGCCAAGTGCCCATTCATTTAATTGAGAACTTAGCTAGCAATACCAAGCCAGGCCAGTGCAGTTGGAACAGAAATCAGCTTGGTACTTGAGCTCACTGACCCACAAAACAATCGACCGGTGGGGGTCCCTGGCACTAAACCCATCCCGAGAAAACGGCATCAATAATTTACCTCTTTAAGCTTGAAGATGGCCATACACCTCCCTGTAGAGATGCGTTGTTCAATATCATTCAATAGGTGAGAGCGACAAGCTGCTGTCAAACCAATCTGATCAGCTTCTATGAGGAGGTAAGTTCTAAGCTGGATCATGGTAAGACACTAGATATTGTACTGTATGTCCTGATTTTTCCAAACCATTTGATATTGTGACACATAAATGGTTGGGACATAACATGAGAATGCTTGGTCTGGTGGAAAATGTGTCTTTGGGCTCAGTGATGGAAAACAGTTGTTACTAAAGGCAAGGATTTAAGCCTGAAGAAGAACCCTGCGTTGGTTCTGAAATACTTTGTCCAGTTTTGAGCACCCCACTCTAAAAAAAGACATAGGCAAACTGAAGCAAGTTCAGAGAAGAGTTACCAAGATTGTGAGCCGTCTGCAAATCATGTCCTATGAGGAGCAGTTAGGAGATATGGGAATGTTTAGCTTGCAAAAAAGAGGGCTGAGAGGAGACTTAATAGCTGTCTACAAATATCTGAAGTGCTGTCACAGTGCAGAGGGATCAGCCATATTCTCATCTGCACAAGGAAAGACTAGAAGCAATGGGATGAAAGTGAAAGGGAGGAGACACAAATTAGATATTCGACAGTCAGGGTGATCAATGAGTGGAACAGGTTACCACGGGAGGTGGTGAGTTCTACTTCAATGGAAGTCTTCAAACAGAGGCTGGACAGACATCTGTCTGGTATGATTTAGTGATCCTGCATTGAGCAAGGAGTTGGACCAGATGAGGAACTTCTGGTCTTGGAACGGAATAAAATTGCTGATTCAACTGCCAAGCTGTCTGTCAATGTATCAATTATTAAAGCAGGCTGCAAACTCTTAATGTGATGGTATCTGAAGCCTCAAAGACTGTCCTGTATGTTTCCTAGGGTATCAGGTCTCCGGTTTCAGGCCTATGAGGGTGAGGGTACCTTCTTACATATATGGTGGAATTGCCCCAGACTTCACTACTTATACTAGCATGCTAAATCTTTCTAGTCTATAATCCAATAAAAGAGCTATTAATTGATACATTGATCTACAATTTCCTTAACATATACCTGGGTCCAGAAATGGTGAAGGGGATAAACGAAACCTTTCTATATTCGTGCATGGTACTGGTGGGACAGACAGCAGATAAGACAGTCTCCCAGAACCCCCTCCCCCCCCCCCCACCTTCATTCCTTTTCACTGAACTCATAACGGTCTCATTGTATGTTATAGTAACACCTTAAAAGGTGTAACTTATGTTAAACATTTTAGTTTCAGCCTATCATGTATTATTATTAACCTTGGAGGTATATACTTTTCCTGTGATGTCATTTATGGTATATAAACCAAATACACCTTTGAATAAATTAGAAATCATCTGATACCGCACAGGCTGGTGTGATATGTATTTCTCCTGGGTCCAGACTTCTGCACGAGATCTGGGATCATCTTCTCTTTGATAAACACATAAATTCTCCTTACATTTTTGGTCCTTCGAGACGGAAAGACTCACTGCAGAGGGAAGGGACAGCCTGGCTGTGAAAAGGTGGGTCTGAAGTACTCTCCAATCATTAAAAGACCTCCGTCTTGCTTAGACGTCATTAGAGGCCAGTCGGGCATCCTGTCTGAAACAGTGATGTTTTTCCGAACTAGCCTAAGAATTTAGAAGCCTCCCAGATAACGTGTAGTAAGTATAACAATGGTTAAACTTTTCTTCTCTCTTCTTCTGTATGCTTTGGTGTTAGTAAAATTTACAATGGGTATTGTAAAAGAGAAGCAAGTATAGAGGAATGGGTTGTCAAGGGACAATAGCAGTAGTCTATGTGCGATGTGTATTGTAAATTAGAAGCAAGTATAGACAAATTTGTTGTCAAGGGACAATAGCAGTAGTCTATGTGAGACCATAGGCATTGTGAGAAGGCTACAGGAAAGAATTACTCCACGCAGCACGTAAAAGAATCGGTTAGATGACGTCATGGGGCACAGGGGTGTCCAGGAACTTTACTTCTTATCTTACTACTACTACTTTTTCTTTGATATTGTGTTATAGAGTAACTAAGAATATAAAGAGGGCGGCTGCCTACTAACATATTGTAATATTTGTATTGTTGACTTATACTGCATGAAGCGAATGTGTGAGTGATTTGAGATAAGCGGATCTGATACGTGGGCACTGACCTCTAGGACACATTAAGGACCAGCCTTGCTGTGCAGGTTGTTTTCGGACAAGCCCCATATTGTGTTTTATGTTCACAGGCCCTACTCGGAAAGGCAAGAAGGAGTCTTCGTGTATATAGCGAAGCACTGATTCTGGTCAGGAACCCCTGCGTTTTCACTATACATTTTAGTGGCCAGAGGCTTGTTTTATGTTGTTTGTCTTGTAAATCGATGTCAAGAACATAATTACTAACAATGGGAAATACAAATTGTAAGGCATTCTCCTGTGCATGTCTCTGTTGTTGCCAATGACAGGAAGTCCTTGAAGGGGATAAGAAGTACATGGACAAGTTAGATCCTGACTGTCAAATATTGTGACATAAGGGGGGATAGAAATATGGATTTAAAAAATAAATTAAAAGTTCCAAGTTGTAAAGAATTATGTGATAAAATACGGACAATATCAGCTAAAGATCAGCAGAAATACGAATTATCCGCTGCTGAAGCCTGGTTAAAAGAAGCCCCAAACTGTCACGCCCATATAAATAGAGCCCCGACAGTTTTGATAAACAATTCAAAGGGTTAATGAGGAGTTACAATTAAATGGAAAGAGCAGATAGAAAAATTCTAGGGCCAGATTGGAGTTCTGTAGAAGGAAATTAGAATGGGAAGGGCGGAGATGGTAGAACTCTTCCATAGGATAACTAGGGGGAGAGAGATGATACTAACACTGCATATAATCAGCCATTATAAAGAATGCGTTTGTAAGTGCAGTAAAGAAGGAAATAGGAGGTTATATAATGATGTCGTAGAATTCCTTTGCGGAATCACGGCTTACTCAAGTTGGAATGTTTACACCCCTCCATATTAATTCTGAATTGATAATGCGCATAAGAAGTTTTCACACTGACACGAGGTTCAGCATGCATAGCTTCCTCAATTCTAACTTTAATGATCGGCGTGTAGCCTATTTTAAGAGTTTAACATATCCGCCCATCTGGGCAGGTCAAAGATTACATAGATACAACGTATTGTTTAATTATTGGATAAGCATCTTGCAATTCTTCCATCCTCCGGTCATCTGTGATTGGCCATCAGGTGGTGGATGAAATGAGTGGGTTGTCCTGGAGCCACGTGTGGTTCCTTCGATATGATTGGATGTTACATCATGAACTATAAATTGCACAAACCTCCCATATTATTTGCATACGTTTCCAGTAAAATTGCTTGGGTAATTTCTGCGGTGGCTGTTTCAGACTGTGGTTGTCCGTCTGAGTTATACTGTCCTCCAAAATTGCAAAACAGATGGAAAATGTAACGTGTTTATACTATATATTATCTTGTCAGCGTTTTGAGTACAGAAGTTTCATGTTTGCTTCCCCATGTCAGCAGAGTTATAAAACAGATATTTTCATATGAGCGGAAGTACCTATTGCATAACTGTAAGAACATTATATTTGTAGCAAGACAGAAAGCAAATATGTATACAGAATGTTAAATTGACAACTGTCTACTGCCAAGGCCCACGGATCCATATAGATATATACTGGGCTTCCACCACAGACCCCCCTTGAAACTATCTGTTTCACTAAACTCGCCCTGCTCCGTCCCACCCCAATCCCCCACCGCTGACCCTAGACTCGCATTGTGTTGTAGACGACTGGGCCTATTACTGCCATGGGGGTATAGGATGGTTCGACATCATCACATTCTGGATCCATGATGACGACGGTTGCGCTGACAGTGGGCTTTTTGTTGGACGTCGTAGTGGGACAGGTGGACCAGGCAGTCATCAGGGTTGGAATACACTGTATGCAACGACAAACAGAAATTAGGATGACTATAAAGGTGACAAATATAATTAATAACTTCCTTATCAGAATAACCTCTTGTGCAGAATGTTCTGAAAACTCAGTAGAGTGGCAGTCTTTCACAACTGTCGCTTAGGCTGTAAATGCCCCTCTGATACCTAGGTGTGGGTTCATGGCAATCGGGTCTTTTGGTACATGTGGAGGTCTAGGCTACCACCTGGGATCTCGAGGCATTAGGCATTAGGTGCGACCTTTACTATTTCAGGTAAACACTGCATAACTGGTATAGAACCCGCCTTCTTGACGTTACCTCGATTCATCGACAAGAGTGCAAAATCAGGACTATCTAATAACTGATCAACATGACTGAACCCCTGTCTTATTAGTACGTGCATTATCATATATATTAGTCTGGAAGGAAAGAGCTACAAGGTGATTATTCCCACTTCCCTTTTCCAGAGGCGGCAAGGTAACAGGACCAGGGGCGTTGTAACACCGGTATGTTGCGTGGACATAAGCAGAGTGCACTGCAGATAAAATAAAGCAAAATCTTAGCGAAAACCTATCACAGTGTTCTAAATACACAATGTCTTAAAACTTATTTTTCTATATTTTTCCCTTCTCCTGTCAGGTACCTAACTGAGGAAAACAGACTAAGGTTAGCTCTTTTTAGTTAGTGCTTCTTAATGGCAACTGCGTCTTTACCTGCGGGTCACGTTTTGTCTGGAATGTAGGTACAAGTCTCCCTTATCATCTTACAGACACTCCCTTTTTTGGCTAAATCGTACCTAGTGCCATTCTATTTTGGAAAGTCATAGTCGAGGTAGGTCCTATTGGTAGACTAGTCCCTATAAGGCGTCTCTAGTATAATTTATAAACCGCTGTTAATTATAATAAACATAATTAATCCAGTCAACATTTATTTACCCTAATAAATCAGGAAAATTCTTTAAAAACTCGTCAGGTACCCCCCTTGGCTGTCTTATGACGTCAACGTACATGTGTGGGTCAAAACTATCACCAGGAGCCTCTCTTCTCACTCTAATGTGCTGTACTAGAAGTACATACTAGTAGTGTGCACAGGTACGCACGGCGTGGGACTACCTAATCTTCACCCACACCAATGTCCCTCCTGGAGATAGTCCTAATGGTGAACACGTCCAGGTCGCCTCACCCTTGCGTCAGGGTTTTCCCACTGCCCGTAAGTCCCTACTCCTAGGAGGGGGGGGGATCCCTACCTCACCTTAGAGGGAGGCCATGGATTCCCTGGGCTCATTTCCGGGCATCCATACCCTCTATCTGTACAAGTTAACACCCCACAGGGTGTGCCCTCGCCGGAACCTAAGGTCTTCTGCACTATCCCTTGGCAAATGGGAATTCCACTGACAATCCATCTTAGGAGATCGGGGCAGGCACAGTACTAGTACATTTCTCCTTTTCTTTGGTAGCGTATGTGGTTGGCATTATCGGAACTGGCTCTTCATCTTTTTTAAATAAGGGAAATATTGGTGAGTTCCCCAAAAATCTCCCTCTACCCTGCCTAATTGCCTGGCAGGTGTAGTTTCCAGGGTAGTCAGTAATACTCTCTCCGGTGCAAGACACTTAAGTAGTTATAGAGTATTCCTTCTTCCATTTCTCACGGACAGTGTAATTAGCGGAAATGTTCGTGAAGAGACTAATAAACCACTCTTCAGCATCTACAGGGAGATTTAGGGGGACCATCCCCGAGTGTAGTCGGGCACTACCGCACACGCAACAGTTAGACTTGTTGCTCCTGTTAGCATTGTACCTCATCAACATTGAACGAGTTATACTGGAAGGTAACCATACCCCCATATTCTTCCGACTAAGGATTCCAGTTGCCACCCTCCTCTCTCACTAGCCCTAACCAGAGTAATGTCCTTGGCACAACTAAGACTGGTCTCCCGGATCTGAAGCTTTCTTACAGTATGAAGCATGGATGGATCCATGTAAGTCTTTCGGCTAGTTTCACAGCTGTGGCAGTAGTCAGAAGCACCTGGTAGGGGCCATCAAATCGGGGCTCAGGAGGGTGCTTCCTGGGGAACTTCTTGATGCGCACCCAATCCCCAGGCTGCAAGATATGTGTCCCAGTGTCTGCCTCTGAGTCTGGAAGAGAACACCTGTGTACCTTCGTTTACCTCATTCACTTCCGGTACCCTGTATCTGCAGATTACCTCATTCATGAGCTTCTGTGTGGTTATCTGCTCATTTACCTTAGTATCAGGGTGGGCCTCCAACCTGAAAAAGACTCAAGCAACAACAAGCACATGTTCATACTCCCCAACAGGTGTGAGCTGAATGTGGTCAAATTGGCAATCCCTGAAATGGGTAGAGTGGTCAAGGCAAGTGTTATATGGCCACCTTACTTCTGTCCGGACTTGCATATGGCAAAGATCATGCTAACTGGACAAATGATGCAGCAGCTACAGAGAACCTAGGTGTCACCCATTCTTGTTCAGTGTCGACGTCATCGCTGCTTTTGATTCTGTGTACCAGTTGGGCCATCATGGGGGACAGGGACCTCTGTAGGCAAGTTCTGTTGATTGTTCGCCATACGCCGTCCTGTTCTGTCGCTCCCGTCTTTTAGCCCATCTGCTTTCTTTCCTCGTTGACTTGTAACTGTAAAGTCCTTGACATATCAAAGTCCAAAGTATTTATCAGAGTCCAAAGTATTTATCAAAGTCCAAAGTTTTTATGAAAGTCCAAAGTTTTTATCACTGACTCATGCTGTCAGTATTTATTCTTCTTTCTTCCACGGCTTGAGGGCCGCTGCCTTTGCTGTGTTGTCGGCGAGGGTGTCATCTCTCGCTTCTCCGTTGTAGAAATCGGTGTGGATTCTCCATTGCCAGGTAGTAGTAGTAGGGTTTCCATGAGACTCTGCACCGCTGCACCATTCTTAATTGGCTGTCCTACTGAGATAACAAGCTGTCTGGCCTTCCATATTGGGCCATAATCATGAGCTATGCCAAATGCATTCCAGGAGTCAGTGTAAAAAGTTGCCGACTTACCTTCCACCACTCCACACGCCTCAGTGAGGGCCTCCGGTTCCGCTTCTTGCCCTGAGACATGCGGAGGCAGAGCTTCTGCGTTTAGGACATCTTGTTGTGTCACCTCTGCATATCTGGTTCGGAATCATCAATCCTCACCCTGATACCATCTACAAAGAAACCTCAAAATATGCATCATTAACAGTGTGTACATCACTACAATAATGTCAGAATCTTGTTGCACAGAATTTTAACCAATTTTAAAAAATAGCTGATCTGCCATACTCAAATCACCTATGCCTCCCCTCCCCCCAGGAATACCTGATTAAAAGAAGAGTAGCCGGGTTCAAGGTATTACAACATTGGGAAGAGATATTGGGGAAGGCATGGAAAGAGCACATTGTAGCCGGATCTAATAGGCCAGAGATAAGTGCTTGGGTTGTACTTGCATGAGTATGTTCTGGGTGTCATTTGGGGTGCGGACCACTAGGGGGTAGTCCAATAACAACTTAGAAGATTTGTCAGCCATTGCCTGTACTGCTGCCACCGCACAAGCAGATGAGGGAGCTCCTCGAGTCACTGGATCTAACCTCATGGCTGTGGTTGTCCTCCGTGCTTTTGTGTCAATACTGTCGTATGGGTGGCAGTATGAAGCAAGGCCCTGAAAGGTGCGGAATTTGGCAACAGTGTATGTACAGGTATGGCCTGCAGAACTTGGTTAGTCTTTGGAGGCCTCCAGGCCTTACAGCCTTCTGCAAGAGAAATTAACAGTGAAATTGTGGCAGGTTGGCAGTTTTTCCGAAGCATCAGCACACAGCACCTGATCTGCGTGGCTGACCCTTCACCCCCTTTTTTTTTTTTTTTTTAACTAGGGGAATACTGTTTGACCCAGGGGTGTGTATCCGGGTCTCGTATATATTATCATGGTGGGTATATTCAATTTTCCTATGTCTGTCTTGTAGTTGTCCCATAATTTGTCAGGAACCGTGGAAAGCTGAGTTTGGGACAAGAGAAAAAACAAAACTTTTTCTTCTGGCTATCTATGATTCTTACCCCCTCCTTGGATAAGAGACGTGTTCTTGCATCATCTAGCTCCACCCCTCTGAGTGTGGCTAATCACTTACTTCCTTATTCTCTCATTCAATGTTTGGCAGTCCTTGGGCACACATCGCAACTCAATAAAGATAAAGTCTTATGCATCACACAATTTACATTTTACAAATTACGAGTCAATCTGCCCCGTTCCTCCTGTGGATACCTGGCCTTATCGTTACCTGCTTGTTTCCTATTCCTTGGCTTCTCTGCAGTTTCTCCACAGTTTCTCTTACTCCCTGTAGTTTATTTATTTATTTTATATTGTCTGTGAATATACGTTACTTGTGCTGGGACTACAGGGCAAGTAACTTCCTCTTTTCAGAATCTCTCCCTCCCGTGACAGCCCAGCGACAGGATTACAAGGGATTACAATTTTTACTTTTACAACAGTTTTTGTCCCAGACTTCCGGCGACCGGGCAGATGCAGTCTTAGATGCCGGGCATCTCCATCTGATTGGTAATGTACTGCAATTCTCTCTATTCACTAAACTGTTATATTGAACGCTGGTGCCTTTGGCGTGTATTAATACAGACGCCATTTCAACCCACCTTCTCTTCCCCTTTTCAGGTCTCTTAGGGAAATTCTAACGTCTAATGCATAAATCACATATATTATGTTGTAACTTTACGGTCACAGCGGTGACCACCTAACATTGTATGTGGTTACAATTGAATTGGGGACTGCTAACATGTATGCTGTTGGGGACTTGGCAAACATAGACGTATTTTCTTGTGGGCATGGTGGGCTACGCAGTCTGTATTCTTAAGAGCCCCCTCAGGATGTGAGTGGCATATAACTTTTTACATTTATGTGACGGGTGTATAACAAAGTTTAGAGATTACATAATAAAACATACGAGTAGTTTTAACATCCAACATTAGTTAAATAACTAACAAATGTTGGAGCACAAGAATCGCTTTGCTTCTATTAGGAGTTCCACTTCTTCTTTTTAAATGAACTTAGCAGCCTTTTTTTTCTTCTTTTCCTCCAAACACACTTACGGGCACAAGCCTATACTTCTATGCTATTGTTAACGTTTAACAATTCAAAGGCAACACAGTTTAGTAGTCTGTCTTTTACTAGAAGGGATCCAATAATGCAACCTAACCTATAAAGTCCAAACCCACAGCGCGCCACTGTGTACGGCGCATTATCTTGGCTATAACCCAGCCAATGCAATGCTCATTGCTAACAATCCCTTCTTACAGCTGAGCAGGACTGATACTAATTCTATATAATAACTCAGCAGGATTAGCTCTACACAACAGACAAGCACACTAACTTTATATAAAGGACAGGCAGGACGTTTTAAACACACAGAAAGATTGCTTGATTAATCAATGATAACTTGACTCTCCACCCCTTCCACACTTTCCTGGAGGGTGTAAGAATTAACCTCGGTACAATGTTCGCTGCCTTTCAATTTCAATCATGGCTGCCAGATTTATGATTATAGAAGTCTCCTCAGACGCCAGACACAATATGCCCCGCCCTAGAGTCTCTAGCATTTCTGTCGCTACACAGTTTATCAATCTACCCTCAGACGGAGGGATCTACTCGTGGACATTCAAACGATAAACAAATATTTGTGGACACACACAAATAGACAGAGCACCAGTACGGCTGGTTTTAGTCTTACTGCCCCTCGGGATCCGGTCTGTCAGTTCCCTTTCTTCGGAAGCCTTTTACCAGACTTTACCGAAGTAGCGATACCTGCCCAGACGTTTGACGGCTTTCTGACCCTTAGGCTTTGTAACCAAACCAGACCAGAGCAGGAAAGCCTTCCCGTCAAACTACCCTCACAGGTCCCTTACTCTTAGGTTTTGTAACCAAACCTGGACCGAGTAATCGGGACACCTGCGCAGGGTCAACCCCCCCCTTAAGGCAGCTACTGACCTCGCCACTCGACCAGTACTCTCAAAACAACAGGCATGTAAACATTCCTTTATATCTTATGACAGGTTCTTATCATGTGATCGAGACTTAAAGAAGTACCTGTCGTCGTGCGTCTCCAAATCTATCGGCCTGGCACGGCACATAGGCAAGCCCGGAGTTAGCCACACAGGTATAGATAATTAATTTATCCTACCGTGTATTTGGTGGGCCCGCTAAGTCCAAGGTTGTCTATGTCCGTGCCTTGTGTCCGATTTCTTCGGAGCCTATCGATCACAGTCCCATCTGGGGTGCCACTGTCGTAGAATTCCTTTGCGGAATCACGGCTTACTCAAGTTGGAATGTTTACACCCCTCCATATTAATTCTGAATTGATAATGCGCATAAGAAGTTTTCACACTGACACGAGGTTCAGCATGCATAGCTTCCTCAATTCTAACTTTAATGATCGGCGTGTAGCCTATTTTAAGAGTTTAACATATCCGCCCATCTGGGCAGGTCAAAGATTACATAGATACAACGTATTGTTTAATTATTGGATAAGCATCTTGCAATTCTTCCATCCTCCGGTCATCTGTGATTGGCCATCAGGTGGTGGATGAAATGAGTGGGTTGTCCTGGAGCCACGTGTGGTTCCTTCGATATGATTGGATGTTACATCATGAACTATAAATTGCACAAACCTCCCATATTATTTGCATACGTTTCCAGTAAAATTGCTTGGGTAATTTCTGCGGTGGCTGTTTCAGACTGTGGTTGTCCGTCTGAGTTATACTGTCCTCCAAAATTGCAAAACAGATGGAAAATGTAACGTGTTTATTAGAGATGAGCGAACGTGTCCGTTACGGACACATCCGCACCCGGACACCGGCTTTAGCGAACACTGCAGTGTTCGCGCGTAAGTGTCCGGGTGCCGCCGGGGGCGGGGAGATGCGCGGCGGCGCGGGCGGCAGTAGCGGGGAACAGGGGGGAGCCCTCTCTCTCTCCCTCTCCCCCCCACTCCCCGCCGCACCCCCCCGCGCTGCCACGGCGGCCCCCGAACTTTTTCGCCCGAACACCGAGGTGTTCGCAAAGTTCGGTGTTCGGGCGAAAAAGGGGCGGGGCCGAACGTGTTCGCTCATCTCTAGTGTTTATACTATATATTATCTTGTCAGCGTTTTGAGTACAGAAGTTTCATGTTGGCTTCCCCATGTCAGCAGAGTTATAAAACAGATATTTTCATATGAGCGGAAGTACCTATTGCATAACTGTAAGAACATTATATTTGTAGCAAGACAGAAAGCAAATATGTATACAGAATGTTAAATTGACAACTGTCTACTGCCAAGGCCCACCGATCCATATAGATATATACTGGGCTTCCACCACAATGAGATACATGATTACCCTTAGGATGGGATCATTGCAGGATGTTTTGGAATATGCAAAACATGCAGAAAAGTTTTACAAAGAAAAGGTTGGGAAAGTGAGAGTTTTTATACAGGGAGAAGAATGTGACACGACGGTTCAAGAAAGTCAGAGAGGTCATTGGACAGCGAGAGGATGTGAAAGTAGAGGCAAAGGAAGAAGCAGAGGTGGGATACAGCTCGGGGATTTAAATGTGTGTTTGAATGATTGGAAATCTGGTGATTTTGCCTGAGGATGCCCAGAGAAACAATGCTCACAGGCACCTTGGGGAAAAATGACTAAGAGGGATGGATGTACAACACTTGGAGGATCTCTTGGCAATTTCTACTGCCTGAGATAGATCTCCAGGTGAATGGGCTGATGATTACTTTCCTGGTGGGCTCAGGAGCCACCAGGGCATTAATACATCCCAATATATACCCAATGTAAAATGTAGTAATAGTCATATCATGGTAAAAGGGGTTAATGGACGGACCCACAGGGAATCCCTCTCTGAACCAGTTATAACAGACCTAGAGACAAATAAGCCTGTGAAATGTCAGATTATATAGTCTTAAATATGTCCAGTAAAATGGTTGAGATAAGATATTATGATAAAATTAGGTACACCTTCACCAGAGTACCTCAGGGCTGCTGTGAATCTCCAACAATTTTCTCCCAGGCTATGTCAGCAAACTTAGCTGACTACCTCTAGGATGCTGGAACTGGGCTACTACTGTATGTTGGTAGCTAGCAGCAGACAGTGGAGCGAATTGTGGGGGGACACAGTCGAACCCTTGAGGTTTCTTTATAAGCAAGGCCATAAAGTAAACAGGTAGAAACTCCAATACTGTCAGCAAACAGTTAAATATCTGGGGTATAACCTGTCAGATGAAGGTAGGCAAGCAATTCTGGAAGTCCCAAAACCACGAGCAAATTCTGTCCTTTTTGGGAATGACAAACGTCTGCAGAGCCTGGATCCTAAATTATGCATCCCTGACAGCACCTCTTACCAGACTCATCTATGATGAACCTCTTTCTGCAGCTGACAGGATCCAGTGGGATGCACCCTCTGAGGAAGCCTTTGTCAGGTTAAAACAGACTCTGGTGGGCACATCAGTCTTGGGGGCTGCTGAACTACAGCAAGCTCTTTGTGCTGTTGACTCAAGGGAAGGATATATGACCTCTGTGTTAACTCAGGCACACAGTGGGAAACAGATCGCTGGCATACTACTCCTGCAGACTAGATCCAGTGGCCGAGCGCTCCCACCCTGTGTACAAGCGGTAGCAGCGGCAGCTGAAGCAGTCAGACCTGCCACTATAGTGCTGTTCCGCCACTCACACTGTGTACCGCACGCAGTTGGTTATACTCATATCTTTGTCCTTCCAGACATCCCTCCTACATGACACTACTGCTCTCACAGCCACACCTGACAACTGAGGGATGTACTACGCTCCATCCATCTACCTTACTGCCTATTTCTTCAGACGGTCCTCCATACAACTGTCTAGGAGAGATGGCACATAAGGTGTTACCCAGACCAGATCCCCAGCGGTAATAGTGACACCTTCACCCCAGCGATAATAGTGACATCCCACAGCAGTAATAATAGTGACACTCCCACCAGTAGTAATAAGAGTGACATACCCCAGCGGTAAACCTCAGTGGTCGCTGCTGCCGTCATCTAGATATATAAAAACGTAGTATGTATGTATGTCTGTCTTCGCAGCAACGCGCGAACATGCCCCAACATGTTCTCATAAGCTGCATTGTGATGTCATTAAGGCTCTATTATGACACGTACAGCTTGGAACCACTAGAGCACGCCAGCCAATTACCATTGGAGTTGGAAGTGGGTAAACAAGTACTAGGATATCTTCCTAAGAAGCCACAGCAGCCGGATAAATTGTATGTTCCACCCAACGGCTATTTTATTCAGCCCGCAAGGGGGAAGCAGCGGCCTACAAAATCTCATTCAGGTAGGTAGGTTCAGTTCTTGGAGGTTGGGGAATGCTTATGGGCAAGGCCTTATGTCTCATCCCAACTCGATTATTCAATTCTAAGCGCAAAAGAATTAGCGTCCAAATTTTATGTACGGAATTTAATTCTCTCATTTCCCAATGTCATAGAAACTTGAAATTTGGCACGAGCATTGATTATGTCATAAATAGGAAAAGTTAATGGGTCCCAACTCGATTATTCAATTCAAAGCGCCAAAGAATTAGCGTTCAAATTTTACGTACGGAATCTAATTCTCTCATTTCCTGATGTCATAGATAGATAGATAGATAGATAGATAGATAGATAGATAGACAGACTGTATGCAATGACACGTACAGCTTGGAACCATAAATACTAGAGCACGCCAGCCATTTACAGTCAGTCTCCATTGGAGTTGGAAGTGGGCAAACATGTACTAGGCTATCTTCCCAAGAAGCCACAGCAGCCGGATAAATTGGATGTTCCACACAACGGCTATTTTATTCAGCCTGCAAGGGGGAAGCAGCGGCCTACAAAACCTCAGTGGTCGCTGCTGCCGTCATCTAGATATATAAAAACGAATGTATGTATGTCTGTCTGTCTTCGCAGCAACGCGCGACGGGTACGCTAGTATTACATAATAATGTTTTTCTACATTGTATCTTTTGCTATTACTAGATTCTGACATCATAATGGAGTTGTAAATCCTATCCCCTACTATGAATACATTATTACATCATAATGCAGTTTCACATTATGACATCATAATGGCGTTCTATATTACATAATAATGTTGTTCTACGTTGTATCTTTTGTTACTACTAGATTGCGACATCATAATGAAGTTGTAAATTCTATCCCCTACTATAAAAACATTATGACATCATAATGCAGTTTTACATTATGACATCATAATAGAGTTCTATATTACATTATAATTATGTTGTATCTTTTGTTATTACTAGATTGTGACATCATAATGGAGTTGTAAATTCTATCCCCTACCATGAACAGATTATGACATCATAATGCAGTTTTACATTATGACATCATAATGGAGTTCTATATTACATTATAATTAAGTTGTATGTTGTATCTTTTGTTATTACTAATTTGTGACATCATAATGGAGTTTTAAATACTATCCCCTACCATGAATAGATTATGACATCTTAATGCAGTTTTACATTACATTATGACATCCTAATATAGTTCTATACTAAATTATAATGAAGTTCTACATTGTATCTTTTGTTATTACTAGATTGTGACATCATAATGCAGTTGTAAATTCTACCACCTACTATAAATACATTATGACATCATAATGCAGTTTTACATTATGACATCATAATGGAGTTCTATATTATATTATAATGAAGTTCTACAAAGTATCTTCTGTTATTACTAGATTGTGACATCATAATGGAGTTGTAAATCCTATCCCCTACAATAAATACATTATGACATTATAATGAAGTTTCACATTATGACATCATAATGGAGTTCTATATTACATAAAAATGCTGTTCTACGTTGTATTTTTTGTTATTACTAGATTGTGACATCATAATGATATTGTAAATTCTATCCCCTACCATGAATAGATTATGACATCATAATGCAGTTTTACATTATGACATCATAATGGAGTTCTATATTACAAAGTAGTGTTGTTCTACGTTGCATCTTTTGTTATGACTAGATTGTGATATCATAATGGAGTTGTAAATTCTATTACTTGCTATGAATAGATTATGACATCATAATGCAGTTTTACATTATGACATCATAATAGAGTTCTATACTACATTATAATGAAGTTCTACATTACATCTTTTGTTATTACTAAATTCTGACATCATAATGGAGTTGTAAATTCTATCCCCTACTATGAATACATTATGACGTCATAATGCAGTTTAATATTATGACATCATAATGAAGTTCTATATTACATAATAATGTTGTTCTATGTTGTATCTTTTGTTATTACTAGATTGTGACATCATAATGCAGTTGTAAATTCTATCCCCTACTATAAATACATGATGACATCATAATGCAGTTTTACATTATGACATCATAATGGAGTTCTATATTACATAATAATGTTGTTCTACGTTGTATCCTTTAATAGTACTAGATTGTGACATCATAATGGAGTTGTAAATTCTATCCCCTACCATGAATAGATTATGACATCATAATGCAGTTTTACATTACATGATGACATCATAATGGAGCTCTATATTATAATATAATGAAGTTCTACGTTGCATCTTTTGTTATTACTAATTTGTGACATCATAATGCAGTTTTAAATACTATCCCCTACCATGAATAGATTATGACATCATAATGCAGTTTTACATTACATTATGACATCCTAATATAGTTCTATACTAAATTATAATTTCACTGTGAAAGTACCCCAGAAATATTAGATTACCATTCTTCATTTGGGGCATTTGAGTACAAAAGACAGAGGCTATTTGTCTTGATCCTGATAAATCGGCTCACTTATTACATCAGGGCCGTAGAAACACGTTGATTAAATATTATTTGTCTATCATCCTTAGCCTTCTGAAATAAAATGTATACCGTTATTACCACTGTATAAATAGCAATATAACCGTACCTGTAAATCTATTAAGGGAACGGTAATTAACATCGGTATAGCGGATCACCACGATAAGGTGATATACCTATCCCCTGTCCTGTATGTTCTTTGGGTGTTTGTATGTTTATGTTCGTCTAGTTTTCTGATGTGTGCTGGGCCATTTGGTGGTGTGATTTAGTGTATTTTAAATAAACTCCTATAATAAAAGTTATATTTTAATAATAGAACAGATTATCTAATCTAATATTTCTGGGGTAGTTTCACAGTGAAATTGTATTTCATTTAAAGGACCCCACCTGTCCCAGTGACGACTGTATACTAAATTATAATGAAGTTCTACATTGTATCTTTTGTTATTACTAGATTGTGACATCATAATGGAGTTGTAAATTCTACCCCCTACTATAAATACATTATGACATCATAATGCAGTTTTACATTATGACATCATAATAGAGTTCTATATTACATAATAATGTTGTTCTACGTTGTATCTTTTGTTATTACTAGATTGTGACATCATAATGGAGTTGTAAATTCTATTATCTGCTATGAATAGATTATGACATCATAATGCAGTTTTACATTATGACATCATAATGGAGTTCTATACTACATTATAATGAAGTTCTACAAAGTATCTTCTGTTATTACTAGATTGTGACATCATAATGGAGTTGTAAATCCTATCCCCTACAATAAATACATTATGACATCATAATGCAGTTTCACATTATGACATCATAATGGCGTTCTATATTACATAATAATGTTTTTCTACATTGTATCTTTTGTTATTACTAGATTCTGACATCATAATGGAGTTGTAAATCCTATCCCATACTATGAATACATTATTACGTCATAATGCAGTTTCACATTATGACATCATAATGGAGTTCTATATTACATAATAATGTTGTTCTACGTTGTATCTTTTGTTATTACTAGATTCTGACATCATAATGGAGTTGTAAATTCTATTACCTGCTATGAATAGATTATGACATCATAATGCAGTTTTACATTACGACATCAAAATAGAGTTCTATACTACATTATAATGAAGTTCTACATTGTATCTTTTGCTATTACAAGATTGTGACATCATAATGGAGTTGTAAATTCTATCCCCTACCATGAATAGATTATGACATCATAATGCAGTTTTACATTACGTTATGACATCATAACAGAGTTCTATACTAAATTATAATGAAGTTCTACATTGTATCTTTTGTTATTACTAAATTGTGACATCATAATGGAGTTGTAAATCCTATCCACTACAATGAATACATTATGACATCATAATGCAGTTTCACGTTATGACATCATAATGGAGTTCTATATTACATAAAAATGCTGTTCTACATTGTATCTTTTGTTATTACTAGATTGTGACATCATAATGGAGTTGTAAATTCTACCCCCTACTATAAATACATTATGACATCATAATGAAGTTTCACATTATGACATCATAATGAGTTGTATATTACATAAAAAGGCTGTTCTACATTGTATCTTTTGTTATTACTAGATTGTGACATCATAATGATATTGTAAATTTGATCCCCTACCATGAATAGATTATGACATCCTAATGCAGTTTTACATTACGACATCATAATAGAGTTCTATACTAAAATATAATGGATTTCTACATTGTATCTTTTGTTATTACTAGATTGTGACATCTTAATGGAGTTGTAAATGCTATCCCCTACTATGAATAGATTATGATGTCATAATGCAGTTTCACATTATGACATCATAATGAAGTTCTATATTACATAATGTTTTTCTACTTTGTATCTTTTATTATTATTAGATTGTGACATAATGGAGTTGTAAATTATATTACCTGCTATAAATAAATTATGACATCATAAAGCAGTTTTACATTATGACATCATAATGGAGTTCTATTCTACATTATAATGAAGTTCTACATTGTATCTTTTGTTATTACTAGATTGTGACATCATAATGGAGTTGTAAATTCAATCCCCTGCCATAAATACATTATGACATCATAATGCAGTTTTACATTATGACATCATAATGGCGTTCTATATTACATAATAATGTTTTTCTACATTGTATCTTTTGTTATTACTAGATTCTGACATCATAATGGAGTTGTAAATCCTATCCCCTACTATGAATACATTATTACGTCATAATGCAGTTTCACATTATGACATCATAATGGCGTTCTATATTACATAATAATGTTCTACGTTGTATCTTTTGTTACTACTAGATTGCGACATCATAATGAAGTTGTAAATTCTATCCCCTACTATAAAAACATTATGACATCATAATGCAGTTTTACATTATGACATCATAATAGAGTTCTATATTACATTATAATTATGTTGTATCTTTTGTTATTACTAGATTGTGACATCATAATGATATTGTAAATTCTATCCCCTACCATGAATAGATTATGACATCATAATGCAGTTTTACATTATGACATCATAATGGAGTTCTATATTACAAAGTAGTGTTGTTCTACGTTGCATCTTTTGTTATTACTAGATTGTGATATCATAATGGAGTTGTAAATTCTATTACTTGCTATGAATAGATTATGACATCATAATGCAGTTTTACATTATGACATCATAATAGAGTTCTATACTACATTATAATGAAGTTCTACATTACATCTTTTGTTATTACTAAATTGTGACATCATAATGGAGTTGTAAATCCTATCCACTACAATGAATACATTATGACATCATAATGCAGTTTCACGTTATGACATCATAATGGAGTTCTATATTACATAAAAATGCTGTTCTACATTGTATCTTTTGTTATTACTAGATTGTGACATCATAATGGAGTTGTAAATTCTACCCCCTACTATAAATACATCATGACTAGGGATGAGCGAACGTGTCCGTTACGGACACATCCGCACCCGGACACCGGCTTTGCCGAACACTGCAGTGTTCGCGCGTAAGTGTCCGGGTGCCGCCGGGGGGCGGGGAGATGCGCGGCGGCGCGGGCGGCAGTAGCGGGGAACAGGGGGGAGCCCTCTCTCTCTCCCTCTCCCCCCCACTCCCCGCCGCACCCCCCCGCGCTGCCACGGCGGCCCCCGAACTTTTTCGCCCGAACACTGAAATGTTCGCAAAGTTCGGTGTTCGGGCGAAAAAGGGGCGGAGCCGAACGTGTTCGCTCATCTCTAATTATGACATCATAATGAAGTTTCACATTATGACATCATAATGAGTTCTATATTACATAAAAAGGCTGTTCTACATTGTATCTTTTGTTATTACTAGATTGTGACATCATAATGATATTGTAAATTTGATCCCCTACCATGAATAGATTATGACATCCTAATGCAGTTTTACATTACGACATCATAATAGAGTTCTATACCAAAATATAATGGATTTCTACATTGTATCTTTTGTTATTACTAGATTGTGACATCATAATGGAGTTGTAAATGCTATCCCCTACTATGAATAGATTATGATGTCATAATTCAGTTTCACATTATGACATCATAATGAAGTTCTATATTACATAATGTTTTTCTACTTTGTATCTTTTATTATTATTAGATTGTGACATTATGGAGTTGTAAATTATATTACCTGCTATAAATAAATTATGACATCATAAAGCAGTTTTACATTATGACATCATAATGGAGTTCTATACTACATTATAATGAAGTTCTACAAAGTATCTTCTGTTATTACTAGATTGTGACATCATAATGGAGTTGTAAATCCTATCCCCTACAATAAATACATTATGACATCATAATGCAGTTTTACATTATGACATCATAATGGCGTTCTATATTACATAATAATGTTTTTCTACATTGTATCTTTTGTTATTACTAGATTCTGACATCATAATGGAGTTGTAAATCCTATCCCCTACTATGAATACATTATTACGTCATAATGCAGTTTCACATTATGACATCATAATGGCGTTCTATATTACATAATAATGTTGCTCTACGTTGTATCTTAGGTTGCGACATCATAATGAAGTTGTAAATTCTATCCCCTACTATAAAAACATTATGACATCATAATGCAGTTTTACATTATGACATCATAATAGAGTTCTATATTACATTATAATTATGTTGTATCTTTTGTTATTACTAGATTGTGACATCATAATGGAGTTGTAAATTCTATCCCCTACCATGAACAGATTATGACATCATAATGCAGTTTTACATTATGACATAATGGAGTTCTATATTACATTATCATTAAGTTGTATGTTGTATCTTTTGTTATTACTAATTTGTGACATCATAATGGAGTTTTAAATACTATCCCCTACCATGAATAGATTATGACATCATAATGCAGTTTTACATTACATTATGACATCCTAATATAGTTCTATACTAAATTATAATTTCACTGTGAAAGTACCCCAGAAATATTAGATTACCATTCTTCATTTGGGGCATTTGAGTACAAAAGACAGAGGCTATTTGTCTTGATCCTGATGAATCGGCTCACTTATTACATCAGGGCCGTAGAAACACGTCGATTAAATATTATTTGTCTATCATCCTTAGCCTTCTGAAATAAAATTTATACCGTTATTACCACTGTATAAATAGCAATATAACCGTACCTGTAAATCTATTAAGGGAACGGTAATTAACATCGGTATAGCGGATCACCACGATAAGGTGATATACCTATCCCCTGTCCTGTATGTTCTTTGGGTGTTTGTATGTTTATGTTCGTCTAGTTTTCTGATGTGTGCTGGGCCATTTGGTGGTGTGATTTAGTGTATTTTAAATAAAGTCCTATAATAAAAGTTATATTTTATTAATAGAACAGATTATCTAATCTAATATTTCTGGGGTACTTTCACAGTGAAATTGTATTTCATTTAAAGGACCCCACCTGTCCCAGTGACGACTGTATACTAAATTATAATGAAGTTCTACATTGTATCTTTTGTTATTACTAGATTGTGACATCATAATGCAGTTTTACATTATGACATCATAATAGAGTTCTATATTATATAATAATGTTGTTCTACGTTGTATCTTTTGTTATTACTAGATTGTTACATCATAATGGAGTTGTAAATTCTATTACCTGCTATGAATAGATTATGACATCATAATGCAGTTTTACATTATGACATCATAATGGAGTTCTATACTACATTATAATGAAGTTCTACAAAGTATCTTCTGTTATTACTAGATTGTGACATCATAATGGAGTTGTAAATCCTATCCCCTACAATAAATACATTATGACATCATAATGCAGTTTCACATTATGACATCATAATGGCGTTCTATATTACATAATAATGTTTTTATACATTGTATCTTTTGTTATTACTAGATTCTGACATCATAATGGAGTTGTAAATCCTATCCCATACTATGAATACATTATTACGTCATAATGCAGTTTCACATTATGACATCATAATGGAGTTCTATATTACATAATAATGTTGTTCTACGTTGTATCTTTTGTTATTACTAGATTCTGACATCATAATGGAGTTGTAAATTCTATTACCTGCTATGAATAGATTATGACATCATAATGCAGTTTTACATTACGACATCAAAATAGATTTCTATACTACATTATAATGAAGTTCTACATTGTATCTTTTGCTATTACAAGATTGTGACATCATAATGGAGTTGTAAATTCTATCCCCTACCATGAATAGATTATGACATCATAATGCAGTTTTACATTACGTTATGACATCATAACAGAGTTCTATACTAAATTATAATGAAGTTCTACATTGTATCTTTTGTTATTACTAAATTGTGACATCATAATGGAGTTGTAAATCCTATCCACTACAATGAATACATTATGACATCATAATGCAGTTTCACGTTATGACATCATAATGGAGTTCTATATTACATAAAAATGCTGTTCTACATTGTATCTTTTGTTATTACTAGATTGTGACATCATAATGGAGTTGTAAATTCTACCCCCTACTATAAATACATTATGACATCATAATGAAGTTTCACATTATGACATCATAATGAGTTGTATATTACATAAAAAGGCTGTTCTACATTGTATCTTTTGTTATTACTAGATTGTGACATCATAATGATATTGTAAATTTGATCCCCTACCATGAATAGATTATGACATCCTAATGCAGTTTTACATTACGACATCATAATAGAGTTCTATACTAAAATATAATGGATTTCTACATTGTATCTTTTGTTATTACTAGATTGTGACATCTTAATGGAGTTGTAAATGCTATCCCCTACTATGAATAGATTATGATGTCATAATGCAGTTTCACATTATGACATCATAATGAAGTTCTATATTACATAATGTTTTTCTACTTTGTATCTTTTATTATTATTAGATTGTGACATAATGGAGTTGTAAATTATATTACCTGCTATAAATAAATTATGACATCATAAAGCAGTTTTACATTATGACATCATAATGGAGTTCTATTCTACATTATAATGAAGTTCTACATTGTATCTTTTGTTATTACTAGATTGTGACATCATAATGGAGTTGTAAATTCAATCCCCTGCCATAAATACATTATGACATCATAATGCAGTTTTACATTATGACATCATAATGGCGTTCTATATTACATAATAATGTTTTTCTACATTGTATCTTTTGTTATTACTAGATTCTGACATCATAATGGAGTTGTAAATCCTATCCCCTACTATGAATACATTATTACGTCATAATGCAGTTTCACATTATGACATCATAATGGCGTTCTATATTACATAATAATGTTCTACGTTGTATCTTTTGTTACTACTAGATTGCGACATCATAATGAAGTTGTAAATTCTATCCCCTACTATAAAAACATTATGACATCATAATGCAGTTTTACATTATGACATCATAATAGAGTTCTATATTACATTATAATTATGTTGTATCTTTTGTTATTACTAGATTGTGACATCATAATGATATTGTAAATTCTATCCCCTACCATGAATAGATTATGACATCATAATGCAGTTTTACATTATGACATCATAATGGAGTTCTATATTACAAAGTAGTGTTGTTCTACGTTGCATCTTTTGTTATTACTAGATTGTGATATCATAATGGAGTTGTAAATTCTATTACTTGCTATGAATAGATTATGACATCATAATGCAGTTTTACATTATGACATCATAATAGAGTTCTATACTACATTATAATGAAGTTCTACATTACATCTTTTGTTATTACTAAATTGTGACATCATAATGGAGTTGTAAATCCTATCCACTACAATGAATACATTATGACATCATAATGCAGTTTCACGTTATGACATCATAATGGAGTTCTATATTACATAAAAATGCTGTTCTACATTGTATCTTTTGTTATTACTAGATTGTGACATCATAATGGAGTTGTAAATTCTACCCCCTACTATAAATACATCATGACTAGGGATGAGCGAACGTGTCCGTTACGGACACATCCGCACCCGGACACCGGCTTTGCCGAACACTGCAGTGTTCGCGCGTAAGTGTCCGGGTGCCGCCGGGGGGCGGGGAGATGCGCGGCGGCGCGGGCGGCAGTAGCGGGGAACAGGGGGGAGCCCTCTCTCTCTCCCTCTCCCCCCCACTCCCCGCCGCACCCCCCCGCGCTGCCACGGCGGCCCCCGAACTTTTTCGCCCGAACACTGAAGTGTTCGCAAAGTTCGGTGTTCGGGCGAAAAAGGGGCGGAGCCGAACGTGTTCGCTCATCTCTAATTATGACATCATAATGAAGTTTCACATTATGACATCATAATGAGTTCTATATTACATAAAAAGGCTGTTCTACATTGTATCTTTTGTTATTACTAGATTGTGACATCATAATGATATTGTAAATTTGATCCCCTACCATGAATAGATTATGACATCCTAATGCAGTTTTACATTACGACATCATAATAGAGTTCTATACCAAAATATAATGGATTTCTACATTGTATCTTTTGTTATTACTAGATTGTGACATCATAATGGAGTTGTAAATGCTATCCCCTACTATGAATAGATTATGATGTCATAATTCAGTTTCACATTATGACATCATAATGAAGTTCTATATTACATAATGTTTTTCTACTTTGTATCTTTTATTATTATTAGATTGTGACATTATGGAGTTGTAAATTATATTACCTGCTATAAATAAATTATGACATCATAAAGCAGTTTTACATTATGACATCATAATGGAGTTCTATACTACATTATAATGAAGTTCTACAAAGTATCTTCTGTTATTACTAGATTGTGACATCATAATGGAGTTGTAAATCCTATCCCCTACAATAAATACATTATGACATCATAATGCAGTTTTACATTATGACATCATAATGGCGTTCTATATTACATAATAATGTTTTTCTACATTGTATCTTTTGTTATTACTAGATTCTGACATCATAATGGAGTTGTAAATCCTATCCCCTACTATGAATACATTATTACGTCATAATGCAGTTTCACATTATGACATCATAATGGCGTTCTATATTACATAATAATGTTGCTCTACGTTGTATCTTAGGTTGCGACATCATAATGAAGTTGTAAATTCTATCCCCTACTATAAAAACATTATGACATCATAATGCAGTTTTACATTATGACATCATAATAGAGTTCTATATTACATTATAATTATGTTGTATCTTTTGTTATTACTAGATTGTGACATCATAATGGAGTTGTAAATTCTATCCCCTACCATGAACAGATTATGACATCATAATGCAGTTTTACATTATGACATAATGGAGTTCTATATTACATTATCATTAAGTTGTATGTTGTATCTTTTGTTATTACTAATTTGTGACATCATAATGGAGTTTTAAATACTATCCCCTACCATGAATAGATTATGACATCATAATGCAGTTTTACATTACATTATGACATCCTAATATAGTTCTATACTAAATTATAATTTCACTGTGAAAGTACCCCAGAAATATTAGATTACCATTCTTCATTTGGGGCATTTGAGTACAAAAGACAGAGGCTATTTGTCTTGATCCTGATGAATCGGCTCACTTATTACATCAGGGCCGTAGAAACACGTCGATTAAATATTATTTGTCTATCATCCTTAGCCTTCTGAAATAAAATTTATACCGTTATTACCACTGTATAAATAGCAATATAACCGTACCTGTAAATCTATTAAGGGAACGGTAATTAACATCGGTATAGCGGATCACCACGATAAGGTGATATACCTATCCCCTGTCCTGTATGTTCTTTGGGTGTTTGTATGTTTATGTTCGTCTAGTTTTCTGATGTGTGCTGGGCCATTTGGTGGTGTGATTTAGTGTATTTTAAATAAAGTCCTATAATAAAAGTTATATTTTATTAATAGAACAGATTATCTAATCTAATATTTCTGGGGTACTTTCACAGTGAAATTGTATTTCATTTAAAGGACCCCACCTGTCCCAGTGACGACTGTATACTAAATTATAATGAAGTTCTACATTGTATCTTTTGTTATTACTAGATTGTGACATCATAATGCAGTTTTACATTATGACATCATAATAGAGTTCTATATTATATAATAATGTTGTTCTACGTTGTATCTTTTGTTATTACTAGATTGTTACATCATAATGGAGTTGTAAATTCTATTACCTGCTATGAATAGATTATGACATCATAATGCAGTTTTACATTATGACATCATAATGGAGTTCTATACTACATTATAATGAAGTTCTACAAAGTATCTTCTGTTATTACTAGATTGTGACATCATAATGGAGTTGTAAATCCTATCCCCTACAATAAATACATTATGACATCATAATGCAGTTTCACATTATGACATCATAATGGCGTTCTATATTACATAATAATGTTTTTATACATTGTATCTTTTGTTATTACTAGATTCTGACATCATAATGGAGTTGTAAATCCTATCCCATACTATGAATACATTATTACGTCATAATGCAGTTTCACATTATGACATCATAATGGAGTTCTATATTACATAATAATGTTGTTCTACGTTGTATCTTTTGTTATTACTAGATTCTGACATCATAATGGAGTTGTAAATTCTATTACCTGCTATGAATAGATTATGACATCATAATGCAGTTTTACATTACGACATCAAAATAGATTTCTATACTACATTATAATGAAGTTCTACATTGTATCTTTTGCTATTACAAGATTGTGACATCATAATGGAGTTGTAAATTCTATCCCCTACCATGAATAGATTATGACATCATAATGCAGTTTTACATTACGTTATGACATCATAACAGAGTTCTATACTAAATTATAATGAAGTTCTACATTGTATCTTTTGTTATTACTAAATTGTGACATCATAATGGAGTTGTAAATCCTATCCACTACAATGAATACATTATGACATCATAATGCAGTTTCACGTTATGACATCATAATGGAGTTCTATATTACATAAAAATGCTGTTCTACATTGTATCTTTTGTTATTACTAGATTGTGACATCATAATGGAGTTGTAAATTCTACCCCCTACTATAAATACATTATGACATCATAATGAAGTTTCACATTATGACATCATAATGAGTTGTATATTACATAAAAAGGCTGTTCTACATTGTATCTTTTGTTATTACTAGATTGTGACATCATAATGATATTGTAAATTTGATCCCCTACCATGAATAGATTATGACATCCTAATGCAGTTTTACATTACGACATCATAATAGAGTTCTATACTAAAATATAATGGATTTCTACATTGTATCTTTTGTTATTACTAGATTGTGACATCTTAATGGAGTTGTAAATGCTATCCCCTACTATGAATAGATTATGATGTCATAATGCAGTTTCACATTATGACATCATAATGAAGTTCTATATTACATAATGTTTTTCTACTTTGTATCTTTTATCATTATTAGATTGTGACATAATGGAGTTGTAAATTATATTACCTGCTATAAATAAATTATGACATCATAAAGCAGTTTTACATTATGACATCATAATGGAGTTCTATACTACATTATAATGAAGTTCTACATTGTATCTTTTGTTATTACTAGATTGTGACATCATAATGGAGTTGTAAATTCAATCCCCTGCCATAAATACATTATGACATCATAATGCAGTTTTACATTATGACATCATAATGGCGTTCTATATTACATAATAATGTTTTTCTACATTGTATCTTTTGTTATTACTAGATTCTGACATCATAATGGAGTTGTAAATCCTATCCCCTACTATGAATACATTATTACGTCATAATGCAGTTTCACATTATGACATCATAATGGCGTTCTATATTACATAATAATGTTGTTCTACGTTGTATCTTTTGTTACTACTAGATTGCGACATCATAATGAAGTTGTAAATTCTATCCCCTACTATAAAAACATTATGACATCATAATGCAGTTTTACATTATGACATCATAATAGAGTTCTATATTACATTATAATTATGTTGTATCTTTTGTTATTACTAGATTGTGACATCATAATGGAGTTGTAAATTCTATCCCCTACCATGAACAGATTATGACATCATAATGCAGTTTTACATTATGACATCATAATGGAGTTCTATATTACATTATCATTAAGTTGTATGTTGTATCTTTTGTTATTACTAATTTGTGACATCATAATGGAGTTTTAAATACTATCCCCTACCATGAATAGATTATGACATCTTAATGCAGTTTTACATTACATTATGACATCCTAATATAGTTCTATACTAAATTATAATGAAGTTCTACATTGTATCTTTTGTTATTACTAGATTGTGACATCATAATGCAGTTGTAAATTCTACCCCCTACTATAAATACATTATGACATCATAATGCAGTTTTACATTATGACATCATAATGGAGTTCTATATTATATTATAATGAAGTTCTACAAAGTATCTTCTGTTATTACTAGATTGTGACATCATAATGGAGTTGTAAATCCTATCCCCTACAATAAATACATTATGACATCATAATGAAGTTTCACATTATGACATCATAATGGAGTTCTATATTACATAAAAATGCTGTTCTACGTTGTATTTTTTGTTATTACTAGATTGTGACATCATAATGATATTGTAAATTCTATCCCCTACCATGAATAGATTATGACATCATAAGCAGTTTTACATTATGACATCATAATGGAGTTCTATATTACAAAGTAGTGTTGTTCCACGTTGCATCTTTTGTTATTACTAGATTGTTGATATTATAATGGAGTTGTAAATTCTATTACTTGCTATGAATAGATTATGACATCATAATGCAGTTTTACATTATGACATCATAATAGAGTTCTATACTACATTATAATGAAGTTCTACATTACATCTTTTGTTATTACTATATTCTGACATCATAATGGTGTTGTAAATTCTATCCCCTACTATGAATACATTATGACGTCATAATGCAGTTTAATATTATGACATCATAATGGAGTTCTATATTACATAATAATGTTGTTCTATGTTGTATCTTTTGTTATTACTAGATTGTGACATCATAATGCAGTTGTAAATTCTATCCCCTACTATAAATACCTGATGACATCATAATGCAGTTTTACATTATGACATCATAATGGAGTTCTATATTACATAATAATGTTGTTCTACGTTGTATCCTTTAATAATACTAGATTGTGACATCATAATGGAGTTGTAAATTCTATCCCCTACCATGAATAGATTATGACATCATAATGCAGTTTTACATTACATGATGACATCATAATGGAGCTCTATATTACAATATAATGAAGTTCTAGGTTGCATCTTTTGTTATTACTAATTTGTGACATCATAATGCAGTTTTAAATACTATCCCCTACCATGAATAGATTATGACATCATAATGCAGTTTTACATTACATTATGACATCCTAATATAGTTCTATACTAAATTATAATTTCACTGTGAAAGTACCCCAGAAATATTAGATTACCATTCTTCATTTGGGGCATTTGAGTACAAAAGACAGAGGCTATTTGTCTTGATCCTGATGAAGCGGCTCACTTATTACATCAGGGCCGTAGAAACACGTCGATTAAATATTATTTGTCTATCATCCTTAGCCTTCTGAAATAAAATGTATACCGTTATTACCACTGTATAAATAGCAATATAACCGTACCTGTAAATCTATTAAGGGAACGGTAATTAACATCGGTATAGCGGATCACCACGATAAGGTGATATACCTATCCCCTGTCCTGTATGTTCTTTGGGTGTTTGTATGTTTATGTTCGTCTAGTTTTCTGATGTGTGCTGGGCCATTTGGTGGTGTGATTTAGTGTATTTTAAATAAAGTCCTATAATAAAAGTTATATTTTAATAATAGAACAGATTATCTAATCTAATATTTCTGGGGTAGTTTCACAGTGAAATTGTATTTCATTTAAAGGACCCCACCTGTCCCAGTGACGACTGTATACTAAATTATAATGAAGTTCTACATTGTATCTTTTGTTATTACTAGATTGTGACATCATAATGGAGTTGTAAATTCTACCCCCTACTATAAATACATTATGACATCATAATGCAGTTTTACATTATGACATCATAATAGAGTTCTATATTACATAATAATGTTGTTCTACGTTGTATCTTTTGTTATTACTAGATTGTGACATCATAATGGAGTTGTAAATTCTATTATCTGCTATGAATAGATTATGACATCATAATGCAGTTTTACATTATGACATCATAATGGAGTTCTATACTACATTATAATGAAGTTCTACAAAGTATCTTCTGTTATTACTAGATTGTGACATCATAATGGAGTTGTAAATCCTATCCCCTACAATAAATACATTATGACATCATAATGCAGTTTTACATTATGACATCATAATGGCGTTCTATATTACATAATAATGTTTTTCTACATTGTATCTTTTGTTATTACTAGATTCTGACATCATAATGGAGTTGTAAATCCTATCCCCTACTATGAATACATTATTACGTCATAATGCAGTTTCACATTATGACATCATAATGGCGTTCTATATTACATAATAATGTTGTTCTACGTTGTATCTTAGATTGCGACATCATAATGAAGTTGTAAATTCTATCCCCTACTATAAAAACATTATGACATCATAATGCAGTTTTACATTATGACATCATAATAGAGTTCTATATTACATTATAATTATGTTGTATCTTTTGTTATTACTAGATTGTGACATCATAATGGAGTTGTAAATTCTATCCCCTACCATGAACAGATTATGACATCATAATGCAGTTTTACATTATGACATAATGGAGTTCTATATTACATTATCATTAAGTTGTATGTTGTATCTTTTGTTATTACTAATTTGTGACATCATAATGGAGTTTTAAATACTATCCCCTACCATGAATAGATTATGACTAGAGATGAGCGAACACGTTCGGCCCCGCCCCTTTTTCGCCCGAACACCGAACTTTGCGAACACTTCAGTGTTCGGGCGAAAAAGTTCGGGGGCCGCCGTGGCAGCGTGGGGGGGTGCGGCGGGGAGTGGGGGGGAGAGGGAGAGAGAGAGGGCTCCCCCCTGTTCCCCGCTACTGCCGCCCGCGCCGCCGCGCATCTCCCCGCCCCCCGGCGGCACCCGGACACTTACGCGCGAACACTGCAGTGTTCGGCAAAGCGGGTGTCCGGGTGCGGATGTGTCCGTTACGGACACGTTCGCTCATCTCTAATTATGACATCTTAATGCAGTTTTACATTACATTATGACATCCTAATATAGTTCTATACTAAATTATAATGAAGTTCTACATTGTATCTTTTGTTATTACTAGATTGTGACATCATAATGCAGTTGTAAATTCTACCCCCTACTATAAATACATTATGACATCATAATGCAGTTTTACATTATGACATCATAATGGAGTTCTATATTATATTATAATGAAGTTCTACAAAGTATCTTCTGTTATTACTAGATTGTGACATCATAATGGAGTTGTAAATCCTATCCCCTACAATAAATACATTATGACATATAATGAAGTTTCACATTATGACATCATAATGGAGTTCTATATTACATAAAAATGCTGTTCTACGTTGTATTTTTTGTTATTACTAGATTGTGACATCATAATGATATTGTAAATTCTATCCCCTACCATGAATAGATTATGACATCATAATGCAGTTTTACATTATGACATCATAATGGAGTTCTATATTACAAAGTAGTGTTGTTCTACGTTGCATCTTTTGTTATTACTAGATTGTGATATCATAATGGAGTTGTAAATTCTATTACTTGCTATGAATAGATTATGACATCATAATGCAGTTTTACATTATGACATCATAATAGAGTTCTATACTACATTATAATGAAGTTCTACATTACATCTTTTGTTATTACTAAATTGTGACATCATAATGGAGTTGTAAATCCTATCCACTACAATGAATACATTATGACATCATAATGCAGTTTCACGTTATGACATCATAATGGAGTTCTATATTACATAAAAATGCTGTTCTACATTGTATCTTTTGTTATTACTAGATTGTGACATCATAATGGAGTTGTAAATTCTACCCCCTACTATAAATACATTATGACTAGGGATGAGCGAACGTGTCCATTACGGACACATCCGCACCCGGACACCGGCTTTGCCGAACACTGCAGTGTTCGCGCGTAAGTGTCCGGGTGCCGCCGGGGGGCGGGGAGATGCGCGGCGGCGCGGGCGGCAGTAGCGGGGAACAGGGGGGAGCCCTCTCTCTCTCCCTCTCCCCCCCACTCCCCGCTGCACCCCCCCGCGCTGCCACGGCGGCCCCCGAACTTTTTCGCCCGAACACTGAAGTGTTCGCAAAGTTCGGTGTTCGGGCGAAAAAGGGGCGGAGCCGAACGTGTTCGCTCATCTCTAATTATGACATCATAATGAAGTTTCACATTTTGACATCATAATGAGTTCTATATTACATAAAAAGGCTGTTCTACATTGTATCTTTTGTTATTACTAGATTGTGACATCATAATGATATTGTAAATTTGATCCCCTACCATGAATAGATTATGACATCCTAATGCAGTTTTACATTACGACATCATAATAGAGTTCTATACTAAAATATAATGGATTTCTACATTGTATCTTTTGTTATTACTAGATTGTGACATCATAATGGAGTTGTAAATGCTATCCCCTACTATGAATAGATTATGATGTCATAATGCAGTTTCACATTATGACATCATAATGAAGTTCTATATTACATAATGTTTTTCTACTTTGTATCTTTTATTATTATTAGATTGTGACATTATGGAGTTGTAAATTATATTACTTGCTATAAATAAATTATGACATCATAAAGCAGTTTTACATTATGACATCATAATGGAGTTCTATACTACATTATAATGAAGTTCTACATTGTATCTTTTGTTATTACTAGATTGTGACATCATAATGGAGTTGTAAATTCAATCCCCTGCCATAAATACATTATGACATCATAATGCAGTTTTACATTATGACATCATAATGGCGTTCTATATTACATAATAATGTTTTTCTACATTGTATCTTTTGTTATTACTAGATTCTGACATCATAATGGAGTTGTAAATCCTATCCCCTACTATGAATACATTATTACGTCATAATGCAGTTTCACATTATGACATCATAATGGCGTTCTATATTACATAATAATGTTGTTCTACGTTGTATCTTAGATTGCGACATCATAATGAAGTTGTAAATTCTATCCCCTACTATAAAAACATTATGACATCATAATGCAGTTTTACATTATGACATCATAATAGAGTTCTATATTACATTATAATTATGTTGTATCTTTTGTTATTACTAGATTGTGACATCATAATGGAGTTGTAAATTCTATCCCCTACCATGAACAGATTATGACATCATAATGCAGTTTTACATTATGACATAATGGAGTTCTATATTACATTATCATTAAGTTGTATGTTGTATCTTTTGTTATTACTAATTTGTGACATCATAATGGAGTTTTAAATATTATCCCCTACCATGAATAGATTATGACATCTTAATGCAGTTTTACATTCCATTATGACATCCTAATATAGTTCTATACTAAATTATAATGAAGTTCTACATTGTATCTTTTGTTATTACTAGATTGTGACATCATAATGCAGTTGTAAATTCTACCCCCTACTATAAATACATTATGACATCATAATGCAGTTTTACATTATGACATCATAATGGAGTTCTATATTATATTATAATGAAGTTCTACAAAGTATCTTCTGTTATTACTAGATTGTGACATCATAATGGAGTTGTAAATCCTATCCCCTACAATAAATACATTATGACATATAATGAAGTTTCACATTATGACATCATAATGGAGTTCTATATTACATAAAAATGCTGTTCTACGTTGTATTTTTTGTTATTACTAGATTGTGACATCATAATGATATTGTAAATTCTATCCCCTACCATGAATAGATTATGACATCATAATGCAGTTTTACATTATGACATCATAATGGAGTTCTATATTACAAAGTAGTGTTGTTCTACGTTGCATCTTTTGTTATTACTAGATTGTGATATCATAATGGAGTTGTAAATTCTATTACTTGCTATGAATAGATTATGACATCATAATGCAGTTTTACATTATGACATCATAATAGAGTTCTATACTACATTATAATGAAGTTCTACATTACATCTTTTGTTATTACTAAATTGTGACATCATAATGGAGTTGTAAATCCTATCCACTACAATGAATACATTATGACATCATAATGCAGTTTCACGTTATGACATCATAATGGAGTTCTATATTACATAAAAATGCTGTTCTACATTGTATCTTTTGTTATTACTAGATTGTGACATCATAATGGAGTTGTAAATCCTATCCCCTACAATAAATACATTATGACATCATAATGCAGTTTTACATTATGACATCATAATGGCGTTCTATATTACATAATAATGTTTTTCTACATTGTATCTTTTGTTATTACTAGATTCTGACATCATAATGGAGTTGTAAATCCTATCCCCTACTATGAATACATTATTACGTCATAATGCAGTTTCACATTATGACATCATAATGGCGTTCTATATTACATAATAATGTTGTTCTACGTTGTATCTTAGATTGCAACATCATAATGAAGTTGTAAATTCTATCCCCTACTATAAAAACATTATGACATCATAATGCAGTTTTACATTATGACATCATAATAGAGTTCTATATTACATTATAATTATGTTGTATCTTTTGTTATTACTAGATTGTGACATCATAATGGAGTTGTAAATTCTATCCCCTACCATGAACAGATTATGACATCATAATGCAGTTTTACATTATGACATAATGGAGTTCTATATTACATTATCATTAAGTTGTATGTTGTATCTTTTGTTATTACTAATTTGTGACATCATAATGGAGTTTTAAATACTATCCCCTACCATGAATAGATTATGACATCTTAATGCAGTTTTACATTCCATTATGACATCCTAATATAGTTCTATACTAAATTTAAATTAAGTTCTACATTGTATCTTTTGTTATTACTAGATTGTGACATCATAATGCAGTTGTAAATTCTACCCCCTACTATAAATACATTATGACATCATAATGCAGTTTTACATTATGACATCATAATGGAGTTCTATATTATATTATAATGAAGTTCTACAAAGTATCTTCTGTTATTACTAGATTGTGACATCATAATGGAGTTGTAAATCCTATCCCCTACAATAAATACATTATGACATATAATGAAGTTTCACATTATGACATCATAATGGAGTTCTATATTACATAAAAATGCTGTTCTACGTTGTATTTTTTGTTATTACTAGATTGTGACATCATAATGATATTGTAAATTCTATCCCCTACCATGAATAGATTATGACATCATAATGCAGTTTTACATTATGACATCATAATGGAGTTCTATATTACAAAGTAGTGTTGTTCTACGTTGCATCTTTTGTTATTACTAGATTGTGATATCATAATGGAGTTGTAAATTCTATTACTTGCTATGAATAGATTATGACATCATAATGCAGTTTTACATTATGACATCATAATAGAGTTCTATACTACATTATAATGAAGTTCTACATTACATCTTTTGTTATTACTAGATTCTGAAATCATAATGGTGTTGTAAATTCTATCCCCTACTATGAATACATTATGACGTCATAATGCAGTTTAATATTATGACATCATAATGGAGTTCTATATTACATAATAATGTTGTTCTATGTTGTATCTTTTGTTATTACTAGATTGTGACATCATAATGCAGTTGTAAATTCTATCCCCTACTATAAATACATGATGACATCATAATGCAGTTTTACATTATGACATCATAATGGAGTTCTATATTACATAATAATGTTGTTCTACGTTGTATCCTTTAATAGTACTAGATTGTGACATCATAATGGAGTTGTAAATTCTATCCCCTACCATGAATAGATTATGACATCATAATGCAGTTTTACATTACATTATGACATCATAATGGAGCTCTATCTATATATATAAAATTGAATGTATGTCTGTCTGCGTGCGTGCGTGTTTGTCCTTTATGCGCTACTACACCATTCATCCGATCGCCATGAAACTTTGGGAAGTTGTTGAGTACACTCCTGGGATGATTATAGGCATAGTACAAATATCCTACGATAAATGGCGCGCGAGCGTCGTCGAAAGTTACGCCCCCCACGTAGATCGAATAAGTAAGCCACCTGCTATTGTGATGTCATCACTGATGTCATCAACATCGGACGCCCTTGAACATGCCCCAACATGTTCTATAAAGCTGCATTGTGATGTCATTAAGGCTGTATTATGACACGTACAGCTTGGAACCACTAGAGCACGCCAGCCAATTACCATTGGAGTTGGAAGTGGGTAAACAAGTACTAGGATATCTTCCTAAGAAGCCACAGCAGCCGGATAAATTGTATGTTCCACCCAACGGCTATTTTATTCAGCCCGCAAGGGGGAAGCAGCGGCCTACAAAATCTAATTCTCTCATTTCCTGATGTCATAGATAGATAGATAGATAGATAGACTGTATGCAATAACCCTGATAGATAGATAGATAGATAGATAGATAGATAGACTGTATGCAATGACACGTACAGCTTGAAACCATAAATACTAGAGCACGCCAGCCATTTACAGTCAGTCTCCATTGAAGTTGGAAGTGGGCAAACATGTACTAGGCCAGTGATGGCGAACCTTTTAGGGACCGAGTGCCCAAACGACAACCCAAAACCCACTTATGTATCGCAAAGTGCCAACACGTCAGGGGGCGGGGCTTATCACGACGTATGATTTTACCCCCGTCGTTCTAAAAAGGACAAGGCTGTTTCAGAATAGACCGGGTGCAGATTCTGACTGCTTTTTGGACGTGGAAATACTGCAGAATGTGCTCAGCGGAAATTTCTGTGGAAAATTCTGCAGCATTTCCGCATCTAAAAAGCAGTCAAAATCTGCACCCGGTCTATTCTGAAAGAGCCCTGCCCATTTCTGCCACATGTACACATACCCCAGCGGTAATAGTGACACCTTCACCCCAGCGATAATAGTGACATCCCACAGCAGTAATAATAGTGACACTCCCCCCATTAGTAATAAGAGTGACATACCCCAGCGGTAAACCTCAGTGGTCGCTGCTGCCGTCATCTAGATATATAAAAACGTAGTATGTATGTATGTCTGTCTTCGCAGCAACGCGCGAACATGCCCCAACATGTTCTCATAAGCTGCATTGTGATGTCATTAAGGCTCTATTATGACACGTACAGCTTGGAACCACTAGAGCACGCCAGCCAATTACCATTGGAGTTGGAAGTGAGTAAACAAGTACTAGGATATCTTCCTAAGAAGCCACAGCAGCCGGATAAATTGTATGTTCCACCCAACGGCTATTTTATTCAGCCCGCAAGGGGGAAGCAGCGGCCTACAAAATCTCATTCAGGTAGGTAGGTTCAGTTCTTGGAGGTTGGGGAATGCTTATGGGCAAGGCCTTATGTCTCATCCCAACTCGATTATTCAATTCTAAGCGCAAAAGAATTAGCGTCCAAATTTTATGTACGGAATTTAATTCTCTCATTTCCCAATGTCATAGAAACTTGAAATTTGGCACGAGCATTGATTATGTCATAAATAGGAAAAGTTAATGGGTCCCAACTCGATTATTCACAAGTAAATTATATTGTAAGGAGGCGCACTTGATGCTTTGCTAAATCATGTTATATTATCTTAACATGAAATGAAAAACAAGGTAGAGTGTTTAAACTCACCTGGTGTCTAGCGAGAATACCTTGCAAAAGGTATCTCGCTGACACCGCAATCCAGGTCCACTTGTAAAATAGGTCTTTAATCCATCCAACCTCCGTCGGAGAGCAGCCGGACAATCCAGGTAAGCTACACCGGGTAACCGGGGCTTAATTACGGCAAACCACAGGGAAGAAAAAACGGCTGTCCGCGCTCCTAGGGATACCAGACTCTGATCCAGGCTAATCAATTCCTTCTTTTTATTGGGAACACATACAGGGATCTTAGAGCAACGCGTTTCAGTAGATACAACTACCTTTCTCAAGCTCTACACAGCTCCGACTGACACACAACATAAATAGGCATTAGTATAGTCACGAGGTGAAAACAGCTAATTAACACATAGCTGTTTAATTAAACAGGGGCGTGATAGTAGCCTCCCAGTTTACTCTATACGTTGTCTAGATAACACACTAGGAACGCCCTTCAGCGATCCGTGTACATACATAAAACTTCATTTGGATCACTACAGGACAGTAATCTCTCACCAATGTGCGTAGACACCTGTTTTATGCTAGGTTTTAAACATTAAAATTTTTCATTAAACATCCTCATATTAACGTTATTCACATGGTAAAAATAATGAATAAACTTTGCAAGAATAAATTATCTACAAACATCTTATATATCCTCCATACCAATATAAAATAGATTATAAACATATGTTACATATAATAGGCGCTTAAACCTCAATACCGCTAATAACTTTTGACAGTCATAATATATTATATAAATATTGTATAAAAAAGAAAAAAATTTTTCTATAAAAACTATTTTATACAAGAAAAACATTCTACACACTAATATTAATATTACCTATCATACAAAACTAAACTAATCTATATATAAACTAATTTCACCCCCTTAGCCTATGCACAGTAGTTTTTGGTTATAAAAATATATGTCCTCTATATTTAATGGTAATAATAATCTTTATATAAAACCAAATTAATTTTTCTATGCAGATAAGGTTAAATGTAATTACCCACCCACAATTCACTAATATTATGATCCCATAATTTATTCTATGTATAAAGGATTAAATATAACTACCCACCCACAATTCATTAACATTAAGATCCCATATTCTATATCTCAAACTAAAATAAATACTAGTTACTTATCATATTTTTTCCAGTACTTCATTTAAGCCATGGGGGCATAGCGTATTTAATCTATGGATCCAAAACATTTCACGTTTCCTCAATTCACTTATGGAGTCAGTTGCTATATGTTCTATTGGGGTAACGGTCATTTTTAAAAAATCAGCATTATGTACATCATTAAAATGTCGGGATACGCTATGTGTGCGTAGATTCTTCTTGATGTTCAGTCTATGATTGTTTATACCTTTTCAAATTTGATGATTGCTAAACTGATTGAGAAAAGGAAAAATTTGATGGAGATAGCCCTAAAAAATTTTTTGTCTAATGCTTATTATAATATGTCATTATTAGTTAACCTGTCATGCTATACAAACTATATTGAAATACCATTGTTACATAAGAAAGGGAATAAAATATTACGTGATTATATGGATTTAAAAAACAACCTCTTTTTTCCTCAGGATTATAAAAAGAATAAAAATGAAAACAAAAAATCGTATGGTCAAGATAAAATAAGGAATACTAATACTAGAAAGGAGAACAATTATAAAAAAACATCAATTTGGACAGGAGAAACAAAAATATATTCGCGCACTCATATAAACTCGAAAACTGCCACTTTTAAAATACCCATTATCACCATTCCGAAAACAGCAGAAATTACTAAAACTAACCCATCGCGTACTGAAATTAGTAAAAATATGAATAAAGTTGAATCATGTCCTAAAGATCAAATTATCATTGATACTAAGAATAGACAAATTAGGATCAATAATAATATAGATAATGGATTGCCATTGAAAGAACCTATTACCCCACTAGCTAGATTTGAACAAAGATTACTTAACCTTCCCCCCTGTTCATCGCCTCCGGATTTTATTAGTGTGAATGAATCCCTAAATAAACTCCCTTCTTGTTCACCACAAAATGTAGTCCTTGAAAAGAATAGTATGGAAAATAAAACTCCTATAGATAAAAATACACCAAAAATAGTGAACAATCAGTCCGTTAATAAATCATTTATTAATCAATCCCCTACAGTCTCTTTTTTAGGAGCACGTCCAAAAACAAAAGAAGTAATGATCAACAACCCCGAAACCATCCCGATAAAAAAGTTTTAGTTTGAGATATAGAATATGGGATCTTAATGTTAATGAATTGTGGGTGGGTAGTTATATTTAATCCTTTATACATAGAATAAATTATGGGATCATAATATTAGTGAATTGTGGGTGGGTAATTACATTTAACCTTATCTGCATAGAAAAATTAATTTGGTTTTATATAAAGATTATTATTACCATTAAATATAGAGGACATATATTTTTATAACCAAAAACTACTGTGCATAGGCTAAGGGGGTGAAATTAGTTTATATATAGATTAGTTTAGTTTTGTATGATAGGTAATATTAATATTAGTGTGTAGAATGTTTTTCTTGTATAAAATAGTTTTTATAGAAAAATTTTTTTCTTTTTTATACAATATTTATATAATATATTATGACTGTCAAAAGTTATTAGCGGTATTGAGGTTTAAGCGCCTATTATATGTAACATATGTTTATAATCTATTTTATATTGGTATGGAGGATATATAAGATGTTTGTAGATAATTTATTCTTGCAAAGTTTATTCATTATTTTTACCATGTGAATAACGTTAATATGAGGATGTTTAATGAAAAATTTTAATGTTTAAAACCTAGCATAAAACAGGTGTCTACGCACATTGGTGAGAGATTACTGTCCTGTAGTGATCCAAATGAAGTTTTATGTATGTACACGGATCGCTGAAGGGCGTTCCTAGTGTGTTATCTAGACAACGTATAGAGTAAACTGGGAGGCTACTATCACGCCCCTGTTTAATTAAACAGCTATGTGTTAATTAGCTGTTTTCACCTCGTGACTATACTAATGCCTATTTATGTTGTGTGTCAGTCGGAGCTGTGTAGAGCTTGAGAAAGGTAGTTGTATCTACTGAAACGCGTTGCTCTAAGATCCCTGTATGTGTTCCCAATAAAAAGAAGGAATTGATTAGCCTGGATCAGAGTCTGGTATCCCTAGGAGCGCGGACAGCCGTTTTTTCTTCCCTGTGAACTCGATTATTCAATTCAAAGCGCCAAAGAATTAGCGTTCAAATTTTACGTACGGAATCTAATTCTCTCATTTCCTGATGTCATAGATAGATAGATAGATAGATAGACAGACTGTATGCAATGACACGTACAGCTTGGAACCATAAATACTAGAGCACGCCAGCCATTTACAGTCAGTCTCCATTGGAGTTGGAAGTGGGCAAACATGTACTAGGCTATCTTCCCAAGAAGCCACAGCAGCCGGATAAATTGGATGTTCCACACAACGGCTATTTTATTCAGCCTGCAAGGGGGAAGCAGCGGCCTACAAAACCTCAGTGGTCGCTGCTGCCGTCATCTAGATATATAAAAACGAATGTATGTATGTCTGTCTGTCTTCGCAGCAACGCGCGACGGGTACGCTAGTATTACAATATAATGAAGTTCTACGTTGCATCTTTTGTTATTACTAATTTGTGACATCATAATGCAGTTTTAAATACTATCCCCTACCATGAATAGATTATGACATCATAATGCAGTTTTACATTACATTATGACATCCTAATATAGTTCTATACTAAATTATAATTTCACTGTGAAAGTACCCCAGAAATATTAGATTACCATTCTTCATTTGGGGCATTTGAGTACAAAAGACAGAGGCTATTTGTCTTGATCCTGATGAATCGGCTCACTTATTACATCAGGGCCGTAGAAACACGTCGATTAAATATTATTTGTCTATCATCCTTAGCCTTCTGAAATAAAATTTATACCGTTCTTACCACTGTATAAATAGCAATATAACTGTACCTGTAAATCTATTAAGGGAACGGTAATTAACATCGGTATAGCGGATCACCACGATAAGGTGATATACCTATCCCCTGTCCTGTATGTTCTTTGGGTGTTTGTATGTTTATGTTCGTCTAGTTTTCTGATGTGTGCTGGGCCATTTGGTGGTGTGATTTAGTGTATTTTAAATAAAGTCCTATAATAAAAGTTATATTTTATTAATAGAACAGATTATCTAATCTAATATTTCTGGGGTACTTTCACAGTGAAATTGTATTTCATTTAAAGGACCCCACCTGTCCCAGTGACGACTGTATACTAAATTATAATGAAGTTCTACATTGTATCTTTTGTTATTACTAGATTGTGACATCATAATGCAGTTTTACATTATGACATCATAATAGAGTTCTATATTATATAATAATGTTGTTCTACGTTGTATCTTTTGTTATTACTAGATTGTGACATCATAATGGAGTTGTAAATTCTACTACCTGCTATGAATAGATTATGACATCATAATGCAGTTTTACATTATGACATCATAATGGAGTTCTATACTACATTATAATGAAGTTCTACAAAGTATCTTCTGTTATTACTAGATTGTGACATCATAATGGAGTTGTAAATCCTATCCCCTACAATAAATACATTATGACATCATAATGCAGTTTCACATTATGACATCATAATGGCGTTCTATATTACATAATAATGTTTTTCTACATTGTATCTTTTGTTATTACTAGATTCTGACATCATAATGGAGTTGTAAATCCTATCCCATACTATGAATACATTATTACGTCATAATGCAGTTTCACATTATGACATCATAATGGAGTTCTATATTACATAATAATGTTGTTCTACGTTGTATCTTTTGTTATTACTAGATTCTGACATCATAATGGAGTTGTAAATTCTATTACCTGCTATGAATAGATTATGACATCATAATGCAGTTTTACATTACGACATCAAAATAGAGTTCTATACTACATTATAATGAAGTTCTACATTGTATCTTTTGCTATTACAAGATTGTGACATCATAATGGAGTTGTAAATTCTATCCCCTACCATGAATAGATTATGACATCATAATGCAGTTTTACATTACGTTATGACATCATAACAGAGTTCTATACTAAATTATAATGAAGTTCTACATTGTATCTTTTGTTATTACTAAATTGTGACATCATAATGGAGTTGTAAATCCTATCCACTACAATGAATACATTATGACATCATAATGCAGTTTCACGTTATGACATCATAATGGAGTTCTATATTACATAAAAATGCTGTTCTACATTGTATCTTTTGTTATTACTAGATTGTGACATCATAATGGAGTTGTAAATTCTACCCCCTACTATAAATACATTATGACATCATAATGAAGTTTCACATTATGACATCATAATGAGTTGTATATTACATAAAAAGGCTGTTCTACATTGTATCTTTTGTTATTACTAGATTGTGACATCATAATGATATTGTAAATTTGATCCCCTACCATGAATAGATTATGACATCCTAATGCAGTTTTACATTACGACATCATAATAGAGTTCTATACTAAAATATAATGGATTTCTACATTGTATCTTTTGTTATTACTAGATTGTGACATCTTAATGGAGTTGTAAATGCTATCCCCTACTATGAATAGATTATGATGTCATAATGCAGTTTCACATTATGACATCATAATGAAGTTCTATATTACATAATGTTTTTCTACTTTGTATCTTTTATTATTATTAGATTGTGACATAATGGAGTTGTAAATTATATTACCTGCTATAAATAAATTATGACATCATAAAGCAGTTTTACATTATGACATCATAATGGAGTTCTATACTACATTATAATGAAGTTCTACATTGTATCTTTTGTTATTACTAGATTGTGACATCATAATGGAGTTGTAAATTCAATCCCCTGCCATAAATACATTATGACATCATAATGCAGTTTTACATTATGACATCATACTGGCGTTCTATATTACATAATAATGTTTTTCTACATTGTATCTTTTGTTATTACTAGATTCTGACATCATAATGGAGTTGTAAATCCTATCCCCTACTATGAATACATTATTACGTCATAATGCAGTTTCACATTATGACATCATAATGGCGTTCTATATTACATAATAATGTTGTTCTACGTTGTATCTTTTGTTACTGCTAGATTGCGACATCATAATGAAGTTGTAAATTCTATCCCCTACTATAAAAACATTATGACATCATAATGCAGTTTTACATTATGACATCATAATAGAGTTCTATATTACATTATAATTATGTTGTATCTTTTGTTATTACTAGATTGTGACATCATAATGGAGTTGTAAATTCTATCCCCTACCATGAACAGATTATGACATCATAATGCAGTTTTACATTATGACATCATAATGGAGTTCTATATTACATTATCATTAAGTTGTATGTTGTATCTTTTGTTATTACTAATTTGTGACATCATAATGGAGTTTTAAATACTATCCCCTACCATGAATAGATTATGACATCTTAATGCAGTTTTACATTACATTATGACATCCTAATATAGTTCTATACTAAATTATAATGAAGTTCTACATTGTATCTTTTGTTATTACTAGATTGTGACATCATAATGCAGTTGTAAATTCTACCCCCTACTATAAATACATTATGACATCATAATGCAGTTTTACATTATGACATCATAATGGAGTTCTATATTATATTATAATGAAGTTCTACAAAGTATCTTCTGTTATTACTAGATTGTGACATCATAATGCAGTTGTAAATTCTATCCCCTACTATGAATACATTATGACGTCATAATGCAGTTTAATATTATGACATCATAATGGAGTTCTATATTACATAATAATGTTGTTCTATGTTGTATCTTTTGTTATTACTAGATTGTGACATCATAATGCAGTTGTAAATTCTATCCCCTACTATAAATACATGATGACATCATAATGCAGTTTTACATTATGACATCATAATGGAGTTCTATATTACATAATAATGTTGTTCTACGTTGTATCCTTTAATAGTACTAGATTGTGACATCATAATGGAGTTGTAAATTCTATCCCCTACCATGAATAGATTATGACATCATAATGCAGTTTTACATTACATGATGACATCATAATGGAGCTCTATATTACAATATAATGAAGTTCTACGTTGCATCTTTTGTTATTACTAATTTGTGACATCATAATGCAGTTTTAAATACTATCCCCTACCATGAATAGATTATGACATCATAATGCAGTTTTACATTACATTATGACATCCTAATATAGTTCTATACTAAATTATAATTTCACTGTGAAAGTACCCCAGAAATATTAGATTACCATTCTTCATTTGGGGCATTTGAGTACAAAAGACAGAGGCTATTTGTCTTGATCCTGATGAATCGGCTCACTTATTACATCAGGGCCGTAGAAACACGTCGATTAAATATTATTTGTCTATCATCCTTAGCCTTCTGAAATAAAATTTATACCGTTCTTACCACTGTATAAATAGCAATATAACCGTACCTGTAAATCTATTAAGGGAACGGTAATTAACATCGGTATAGCGGATCACCACGATAAGGTGATATACCTATCCCCTGTCCTGTATGTTCTTTGGGTGTTTGTATGTTTATGTTCGTCTAGTTTTCTGATGTGTGCTGGGCCATTTGGTGGTGTGATTTAGTGTATTTTAAATAAAGTCCTATAATAAAAGTTATATTTTATTAATAGAACAGATTATCTAATCTAATATTTCTGGGGTACTTTCACAGTGAAATTGTATTTCATTTAAAGGACCCCACCTGTCCCAGTGACGACTGTATACTAAATTATAATGAAGTTCTACATTGTATCTTTTGTTATTACTAGATTGTGACATCATAATGCAGTTTTACATTATGACATCATAATAGAGTTCTATATTATATAATAATGTTGTTCTACGTTGTATCTTTTGTTATTACTAGATTGTGACATCATAATGGAGTTGTAAATTCTATTACCTGCTATGAATAGATTATGACATCATAATGCAGTTTTACATTATGACATCATAATGGAGTTCTATACTACATTATAATGAAGTTCTACAAAGTATCTTCTGTTATTACTAGATTGTGACATCATAATGGAGTTGTAAATCCTATCCCCTACAATAAATACATTATGACATCATAATGCAGTTTCACATTATGACATCATAATGGCGTTCTATATTACATAATAATGTTTTTCTACATTGTATCTTTTGTTATTACTAGATTCTGACATCATAATGGAGTTGTAAATCCTATCCCATACTATGAATACATTATTACGTCATAATGCAGTTTCACATTATGACATCATAATGGAGTTCTATATTACATAATAATGTTGTTCTACGTTGTATCTTTTGTTATTACTAGATTCTGACATCATAATGGAGTTGTAAATTCTATTACCTGCTATGAATAGATTATGACATCATAATGCAGTTGTACATTACGACATCAAAATAGAGTTCTATACTACATTATAATGAAGTTCTACATTGTATCTTTTGCTATTACAAGATTGTGACATCATAATGGAGTTGTAAATTCTATCCCCTACCATGAATAGATTATGACATCATAATGCAGTTTTACATTACGTTATGACATCATAACAGAGTTCTATACTAAATTATAATGAAGTTCTACATTGTATCTTTTGTTATTACTAAATTGTGACATCATAATGGAGTTGTAAATCCTATCCACTACAATGAATACATTATGACATCATAATGCAGTTTCACGTTATGACATCATAATGGAGTTCTATATTACATAAAAATGCTGTTCTACATTGTATCTTTTGTTATTACTAGATTGTGACATCATAATGGAGTTGTAAATTCTACCCCCTACTATAAATACATTATGACATCATAATGAAGTTTCACATTATGACATCATAATGAGTTGTATATTACATAAAAAGGCTGTTCTACATTGTATCTTTTGTTATTACTAGATTGTGACATCATAATGATATTGTAAATTTGATCCCCTACCATGAATAGATTATGACATCCTAATGCAGTTTTACATTACGACATCATAACAGAGTTCTATACTAAAATATAATGGATTTCTACATTGTATCTTTTGTTATTACTAGATTGTGACATCTTAATGGAGTTGTAAATGCTATCCCCTACTATGAATAGATTATGATGTCATAATGCAGTTTCACATTATGACATCATAATGAAGTTCTATATTACATAATGTTTTTCTACTTTGTATCTTTTATTATTATTAGATTGTGACATAATGGAGTTGTAAATTATATTACCTGCTATAAATAAATTATGACATCATAAAGCAGTTTTACATTATGACATCATAATGGAGTTCTATACTACATTATAATGAAGTTCTACATTGTATCTTTTGTTATTACTAGATTGTGACATCATAATGGAGTTGTAAATTCAATCCCCTGCCATAAATACATTATGACATCATAATGCAGTTTTACATTATGACATCATAATGGCGTTCTATATTACATAATAATGTTTTTCTACATTGTATCTTTTGTTATTACTAGATTCTGACATCATAATGGAGTTGTAAATCCTATCCCCTACTATGAATACATTATTACGTCATAATGCAGTTTCACATTATGACATCATAATGGCGTTCTATATTACATAATAATGTTGTTCTACGTTGTATCTTTTGTTACTGCTAGATTGCGACATCATAATGAAGTTGTAAATTCTATCCCCTACTATAAAAACATTATGACATCATAATGCAGTTTTACATTATGACATCATAATAGAGTTCTATATTACATTATAATTATGTTGTATCTTTTGTTATTACTAGATTGTGACATCATAATGGAATTGTAAATTCTATCCCCTACCATGAACAGATTATGACATCATAATGCAGTTTTACATTATGACATAATGGAGTTCTATATTACATTATCATTAAGTTGTATGTTGTATCTTTTGTTATTACTAATTTGTGACATCATAATGGAGTTTTAAATACTATCCCCTACCATGAATAGATTATGACATCTTAATGCAGTTTTACATTACATTATGACATCCTAATATAGTTCTATACTAAATTATAATGAAGTTCTACATTGTATCTTTTGTTATTACTAGATTGTGACATCATAATGCAGTTGTAAATTCTACCCCCTACTATAAATACATTATGACATCATAATGCAGTTTTACATTATGACATCATAATGGAGTTCTATATTATATTATAATGAAGTTCTACAAAGTATCTTCTGTTATTACTAGATTGTGACATCATAATGGAGTTGTAAATCCTATCCCCTACAATAAATACATTATGACATCATAATGAAGTTTCACATTATGACATCATAATGGAGTTCTATATTACATAAAAATGCTGTTCTACGTTGTATTTTTTGTTATTACTAGATTGTGACATCATAATGATATTGTAAATTCTATCCCCTACCATGAATAGATTATGACATCATAAGCAGTTTTACATTATGACATCATAATGGAGTTCTATATTACAAAGTAGTGTTGTTCTACGTTGCATCTTTTGTTATTACTAGATTGTGATATCATAATGGAGTTGTAAATTCTATTACTTGCTATGAATAGATTATGACATCATAATGCAGTTTTACATTATGACATCATAATAGAGTTCTATACTACATTATAATGAAGTTCTACATTACATCTTTTGTTATTACTATATTCTGACATCATAATGGTGTTGTAAATTCTATCCCCTACTATGAATACATTATGACGTCATAATGCAGTTTAATATTATGACATCATAATGGAGTTCTATATTACATAATAATGTTGTTCTATGTTGTATCTTTTGTTATTACTAGATTGTGACATCATAATGCAGTTGTAAATTCTATCCCCTACTATAAATACATGATGACATCATAATGCAGTTTTACATTATGACATCATAATGGAGTTCTATATTACATAATAATCTTGTTCTACGTTGTATCCTTTAATAATACTAGATTGTGACATCATAATGGAGTTGTAAATTCTATCCCCTACCATGAATAGATTATGACATCATAATGCAGTTTTACATTACATGATGACATCATAATGGAGCTCTATATTACAATATAATGAAGTTCTAGGTTGCATCTTTTGTTATTACTAATTTGTGACATCATAATGCAGTTTTCAATACTATCCCCTACCATGAATAGATTATGACATCATAATGCAGTTTTCCATTACATTATGACATCCTAATATAGTTCTATACTAAATTATAATTTCACTGTGAAAGTACCCCAGAAATATTAGATTACCATTCTTCATTTGGGGCATTTGAGTACAAAAGACAGAGGCTATTTGTCTTGATCCTGATGAATCGGCTCACTTATTACATCAGGGCCGTAGAAACACGTCGATTAAATATTATTTGTCTATCATCCTTAGCCTTCTGTAATAAAATTTATACCGTTATTACCACTGTATAAATAGCAATATAACCGTACCTGTAAATCTATTAAGGGAACGGTAATTAACATCGGTATAGCGGATCACCACGATAAGGTGATATACCTATCCCCTGTCCTGTATGTTCTTTGGGTGTTTGTATGTTTATGTTCGTCTAGTTTTCTGATGTGTGCTGGGCCATTTGGTGGTGTGATTTAGTGTATTTTAAATAAAGTCCTATAATAAAAGTTATATTTTATTAATAGAACAGATTATCTAATCTAATATTTCTGGGGTACTTTCACAGTGAAATTGTATTTCATTTAAAGGACCCCACCTGTCCCAGTGACGACTGTATACTAAATTATAATGAAGTTCTACATTGTATCTTTTGTTATTACTAGATTGTGACATCATAATGCAGTTTTACATTATGACATCATAATAGAGTTCTATATTATATAATAATGTTGTTCTACGTTGTATCTTTTGTTATTACTAGATTGTGACATCATAATGGAGTTGTAAATTCTATTACCTGCTATGAATAGATTATGACATCATAATGCAGTTTTACATTATGACATCATAATGGAGTTCTATACTACATTATAATGAAGTTCTACAAAGTATCTTCTGTTATTACTAGATTGTGACATCATAATGGAGTTGTAAATCCTATCCCCTACAATAAATACATTATGACATCATAATGCAGTTTCACATTATGACATCATAATGGCGTTCTATATTACATAATAATGTTTTTCTACATTGTATCTTTTGTTATTACTAGATTCTGACATCATAATGGAGTTGTAAATCCTATCCCATACTATGAATACATTATTACGTCATAATGCAGTTTCACATTATGACATCATAATGGAGTTCTATATTACATAATAATGTTGTTCTACGTTGTATCTTTTGTTATTACTAGATTCTGACATCATAATGGAGTTGTAAATTCTATTACCTGCTATGAATAGATTATGACATCATAATGCAGTTGTACATTACGACATCAAAATAGAGTTCTATACTACATTATAATGAAGTTCTACATTGTATCTTTTGCTATTACAAGATTGTGACATCATAATGGAGTTGTAAATTCTATCCCCTACCATGAATAGATTATGACATCATAATGCAGTTTTACATTACGTTATGACATCATAACAGAGTTCTATACTAAATTATAATGAAGTTCTACATTGTATCTTTTGTTATTACTAAATTGTGACATCATAATGGAGTTGTAAATCCTATCCACTACAATGAATACATTATGACATCATAATGCAGTTTCACGTTATGACATCATAATGGAGTTCTATATTACATAAAAATGCTGTTCTACATTGTATCTTTTGTTATTACTAGATTGTGACATCATAATGGAGTTGTAAATTCTACCCCCTACTATAAATACATTATGACATCATAATGAAGTTTCACATTATGACATCATAATGAGTTGTATATTACATAAAAAGGCTGTTCTACATTGTATCTTTTGTTATTACTAGATTGTGACATCATAATGATATTGTAAATTTGATCCCCTACCATGAATAGATTATGACATCCTAATGCAGTTTTACATTACGACATCATAATAGAGTTCTATACTAAAATATAATGGATTTCTACATTGTATCTTTTGTTATTACTAGATTGTGACATCTTAATGGAGTTGTAAATGCTATCCCCTACTATGAATAGATTATGATGTCATAATGCAGTTTCACATTATGACATCATAATGAAGTTCTATATTACATAATGTTTTTCTACTTTGTATCTTTTATTATTATTAGATTGTGACATAATGGAGTTGTAAATTATATTACCTGCTATAAATAAATTATGACATCATAAAGCAGTTTTACATTATGACATCATAATGGAGTTCTATACTACATTATAATGAAGTTCTACATTGTATCTTTTGTTATTACTAGATTGTGACATCATAATGGAGTTGTAAATTCAATCCCCTGCCATAAATACATTATGACATCATAATGCAGTTTTACATTATGACATCATAATGGCGTTCTATATTACATAATAATGTTTTTCTACATTGTATCTTTTGTTATTACTAGATTCTGACATCATAATGGAGTTGTAAATCCTATCCCCTACTATGAATACATTATTACGTCATAATGCAGTTTCACATTATGACATCATAATGGCGTTCTATATTACATAATAATGTTGTTCTACGTTGTATCTTTTGTTACTGCTAGATTGCGACATCATAATGAAGTTGTAAATTCTATCCCCTACTATAAAAACATTATGACATCATAATGCAGTTTTACATTATGACATCATAATAGAGTTCTATATTACATTATAATTATGTTGTATCTTTTGTTATTACTAGATTGTGACATCATAATGGAATTGTAAATTCTATCCCCTACCATGAACAGATTATGACATCATAAT